>NC_084481.1:98131516-98744016 GCF_030035675.1 Rhineura floridana
TCCTGATATTGTTAGACTACAACTCCCTTCATTCCTGACCATTGGCCATGGTAGCTGGTGCTGATGGAAGTTCAACAACTGGAGGGCACCACATTGGATAACCCTGATCTGAAGCCAACCTAATACCATTCTCTAGTTAAACAGAATCATAATAGAGTTGGAAGGGGCCTACAAGGCCATCAAGTCCACCCTCCTGCTCAGTGCAGGAATCCAACCTAAATCATACCCGACAGGTGGCTGTCCAGCTGCTTCTTGAATGCCTCCAGTGTTGGAGAGCCCACCACCTCCCTAGGTCATTGGTTCCATTGTCGTACTGCTCTAACAGTTAGGAAGTTTTTCCTGATGTTCAGCCCAAATCTGGTTTCCTGCAACTTGAGCCCATTATTCTGTGTCCCGCCCTCTGGGATGATCAAGAAGAGAACCTGCCCTCCTCTGTGTGATAACTTTTCAAGTTCTTGAAGAGTACTATTGTATCTCCCCCCAGTCTTCTCTTCTCAAGGGCTAAACATGCCCAGTTCTTTCAGTCTCTCCTGATGGGATTCTGTGTATAATCATTCAGCTGAGAAGTTTTTTCCAAGAACAGTTTTCACCTACTTTGGAGTAAAAAAAATTTTTTTTTAATGTTGAATTGCTTAAGGGATCTTGGAAACAGTGATTAATAATTTCCAGCCCAGGTATCCTGACTCAGAATAAATGTAAAAATCAGGCTTATGAGTACACAAGAATGTTCCTTCTGTTTAAAATGCTGGAACAGTTTCCTATTCTGAAGAAATCATGCCACACTTAAATGAATCAATCTGTCCCTATTAACATTCCAGAGTCTAGAAGAGCTCATAGAAATCCATGATTTGGCTATTTAAATCAGCAGTTCTGGAATGAAGATGATAAAAGAACAAATGAATGCATTTATAAAAGGAGTTACTGTAAAGAGAACCTACAATATTACTTGCTGGAGTTGTTGATCAGTGAGGTGGGCAGAGCTTGGAAAAGTTACTTTTTTGAACAACTCCCATCAGCCCAATCCAGTGGCCATGCTGGCTGGGGCTGATGGGAGTTGTAGTTTAAAAAAGTAACTTTTCCAAGCTCTGGAGGTGGGGATATGTAGATTTGGCCTGATAGGTTCCCCCTTTCTAGAATAAAGTGGGTGACCAAAATGCTCAATTAGCCTAGTAAGCCAGCATTTATTGCCCAAAAACTAGTCTACCTGATTCAGGTCAGAGTTCAACAAAGCTTACCGTTATTTTGAAACATACCTATCACAAGAACACAATGATGATGCATGATACATTTTTTCTTATATTTTACAGAAATTGACAAGTTACAAATTAATAAGAAAAAGTGATATAACTCTAATGTGATTAATTTAATTACCAAGACAACAAAAGATTTAGGATGGTAATAATAAGAGTGGGTAGAATGCAGAAATATATTTAGAGAATGAAAAGAGGCTGCCATTTTAGAATTTGAAATAAAATATTAAATCTTGTCTCAGCTGGATATGACTGACCAATTCCATCAGACAGATAAAAGGCCTGGGATATGCAACCTCAGAGTGATTATTTGAGAAGGATTCCTCCTCTCCAATTTATTGGCAAACCCCACAAATGTTCTTGGACACTCCCTTGTCAAAGTCCATGAGATAATTAGTTAATTCACAATACTGAAAGGTAAAAAAATCCAAATTTAGCTTGGTTTTGAACCCATGTTTGATTGCACCTACGATTTTAGGTTGGTCTAAACGTGCTAACTAATTTCTACTTTTTACCCCAACTTTAGGCTGCAGCTCTATACACATGTACCCTGGGAATAAGTCCCATTGAAATCAGTAGGTCCTGTTTCTGAGCTGGCATGCATAGAACTGCATTATTACTTTATTACAGACTGTATCCAACTAAGGGCTCGTCTACATGGGAGCATTCCTTTGTAGGAAATACACTTCTTTTACCTTCACTTTTCATTTGCATCGTCCAGTTCCTGCTCAATGTTAGCTGCCAATTGCTTTTTTCCATTCACACAAGCAGGCATTCCTCTGGATAAGATTAGTCTCACTTTTTCCTTTTGGCCCTGCCCTCTAATTATACATTTCTACTCCCTCTGGTTGCTAAGGTGACCGAGCAGGCTCAGTCTGTTCTAGCAGCTGCAGTAGGTTCCTTTAAAAAAAACCAAGAAGTGCAAATATCTGTGTTTTCCCTGGTAGGATACAGCTGAAATACAAATCTTTGAGAAGTACTATTTTTTTATTTTTTTAAAAACTTGTATACCGCCCCATAGCCGAAGCTCTCTGGGCAGTTTACAATAACTAAAAACAAATACAATTTAAAATACATCTTTTAAAAAACAATTTAAAACACAATTTAAAATTTTAAAACAATATAGAACACATGCTAAAATGCCTGGGAGAAGAGGAAAGTCTTGACCTGGTGCCGAAAAGATAACAGTGTTGGCGCCAGGCACACCTCGTCACAGAGATCATTCCATAATTTGGGGGCCACCACTGAGAAAGCCCTCTCCCTTGTTGCCACTCTCCAAGCTTCCCTCGGAGTTGGCCCCCGGAGGAGGGCCTTTGATCTTGAACGTAGTGTACGGGTGGGTTCGTATCGGGAGAGGTGTTCCATCAGGTATTGTGGTCCCAAGCCGTGTAAGGCTTTATAGGTCAATACCAGCACCTTGAATCGAGCTCGGAAACATAAAGGCAGCCAGCGCAAGTGGGCCAGAATCGGTTTTATATGTTCGGACCGTCTGGTCCCTGTTACCAATCTGGCCGCTGCATTTTGCACAAGCTGCAGTTTCCGAACCGTCTTCAAAGGCAGCCCCACGTAGAGTGCATTGCAGTAATCTAATTTAGAGGTTACCAGAGCATGGACAACTGAAGCCAGGTTATCCCTGTCCAGATAGGGACGTAGTTGGGCCACCAACCAAAGTTGGTAGAAGGCACTCCGTGCCGCTGAGGCTACCTGAGCCTCAAGGGACAGAGATGATTCTAGGAGAACCCCCAAGCTACGAACCTGCTCCTTCAGGGGGAGTGCAACCCCATCCAGGACAGGTTGGACATCCACCATCTGGTCAGAAGAACCACCCACTAGCAGCATCTCAGTCTTGTCTGGATTGAGCCTCAGTTTATTAGCCCTCATCCAGTCCATTGTCGCAGCCAGGCACCGGTTCAGCGCATTGACAGCCTCACCTGAAGAAGATGAAAAGGAGAAATAGAGCTGCGTGTCATCAGCATACTGATGGCAACGCACTCCAAAGCTCTGGATGACCGCACCCAATGGTTTCATGTAGATGTTGAACAGCATGGGGGACAGAACTGACCCCTGTGGAACCCCATACTGGAGAGTCCAGGGTGCCGAGCAATGTTCCCCAAGCACTGTTCCCCAAGCACCACTTTCTGGAGGTGACCTGCCAAGTAGGAGCAGAACCACCGCAATGCAGTACCTCCCACTCCCAACTCAGCCAGTCTCCCCAGAAGGATACCATGGTCGATGGTATTGAAAGCCACTGAGAGATCAAGGAGAATCAACAGAGTCACACTCCCCCTGTCTCTCTTCCAACAAAGGTCATCATACAGGGCGACCAAGGCTGTTTCTGTGCCAAAACCAGGCCTGAAACCCGACTGAAATGGATCCAGATAATCGGTCTCATCCAAGAGTGTCTGGAGCTGCCCCGCAACCACTCATTCAAGGACCTTGCCCAGGAATGGAACATTTGCTACTGGCCTATAGTTATTAAGATTTTCTGGGTCCAGGGAGGGTTTCTTCAGGAGCGGTCTCACTACCGCCTCTTTCAGGCCGCCAGGGATCACCCCCTCTTGCAGAGAGGCATTAATCACCTCCCTGGCCTAGCTGGCCATCCCTGCTAGCTTTTATTAGCCAAGAAGGGCAAGGATCCAGCACAGAAGTGGTTGCACGAACCTGTCCAAGCACCTTGTCAACGCCTTCAAGCTGCACCAACTGAAACTCATCCAAGAAATCGGGACTATGCTTTTGTGCACAAGTTAGGGAAAAAAGAAAATAAAGGCACCATTTGCAGCAACATAAAAAAGGCCAGCAGAATGGAGGAGAGCAACTGGAAGTTGCTTGTCAGCCTACAGGAAATAAAATGAACAACGGGAGGAGGAGGGAGTGGGCGTGGAGAGGGAAATGATTGACACACCCACAAAAAAGCATTGGAACAAATGTCTGCAGGCACTAGAGAAAGGGAGTGAAGACTTTTTTTCTCCCCTTTTCATATTATCAGTGGATTGGGTTAGTCCGGATTTACAGGGGGAAACTGCATGATAGCTTTTGTTTGCCAGTAACATCATGTGAACCATGCAAATTTAAAGGAGATGTGAGTGGCACCAAACACACAGTAAACCACTGTGTAGATGAGCCCTAAATTATATTCAGAGTAAACCCAGTGAAATCAATAAACCTAGTTCTGTCCACTAATTTCAATGTTTCTTCTCTGAGTATAACTTAATTGCATACAACCCTACATCACTGGCAGGTGTGAGCTTGCTCTGCATGATAGTGCATGAAGCATTTGTGTGGGTGAAATTTGTAGAAGCTTTTCTCAACACAACTCATTCCTGTCTGTCTTTCCTATTGAGGCCAATGTAATATCATTGTATTTGCCAAACAGAAATATTTCCAAATATGGTAGAATGCTTGCTTGCCCACGGTTACAGGAGCATTGCTTCTAAACCCTGAGAAAGGCAAAGGAGAGTCAGAAGCCACATGTTGGTACAACAGGGATGGGGGCCCGCAGGTCTGAGGACCAAATGCCTCTCTATCTGGCAATAAAGACTCTCTCTAGGCCACGTCCTCTCCCCAAACCACACCCCTTTTCCCCAGGCCACACCCCTTATTATCCCTGCTCTGTGCCCTCCTTGACTGTTTGCCTGGCTAGAATGTGTCCTTTAACTGCAGTAATGTCTCTTGCCTGGATGGAGAGAGGTGGGTGTAGAAATGTCCAACTTTTGTGTGGCTGGAATGTAGCCAACTGCACAACCTTAAGAGCCACATGTGTTGCTCCACCCACTTTTACTTCTGGCCCCACCCTCCACTCACATGTGGCCCTCAGAAGATTGTCCATGAAGCAATGCAGCCGTCAAGCTGAAAGGGCTCTCTGCCCCCAGTTTACAACTCTGAAATGGTCCATTGACTTAGCAGAAGTAACCTAGCTGCACAAACTGTAGTTGCAAAGGGGCTGGTCTTTCTGGCAGACAGCAGGAAAGCAAGCTCCTCCTTGCAGCTATTCAGCACTTACTTTAGTGTTATAAAACTTTCTCCTGAGGTTGTAGCATAAATCTTATAACATATTTAAGAAGGACTCCAATATATATGAATGGAGATAACTTTGCCTTTTAAGTATGTGAACCGGTGATTGTCTGTGGTAGCCTTTGATGCCATTGCTAACTAAACTTTTAAGAGAGCAAAGGTTTACAGTTTTGACCCATGAATATCTATGGAGGGCTTCCCTCAGAAAACATGAAGCACAAAGAGGCAGTGTAACCTTCTTTCCTACTGCAGCGTTCATTTACCTGTAAATATATTCTGCATCTTCTTCACGGTGTTGAATGCCACGTGCTGGTTGCACCTGGGAATATACACAGAGAAGATATACAAAAAGGACACTGCCTCCCCTCAAAGCCAGCCAGACATATGTTCCTCTCCATTACTAGCTATAATGATATACCAATCCGTTCCCCAAAGCAAAGAACTATCACCATCAATTCTTATGCTCCTCTGGTTCTCTTGAACTGTCTTGTGTTGAGTTGCTATCTCCCAATCTATTTTAAAAAATGTTGAAGCAGGTCTCAGGTTTCTCCCATACCTATTGACTTCCCATCTCTCATTACTGCTGCAATCAACAAACAGTATTCAATTAAATTCTGGAAGATATGGGAGAGAAAGGCAAACTAGAGTGCTAAAGCATAGGATATGTGCAAGCATGAACTGTCTCTTGCTTTGCAACAGTGTCCAGATTGGGAGGCTTCAGGTGTGAAAGGAGATATGCAGTATAAAGAGCTACTTTAAACTGAATCAAACCAAAGGCTCCTCTAATCCACTACTGCTGAGTGAGCAGGTCTCCAAGACCTCAGTCTTTACCAGCCTGGTACCTATCCTTTCACATGGGTGAGGAACCAGTGGCCTTCCTGATGTTGTGAACACTAGCTCCCATCAGCCCAAGCCAGCATGGCCCATGGTCAGGGATGACGATAGTTGTAGTCCAACAATGTCTGGATGCCTGCTTCAACCAGAGTCAAAACTTGGGACTTTATATATGGTAAAGCATATGTGCTACCACTGAGCTATGACAACAAAAGTAGCTGAATTGCTAAAAAGGGTTCTGTTTTCTGAGGTCATTAGGCAGGTCTTTAATCTTTATTTCACAATTTAATAGGCTTTTTATAGTTTAGCCACATTTTATTGTGACTTTTCACCATAAATATTACAAAGCACTTTTATCCAAACTCTGCAGTAAGCGAAAAATGGCAGCAATGTGGTGGATAAGCTAAGACTGGAATTAATTATCTGCTAGGTACAAGCTTTCATGTAATGTGGGAGTAGCTCCCTGTGACCTGCAAGCTGGTTCCAGCTCCCTAAGCCTTTTTTCATGGCTCCCCAAGACTCCTTGCAATTTGGCAGTGGCAGCAAAATAAATAAATTCTGATTCTCTGCTGTTTCCTCATAGTGGGGTGTTTCCACAGTGCCCTTCCTGGATGACTCATGCAAGATCAGGATAAAGATCACTCCCTCCCCCCACTCAGCAGATCATTTCTCTGGTAAAGCAAGGCAAGGGAGGATCTGCATCCCCATCACGGCATCATGATGAGCAGCGAAACAAACCTCTCTGCCTGTCCCAGGATAGAGATTGCTCCCTCCCTCTGCTGCCAGATGATCAATCTGATGAGCAGGAAGAGTGAGCAATCTACATCTCATGTTTGCGTCTGTGTGTGCTTATGTGTATGTGCACGTACGTGTGCACAAGTGCGCATTTCTTGGTGTGTTTGTAATGTACATGTGCACTCCAGCATGTGTATGATAAATGTAAATGTGTATGTCAGTTGTGGGGTGGCAATGCCCACTTTTGACCACACCCACCCACCACTGACATTTGGCCCCCTAGAGGCCTTGGAAAGTGGTGATGCAGCCGTTATGCCCCAAAAGGTCAGCCACCCCAATGTAATTCATCTTGAAAAGCCTCAGTCTTCCCTAACCTGCAACTTGCTAAGGTGGTAGACAACTTAAGGAGAATACCTTCTTGGCTTCTGGTTTCTTGTTCTGGATGGCACTGGTCTCTGCTGCTGTTGGCACTGGTTTCTCCTTGAAGTTGCGTTCCAAAAGAAAGGAACCTTTTGGGGGTACTGGATCACTCACACTTAAACTTGCTGAGGTTTGTTCCAGTTCTGCCAACAAAGCATCTGAACAAAACCATTATAGTTTAAATGTTGTCTATCCCTTTGTTCACCCTCTCTTCCCACCCCTACCCCCGAACCCTGCCTTTTGGTATCTTTCATCTGACTGTGAGAGGTTTGACAACAAGAGGGGTCCAATGCAATTATCAATAACCAGCAAATTGTCCATCTGTTTGTTGGGTGATGTTGGGGCAAGCAAGGGTGGAGGGGAAGGCCTTTGCCTTTCTAGACTCTACCATCATAGAAAAACATTATATAGATCCTGCAGAAGGAGGAAGCAAAACAGAGATGTTTCTGTATTCCTTTGTTACACTAAGCAATACCGGAATGTCTGAACCATGTAAATGACAAGAGGATACAATATGCACTCCCTCCTTGTACACATAAAATTGCCTCACACAGTCATGCTGGGGCCATGCAAGTTACCCATTTCCACTGTGCCCAGCATTATTCAGTACATCTTCTGTCAAGAGTGCATTCCTTGCTAATTCTTCAAAGAGAGCAATTAATACTAGCTTGTTTCCTGTCCCCACCCCACCCCACCCCACTATCTGGAAGCGCAACTGCCTCATCAGTGGAAGGGGCCTTTAAAAGCCTTCCCCTTACCCAAATTTCTGCTTCCTCCTCTTGGCCTTTTATGCCTCTCACACCTCTGCCTTTGTGAATGTGTACATGACACATATTTTCACCTTTCAAAGAATTTCACAGAATGAGCTGAGCAAAATCAAGGAAGTGAGAAGCCACAAGGGAGCAGCTATTGCTACACAGATTCACCCTCTTGTGGAAAGGAAAGATGGTTACCTGCCATATTACTTCCCAAAGACCTCCAACTTATCTCCAGTTAGATTCAAATAACAGAAAGAAATGTCCAGCAACACAAAGACAACTATCTTGGCTGTGGGTGGTTGAGAGACTTTTGTTGGGGCCAAAACTTAATTCGAGAGGACAGTTATTTTTGTTGTTATTGGGATTATGTGTTTGTATTTCATTGTTAGACCTTATTATGAAGTATAAGGGAATTGTTTCATTTTATGGTATATTTCTTAATGAGATGTTTTTACTAACATTGTGTGACTATTCAAATTTTGTGTGTAACTTAGTGAATTATGTAACTTTTTTCATGCTGTAAGGTGCCTTGAGCATAATTACTATGGAAAGGTGGCATACAAATAAACCATGATGATGGTGGTGGTGGTGATGGTAAGTGGTTAAGGTGTCGGACTATGACCTGGGAGACCACAGTTCAAATCCCCACACAGCCATGAAACTCACTGGGTGACTTTGGGCCAGCCACTTCCTCTCCGCCTCAGAGGAGGGCAGTGGTGGGCTCCCTCTGAGTGCCGCTTGCCATGAGAATCCTATTCATGGGGTTGCCATAGGTCGGAATCGACTTGAAGGCAGTCCATTTTTGTTTTAAGTTGAGACTTATTGCAGTCTGCATCTGTGTTGGAAGAATAGCTTTTTAATATGTTCTTAAACTTTCTTTTTTAAAATGTTTTTAATCTTAGAAGATGTTTTGATAGCTTTTTTAAGTAACATTTTTGAAGATGTTTTGTTTTAATGTGTTTTAAAGTTTGTTTTTATGATGTTTTAATGTTTTTAGTACTTTTGTTTGCCACCCTGGGCTCCTGCTGGGAGGAAGGGCGGGATATAAATAAAATAATAATAATAATAATAATAATAATAATAATAATAACTCAGTTAGCTCAATTGCATTTGTTTATGTTTCATTATGGCCAATAGTGACCAATAAGCTAAAATTAAAAATTGGTATGATGGAAAATTAAACCTAGGCAAATTACTGGCTGAGTGGGACTTGGTAATTATGCCATTTTAAGCTTCGACAACTGAGGGCAGATCCACTCCATACATTTAAATCACACTCAATGCACATTTAAAGGACATGACTTCCTCCAAAGAATCCTGGGGGCTATGGTTTCCCTCTCTCTCACAGAGCTACAACTCCCCAGCACCCGTAACAAACTACAATTCTCATGATTGTTTGGGGGGAAGTCATGTGCTATAAATATGTATAGGATGTGCTTTAAATGTATGGTGTGGATCTGCTCTAACTTTATTAAGTTTCTTTTTATCAATTATGCCTTGATTCTGTTTTATTTTTCATCTATCACATTCACCCCATGCTACTGTTTGATACTGTGATGATTTGTGGATTTAGTTGTATTTATACACACACCCCTCTGGTTTTTTATTTTCTGATGACCTATGGTTTTTTAAGCAATACATCGGAATTATATTTATGTGTTTGTCATTTTTTTCACAAACAGACTTACATACTTGGTTGATTGACTAGGGAATGTCTTCATCTACTTGCATATATATCCCAGACCACATAGTGTTTTTGTCAGCCCTTCCTGGGCACATCTTGCTTTTCCTAGGGCAGCCTTTCCCAACTAGTGGGCCACCAGATGTTGTTGGACCACAACTCCCATCAGCCTCAGCCAGCATTGCCAATGGTCAGGAAAGATGGGAATTGTGGTCCAACAACATCTGGTGGCCCACTAGTTGGGAAAGGCTGTCCTAGGGTGATTGTTGGCTAATGGCTGAGGATGGCCACCAGTGAGTGTTTACTCAACAGCCAGAAAAAAGATGGCTGTTTCTGGACTGTTCTGAGTTGGTAGGTGGCATACCTCCCCCCACCTCCAGCTAAGGAAGATATCTAGTTTACATATGTGAGAGAGAATAGTGGAAGCATTGGTGGAAAATACTGAGAGAGCGGCGAGCCACTGAGATAGAGAAATAAGAGCTTTGAGTGACATGGCACAAAGCATCTGGGAATGCCTTCCTGTTGAGGGGTGATGTGAAGTAGCAGATCAGCTGCTTGTGAGAGTGCTATACTAATTGCTGTCATCTATGCTCTGCAAATAAACTCAAATATTATAAAATGCCATCCCTCTCCAGTGGTCAACATGGTGCTTTCCAGATGTTGTTTGACTCCAGCTTCGATCAGACCTGATCCCATGGCCAGTGGGGAGGACAGCCTGGCTGGGAGTCTAAAGTCTGTGAGTTAAAATCCCTGCTCGTGTCTCCTGGGTGTCAAGGGCCAGCTAAAGATCACCCCCAACAATGAGTGGCTCAGGGGTTACGTGCCCTGCCACCTGTGCAGCCATGGGCAAGCTGTATAGTCCCAGAGAGCCCAGTTGCCCCCCAGCTGGCAGTTGCAGACAAGGAAGGGGCTGGCTTGTGCAACTGTGGCAAGCTGAGCAGGCCCTAGCCAGCTGGGGAGGACTAGCCTCAGAGGGAGGCAATGGTAAACCCCCTCTGAATACCGTTTACCAAGAATCCCTATTCATAGGGTCGCCATAAGTTGGGATCAACTTGAAGGCAGTCCATTTCCATTTTTCAGTCTAGCAACATGTAGAGGGCACCGTGTTGTCTATGCCTACTCTAAAGGAAGCCAAACTCACGTAGTGCTGTCCCTGGAACTTCTCACTGCTCAGGGAAGTGGGCAGGCATGACAATAGCAAAACAGGGTGTATGATAGTAAGTCGTCAGACTACTCCCCTCTCTCAGTCAATTGTGCTTCCTAGAAGCCATTTAAGGTTTAGGTTAGGTTTATTAAATTTGTCAATCACTTCCCACTAAAAAGTCCCAAAGCAATTTACAAGCAAGTAATTTTTGTTTTACAAAAATTACAATATAACTGGTGTTGCCCAATGCTTGTTTTGTCCCCTATGCTTTGTGACATCTACAGGTTAATGGGATAGAAACTCTCATTGCCTGGCAGACTGGCAGCAGCAGATCTTGGATGGGTTTCTATTGGGTTCAAGTTACTATGGCTTCTCCTCTGTAGTGATGGATTCAGAGGGAAGGGTCGGCCAGTAGACAACTTCCCAAATCACTCCAGCACATGTGGACCTCTTTGCTATCAGAGAGCCCTGCAGCTTCCATTCTATACTTACCAAAGAGAGGTTAAGGAGACTCTGGGCAGGAATAGATTGATGTAGGTTGCCTGTTCCCTTCTAACATAAAATTCCTTTATTTAGCTCTTAGGCACTTAACGTCAGAGACAAGGACAGTCGTGGGAGCTTTAGACTGGCAAAGGCACTCTGCTTAAGGAATTATGGTGGTGATGAAGTTAGTGGCAGGGGTGGTTGTTGGTCCTAGATTTATTTTTTTATTTTGCAATGCTAGAGGATTTTTACTCCTGCCCCAGTGTATAAGACTGTCAACATATAGGATAGTGGCAGGGGAGGGAGGACAGTATCTAGAAGCAGATATTCCTGTTGCCTTGTGTCCAAACAACTCACTTATCAGTCACAGCTCTGACTTCACTCATTGGCTAACTACTCTGAGCAGTCAGGGTGGCCCATTTCACAAATATTACTTAGAAGGGTACCTGTACATTTTGCTTCATAACTTACTTCTTAGAAGTGCTAGAGACCTACTTTTTTAAAAAATAAAAGTTTAGGTTCTAGGCTACCTGCTGGAGCACCACTGAATACTTCTGCAAATGCCATGGCACCCACAGGTGATGGGTTGGCAGGCTACAGAATTGAATGCAAGACCATAGCAAAATTACAACTAGAATATTCTAGAACTTTAAACCACTAATAATATTTAAATAAAATATTTCCCCGTTTTCCTTCTACATTTGTTCATATCCCATTTGCAACCATGGATTTCTCTAAACACTCCTCCTCTCTCTACTGCGTCACTTGCCATTATATTTGCAATGTAAAGTATCACGTTTTGGAAACTGCCTGTTTTGGAAACTAAAGGACAGGCTTCTTCAATTTCCTTCAATAAACTAAGTTCTCCATTTCTCAAATTATTCAAGGTTCTCTGTTCTAGCTTGAATTCATCCATCTGGAACAGCAGTGTCCCAAATAAGGTTGCTGCATTTCCCTCAACAAAGTCTTTGTGCTTTAACAGCCGCCTGAGAAGCAGAAATTCAACATCCGTAGCTTTTTTGTTTTAGTTTTGGGGAAAAACTGTACCTGCTGAGTTCTTGCCTGTTAAAAGCACAAAATCTCCATCAGAACACATTGTGTCATCTCTGCAACTGATGTTTGATCTCTTTGCACCCTCAATTCTCCCCGTTCCCCCCATTAAATAGCAAGTGAAAAAGAATGGAATGTTCTTGTGTTTTCTGCACCTCTTCAGTTCTTGCTGTTTTCTTGTAGTGAGAAAGAGTGACTTACCTAAATCATCCATTGCCTATTTGCATAGAGGGTCTTCTCTCCAACTGGTTCAAATGATCTCCAACAGAGAGACAGGTTGCTGAACAGTGGAACTGAAGGGGAAATGAGCAAGATGGTGAGTGAGCAGGACAGTGGATTATGCAGACTTTTTCAGTTCCTCTCTCTAGCTGTACTTCCTCTCTTCAGAAGCTGAAGGGTTCTTTCCCTCCCGCCCAAAAGTCACTTTTTGTGCAGCTAAAAAATGTACACAAAATTGCTGAACAGGAAGAGATGGCAATCTCATCTTATGTAGCTCTGATGCGATTGTTATACCATCTCTCTTGTAAAATAGGGCCGTGCCCTGTTGTATCAGACAGCGGAATTTTACTGACAGATGGTAACATATGCTTTGAATCTCTTCAGATGGAGATGTTGGCCCACCTGGGGAAAAATCAATAGCTGAAATGAATACTTGATGGATGCTGAAAACCAGAAGGCATCAGTTATACACTGACTTTCTCCACCACACCTCTGGAAAATGCAGGACCAGCCCTACCGTTAGGTAGTGAGGTGACCACCTCAGGTAGCACATGCTGTTTTATAATGCTGCCTTATTGTTTTTATGATACCGCTTATTGTTTTTATGTTATTTTTATATACTACTTGGGGATTTAAAAAATAATCAGCAGTTTAGAAATGCTTTAAATAAACAAATGCTGGGAGGTAACAGTAGCCCCCTGCTCCCTCAGAGGAACCACATCATTCCCATCCTCCTGAGCTAGCACCCAAGTGACTATGATGCTTACTTGTTGCTAGCCTGGATCAGCTGGCTGCCACACTTAGTTGCCTTCTCCCGATGCATCACAGGCAGTGCCACTGGGAAAGGCTCCTGACCAAGCAAGCAGGCAGAAAGAGACAGCCAATTTTGGCCATGCACATGCACTGCTCTGCTCATATGATGCACAGTGGCACCACCATGGCTGTACTGCAGCATTTGTTTGAGTGGGCAGTCCCAAGGAGAATGCTGGATGAGTAGCCATGGTGAGGTGTTGAAGGGCACAAAACTGTACATGCCACATATCCTGCCCTTCACCTTCAGGAAGTTGCCCTGCTGCCCTCAGGTGTGGTGGAAGAAGCTGTTTCATCAAGGTTTAAGTAGGATTCAACAGCCTGCTTTTGTACATGGAAAGGGGGGGGCAGGTGGTTTTTTCTTATCCTTTGCCTCAGGTAGCAGAATACAGTATTTGGTGAAGATTGCAGAGCAGTAATGCCTGAAGAGGAAGGCTAATTATGATTTCCATGGAATTTGTATTTTAGAAATACACCCAACTTTTCCACCATGGTAGGGATGCTCAGGGATTCTGTTTGGTCCACATTTTTAAGCCAATTGGTCTGATTCAAATTTCCTGGATTAATATGATGAATGGTGATGCAATTATCTTTTGGCTTTCAGGCATCTCTGGCTGACCACTGGTGCCAGGCCTTTAAAAAACAGACATGTCCTGCTGCCCTTCCCAGCCATTGTCTCACTCCTCCTTCATTATCAATGCCTTTTTAAAAATGGTGCGGAATTTGTGCCATTACATTCAGGCCTGTTGACACTGCCCATTTCTTGTAGGAGAAGTTAAACATACCTGTCTTAGAATATTCAGATCTGACTACTTCACAGTCCCATGTCAAGGTAAGATTTCCCTCCCTCCCTCCTTCATTTATTTATTTATTATTTGATTTATATTATTATTGTTGTTGTTTATTTCCACCCAGCCTTTCAGCCAAAAGGCCCTCAAGACGGCTTACAAAAAACCCACAAATATAAAAATACATCAATACATCAATAAAATACATCAATACATCAAAATACTTCAAAATACATCAATAAAACAATACAATTTACAGTAGCCAAAACATAAATAAATAAATGTGGATGAGAAGAAGGATGGGCACAGGAAAAGTCCAAAGAAACGGATCTTGAGGGAAAGACCTGGAGGAGAGATCCTTTCTCTATGGCGACTGAGATGATGGGTTAGCGACACCATGCTACTCAGAGTGGATTTTAGTCCAGCCACCACCAACTGCCCCAACCCAGATTATCAAATGGCACCAGTCTCTTCACTCCAGGCTCACCCCTCGGTGGCGGCGGCTGCTGCTGCTGCGGCTTCCCCTCCGACTCCTGCACCTCCTCCTGCTCCGCCAGTGGTGGCGGTGGCTTGGGCAAGCCTGGTGTGGGCCACGAGGGCCTCACAGAACTGCTTGAGGCTGATGGCGTGCTCCCGCCCTTTCTCCCAGGAGGAGCCCATCACACACTATCTAACATCTCTCTCTCTCTCTCTCTCTCTCTCTCTCTCACTCACTCACTCACTCTGTGTGTGTGTGTGTGTGTGTGTGTGTAGGAGTCAACGTTTGTGAATGTAGTGTTGTGGTAGCCTTCCCTAATCTGATGCCTTCTAGAGTTGGATTCTAAAACATCTGGAAGGCATCAGGTTGAGGAAGGCTGATCTATGGGGCTAGCATTTGGAGATTCTGGCACCAATCCTAAACTTGGTGATAGTGGGGAAGTTGTTTGTGTTGGAATATGTGGTTCAACTTGAACTGGTGGGTTGAGGCTGCATGGAGTTAAAAAGGGTAGCTAGAGAGGAGAACTCTTGATTGCTATGCTCATACCTATCCTTTGATCTCCTGCTGACTCTCCCTTCCTGCTAGACTGATATGCTTAGGATGTTGACCACATCTTCCAGTCTCCTTCCTCCTTCTTTTTTTTCTCTTGAGAGGGAGAGCAGACATCTTCTCTTTGTCTCTCCCTCTCCTCCAAGCATGAGGGCAAACATTAGGCTTAGTGTTTGCATCTCCAACTTAGCAAGTTAGCTACATGTAGAACTCTTTCCTATCAAGTATGTACTTCCAGAATAAAGCAGTTTTTTCTTAGTTTGAAGCTTAAAGTCTCTGTCTGACTAATTCCAGGGAAAGTGTAATCTTTAGCAAAGATTCAAATACGCAAAGCTCACTCAGACGCTCAAATATCTAGTTTCGCTACTCTGCAACAGTTTGGACCATTAATTGCCAACAAATACAATAAAAGACTATGGCTGCACACACATAACATTTTATTCTATAATCCAGAGCTTGGAAGATTACTTTTTAAAAGTAATAAATTACAGTTACAGTTACATGGCCCAAAAAAGTAATAATTACCATTACAATTACAATTGCTCTAAAAGGAACTGATTACTTTACTTTTCCTCCAAAGTAATCACTACAATTACATTTCAGTTACTTTAAAAAAACCGCCTACAAGGTGCTGGCCTTGGCTGCTGCACATCTAAGTAGCCTAAAACAACATTAAAAATAAACAAACACATACAGAGGTAGTAGAATAATTATTTTTATTCATAAGATAGCAATGGTGGTCTCTCCGCTGGTAAGGGTGGTGGGGAGGGAGGCTGAGGCCACTACTCAGATCTTTGTATGTCAAACCAAGTGCAACCCCCCCCCCCTCAGCCAGCCAGCATAATCTCTCTCACTTCACCACCTCCCGGGCCCTGCCCTGCCATCAACTAAGGGACACTCACTCAAGCAAACATTTTCCCCTGAGATGCAAAAAAGTTAAAATACTGCAAATGCAGCACAGTAGCCAGAGAGGGTGGTGGAGGCGACTTTGTGTGCCAAGTGCAAACACAGTACTCTCTCTCTCTCTCTCTCTCTCTCTCTCTCTCTCACACACACACACACACACACACAGTGTCATGTTTCACCTCCACAGTTCTTTATCTCCATTCTGCTGCTGCCTCCTTCTCCTTTATCCATGTTCTTGACCTCTGGATCCTTTTCCCCTCCACTCCATTCTTCACCGCCACTATCCATTTTTTAAAATAATTGTTTTCTCCACTCCACCCCGTCTCACTCTCCGCCTCCTCCCTCGTCACCTCCTGCCCATCCACAGAGCACGAGGAAAGAGCGATGCTGCACAGAAGCCCAGTTTGAGGCACATCATTTTCATCCACAAATCAGAGGAGCAGAAGACTTCCCCTGCTCCCCCCCAAAAAAGTAATGCCCAAAAGTAATGCTGGAAACGTTACAATTACTCCACAAAAGTAGTAAAATTACTCCTAGTTCTATTACAATCAAAATGTAAAGGAATTACCCACTCGTTACTAAAAAAAGTAATGAATTACAAGTAATTCGTTACTTGTAACTAGTTACTTCCAAGCTCTGCTATAATCAGTGGAGACTGAGAGCTCATCCACATAGCGACTTCGTATGTGTCCGTTGCTATTTGCATCCCCGTATAATTTGCATGGTTCACATGATGTTGCAGGCAAGTGGAAGCTAACACGGTTTTTCCCTTTAAATCCTTATTAACCCAATCCACTGATAATGCAAAAAGGAAAGGAAAAACTGTATCAGCTGCACTGCGCTCCTCCATGTAGGTGCTTTGCTTTGATTTTTTTTAGTGGGTGAGCTCTTTTATAACCCAACACCCACTCCCTCTCTCTCTCTCTGCCACCCGCAAAAGCTGCCACAGCCGCTGCCTATTTTGCCTTTCACTCCCTCCCTCCCCCCATCTGCCTTTCACTCAGGCTTGAACAATAAAGAAGAGGGGGGTCTAGTCAGTTTTATTTCTTCTTGTCAATTGCACACCTAGTGCTCTCCTGGCTTCAGCCATGAACCAGAGGGAGTAAACATGTAAAATTAGAGGGTGAGGCCACAAGGAAACAGTGACACTATTCCTTCCCAGAGGAACATCTACTAGTGTAAATGGAAAACTGTGGATTTGAAGCTACCATTGAGAATGAAGTGGGGACCTTCCAAATCTATCATGACAGTAAAAGCAGCGGCTTTAATACGAAGGTATGCTCCTGTGTAGATAAGCCCTGCATACTTGTTTGTTCTATATAGTCCACACACAATCTAGATCTATCGCATATTTTTGCCCCTGAAAAGTGCTTTTTGAGAAACTGGTTTTATTCTGAAAATAAATGCTCATTGCAGATTAATTTGCATTATCTTGCCTTGTGTCCATTTGAAAACAGATGTAGGAACTAGTGGAAATGGGAGAGTGTATCCACACCTACCCAGTGATGTTGTGGGTGGGTGGTACATACCAAGATCACAATCACCACTTCCTTCTTCATTCACCTAGGCTTGTGCAGAAAGGAAAAGGCATAGATAACCTAATCAAGGGGAGGGTTTTCAAACATGTATCAGATAACCACACTCATCTTTGTGGACATCAGGATCTAGAACCAATCTAGGTTGAAAGCAACATATTGAGGACAAGCATGAACAATTCCAGACAGAAAATCTACATTTTTGTGCAACAAATGGGTTAGTGTGTATACAGTCTGTGTCTTGAAACAGTTGGTCAAGGAATTGACTAGAGGGACTGTCAAATGTAGCATGCATATAAATGCAAAGTTGGCCAGACAATCCAGCAAAGTCACATTTTATTTCAAAAGAGGAAACTTTGCAAAACTGCAGCGATTAGTTGGAAGGAAGTTGAAAGGGCGAGTCCAAAGAGTCAACTCTCTTCAGGATGCTTGTAGCTTACTGAAAACCACAGTAACCAAAGCTCAGCTAGAATGTATAACACAGATTATAAAATACACAAACAAGTCCAAGAAAATGCCAGCATAGCTAATGGAAAGAGACAAGAAAACTAGGAAAGGCAAAAGGGTTCCTTTATTTATTATTTTATTTTATTTTTTAAAACTTATATACCGCCCGACTAGCAATAGCTCTCTGGGCGGTGAACATAGATACAATAAAATACAATATAATACAAAAACATCAGTCTAAAATCAAATTTCACAATCTAAAAACAGTAAAGGCTAAAATCAAATTACAAACATTACAATCATTAACAAAAAAATTAAAATGCCTCGGAGTAGAGAAAGGCTTTAACCTGGCGCCGAAAGGATGATAGTGTCGGCGCCAGGCGAACCTCCTCGGGGAGACTATTCCATAGTTCGGGGGCCACCACTGAGAAGGCCCTTGATCTTGTCACTGCCCTCCGGGCCTCCCTATGAGTCGGGACCCGGAGGAGGGCCTTCGTAGCAGACCGTAGTGTACGAGCCGGTTCATAGCGGGAGAGGCGTTCCGACAGATATTGAGGTCCCGCGCCGTATAAGGCTTTATAGGTTAATACCAACACTTTGAATTTGGCCCGGAAGCGTATTGGAAGCCAGTGCAAGCGGGCCAAAACAGGTGTTATATGGTCAGACCGCTTCGTTCTTGTTAGCAGTCTGGCCGCCGCATTTTGCACCAGCTGTAGCTTCCGAACCGTCTTCAGAGGTAGCCCTACGTAGAGCGCATTACAGTAATCCAAACGTGAGGTTACCAGAGCATGTACTACTGATGTAAGATCCTCCTTACTCAGGTAGGGACGTAGCTGGGCTACCAATCGAAGTTGGTAGAACGCATTCCGTGCCACCGAGGCTACATGAGCCTCAAGTGACAGGAAAGAGTCTAGAATGACTCCCAGACTACGAACCTGTTCCTTTAGGGGGAGTGTAACCCCATCCAGGACAGGATATGTATCCACCATCTGATTGGAAAAACCATCCACCAACAGCATCTCAGTCTTATCAGGATTGAGTCTCAGTTTGTTAGTTCTCATCCAGTCCATTGTCGCGTCCAGGCAACGGTTCAGCACATTGACCGCCTCACCTGAGGAAGATGAAAAGGAGAAGTAGAGCTGCGTGTCATCAGCGTACTGGTGACAACACACTCCAAAACTCCTGATGACCGCACCCAATGGCTTCATATAGGTGTTAAAAAGCATGGGAGACAAAACCGAACCCTGCGGGACCCCACATTGGAGTACCCACGGTGTCGAGCAATGTTCCCCAAGCACTATCTTCTGGAGACGGCATGCCAAGTAGGAGCGGAACCACTGCCACGCAGTGCCTCCAACTCCCAACTCCGCAAGCCTCTCCAGAAGGATACCATGGTCGATGGTATCAAAAGCCGCTGAGAGATCAAGGAGAATCAACAGAGTTACACTCCCTCTGTCTCTCTCCCGACATAGATCATCAAACAGGGCGACCAAGGCCGTCTCAGTGCCGAAACCGGGCCTGAAACCCGATTGAAATGGATCTAGATAATCGGTTTCATCCAATAGCGCCTGGAGCTGGTCAGCAACCACTCGTTCCAAGATCTTGCCGAGATATGGAACATTTGCCACTGGTCTGTAGCTGCTGAAATCCTCTGGGTCCAGGGAAGGCTTTTTCAGGAGTGGTCTCACTGCTGCCTCCTTCAGACAGCCAGGGACCACTCCCTCTCGCAAGGAGGCATTTATCACTTCCCTGTGATAAATCTGTGACTTGCTTAAATGGGAATAGGAACATACTGTGACAAAACAAACATGTAGATAGTAAGGCACGTGGGGAAACATACATATTGATATCAATATCAAGACAAATGATAAAAAGTATATTAGAAGCAGGAAATCAAAAGCAGGAAAGGTGGTTGGACAGCTGGAAAAAAAAGTTTTGAAAGGACTGCTAAAGGATAGGGAAATTGCAGAGAAGCTTCCACAGTGTTTGCTGTAGAAAATGCTACATAGTACCTATTCCTGAACTACTTTTTTCCCCAAGGAAGATATCTGAAGAACTAAATCAAACAGAGCTGACAAGATATGATGCTCTAGGGCTAATTGAAAAATTAAAAATTAACAAATCACTGTGTCCAGACAGCATGCACCTAAAAGTTCTTAAAGGACTCAAATGTGAAATTTCTGGTTAGCAAAAATGTCCAGCTTCTCACTAATTTTGGCCTTCTTTTCAGAGGATTGGTACATTACCAAAGTGAGGTGTATTTTAAAAAGGGATTGAGAAGTGGTGCCGGGAAATTGCAGGAGAGCCTAAGATGTGTCCTACTCAGAGCTTGGAAGTAATTTGTTACAAATAACGAATTACTTGTAAATTATTACTTTTTTGAGTAACGAGTGGGTAAATTCGTTACATTTTGCTTGTAACAGAATGAGTAGTAATTTCATTACTTTTGAGCTGTAACTTTAGAGTTTCCAGCATTACTTTGGGGCATTACTTGGGGGGGAGCAGGGGAAGTCTTCTGTTCCTCTGATTCGTGGATGAAAGTCATGTGCCTCATAATGGGCTTCTGCACAGCATAGCTCTTCCCTCGTGCTCTGTGGATGTTAGGAGGCGACAAGGGAGGAGGTGGAGAGCAAGACAGTGGTGGAGCGGAGAGGGGGAGAAATTGTTTCAAAAATGGACGGTGGTGGAGGAGGAGTGGAGGGAGAAAGCCGGAGGGCAAGGATGTGGATGAAGGAGAAGAAGGAGGCAGTGGCAGAATGGAGATGAAGAACTGTGGAGGTGAGTGATGTGTGTGTGTGTGTGTGAATACTTTCTTGTCTGCCGCTCTTTGTGACTACTTTGCTCCATCTGAAATACTTAAACTTTTTTGTGTGCAGGATGCTTGGGCACGTGTGAGGCATGATGTTTGCTAGCTGAGAGCGTGTGTGTGTGTCAATTCTGTGCTTGCGCTGAGCACGCCAAGTCGCTTCCACTGGCCTTCATGGCTGCTTTGCTCCATCTGAAATCCTGGATTTTTGCATGCACGGTGCTTGGGCATGTGTGAGGCATGATGTTTGCTAGCTGAGAGCATGTGTGTGTGTGTTAATTCTGTGCTTGCATTGAGTGTGCGAAGCTGCTTCTGCCACCCTTCATGGCTATATTGCTCCATCTGAAATGCTTAAAACTTTTTTGCATGCAGGGTGCTTAGGCGTGTGTGAGCCATGATGCTTGCTAGCTGACAGCATGTGTGTGTGTGTGAATTCTGTGCTTGCATTGAGTGTGGGAGTAGCTGAGTGGTGGCCTCTGTCTCCCTCCCCTCCCCTCCTCCCTTGGGCAGTCAAGCCCCGCAAGTGCCTTAGTTGCTGGCAGGGGGAGTTTGTTCCATATAGTTCCTTCCTTCCAAAGTTCCAAAGCAAACTCATTTCAAACCATCCGTGCCCCCCCATTATAGGCAATTTTGTAATAGTGCATAGAGGCTTGTGCAGAATTAATTAATTATCCTTATTATTAATGATATTTTTAGAATAATGTTTATTAAGGAAAATAAAATTACAAAGTAGTACTAAAATAATAAAAAAAGGAAAGAGAAAAAATACTTTACGTATATCATTCAGCTTTATTACTTATATATATACTTAAAAGTTATTGGACTACAACCTGGGAGACCAGGGTTCGAATCCCTACATAGCCATGAAGCTCGCTGAGTGACCTTGGGCCAGTCACTGCCTCTCAGCCTCATGACTGGGGGATCTTGCAGGATGGGGAAGAGATGGGGGCACACTTCACATGGCATCACAGCTGAAGTTCACCCATACAGGAGCATTATCTCTTATTTATTACAGACAAACCTGTTGCAGTTGTTGCTGCTGAGAGCAACAGCCAGTTGATGCAGCCACTTGAGTCATAGCTTGTGGATCCTGAGGAGGTGAAACTAGAAAGTGAAGTTCACAAAGGAGGCCTGTCAGACCCCCACCTGTGGTCTGGTCACCTAATGGATCTCTCACACTGGCCCCAGCACAGGACTCTCACAATCCCACTACTAGGCACCACCACCTGACACTCTGTAACACAATACTGCCCTGAGACTGTGTCTTAGTCTCCTCCACAGATTGCTATGTAGTGTCTGGGTGTACTTACAGGCCACAGCCCCCCTGTAGCTTTCTGCCTTTAAAGATTACAGCCCTGGGTTGCTTTGGATACCTGCTGCTGTTACACTATCCCTTCACTGCTGCCACCATTTGATACTGTTCCCAGATTTGGTATTTGTTCTGCCCACCCTTCTGGTCTGTAATGTCCCAGCCAAGGATCAGGCGTGTTGTTAAACCAAAACTATTGATTTATTAACACAAGGAATAAACAAGATTACTATAAATTCAGTCAGCATCTGTGTGGTTACATATACTAGTTTTCTCTTTATCTATCTTAGTCATAAAACCTGCCTCACTACCCACAGGGCTGGCACCAGACATGCCGGGGCCCTTGGTCACCAGCTTGCCCTGGTTCCTGGCACACATGTGCACACGCACACATACACGTGTGCGCACACCGAGGGGCAGCCCCAGACACACTGGAGCCCTTGGGCAAAAGCCTGCCCCAGGCCCCAGCACTCCCCTTCCGCGATTCACACACGGCGAGAGCTTTGGGACTCCGCCATTCCCTTGCTTAACTTACCTTGTTCTGCAGTTGTGCACACAACTTAAGAAAGACGGTGGTTGAGGTTTCCCTAAGGAGCTGAAGCCTCTGCCACCATCTTGGTTCATGGCAGGGATGCGAGCGCACAGCACGCATGTGTACCATAGGCCAAGATGGCGGCAGAGGCTTCGGCCCTTAGGAAAACCTCAGCCACCATCTTTCTTAAGGGCATCGCTGCGTGCGCAAGCACAAAACAAGGTAAGTTAAGCAAGGGAATGGTGGAGCCCCAAAGTTCTCACCATGCGATCTGCAGCAGCGATCCTGCAGCAAGTCACGGAAGGGGAGCAGAGGGGCCCCTCAGGGGCTCCTGTAGCCTCAGGGGCCCTCGGGCCAGTGCCCCACCTGGCCGCCCCTTGGAACCAGCCCTGACTACCCGCCTAAACACAATCCACCCCTCCAAAACCCAGAACCATCAACTAACTAACCTCTCCAACAGTCATTCTCTCATTTATACTGTTGCGCACCTCCCCAATCTCTGAGCGGTGAGATTTCTGGGGTCCCTGCGCTCCTGCAAGGTTCGGTTTCCTTTGGGAAGAAGGTCAGCGGAGACTGCGGTGTCTTTATGAAATATGGTTTGTTTATTTACACACATTCCAACCTGAGCTTAAGATGGAGGGGGTTCAAGGCATCAGCAGTCCAATATCCAGCTTTTCCATCAGGGTTACAGGAGGCACCCCAAATGCCATGGTGCAGAGAGCCAGTCTCTCTGCCTGCCTGCATTTACCAGCCTTTTCTCTAGACAACTAAAACTACAAGCCTCTCCTGGGCTCCAGGGGGGGGGATGCTCTCCTGAAGAGTTTCAATGACAAAAGGGTCTTCCTGGCCCATTCACCAGTTGCTGGGCAACTGATAATCCCATCATCCTACCTGGCCACTCTGTTTGTTTAACAAAGGAGAGACTCATCTGACCAGCAGAGCGAGTTTCTTTCCCCTCAGGTGCAAGTCCCCAAATCAGAGGCTGGAAAGGGGACCCACAGGGATCATCCATTCCAACCCCCCCAAACTCATAACAATACCTTCAACCACCCAGACGCTCAGCCAATCACAACTCAGCATTCTTCAACATTCCAACCCATCTACTCCCCCCTCTCACTCACTCTACTTACCACATCTACCCTACAAAACTGACACTTACCATAATTACTGTACAACATTTACAGGGGCATCACAAGGCCCTGTGCATGAGGAGGACAACATGAAGCAGTGCGAGTTGCCAACAGCCACATCTGCAGAACAGCAAGTTCCATGGTTTGGCTTTGAGAAAGCTTGTACATTTGTGAGCCAGAATGGTAGAAATGCCGTTGTAAGATGCAGTTACTGCCTTCCAAGGATCAAAGCTCTGAGATCAGCTATTTCCTCCTCATCCAATGTGAAGAAACATTTTGAGGTGAGCCTTTGTCATGCTGGACCTCAAAGAGTGTCCATTGTCTTGTTGTTCTTGTTGTTATGTGCCTTCAAGTCGACTACAACTTATGGCGACACTATGAATCAGTGACCTCCAACAGCATCTGTCGTGAACCACCCTGTTCACGTCTTGTAATTTCAGGTCTGTGGCTTCCTTTATGGAATCAATCCATCTCTTGTTTGGCCTCCTTCTTTTTCTACTCTCTTCTGGTTTCCCCAACATTATTGTCTTTTCTAGTGAATCATGTCTTCTCATTACGTGTCCAAAGTATGATAACCTCAGTTTCATCATTTTGGCTTCTAGTGACAGTTCTGGTTTAATTTGTTCTAACACCCAATTATTTGTCTTTTTCGCAGTCCATGGTATCTGCAAAGTTCTCCTCCAACACCACATTTCAAATGAGTTAATTTTTCTCCTATCCATTTTTTTCACTGTCCAACTTTCATATCCACATGTAGAGATCGGGAATACCATGGTCTGAATGATCTGACTTTAGTGTTCAGTTATACATCTTTGCATTTGAGGACTTTTGCTAGTTCTCTCATAGCTGCCCTCCCCAGTCCTAGCCTCTTTCTGATTTCTTTACTATTGTCTCTATTTTGGTTAATGACTGTGGCAAAGTATTGATAATCCTGGACAAGTTCAATGTCCTCATTGTCAACTTTAAAGTTACATAAATCTTCTGTTGTCATTACTTTAGTCTTTTTGACGTTCAGCTGTAGTCCTGCTTTTGTGCTTTCCTCTTTAACTTTCATCAGCATTCTTTTCAAATCATTACTGGCTTCTGCTAGTAGTGTGGTATTGTCTGCATTTCTTATTGATATTTCTCCCTCCAATTTTCATACCTCCTTCATCTTGGTCCAATCCTGCTTTCTGTATGATTTGTTCTGCATCTAGATAAAATAAATAGGATGATAAGAACATAAGAAGAGCCTGCTGGATCAGGCCAGTGGCCCATCTAGTCCAGCATCCTGTTCTCACAGTGGCCAGCCAGGTGCCTGGGGGAAGCCCGCAAGCAGGACCTGAGTGCAAGAACACTCTCCCCTCCTGAGGCTTCCGGCAACTGGTTTTCAGAAGCATGCTGCCTCTGACTAGGGTGGCAGAGCACAGCCATCATGGCTAGTAGCCATTGATAGCCCTGTCCTCCATGAATTCGTCTAATCTTCTTTTAAAGCTGTCCAAGCTGGTGGCCATTACTGCATCTTGTGGGAGCAAATTCCATAGTTTAACTATGCGCTGAGTAAAGAAGTACTTCCTTTTGTCTGTCCTGAATCTTCCAACATTCAGCTTCTTTGAATGTCCACGAGTTCTAGTATTATGAGAGAGGGAGAAGAACTTTTCTCTATCCACTTTCTCAATGCCATGCATAATTTTATACACTTCTATCATGTCTCCTCTGACCCGCCTTTTCTCTAAACTAAAAAGCCCCAAATGCTGCAACCTTTCCTCGTAAGGGAGTCGCTCCATCCCCTTGATCATTCTGGTTGCCCTCTTCTGAACCTTTTCCAACTCTATAATATCCTTTTTGAGATGAGGCGACCAGAACTGTACACAGTATTCCAAATGCGGCCACACCATAGATTTATACAATGGCATTATGATATCGGCTGTTTTATTTTCAATACCTTTCCTAATTATCGCTAGCATGGAATTTGCCTTTTTCACAGCTGCCGCACACTGGATCGACATTTTCATCGTGCTGTCCACTACAACCCCGAGGTCTCTCTCCTGGTCGGTCACCGCCAGTTCAGACCCCATGAGCGTATATGTGAAATTAATATTTTTTGCTCCAATATGCATAATTTTACACTTGTTTATATTGAATTGCATTTGCCATTTTTCTGCCCATTCACTCAGTTTGGAGAGGTCTTTTTGGAGCTCTTCGCAATCCCTTTTTGTTTTAACAACCCTGAACAATTTAGTGTCATCAGCAAACTTGGCCACTTCACTGCTCACTCCTAATTCTAGGTCATTAATGAACAAGTTGAAAAGTACAGGTCCCAATACCGATCCTTGAGGGACTCCACTTTCTACAGCCCTCCATTGGGAGAACTGTCAGTTTATTCCTACTCTCTGCTTTCTGCTTCTTAACCAATTTCTTATCCACAAGAGGACCTCTCCTCTTATTCCATGACTGCTAAGCTTCCTCAGAAGCCTTTGGTGAGGTACCTTGTCAAATGCTTTTTGAAAGTCTAAGTACACTATGTCCACTGGATCACCTCTATCTATATGCTTGTTGACACTCTCAAAGAATTCTAATAGGTTACTGAGACAGGACTTTCCCTTGCAGAAGCCATGCTGGCTCTGCTTCAGCAAGGCTTGTTCTTCTATGTGCTTATTTAATCTAGCTTTAATCATACTTTCTACCAGTTTTCCAGGGACAGAAGTTAAGCTAACTGGCCTGTAATTTCCGGGATCCCCTCTGGATCCCTTTTTGAAGATTGGCGTTACATTTGCCACTTTCCAGTCCTCAGGCACGGAGGAGGACCCAAGGGACAAGTTACATATTTTAGTTAGCAGATCAGCAATTTCACATTTGAGTTCTTTGAGAACTCTCGGGTGGATGCCATCCGGGCCCGGTGATTTGTCAGTTTTTATATTGTCCATTAAGCTTAGAACTTCCTCTCTCGTTACCACTATTTGTCTCAGTTCCTCAGAATCCCTTCCTGCAAATGTTAGTTCAGGTTCAGGGATCTGCCCTATATCTTCCACTGTGAAGACAGATGCAAAGAATTCATTTAGCTTCTCTGCCATCTCCTTATCGTTCTTTAGTACACCTTTGACTCCCTTATCATCCAAGGGTCCAATTGTCTCCCAAGATGGTCTCCTGCTTTGAATGTATTTATAGAATTTTTTGTTGTTGGTTTTTATGTTCTTAGCAATGTGCTCCTCAAATTCTTTTTTAGCATCCCTTATTGTCTTCTTACATTTCTTTTGCCAGAGTTTGTGTTCTTTTTTATTTTCTTCATTTGGACAAGACTTCCATTTTTTGAAGGAAGACTTTTTGCCTCTAAGAGCTTCCTTGACTTTGCTCATTAACCATGCTGGCATCTTCTTGGCCCTGGCGGCACCTTTTCTGATCTGCGGTATGCACTCCAGTTGAGCTTCTAATATAGTGTTTTTAAACAACTTCCAAGCATTTTCGAGTGATGTGACCCTCTGGACTTTGTTTTTCAGCTTTCTTTTTACCAATCCCCTCATTTTTGTGAAGTTTCCTCTTTTGAAGTCAAATGTGACCGTGTTGGATTTTCTTGGCAATTGGCCAGTTACATGTATGTTTAATTTAATAGCACTGTGGTCACTGCTCCCAATCGGTTCAACAACACTTACATCTTGCACCAGGTCCCGGTCCCCACTGAGGATTAAGTCCAGGGTTGCCGTCCCTCTGGTCGGTTCCATGACCAACTGGTCTAGGGAATAGTCATTTAGAATATCTAGAAACTTTGCTTCTTTGTCGTGACTGGAACACATATGCAGCCACTCTATGTCCGGGTAGTTGAAGTCACCCATTACTACCACATCTCCTAGTTTGGATGCTTCCTCAATTTCATATCTCATCTCAAGGTCTTCCTGAGCATTTTGATCAGGGGGACGATAGATCGTTCCGAGTATTAAGTCCCTCCTGGGGCATGGTATCACCACCCACAACGATTCTGTGGAGGAGTCTGCCTCTTTTGGGGTTTCGTGCTTGCTGGATTCAATGCCTTCTTTCATGTATAGAGCGACTCCGCCACCAATACGTCCTTCCCTGTCCTTCCGATATAGTTTATATCCAGGGATAACCGTATCCCACTGGTTTTCTCCATTCCACCAGGTCTCCGTTATGCTCACTATATCAATGCTCTCCTCTAAGACCAAGCGCTCCAGTTCTCCCATCTTGGTTCGCAGGCTCCTAGCATTAGCGTACAGGCACTTGTAAGCAGTGTCTCTCTTCAAGTGTCTTTGGCACTTGTGGTTAGGCCTGTGGTAATTTTGCTCTTCTGAATTTATATCCTGTGCCCCTGCTCTCACAATGCCTACTTCTAGGCCTACCCCTTTTAAAATTTCATCATTTCTTTGGTTTTTATCCCAGGGGGGAGGTTTATTCCGAACCGTACCTTTCTCAGCTCCTGTCGGGTTTCCCCCCTCAGTCAGTTTAAAAGCTGCTCTGCCACCTTTTTAATTTTAAGTGCCAGCAGTCTGGTTCCATTCTGGTTCAAGTGGAGCCCGTCCCTTTTGTACAGGCCCGGCTTGTCCCAAAATGTTCCCCAGTGCCTAACAAATCCAAACCCTTCCACCCGACACCATCGTCTCATCCACGCATTGAGACTGTGAAGCTGGGCCTGTCTGGCTGGTCCTGCGCGTGGAACCGGTAGCATTTCAGAGAAAGCCACCTTGGAGGTCCTGGCTTTCAGCATCCTACCTAGCAACCTAAATTTTGCTTCCAGGACCTCACGGCTGCATTTCCCCATGTCGTTGGTGCCAACGTGCACCACGACCACTGACTCCTTCCCAGCACTGTCTACCAAACTATCTAAACGACAGGCGATATCCACAACCTTTGCACAAGGCAGGCAAATCACCTTGCAGTCAACATGCCCATCACACACCCCACTGTCTATGTTCCTAATGATCGAATCACCCACTACAAGGATCCCTCCACCCCCTGGAGATATATCCTCGGCACGAGAGGATAGCTGTTCATCCCCCAAGGAATGGGTCCCTTCTAAGGGATCGTTTCCCTCTTCCTCAGCTGGATGCTCTCCTTCCCCGAGACCATCGTTCTCCATGATAGCAGGAGAGCTATCATCGTTGGAGTGGGACACAGCTATAACGTCCCTGAAGGCCTCCTCCACACACGTCTCTGCCTCTCTCAGCTTTTCCAGGTCCGCCACCTTGGCCTCAAGGAAATGAAGTCGTTCCCGGAGAGCCAGGAGCTCATTGCACCGAGAGCACACCCACGACTTCTGTCCAACAGGCAGATAGTCGTACATGCTGCAGGCGGTGCAAAACACTGGAAAGCCCCCACACCCCTGCTGGCTTCTTACCTGCATAGTTTTGTTTAAGGTTTATTACGTCAATGGGTTGGAGACTGCGGTTTAGTTGAGGTCAGGGAACAGACGGGCAGAGTGGGGGGCCCTGGCCTCCTCGCCCTGCTGCAGAACTCGCTCTGCTGCTTAACTCGCCTTGACGCTTCGTCAGCTGGGGCTCCCTCTAGCTCGTGGAGCAGGCTCCCTCGCTAGGGTGCTCTGACTTTATATGTGTGGCTGGTTCCTCCCAGCTACTGCTGCCAGCCAGTGATGTGTTACTTGAGGCTGATGGCTATCAGCTGGGGCTTAACTCTTTAGTATTCTCTCAGGCTTCCTTCCTTGCAAGGGGCGGGACTGTTTAAGCTTTTGGCTGCTTTTAATCTCAGCAAGGGGCTGCGCCTTCCATGATAAAATACACCCCTGTCTTGTACCCTTTCCGATGGGGAACCAATCGGTTTCTCCATATTCTGTCCTTACAATGGCCTCTTGTCCAGAGTATAGGTTGCACATCAGAACAATCAGATGCTGTGGTATCCCCATTTCTTTTAAAGCATTCCATAGTTTTTCATGATCTACACAGTCAAAGGCTTTGCTGTAATCTATAAAGCACAGGGTGATTTTCTTCTGAAATTCCTTGCTCTATTCCATTATCCAACGTATGTTTGCGATATGATCTCTGGTGCCTCTTCCCTTTCGAAATCCAGCTTGGACATCTGGCATTTCTTGCTCCATATATGGTAAGAGCCTTTGCTGTAGAAACTTGAGCATTACTTTACTTGTATGGGATATTAAGGCAATAGTTCAATAATTACTGCATTCCCTGGGATCCCCTTTCTTTGGAATTGGGATATATATTGAATGCTTCCAGTCTGTGGGCCATTGTTTAGTTTTCCATATTTCGTGACAAATTTTGGTCAATATTTGGACAGATTCAGTCTCAGTAGCTTGTAGCAACTCTATTGATATGGCATCTGTTCCTGGTGATTTGTTTCTTCCAAGTATTTTAAGAGCAGCTTTTACCTCACATTCTAAAATTCCTGGTTCTTCATAATACGGTTCCTCCATGAATGAATGAATCTGTCATCCTGTCATCTCTTTTATAAAGTTCTTCAGTGTATTGCTTCCATCTTCCTTTTATTTCATCTCGGTCAGGAAGCAAATGATAGAAATAAATGGGTAGTTCTCCAATGGACTGCAGCATGCAGTGGGATTCTCCAAACCCCTAAACTGGGATTGGTGCTGTTTAACTTGTTCATAAATTAAATTAATAAATTAATAATTAATTAATTTAATTAAAATAAGAGATAGCTAGGTTTGTGGCTGATACCAAATTATTCAGAATGGTGATAATCTAAGCCAGTCTCTCTCAATCTGCTGCCCTCCAAATGATTTGGACTACGACTCCCATCACACATAACCAGCATGACCATATGATGCTGGAGCTAAGGGGAGCATAGCTATGGTGGCTGGGCCTGTTAGTAGTCATAGTCCAAAACATCTGGAGGACAACATGTTGGGAAGGGTGATCTAAGCAGACTGCAAATAACCCCAGAAGGGTCTCTGAAAATTGTGTGAAGAGGCAGCAAAATGGCAATTGCAGTTCAATGAATATAAGTCTAAAGTGATGAATATTGAGACATAACCTCTAACTTCCCATATACGTTGATGAGGTCTGAGCTCATGGGGACTAACCAGGAAATAAATATTGGGTTTGTGCTTGATAGCAGAATGAAAATATCAATGCAGTGTGCAGTGGTACTAACAGAGACAGAGGGTAGAGACATGCTTACCATTATGCCAGTTCCAGTGCATCTCCACCTCTCTTCTGAAAACCGGGGAACAGAATGCTAGTCAAATCCTGTCCGTTTTTACTGTAAAACCTGGTGGGATCAGCTCGAGTGCATTTTTAAAAAAATTTGCTTCAAAGAGATTTTGTAACTGATTGGCAGATCAATGCATTCTCCTTCCAGGTGTGGCCAATGGAAACACTTTGCTGTAGACGACTAGTGTGCTCCCAGCTAGATTCTATCCCAAGGAAAAGGTTGTTAGGAAAGGATGGATGATGGCCTGTGTCAGAATGCCCTTGTAAAAAAAAAATGGCATGACCAGACTTGGAATACCGTGTATAGTTCTGGTTGCTCCATCTGAACAAAAAGAACACTATAGACTGGGAAAAGGTGCAGAAATGGTCAAAGAGTTGAAGCACCTTCCTTATAAGAAAGGCTAAAACATCTGTAGCTTTTTAGTTGAGAAAAAAATATGATGGGGTGGAGTGGAAGTGATAGAGGTTTATAAAAATGATGCATGGTACAGAGAGAAGGTTCACTCCCTTTTCCATAACATTAGAATAGGGATGTACAAACATGCCTCAATCTATGCCAACATTCATTTGCATTTTCATCTGGTATTTTCCATTCCACTGCAATTGGTTTATTTTGCACAAGTCTTTATTCTGTTTGCTGTCCACTGATGAATGTTACAAAATTGTTTATGTATATCATAGCCCATGATAGTTATGATATCTCAGCCGTCAACAGATACATACAAATCAAAATTACCTTCCCTATGTGTTCCCTTTCAAAGTTAATGAATTTCCAGAGGGGCAGTCCTCTTAGTCATTTGCAGCAAAAACTACAAAGAGTCTTAAATACAAAGTTAATGAAGTTGCTAATGGCCTATCACAAAGCCATCTATGGCTCTAATCCTAATCATGTCTACTCAGAAGTAAATACCATTCAGTTCAATGAGCTTATTCCTAGGTAAGTGCAGTAAGGTTTGCAGCCATGCTATCTTGATCTTACAGTTTATAAACTTAATCTTGTCTTATTTCCCTCACGCAAACATCAGGGAAGAACAGTTTAGCACACTGTTGATATTTTGCTCTTCATGTCCTGAATCTTATGAATTCCTGTGAGCATACTAAACATTTCACAAGCAGTCTCCTTTGCTCAGTGTAGTGTAAAGCTGCTTATATAAGTCTTTTTTAATACATAAATGCATATTTCATAAAGAAAATGGTCATGTTTTACAAGCATTTGAAATGATTGCATGTTTGACAGCTTGAAATCCTCAGACTTTCATCACTTCCAGATGACCAATTTATTGAGCATTCATCCTGATTCGTCACTCTGATTTGTTGGTAGGAAGGGTGCAATCATAACTGCATTTACCAGGGACTAAACCCTATTAAATTCAATATGATTTACATCTGAGTAGACACGGTTAGGATTGCAGCCTAGTGGCTATAGGCTGCCTAGCAACAAACAATAAATGCAGACAAATAAACAACACTTCAGAAAAATAAAAGGGACGAGGCCCATGTCAGGGGAGCAGCAATTATACATCAATGAATATATAAATATACATATCTATTTACATATAATGTGCAGATGTTTAAGAAACACTTTTATTGTAGATAACAAAGGCAAAAAACATTAATAGCAAGAGTTCATTCAGAGTAAGGTGTCCAACAGGTGGATAAAAGGAAATACACTTGATTGTCCTTTTTCAGCAGACTGATTTTATTTTATTTTATTTATATACTGCTTTTCCACAGGGAGCTGTGCCCAAAACAGCTTACAACAAACACCCACTTATTACCAAAGTACAGATATTGGAGAGGGGGATGTGATTTGAGAGTGAAAGCAGTTTACAAAACATACCAATAAATGCAAATAAATAAAAAATCAACAATTTAACAAACAGAATAAATTCAAGATTGCAAAAGAGTCAAAACGTTTAAATACCTAAGTACAAAACAACAAGAAAGTTAACAGACAATAAAGTTCTCGCAACTAGTACAGGTCTGATTGTGCTTCAAGGAGCCTCAGTAGCCTGGGTTGAAAGCAGTCCAGAGGGGGAGAGATCTTCTCACGAGGCTAGATGACTCACAGCTGGCTTCCACTTCTCTCCTCTAGAGGAGGCCAGCAGTAGCAAAAGGGAAATGCTGTGAAAGGCCAGCCTCCTAGAAGCTCCAACTAGTGCAGCAGGTCTTATTACATCCTCCAACATCCTTGAATTAGAACTTTGTTTCACCCAATGAAATTGACTGTAGATTCAGAAAAGCCAAAAAGTACTTCTTCACAAAACACATGACTGAGTTATGGATTCCACTGCTGTATGCTGTGGTGGTGATGGCTACTGGCTGAAATAGGGTTAAAGGAGATTAAATACCACATCGAAGCTAAGTGCCACCCTGGACTCCTTCTGGGAGGAAGGGTGAGATATAAATTTAATTAATAAATAAATAATACAGTTTACCTGTGTCTATTAGCCGTGATAGCTAAATAGAACCTGAAGGGTTCTAGGCAGTGCTGCTACTGAATATGAATGCAAAAAAAGGGGGGAGGCATATTGCCTTCATGCTTTGGGTTTCTGGCCAGTGTGACAGCAGGAATTCTTTTCTAGTGAGGAAGCCATATGACCTACTTCCAGCAAAACCAACAAAGAATCTTGCAGTAAGGACTTACCAATTTTATTATAGCATAAGCTTTTGCGGACTGATCAGGATTCTGGACTACTGTAGATGGTTTTTATCTGGGGTGGAGCACCTCAGGCTCAGAGGCCAAATGTGGCACTCCACAGCTCTCTATCTGGTCCTTGGGATGTGAACTCCTCAGGCCACACTTCCTCTCTCCAGGCCACAGCCCTGACCAGTTCTGCTCTAAACTCTCCTTAAGTGCTCTTGCCTGGCTAAAGTTTGTCCTTAAACTGTGATCATGCCTCTTGCATGCCTGATGAAGGACGGAGTGATACACATGTGAGTGTAGAAACCTGTGGTTTTTGTATGGCTGGAATATAATCTTCTGTACAGCCCCAGTCACGGCTGGCGGCTCCATGTCAGTGGGACAGTGGAATTTGCCCTGGGTTTTAGTCTAAAACCTGTAGTGGATTCCACTGCCCCATTGGCATGGAGCCACTGGCTGCAATTGCTCTGTCCACTTTTGCCTGCAACCACCCCACCAGCCATTGGCATGCAATCCCTGGAAGGCTCTCCACAAGGAAATCTGACCCTTGGACTGAAAAATGTTCCCCACCCTTGTTTTAGGTCTAGATTGGGCTCAGACTACATTAATGAGAAATCCCTCATGTTGGCAGCCGCATGATGATGGAATAATGAAAGGTTTGGCTTGCTTCTTCCCACCTTTTTCTCAAAAAGCCTCCCTGGCACCACTCTTAGTTGATACTTGAAGTGCTCCAGATTTGGGGGTGTGGTTGGCTTACATTCCATTCAGATCTAATTTTTCTATTGTTCACAATTACCATTATAACTTCCACACATTCCCATTTTTAACGTCATGGATATACATTGCTTTTCCACCATTTGCTGCCCACATTCAACTCATTTGGACTGTGGTGATGGAGGAGTACTTTGTGGATACTCGGGACCGCGAAAAAGACAAATAATTGGGTGTTAGAACAAATTAAATCAGAACTATCACTAGAAGCTAAAATGATGAAACTGAGGTTATCATACTTTGGACACATAATGAGAAGACATGATTCACTAGAAAAGACAATAATGCTGGGAAAAACAGAAGAGTAGAAAAAGAGGAAGGCCAAACAAGAGATGGATTGACTCCATAAAGGAAGCTACAGACCTGAACTTACAAGAACTGAACAGGGTGCTTTACAATAGATGCTACTGGAGGTCGCTGATTAATAGGGTTGCTATAAGTCAAAATCGACTTGAAGGCACATAACACACACTGCCCACATCAATGAGCAGACCTAGACTATGAGCACAGTAGTCGCCTATAGCAAAGTGTTTCCATTGGCCGCCCCTGGAGGGGAACAGGTTGATCTGCAAATCAGTTGTGAAATCTCTTTGAAGCAAGTTTTTAAAAACCACAGTCAAGCCAATTCCACCAGATTTTATAATAAAAAGGGTCAGGGTTTCTCTAGCATTATATGCCCCCCATTTCCAGAGAAGAGAGAGGGAGACGCACTGGAACTGGCAGCACAGTGAGCATGATTCTACCCCTAGGTAGAATGTATCCAGAGATGATGGTGGGGTTTCCCCTCCCCTCGGTCTGTTCTTCCTTCTCCCCCACTGTTTTTTTTCTTCTGTTCTGGACACACAAGTTTTTCTATACCTGTGCGCTTTTACCTTATTTGTTTTTAAAAAACAATTCCCAGGAGGTATGCAAGAGCAAATTTCAGCAGCCACCCTTAATTATCTTGTTTCATAATGGGCAAAATGGAAGTTTGTGCTTTTTTGCGGGGCAGGGCTATATCAATTTCTAGTTGTTTAAAAACATTTTAAATACTGAGGTCTTCTGCAAGTGTGACAATTAACTAAGGCTTGCACAAGTGTGAAAAGAGAGTCTTGTGCAACACCTCAGTATTATTTGTTTGCTTTTTAAAAAAAAATTGTTGTGGTAACAGTATCTGAGGTAATCCCCCTCATGTATTGTGGGGAGATCTTGAAAAAGCAGGCTTCTCCTAGCCAGGTTGTTGACATTCAAGCACGCTTTCAGCAGGCAATAGTTGGTGGAAATAGGCACACTTGTTTTGAGTCACTGGAAACAAAATGGCTAGGATGTGATCACCTGAGGAGCAAACATAAGTAGGGGTGTGGTATTAAGAGGCCATCCACTGAAATGCCACCCCGCATGAGCCCACCCAAACAAATGTGGGAACAGTAGTGACTGTAGATGCACAATGGGTTATTTTTACTTAATAGATTTTCCGTAATGGGGCAATCCAGATTAAATGTAAAAAAAGTATGAACTGGCTTTTTTGGTGATGATGACATCGGGTGGACGCTGCAAAAGGAGAAAAAATCAACTTGTATGCTTTGTGAGCACAACCCATTCTACATTAAATGTATGTAAGCATGTCTTTTGGCTTTGAGTTGGTAAGCAGATAAAACCTGCGTTATTTGAACTGACCACTAGATGTCAGAGACACACCGCAGGAGAGATGAACATATGCAGAAAAAAATATTCCTGTATAAATCATGGTTGAATTGTATGCTAATTTACATATAGTCTTTTCAAGCTGTGCATTATTCTGAATAGAATTGTTTTCTGTAAACATACATACCACTCAGCAAGTATAATCCCTCAGTTCTGTAAAGTTTTAAAAACAAATCTTGTTGCACCCTAAAAACTAATGGATTTATTGTTGCTGCAACAGACTACCACGGTTTCTCCTTTGTAATGTTGTGAATATATGGTCACATTTAGCATCAAGTATCCTGTAATTGTTAATATGTAGTATTTAATCAAATATTTAGCCATGTTTGTTGTGCCATCTTTGGTATCGTACAGAAGTAATAGCAGCTCAGGGTATATGCATAAAGGTCTAGCTTTCATAGACATCATAGAGTGGGAAGGGGCCTAAAAGGCCATCGAGGCCAACCCCCTGCTCAATGCAGGAATCCAACTTAAAGCATACCCAACAGGTGGCTCTCCAGCTGCCTCTTGAAAGCCTCCAGTGTTTAAATTAGTGTCAGCTTCCCCCCCTCCCCCATCTCTCTCTCTTTTTGTGTGTGTGTTTCTTGGCTGGTCTAAAAAAGCACTCTCTCAATGTCTAGGAAAGAGGGGTGGATGAATCAGTCAATTTCAGTTCTCTCATTTTTTCCAATCTAAAATTCAGTTCTCCACATTTCTGAAGCAATTTGTGATTTTAAAAAAAAAATCATGAAAATTTATGGGTATTTTAGTGTGAATTTACCCTAATAAACATATTTTTCCATGCAATGTTCCCAAATACAATGCATTCTTGTATGCTATTTTTACTAATACATGCATATTTATGCAGAATTTACCCTAGTATATGCATTTTGTGCATATTACTTGGCTTGAGAACTGCACTGAAATATTTGGAGAAATGGAAATTTTAGAGTGCAAATGCTTGTTTTGGTTCGCATATTGTTTCAGAAAGTGCAAATTTGGTAGGTTTGCCTTTAAAAGTGAACTTAATTTATTTTTCCCCATCCCTAGTAACAAGAGATTATTTTAAAATTACATGCATATTAATTAATGTATGGAAAGTGATAAAAAAAACCCTTTAAAAAAATTTCCTGGGGACCAGTTGTAGACTTGTTCCATGGCATATACATCTGAAGCATGGGTTTTCTCTCACTATGACTAGATCAGAGTTTGGTCCTAACAGCATCTTGGCTGAAGCCTCTAAGAAGCAGATTAATGTGCCATTGTCAGAGCAGCAGTTTGTGAATTAGAGGCCTACTTCTCAGCACACAGCTGGAGGCAAAGGACTGCCATGTTTTTATCAGAGATAAAGCAAGAACTTCAGACAGCCTTTACTACCACTATATTCAAATCATCCATATGTGAGACAAAAGTACTGGAAACAGATAAAAACCAGTGTAATAACATAAATGAAACAGGACAGTTACAGCCCTTTGTTTTAATGCTTTGCAGTAATCCTGCAGTCTACCCTTACAAAAGTTCTTTTGCTCAAGAAAGAAATAAGGCTTCTCTTTCCTTTGGTATTGGAGTGAGCTCTTGCTTGTTGGTTTGTTTATTAAAGGTTATTGGGACTGTGAAAAGGAAGGAGGCAGACAGCGGTGAACTCAGAAGTAGGCATTCAGAGTAAGAGCTTGTCTTATTTACAAAGAAGAGTTACAAAGAAGTGTTTTGGAAACTCAGTGCTTCTGTCTCTTGTAATGTTATTCAATCTAGCAGAATCTATTATACTATTTGCCAGAGACAGAAAAGAGGGAGTGTAATTGAGCAATTAGCAGCAATGTTAAAAAGAGAACTGTCTACTTCGCCAAAAAAAAAGAGAGGGGTATTAAACAGATCTTTAAGAAACGAAGGGCATTTCCAAATTGTCACTATTTCAAGTGGGATTCAGTCACACGCCAGCAAATTCAGGTTGTGCAAGTTGATTTGGAGGTCTTGCACAGCAAATCTGCTTCCCCCAAAGGGAGGACTTTTGCAATAAAGTGACTGGAAAATGCTCTGGAAAATATGGGATAACATTTTCTTGAGGAAGTATCATTTAACCTCTCTGCAAACAAATCGGAATGAATCCTCAGTAACAGGTTGCTTGGAAGTGACTTAGTAACACTATCCTCGTGGTTATTTGGAAGTGAATTCAGTGCAATTTGCTCCCAAGCATATTAAGAACTGCAGCCTACACTAATAGCAGCGGCTTCCCAGGGTTTCAGACAGAGGTCTTTCCCAGCCCTACCTGAAATGTTAAGGACTTTTTGCATGTAAAGCATAAAGCATCAACTGTTCCCGCCCCCACCCTGTGATGTATAAAATTATGCATGGCATTGAGAAAGTGAATAGAGAAAAGTTCTTCTCCCTCTCATAATACTAGAACTCGTGGACATTCAAAGAAGCTGAATGTTGGAAGATTCAGGACACACAAAAGGAAGTACTTCTTTACTCAGCGCATAGTTAAACTATGGAATTTGCTCCCACAAGATGCAGTAATGGCCACCAGCTTGGATGGCTTTAAAAGAAGATTAGACAAATTCATGGAGGACAGGGCTATCAATGGCTACTAGCCGTGATGGCTGTGCTCTGCCACCCTAGTCAGAGGCAGCATGCTTCTGAAAACCAGTTGCCGGAAGCCTCAGGAGGGGAGAGTGTTCTTGCACTTGGGTCCTGCTTGCGGGTTTCCCCCAGGCACCTGGTTGGCCACTGTGAGAACATGAAGCTGGACTAGATGGGCCACTGGGCTGATCCAGCAGGCTCTTCTTATATTGTTAATAAGCAGGAACAGATGAAAATTCAGCAATAAGAAAAAGTCTGTTTGAATTTCTTCCTGCTGTCTAAATCTAGCATGGAATCTAGCATATAGTTACTTTCGTTGCAGTGCTTTAAATGCTATGCAACGGACAGAAATTCTATATAGCCTTCATAATGGATATATAGGTGGGGAGGCTACACCTTTTGCATTTATGCCTGTTGTGTAGTCTTGTATAGGCACAGCAGGTTTTCTCAGGTGAAGCTGAGGAAATGTCAAGCCATATTTTAATACTCAGCCCTTGAGCCTTCATATAAAACATATTCTTTATTTCTGACCAGGTGCAGGTATGCATGTAGTTTTCTTTGAATTCAATCCCATTATATTCAGTGAGTTACTCCCAGATAAATATGCAGAGGATTCTGGCAATGTAATGCATTCCAACGCTTAATTACTTAGAAATAGGTTCCATTAAATTTACTGGGTCCTGGTTATTACCGAGTAAGAGAATATGGTATTTCAGACTTACAGCACAAATCAACATATGTTTACTCATAAGTAAATCCCACTGCGTCCAATGGGCTTTTAAACTACAGTTCCCATAATGCTAGCACGGTGTGCACCTGCGCAGTGCTGACAGTGAGACAGGAAATGCGTGAGTCCTCCACAAGTCCCGCCTCTCCTCATTGGACGCCATTTTGTCACCGACTTTCACCCGCCACACGACGGTGCTTTTTTTCTTAAAGGAGAAGCTACAATGTTTTTTTAAATCGCCCCCAGACATGAAACTCCGAAAAATGCGGACAACGTGAAAACCAGGGAACAGGTTTTCGGAAGGTACCGGCTCTCTTTTCGTTTCACTCTTGTAAACAAAGGATCGGGGATACAACACCGGCCCAAACTGCGGGAGGAGAGGGCGACAACGACAGGACTAACGGCTTTACAGGAACAGTGTCATTGCGCAGTATTAAGTGTTCCGCAGCTCGGGATAGAGCGCGCGAAACCTCGACAACGATGTATCTCCCACAGGGTAACGAAGGACATTGGGCGCGCGCGAGATAACTGTTAAACGGCTCAGTTCTACAAAGCGCGCGCCACGGCCAGAATTCCGACAGCGCGCGCGCGTTCCCGATAAGGTTCACCCGTTGATTGGAGTGTAAGAGCGCTTGCCCGGTTTGCTACTCCGATTGGTTGGCCTGGAAGAGGGGGTGTTGGGTGTGTCTTGCATATTTTCTCCTGATTGGCTGCCGAAGGGGATTCTTGCGACCTGCTTGAACTTTGAACTTGTTCTTGATTGGCCTCGGACGCCGGCGGGGCGGGGGTGTCTGCCATACAGAGGCGGGGTGAGCGCTCCGCGCTGCTGTCAGGAGCAGGAGGGGCAGTCGCTGCTGCTCGCGCCCTCCCCCTCCAGCTGCTCTGATGCCGGGAGCCCCCGAGCAGGCGGAGACCCAGGAGGACGAGCCGCAGCAAGACGAGCGAGAGAGAGAAGAGGAGAGGACTCCGCCTCCCAACGGCCGCCGGCGTCCCCCGCCCACTCCTACAGTCGCTGCTGAGCCGGGGGAGGAGTCTGGCGGCAATCGGGTGCTCCGGGGAGGCCGAGAGCGGGGACGGGCTGCGGCTGCTGCCGCTGCCGCCGCTGCTGCCTCACGCCGAAGGAAGGCTGAATATCCTCGTCGTCGCCGCAGCAGTCCTGGCTCCCGGCAAAGCCAGGAGCCCGAGACGTTAACGGCCGCACCCGGTGCTGAGGCCAGCCCGCAGCCAACCGCCGCTCCGCCTGGCGCTGCCTGCAGGAAGGGGACCCCGCGCGCCGTGTGAGTATTGGTGACGCTTCCCACAGTTCCTGAAGAAACGATAAGATTGTCCTTCGCGTGCGACGCCGACCCAAAGAATGACTACTGGCTTAACAAAAATTGCCTTGCAATTTTTATAACGGAGCTTCTGGAATGGAATATATTCAGAATATACCACGTCAGTTTGTGGTATATCCTGTTAAATAACTGTAGAAGTAGTGTTACTGCACCAAATTGGTAGATAGGATAAGAGAACACCATACTTAATGTGCTGGGTAATCCTGTGCATGTTTATCTTAAAGTCAGCCCTGCAGTGTTCAGTAAGATTTCTTTCTAGGCAAGTATGCTTAGAATTTTTTCAAACTAGAGGTAAAGAAAGACTCTCTGGAAAGTGTGTGGGATACTAGCACGTGTGTGGGACACAGGCCTGTGTATTCATTAGGTCATATTACCAATTAGAACTCCTGGCTTCCCAGTGGTGTGAAATTACAGGCACATATCCCTGACTATTGCAGGTTCAGTTTCTATGAGAGAGCTTGATTTCATGGTTATTAAAAGTAGCCAGGGAGTGTTGGGAAGCTTAAACATTGGGGGTAATTAGATGCTTCCTCGAGGGAGGGTGTGGTCCTGCTTCCTTTTAAGGAAACAGTAGTGTGGTCCTTGCTGAAGAAATCTAGCTTGGTTTTCCTTTGGGGGGGCAAGGTGTTGGAGAGAGTGCATGTTACTTAGAACTTGGCCCTGAAAAGTGATGAATAGCAGTAATAAAATCAAATAACTTAGACCTGGGAAAGAGTAGTAGTGAGAGAGAGCTGGAAAATATTGTCATTTAGCATATTTCATAAACGTTTATGGCCACAAGAATTCCACTCTTGGAAAGCTTTCTAAACATGTAGTATTAGCACTTGTGATTACAGCTGTATACTTTCTATTATTGTTTAATTACAATTATTACCTGCCTTCTCTCTGAGGAGCTCAAGGTGATGTATATGATTCTCTCCCTTCCAGTTCTCTCCTTGCAACAATCCTGTGAGGCAGATTAGTCTGAGAGATAATCTGTGGTCTAAGATGCTGGCTTAATGAAATTTTGAACGTGGCTTTCTCTGTTTCTAGTGTGACACAGTAGCTCCTACACTATCCTTATGACGAAACTTTGAGAATGAGTCTGTGTTTTCCTGCAGCCATTACAGTGCTTGGGAGAAGTCCGATCTTTCAAGATGTTGTGAGTGGCTGCAGCAGAAATTCACCATGTGTTTAAATTTCATTTCAGATACCTGGATAAAGCAGTGGTGAAAGGTAAGATTTGAATGCACTTCATAAAAATATAGTTACTTTGTTAGACTAAGATTAAGTGCCTGTTTAGCCCACAATTAGTAAGCATCTGGATGTCCCTGGGAAGCTCACAGACATAGTAGCAATAGTTGTTGTTGCCAGTCATTTGATTGTCAAGATATACAGTGCCTTGTAAAAGTAATCAGACCCCCTGAGCAATGCTTTCATATTACTGAATTACAAATGGTACATTGTAATTTTGTTCTGTATGAGATTTTATTTTGAAACACTGAAACTCAAAATCAATTATTGTAAGGTGACATTGGTTTTATGTTGGGAAATGTTTGTAAGAAACATAAAAAACTGAAACATGTTGGTTGCATAAGTATTCAACCCCCCTCCCCATTAATATTTGGTACAGCCACCTTTCGCTGCAATAACAGCTTTAAGTCTTTCGAGGTAGGTATGTACCAGCTTTGCACACAGTGTCAGAGGGATTTTGGCCCATTTTTCTTGGCAGATTCACTCCAGGCCAGGTTGGTTGGATGTCACTTGTGGACTGCAGTTTTCAAAGAACACCACAGATTCTCAATAGGATTGTGATCAGGACTTTGACTGGGCCACTGTTGGACATTTCACCTTTTTGTTCTTGAGCCACTCCAATGTTGCTTTGGCCTTGTGCTTGGGATCATTGTCTTGCTGAAAAGTGAATTGCCCAGGCTTCGGTTTTTTAGTGGACTGAATCAGGTCCTCTTCAAGTATTTCTCTGTATTTTGCTCCATCCATTCTTCCTTTGATTTTAACAAAATGCCCAGTCCCTGCTGATGAGAAGCATCCCCACAGAATGATGCTGCCACCACCATACTTCACTGTAGAGATGGTGTGTCTTGAAGCATGGGCAGTGTAAGGCTTGCAGCACACACAGCACTGAGTTTTGGCCAAAATGTTCTATCCTGGTCTCATCTGGAGATCCAGTGTGGCGTAGTGGTTAGAGTGTTGGACTACGACCTGGAAGACCAGGGTTCAAATCCCCGCATAGCCATGAAGCTCACTGGGTGATCTTGGGCCAGTCACTGCCTCTCAGCCTCAAAGGAAGGCAATGGTAAACATCTCTGAATACCACTTACCATGAAAACCCTATTCATAGGGTCGCCATAAGTCAGAATCGACTTGAAGGCAGTCCATTTCCATTTTGGTCTCATCTGACCACAAACTTTTTCCCCATATCGCAGCTGGGGCACTCTCATGCTTTCTGGCAAACTCCAGACATGCTTTCAGATGGTACTTTTTGAGTAACGACTTCTTTCTTGCCACCCTGCCATACAGGCCAGTGTTATGCAAAGCTCTTCATATGGTTGACTGGTGCACCATTACTCCACTCCCAGCCACTGAACTCTGTAGCTCCTTCAAAGTGATAGTTGGCCTCTCTGTAGCTTCTCCCACAAGTCTCCTTCTTGTTCGAGCACTGAGTATTGAGGGACGACCTTTTCTTGGCAGTGCCTGGGTGGTGTGATGCAGCTTCCACTTCCTGTTTATTGATCCAACTGTGCTCACTGGGATATCCAAACACTTGGATATTATTTTGTACCCTTTTCCTAATCCACGCATTTGTATTACGTTATCTCTTACTTCTGTAGAAAGCTCTTTGGTCTTCATGTTCCTTCAGATCCACAGCCTGACCAATGATCCTTCAACAGTGAGGGTTTTATCCTGACAATGTGACAGCAACTTTAATGGTTCACTGGTGGAGGCCAATGGTAAGATAATTGTGTCCTTGATAGGGCAATTTCTTTCATCTGTGTAAACTGGGAGCTTCCACAGCACAGGGGTTGAATACTTATGCAAGCAACATGTTTCCATTTTTTATGTTCCTTACAAACATTTCCCAACATAAAATCAATGTCAGCTTACAATAATTAATTTTGAATTTCAGTGTTTCAAAATAAAATATCATACAGAAGAAAATTACAATGTACTATTTGTAATTCAGTAATATGAGAGCATTGGTCAGGGGACTGATTACTTTTGCAAGCAGGGCTGTGGAGTTGGTACGCCAAACCTTCGACTCCGACTCCTCTATTTTTGTACTGTCTGACTCCACCCAAAATTGCTTCCAATTCCACAGCCCTGGAAAGTGCTGTAAATGTCTTTTTAAATGGGAAGCTCTCATAGCAGCATTTTTATCGCTGCCTGAATATGCGCTGATCTTGGCATCACAGCATTTGTCTTCATCTGGGTCCTGTGTCATACACTGACACACAAAATGTTTTCCATCTTGAGTTATGGTGAAATGCTCAACTACAGCTGACTTCATGGGAAGCTTCTTTGACATTTTGAATTTATATTTTTTAAAAATTGTCAATCAAAATTTATTTTGAAGTCGGAGTCAGTACATTTCTACCGACTCCGACTGCACCCAAAATTGCTTCCGACTCTGACTCCACAACCCTGTTTGCAAGGCACTGTATTGCTTCTGTCCATGATTTTATTTTTAGCTATCATGGGAAATAGCAGGTTAATATTAAATTTTTGGCTTATCCTTTTTCCCCAAAGAAGCACAGGGCAGTATTCCTGAACAATAAAACATGTAAAAGCAATTGGTTGATATTTATTCTGTGAACTTGTCTAAATATTTTTTGAAATCATCCTAATTCTAATGGTCATCAAAATATCCCATAGCAGTGAATTCCATAAGTTACTTTGGCATTGTATGAAGTACTTCATTCTGTTGGCCCTGAAACTCTTGTCAGTTTCATGGGATAAGTGAATCCCTCTTGCATATGTTGACTAACTTTATTTGCCAATCAGTTTTAAATGTTTACATGATTTCCACCTTTATTTCACGTAGTTTGTATATGCTTCCAGAAGATGGTGGCTCAAGAATGCTCTGAGGCATCTTCAGTTAAAACTGATACAAATAATTCATTTGGCTGCTTTACATCTTTCATTTCTTCAAAACACTTTTTGCCATCCAACAGTTTTACTGCCTTTTTGGCTGGTTTCTTGCTGCTGATATATGTAAATTTCTCTATTTAGTTTTAAAACCTTTAGTATATATTTCCTTTTGACTTTTCTTTAACATAATTAATAAAAAAATGGGATCTAATTCCAGGATTGCCAGATTTAGTAATCAAATAGTACCGCATTTAACTAAGTATTTAAAGCTGGCATATATAAAGCAGAGCATGGTAACTCCATCCTATATCTTTGTCTTTTATATGAGCTGTAGGTTCTTTCTTCTGCTAGCTAAGTTTGTGAGGGGGAGGAAAGAGGGTTGTTCAGCTTTCCCTTGAACCTTGAGGGAGTGGCTTCTGCTAAGTTTTTAAATGAAAAATAAATGTAGTTAGACATATAAGTTGCAATGTCATTCAAGTTGCAGAGGGCTCACAATCAAAGACTTAACTTCTCTGTAGTAGGTTTTATTTCTATCAGAAAGGTTTCAGGCCCATATAAAGACACATTTGCTGCCTATTATGACCACTGAACTGGCAGTCCTCTTTCTTCCGAAAAACCCCCCAATCTCATTGTTGTTCCACTCTTTAAATGGAAAAAAATAATTGAAGTTCACCTAAAAAGTTAAATATTTTTGAGGGGAAATTCAGCAAAATGGTCTTCTATTAGAAAGACAATACGAATAAACGTGAGTTTTGTGTGCAGGTGTTTTTCTCCTCTGTGTTGCTAGTCAGATTAAATTTGCCATATATTAGCTAAACTCTCCTCTTCTCCCAGGCATTTTAGTATGTGTTAAAAGTGTTTTTTTTTAATTGTTTTTAATTTCTCTTAGAATTTTAAGAAATTTTAAAAATTGTTTTTAAATTGTTTAAATATGTGGTTTTTGTATTGATGTTTGATTGTTGTGAACCGCCCAGAGAGCTTCGGCTATGGGGCGGTATATAAATTTAATAAAATAAAAAATAAAAATAAAATAAATCACACAGTAAACATACTCCTTATCAACATTTGTTGATTTCTTCTCTATAATTGTGTACACAGCCTCATGATTTACGTTGGGGAAGGTGATATGTTGCTGGCTGTTAAACTGTTGGATTATTAGATCAAGCATTTTTAGATGGAGCATGGTAGCCCTGTACAAGTGTTGACAGGTTATTTTGCAACAATGCTCCCCTTTTTTGGTCAACTATATTTAAGAAATGAATTTGATCTGGTGCAGTGAACAGTATCTAAAGTGATCACTGGAATCAAAAGACAATAAAAAGTGGCTATTTGGTTTCTGTTTACAGTATGATTAGGCTACTTGTTTTGTTTAAACATGAGGGCACAAAGCAACCTATAGAAAAAAGTGCTACCTATTTATTTATTTATTACAATTCTTTATATACGACATTTAAACTAGAAGTCACCAAGGCAGGGTATAACATTATAAGACAATCCACTAAAAATCAAACACATTATTATTTATTTTATTTATTTATTTCATTTCATTTTTAGACCGCCCATAGCTAATAGCTCTCTGGGCGGTGTACAAACAGGATTAAAATACAATAGTATAATAAAATCAATAACACATAACAGCAAATTAACTAACAACGTTAAACATGAAAACATTAAACATTAAAATGCCTGGGAGTATAGCCAGGTCTTAACCTGGCGCCTAAAAGAAAGTACCGTAGGCGCCAGGCGTATCTCCTCAGGTAAGCTGTTCCAGAGTTTAAAAGAGTTTCAGTATTTAAAAATATTCACAATAATAAAACCAACAATGAGGTAAAAAACATAATAGCTTCTACATGCCTGTGTAGGCTTGCTTAAACAAAAATGTTTTTAGCAAGTGCCAAAATGAGTACCATGAAGTGCCTGCCTAATGTGAAGTTTGGAGCAGCAACATTAAAAGGCAGGCAGGGCATTCCAGCCAGGGGGTTGGTAACCCTGCTTTGATATTTGTTGTACACCGCCCTATTTGTTGTACACCGCCCTGAGAGCTTTCTGCTATAGGGCGGTCTAGAAATGTAATTAAATAAATAAAATAAATAAAATATGGATATCGTTGCAGAGAATTCCTAGACAAGCCTTACCAAACAGTACAATCTTAACAATATCGTTTACTTCTCCTATATTTAAGGGACAATAAAACTTGTATAGCAGATCAAAGACCCAGGTAAACAGATAAATCTTGAGTAGCTGATGAAATAACAGTTCTGTTGGTGCCAGCTAGGTATCCAGGGAAGACTATTCCACAGGGTGGGTGCCATCACGGCAAAAGCGTGTCTCCAAGTGATGATTAAGATGAATATCTGCAGGATGTGACACAGCCAGGAGGGTTTCTGCTGATGTCCATAGCGAAAGGCAGATATATACAGGGGAAGGCCTTCTTTCATTTAGAACACCCTGTACAGCTTAGGATCAGGCTAAGCCATCAGTGGGATCTTAAGTTTGTCTCAATAGCAAATTGGGAGCCAATACGATTCATAATAGTTCTGCAACTTATCCTGGGCTGTTTGCTGTGTGAGTTCCTCTCCCCAGTGCTGCAACTCGCAACTTGTGGCTCTCCGTGATGTGGTTGGCATAGGCTGATATGTATGGATACATGGCATGAATAGTTGTACCTTCCCGGGAGTAGAGTGAATTCCATTCAAGCTTAGGATTCTAAAAGCAGTGGTGGGTTTTTCTTTTTGATTCAGATATTCTGTTACATATGTTTATATCATAGATCCCAAAGAAGAGACAGAAGAGGAAGAAGTCTCCAATGTTACTGCTACTGAAACCCCAGTCAGTACAGCTAGGCTCAATCGAGGCTGGCGTAGCAACAGGGCAGCAGCTGCTGTTCGTCAGTGTGATGAGAATTCACGGAGCTCTAGATCCAAGACTGGGACCCTGCAGCTCATCTGCAAGTCAGAACCAAACACAGACCAGCTAGAATTTGGTATGAGCCTTTGACTCTATCCCCAGGGAGTTACTATGGGCAAAATTTGTTAAATCTAAAATTGACAAGAGACTCCTTTTTCTAATTAGTCGACTGCATCATCACACTTTTCTTCGTGTTAGGTGTAGTCATGAAGGACACCTCACAAATCCTATCAATACAACAAAAGTAGTTAGACAGGGTTGCATTCTTGCCCCTCTATTATTCAATTTTTTTATGAATGATTTGTCTCATTACTGTCACTCCCCGGATTTTCACCCCCCCAAAACTAGCGAACCTGCACTGTCCATTGCTATTGTATGCAGACGATGCTGTTCTCTTATCGGTTTCTAAAGTTGGTCTCAAACGCCTAATTAGATCTTTTATGAGTTACTGTCACGAAAACAAATTGATTATAAATTTCTCTAAAACTAAGATATTAGCTTTTGCCAAACACTCTCCTCCTCATGAATGGATAATCAATTCCCACAAAATTGAACAGGTTTCCCATTTTAAATACCTTGGGTTATTATTTCACTCATCACTGTCCTGGACTCCCCATATTAGAGGAGCCATCTCTACTGCTAGAAATTCAGCTAATGGCATCCGAAGGTTCTTCTTCACTAAAGGAGGACAATATATCCCGGCAGCCATTAAGGTTTTTAGATCTAAAACTATTTCCCAACTTCTTTACGGGGTACCTTTATGGATTGGCGCTTTTAACCCCTCAATGGAGGCAGTTTTATCCCTATTTCTTAGACAAATCCTAGGTGTTCCTAGATGTGTTCCATCGGCGGTCCTCAGGTTAGAAACTGGTCTAGCTTCGCTTAAGTCCCAAGCCTGGAAGGCTGCCCTAAATTTTTGGCTTAAAATGTCATATGAAAATTCTTCTGGCTACCTCCCTTTACTTTGGGAAGATCCCTTCATCTCAACATGGGCCCAAACGTATACAAACTATCTTGTAAGTATTGGCCTTTCAGCTGAACATCTGGCGTCTCAGGATTTAAAGTCAGCTAAGCTTTCAATCCTGACCCGCATTAGTGACATGGGCTTTCAAAGTTCCATCACCGCTGCCACTTCGACCTGTTCCCCTATTCATTTTGGTTTAAGTTTTGCGCCACTACTCAGTGTCCCCTATTTGGAATACCTCATGATCCCTAAATATCGTCTAGCCTTTATGAAGGCTAGATTCAACTGTCTCAACTCCGCCCTATTAGAAGGGAGATTCCAGCGCATTCCTTATGCAAATCGCTTATGTCCATGTGGTGTTAACAGCATAGAAACCTTATTTCACGTCGTCTTTGAATGTTTTTATGTGATGATATTCGTTCTAAATTTATAACTCCTATTATAAATAAATTTCCTTACAAACCACTTGACCGCTTACTTTTTTATCTTCTGTCTGCGGCTAGCAGGGATACTACCTTGCTAGTAGCTAAATACATTTTTGCGGCCCAATCAGCTCGGAGGGTATTCACCCCTCCAGATGTTCCCATTTCTCCATAGTCTTATAACTGTTTTATTGCTCCATTGTTTTTACCGTTTTTATTATGAGTGTTTTCGCCACGCTATGTAACTGTTTTACCGTTATTTTATGATTGTATCTTCGTACTTTTGTATAATTGTTCATAGCATTATATGTGAATGTTCTGGTCTATGACCGTAACAATAAAGATGATGATGGTATGAGCTGCTTTTAATTGCTGTATAATGAAAACACTGGCCTTCCCTTCTGGGCAACCTTCCAGGAGCCACATGTTGGTGGTGGGCAGGTCCAGAGACAAAAGTAGGAGGAGCAACTAATGTAAATTTTACCTTTATACAGAAGACTGGATACATTTCAGCCAGGCAGAAGCACTCAAGGAGAGTGCAAAGCAAGGGCAGTGAGGAGTTGTGGCCTGAGGAGAAGGGGTGCAATGTGGGATAGAGTCGTAAGGGCCAGATAGAGAGGCATTTGGCCCCCAGGCTTGAAGTTCTCTCCCATGATGTAACTCATACAAGAATCTGAAGTCACAAATCAATATCATGTCATAAGGTTGATTTACTAAAAAATAGTTTTATCTCACATAGTCACATGCAACACAGATTAGGTGCAAATATAGCTTAATAGTTAAAATACAAACTATTAGCATGGCACACATCACTATATATTGCCACAGATGCCTGTGTGTCTTGGAGAAGTCATTTTTGTATGTGCTCATGTGTGCTATTCCTATTGTGTAAAATTGGAAACAGCATTTCCATTTGTTACAGCCCAGAATTTTATGAAGATCTAAAGAAGTTTTTTGTTTCTCTTTTTTAGAGGTCACAGAAGAGCATTCATCTCCAACTGGAATCAGGTAAGAAGTTTGGATTGGAGTGTTCTTCCATGCTTAGTGTAGTGGTTAGAAAATCGGTTTGCACATAGGAAACTGATTCAAAGGAGGTGGCGCTAGCACTAAAATATGTGAAGATAGAGCATACAAATATAATAATATAATAAATGTCTGGTAATATTGCAAATAAGATCCTCCGTGGCGCAGAGTGGTAAGTGGTGGTAACGCAGCCGAAGCTCTGCTCACGGCCGGAGTTTGATTCCAACAGAAGGAGGAAGTCGAATCTCCTGTAAAAGGGGTCGAGGTCCACTCGGCCTTCCATCCATCTGTGGTCGGTAAAATGAGTACCCGGCATATGCTGGGGGGTAAAGAAAGGCCGGGGAAGGAACTGTCAATCCCACCCCATAGATATGGTCTGCCTAGTAAACGTCGCAAGACGTCACCCTAAGAGTCGGAAATGACTCACGCTACAAGTGCGGGGACGCCTTTACCTTTTTTTTAATATTGCAAATTGGTATCTCGCATTAATTTAGAGGCTGAGTCTTCAGACAATGGTAAGATGATTTAAATTATGGGTGGCTAACCTGTGACCTTCCACTTATTGCTGGACTCCCAGCTCACATCAACTCAAGCCAGTATGGCCAGTAGTTGGGGATGATGATTTGAGGTATTTGGGCTTTAACTCTTGCCATCTCGCTACTATATAAACAAATATTCATCCACTTTTTGAGCTGATAAGCTCGCTCTAGCATGTTTCTTCTAAGGCAGCCTTTCCCAACCTTTGGGACCCCAGATGTTGTTGGACTAAATTTCCATCAGCCCCAGCCAGCAGGGCCAATGGTCAGGGATGATGAGAATTTTAGTTAAGCAACATCTGGGGACCCAAAAATTGGGAAGGGCTGTTCTAAGGTTTAAGTTGCTACCCGCTGAAATTGATAGAAATATAGAAAATATGTCTTACAGGCTAGAGAAAATAGAGAAAAGGATTTAGATTATGTGAAATCTACTTGCATTCCACCTGCGTGGAATATAATTCCTGTTACTGGATTATTTAAACCATTGCTGATACAGCTCTCTAGCAAGTGAACAAATTGCATGTTGTCTGTTGCATGTTCAGAAGAGTTTTTTGTCTTTCATAGTGTCTGACTCCACTACACACGTGCCTTTTGTTTGGTGTGTAGTACCACTGTGTATAATATTGTCAGTCACAAGAGTATGCTATCTATACTGTTCTTTTCTGTGTTCATGAATATACTGATGTATAAATAACTTGTGTTCATCCTTTCTTTCTCCCCACCACATCAACAGTGATGAAGAAGAAATGCTCATCAGTGAAGAAGAGGTTCCCTTCAAAGATGATCCCAGAGATGAGACCTATAAACCCCATTTAGAAAGGTGTGCTATTCAATTTCCAGGCAAAGAGAGATATTTATTTATTTATTATTTGATTTATATCCTGCCCTTCCTCCCAGCAGGAGCCCAATATACTGTATTGTGTGGATACAGATTTTTTTTCTATAGATAGACAGTTTTGAAAGTAACAAACAGAACTTCACCCAAGCTTGCTCTGGATCCCTATAAGGATTCTGTTAATCACCTAAAAATATATGCACGTAATTGTGATTAACAAAACAGAGGTTTTTATTGTATTACCAAAACGTTTTGGCTTCTGCCTTCATCAGCTGCTAACATACAAATGCCGTTACCAAGGTGGCAGTTATAGAGCTTTAAGGATGGAATGCTCAGAGCGGCTTCATTTGCAGAAGCTAAGTAATGTTTGTGCTGTCCTCCAGGTTCAGGCCACATGGTGCCAATGTGTCCAGAGAGTATATCCAAAAGTTCTCCCTTTTAGTCAATGCTGCTGGATCTGTTGCCATCTCTATCACTGTTATAGAAAAGTCCAACAGGCTGTGACCATCCATGTTGAAATGTTTTGCAACTGGTTGCTCCACTTTTTTTGTTGAGATTGCCGATTTGTGGTTTCTGAAGCGGGTGCGTAGGTCAGTTGTGGTTTTTTCTGCGTATTGGATATGACATCCTGGTCTTTTGCATTCGATGACATATTATGTTGCAGGACCTGCAGATGATGTTCTGTTTGATGTAATCTGTCCTGCCTGTCCTAGTGCTTGTGTAAGTAGCTGTCTCCCTGAGGTATACACAGGTGAGACACCATTTGGAGTGAAAAGGATGAGACCCAGGATTGGTGATAGGTGGCTTAAGCACAGCTCTCATTAACAGTCTACACAAAGGGAACAGCTGCAGCACTAGGGGGACTGAAGAAGACCTGCCCTGGGAGAGTATCTGAGCATCTGGGTGCTTGCTGCTCACTCCTTTGGGTTGCTGTCCCTTGAGACAGCTGAAGTCCCTGGTAAGTGCTGCAAGGACTGGGATCCCCTGCCTGACCCTGGCTCCAGAGAGAGGCTGCAGTCAATCTTGCAGCCTCTTGCATTAGCTGCTGGCAGGGGCAGGAGGCATAAAAGCCCAGCTGCCTGTGGGCAGCGGGTCTGCCACTGGGGGGTTGCCACTGAGGGGCAACAACAAAGGGGTTGCCCTGGGGGAGCCCCTTAGGGAGTCCCAAGAGCGAGGGCGCTACCCCCTTCTATTACCTTTTCTTTCTTTTTTTTCTTTTTAATTTGTTTTCTATTAAACCAATCTAGAGGAGATTGGTGGTGGGGAGGGCATGTGGTGCATGTGTAGTTCCTGCACAGGGTGAGAGCCTGTGCAATGAACTGAATGACAGGAGAAAGTCGCCAGATGCCTTCAGAGTGAGAGTCTGTAACTGGCAGAAGGCTGGCCCTCCCCGGGTGTGAGACAGGAGGGGGAGTAGATGGGCCCTGTGTGAAAAAGTTTGTATGGGTATGACTGTTCCCAGCCCAGTTCTCGCAGAGGCCTACCAGAATAATTGGCTCCGGCAGGTTTTGTTGGTGGGCTCGTGTTGGGTCCATATTAGGTGTTAGGAGGAGTCTTAGTATGGAGGAACATGGGTGATGCCACCCCAATTTCAGTGATCACGGGTAGAGGGAAATACAGCCATGGGGAGGTGGTGAATTACCATAGAAGACGAGGGCAAGGCTCTCTGCGCCTTGTTCCTTGCTGCCACTCCTCTCATGGATGGATTCCTTGTTGCTCATCTGCTGTGCCCACTGGCCTGTGTGTGTTGTTGTTTAACGCCAGATCAGTACACAATAAGATCACTCTCATCCATGATTTGATTGTGGATGAAGATGCCGATTTGGTGTGCATTACCGAGACCTGGGTGGGTGAGCTGGGAGGAGTTGATCTGACCCAGCTTTGCCCATCTGGATACTCAGTGCAACACCAGCACAGGCTGCAGAGACAGGGTAGGAGGAGTTGCTGTCATCTACAGAACTTCCGTCTCTGTCACCAGGAAACCACTCTGTCTTGGAGCTGGCTGTGAGGGCCTGCACCTGATGTCAGGCCGAGGAGACAGTCAACTAGGGTTGCTGCTGGTGTACCATCCACCCTGCTGCCCAGCAGCTTCTCGGACCTAGCTGGCAGAGGCTGTCTTGGCTGTGGTGTTGGAGCAGCCCAGAACGATAATGCTGGGTGATTTCAATGTCCATGCAGAGGCTGCCTCTAGTGTTCTGGCTTGGGACTTCATGGCCTCCATGGTGACCATGGAGCTGTCTCAAGTTGTCACTGTCCCGACACATAGGGCAGGGCACACACCTTGGTTTTTGCTCCAGATGGAGGAAGGGGTGGTCTGGAGATAGGGGGCAGGTGAATGTCACCCCATTGTCATGGTCAGATCACTTCCTGGTGAAGTTTAGCCTTATGGCTCCGATCCTTCCCTGCAGGGGTGGTAGACAGATTAAGATGGTCCACCCCCGGAGCCTAATGGAATCCACAGGATTCCTGAATGCCCTGGGGGAGTTCCCAGTAGATAGAGCAGGTGACCCTGTTGAAGCCCTTGTCACAGTGTGGAACGGTGAGACACGTCGGGCTGTTGACACGGTTGCCCCCCAGCGCCCTCTCTGGCATTGTGGAGCCTGGTTTGCACCTTGGTACACCAGTGAGCTAAGGGCAATGAAACAGGCTGGACGGCGGTTAGAGCACAAGTGGCAAAAGATGTGCTGTGAGGCTGATTGGTAACGAGTAAAACAACATAGCAGTGTCTTCTGTGTGGCGGTGAGGGTGGCGAAGAAGGCCCACTTCTGCTTCCATCCCATCCTCAAGTAGCCATCCAGTGGAGCTTTTCCTTATTGTCAAGGGTCTGTTGACATCAACTCCAGGAAATGGAGTTTTAGACCCTTTGGAGGCCCACTGTGAATTGTTTGCAAGGCACTTTGAGGGTAAAGTTGCTTGCCTCTGTAGCAGTCTTGATGCCCCATGTACATCCACTGTAGTCCCCAGTGAGGTGTCCAGTGCAACGTCTGCTGCAACTTCTTGGGAGCGGTTTCAGTTGATGCGGCCTGATGACGTAGACAGGGTGCTTGCGATGTTGCGGCCAGCAACGTGTCTTCTAGACCCTTGCCCTTCTTGGCTTATTAAAGCTTGCCGAGGGGGTACCATCTTGTCCCCCATGCTGATTAACATCTATATGAAGCCCTTGGGAGCAGTCATCAGGAGCTTTGGGGCGGGGTGTCAGCAGTATGCTGACAATACCCAGCTCTATTTCTCTGTAACATCTGAATTGGGAGAGGCTGTGCAAGCCCTGGAGCGTTGCCTGGACTCAGTGGTGGGCTGGATGAGGGCCAATAAACTGAGTCTGAATCCTAGCAAGATGGAGGTGCTGTGAGTTGGTGGTTCCTGAGTTTGGATAATTGGTCAGTTGCCTGCTTTTGACGGGGTCGTACTCCCTCTGAAAGAGCAGGTCCATAGTCTGGGGGTGCTCCTAGATCCATCTTTGTCACTAGAGGCCCAGGTGACCTCAGTGGCTAGGAGTGCCTTTTACCAGCTTCAGTTGGTAAGACAGCTGCAGCCGTTTCTGGACCAGGATAGCCTGACCACTGTTGTCCACGCACTGGTAACTTCCAGGCTGGGTTACTGTAATGCGCTCTATGTGGGGCTGCCCTTGAGATTGGTCCAGAAGCTGCAGCTGGTGCAAAATGCGATGACGCAACTGCTCACTGGAGCAGGGTATTGCCAACATGTCACCCTGCTGCTGAAAGACTTGCACTGGCTGCCTATTAGCTACCGGATTAAGTTCAAGGTTCTAGTTTTGGTGTACAAGCCGTATACAGCTTGGGATCAGGACACCCGAAATACCGTCTTATCCCTTATATACCTGTCAATCACTGCACTCTGCAGGTGAGAGCCTCCTGCAGAGACCCTCTTATCAGGAGGTCCATTCCACACAACATAGGAAGTGGACCTTTAGTGTGGCGGCACCTACCCTATGGAATTCCCTCTCCTTAAATATTAGGCAGGCGCCATCTCTGATATCTTTTTGGCGCCTTTTGAAGATTTTCCTTTTTCAACAAGCCTTTTAAGTTGAGACCTATCCTAGTCTGCATCTGTGTTGGAATTGCTTTTAATATATTTTTTTTATTTTAAACAATGTTCTTTAACCCTTTTTAAAATATTTTTTTTTAAAAAGTTTTTATTGTTTTGTTGTATTTTAAGGTCTATTTTTATGATGTTTTGATGTGTTTGTAGCGCTCTTGTTTGCTGCCCTGGGCTCCTGCTGGGAGGAAGGGCGGGATATAAATAAAATAATAAATAAGTTAGGAGGCTGGCGAAATGCTACAACAGGAGGCCTGCTGGCAAGATGTACAGAGTTTGCCAGCAATGGGTAGTTCTCCCTGATTGCTCGGTGATAGGAGATGCTGGATGGAAATCTACCACAAATGGAATCCATTGCTCTCTGCTCTTTGACACCTCATTGTGATGGAGGAGGTTTTCTCTGGACAGAATAGAGGCTCAGTGGATGTAGCATTCAATAATATGTGGAGGATATTCTCTCAGAAGAAGGTGTTCTTTAAGTTCAGTGATCTTTCTCTGGTATTATTTATCTTCAGTGTTCCAGGTAAGTTTGATTCTCAGAGCTAAGCTATACACAATGTTTTTCTTTATATGCTTAGGATGGCAGGATTTCCAGTTTAAATAGGTGTGGACATCAGTGGGTTTGCTGTAGAGATCAGTGGCTATTTTGTTTTCAACGGTGAGAAGGACATCAAGAAAAGGGATGTGCGGATTATCATTTGTACTATTAAATTTAAACTTAATAGATGGATGGATAGAGTTGATGTAATTTTTAAATTGTTCTAAACTCTCTTTACCATTTGTCCAGACCATAAAGGTGTCATGAATCTATCGCCACCATATAAATGGTTTGTTGATGGCCTTTTTGAGGATCTCCTCTTCCAGTTTACCCATAAAGAGATTCACATATGATGGAGCCATGCGAGTCCCCATAGCTGTGCCTTGTAGTATTCTCCATTGAATGTAAAGTTGTTGCAAGTCAGGACTAGCGTAGCTAAAGTTGTGATAATCTCTGTTGGAGGATTGTTCGTATTCCTGGTGTTAAGGAACTCATTTAAAGCCTGAATTCCATCATTATGTGATATATTGGTGTAAAGAGATGTGACACCTAAAATAGCTAGTATAGTATTGTTGTGGAATTGATACTGCTTCTTTAAAGACTCGATTTTAAGTAAGAAGTCATTGGTGTCTTTGATATACAATGGGAGGTTTTGCGCCATGTTTTGTAAATTTAAGTCAATGTACAGAGAAATCCTTTCAGTAGCTGTGTTGTTACCTGAGACAATTGGGCGACCAGGATTGTTGGCTTTGTGAATTTTAGGCAGCATGTAAAACCTTCCAGGGGTGGGATTTGGATTAACAAGGAGATCAGCAGTCTCCTCTTTAAGAAGTTTCCTACTTGTAAGTTTTTGTATAGATGTAATGATATGAGTATAATGAGATACGTTGGGAGCTAATAGAACATCTGTCTGCCTGTTAGAGCTGAGAGTTCCACCCCTCATTCCCCCAAATATTTGTTATTTCTACTATCAAGAGCAGCTGGACTGTGGTTAAAAATTGAAAAGGCTAATGCCATATGCATGTTTAGAAATTAGAGGTATGGGAAACATGAAACACTGAAGTGCCTCAAAATCTGTGTTGAATTGTCTATAAGCTTCAGGTTGTGATTAAACTACAGAGGAAAGACTTTCCTTAAGTTTATGAATGTGTGATGTCAATTTCTACAGGGAAGCTCCAAAGCAAAGGAAGAAAACAGGGAAGGGAAAAGAAGAAAAAGAGAAACAGAAAGAGATTAAAGTGGAGGTGGAAGTCAAAGAAGAAAGTGAGTTTCGGGAAGATGAGGAGCCACCTAGGAAGTAAGTAAAGATCTGTGGCTTCGTGCACAAGCCTTTTAATGTGGTCAAAACTATAAAAAGGTAAAGGTGTCCCCACACTTGTAGTGCGAGTCGTTTCCGACTCTTAGGGTGACATCTTGCGACATTTACTAGGCAGACCGTATATATGCTGTGGGATTGCCAGTTCCTTCCCCGGCCTTTCTTTACCCCCCAGCATATGCCGGGTACTCATTTTACCGACCAAGGATGGATGGAAGGCTGAGTGGACCTCGACCCCTTTTACCGGAGATGCAACTTCCTCCTTTTGTTTGGAATTGAACTCCGGCCGTGAGCAGAGCTTCGGCTGCGTTACTGCCGTTTACCACTCTCTGCCACGAATTATACAGCCACGAGAATGGCTTTTTTCACATTCTCTTTGGCTAAAGCTCCTTTTGCAGCCCACGACTATGGAGTCGCATTTTTTTCGCATTCCACAATGTTAAATTGAAAATACCCCCATGCCATTCTGCTGCTTCCCATAAGCTCATTTCAAAACAAAACCTTACAAAACTTACAGTCCTGAACTCAAAAATGCTTGCTTAACAACCCTCTTTTTCATGGTGATACACAAAACTCAGGGAGAATCGAGAGTTCAAAGTGTAAAACAAGAGGGAGGAAATGCCGACCCCTGTTGGACTTTTTTCTGTAAGTGGCCTCATAATTTGTTGAAATCAATTAAAAATTAGCTATGTTCACAGAGTATCTGTAAATCCTATTACTGACCTTGCCCCATACTCTGACCTTCATCTTCTGCAGTTTAAAAGTTAAAAAAAAATACCTGGCTGATTTTTAATTGATTTAAGAAATTTAACAGTGGAGTCGATGATAAGCACAGGCATGCTCATTAAGAACCAACGGTCAGTGTTCTAAATGCCAGGCTCACAGCTGTTTGGCTTGGCTAATCAGATGGCAACACTCATGCCAGACCTTTAATTTACTTTAGATAGTCATGGCTTCCCTCAAAGAATCCTGGGAAGTGTAGTTCGTGAAGGGTGCTGAGGGGAGACTCCTATTCTCTGACAGAGCTCCAGTGGCCACAGTGGTTTAACAGTCAGCCCCTCTTCTGGGGATTGTAGTTCTGTGAAGGGAGTAGGGCATCTCCTAGCAACTCTCAGCACTGTTCACAAACTACACTTTCCAGGATTCTCTGGGGGAAGCTATGACTGTCTAAAGTGAAATAAAGGTCTGGTGTGGATGTGGCTAGTGACAGCTTTGGTTTAAATTTGGGTGGGAGACGACATGTGCCTGCTGTAGAATAAAAAGATGGAGGAAACCTTGAAAAACGATACTGTTCACAATGTTTTCCTTTTGGAAAGGAGCTTTCCCTCTGCTCAGTGCCCACCTATCCACCCAATGTCCTCCCCTCCCTCTCCTCTCCACCTTTCTCCCTACCCTACCCTTCTCTCCCCCCTCCCTGCCCTCCCCAAGTTAGTTTCACCTGTCCCAAGCATGATTGGACAGGAGTAAATCCCATTGAACTCGAAAAGCATGCAAATGATCAAACCTGCCTTCCTCCCTCCCATCCCCTCTCTCCTGCTCCATCCCCTCCCCCTTCTTCTCTCTCCTCCCCCATGGTCAGTTAGTGATTGCACAGGAGTAAATCCCACTGAACTCAGTAAGCATGCAAATGATCAGACCTATCCTCCTCCTCCCCTACTCCTGCCCTTTCTCATTCTCGCCTCCCCTGTGGTCAGTTTCACCTATCCTGAGCATGATTGCAGGGGAGTAAATCCCAATAAGCATGCAAATGATCAGTCCATTCTCATCAAGCTTTCACAGGATCCCATTTCTTACCACCTGGATTAAAAAGCAGAGAAATTCACTAATAGGCAAAAAAACCCTCACGGTTTAAAAACATACCTATAGCCAACATATATTTGTATCAAACTTTAAAAAGGAAGGAAATTGGACAGCTATAGTGAATGCACCAGGGGAGCAGGAGACCTGACCTCTCTGAGATATTGTACTGCCCTCAAAATGCAAACACAATTTGAGTTGGTCTTTCACAGTTCAACCCACTTCCTGTGTGAAATGGAAATGGACTGCCTTCAAGTCGTTCCCGACTTATGGCGACCCTATGAATAGGGATTTCATGGTAAGTGGTATTCAGAGGGCATTTCCCATTGCCTCCCTCTGAGGCTAGTCCTCCCCAGCTGGCTAGGGCATGCTCAGCTTGCCACAGCTGCACAAGCCAGCCCCTTCCTTGTCTGCAACTGCCAGCTGGGGGGCAACTGGGCTCCTTGGGACTATGCAGCTTGCCCATGGCTGCACAGGTGGCAGGGTACATAACCCCTGAGCCACTCCCTGTGGGGGTGGTCTTTAGCTGGCCCTTTACACCCAGGAGACGAGCGGGGATTTGAACTCTGGACTCTCATCCAGGCTCTCCTCCCCACTGTGCTATACCAGCCTCACTTAATAATAATAATAATAATAATAATAATAATAATAATAAATCTTTATTTTTACCCCTCCCTTTTTCCAAAACTGGAACTCAGGGCGGCTTACAAATAACAACTACACATAGGTAAAAAAACATACAAAAATATACAATTAAAATAGAATTAAACTATTCGTGACATTAAAACCATGAAACATTCACTTAAGATATTAAGACTATTTAAAACATTAAGAATAGGACCATAGAACAATACAACAGACCTTATGAGGCCGTATCTTGGAAGAATTTGGTAACATGTGCCTCTGAGCATATGGTGAGTGGTGGCAACACCTGCAATCAGCCCAAATAACAGAAACAAAACATGTGCTGTGCTGATCTTGTTTTAGCAGGGAGGAAGCAACAATGTTAAGATATAGTTCAGATAGTCGTGTTAAATATGGTTGATTTACTTTGCAATTTTAGTGAAGTTTCCTATAGTAAATCATTTTCTTTTGTTTCTGTTTCTGTGAATATGTGATGTACAGCAACACTTGGCATAATTTACACTAAACAAAATCTCCAAAAACAATTGTGGAATAATGGCACTGGCTATTTTGCGGAGTAGCCTTAAGTGGACATGAGTGACTTCAGTTTGCACAAGATAAAACAATGGGAGGTGAAATGTATTCTAGCAAATTTCTAGGTGTGCTCTATGTTTTTAATTGACCATGCCCACCCTTCCTTAAGTGAAATAATTTAAGCATAGCAGGCTGAAAACATGCATCTTGGGCAGGCCAAGTTTGTTTTTTTCCCAACAGCTAGAGTCATTGCTTAAGTAGCAACATATTGTAATCAGTCTGATTTTACATCAAAGTGCAGATTCAGATTCAACTGTTAATGCACCCAAAATAGAAATAGAACATAACCTCATGTTTGAAATACAAAAGGCTGTCTTCACCATCATATGACACTGACCAATAAGAAGGCTTTGAAATTAATAAAAATAAATTTGACACAGATTTCTAGGATGAATAATGAGGGAAATATAATTTTCTAGGTTAGATTCTCTGTAGAAACAATAGTAACACAGGAAAGAAGCAAAGTAAGAACAAAAAATACAAAAAATGTAATTTCCCTGCTTCTTAAAGTTTAATAGAAATATCTGTTGGCTATAGGTATGTTCTTAAACTGCAAGGTTTTTTGCCTATTAGTGAATATGCTGTGGACCGAATCTGGAAACTTTATTCCTATATCATCAGAACTATGAAGTCTATGGTTGGGTGTTTCTGTAGGTTTTCAAACCCAAATAGAGCGTCTGATTCATAATTGCAACATTGGCAGAGTACCAGCCAAATGAAAGTACCTAGCTGACTTTGCATAGCATTACACTGAACACAAATAATTGAGTTGAATCCAGCAAATTCATTGTGAGAACAGAAAGACTTCTGCTCACACAGTGGAACTTCCCCTCTATCTCTTTCCTTGCATGCACACCCCAAATTTGCTCTGGAAGGTTGGGGGGAACTCAGAGCAGATTGGGAGGGAGGGGAAGTTCCATTGCACAAGAAAAAGTTCTGCTAGCATAATGACTTTGTTGGATACACCCCTTTATTTCCTAGTGAAAGTAGCTTGCTGCTACCTGGCTCCCACATTGTTAGTGGGAAGGCCGTGTGATTGGAAAAACTATATAAATATATAGATATAAAAAGAGCCATTATGGCTAGAAACACTTCTGGGTCCTATACTCTGGATTTTGTATTTATTTGTTTTGAAGACCCTATGGCTTCTGAGGATTTATAGGAAATGACCCATTCTCAGTTTCTATGTCTTGTATATGCAAACCAAGACCTAAAGCAACTTGCAACATTTCTTATTTTGGGGACACTAGTTCCTGTAATCATGTGCTATGTACACAGATTAAACTGAAAGTAAATTTCACGTTTTGAAGGAGTATGAAAGCATCGTGCCCTTGTATCATTTCTCATGCATGCTATACTTACCAAGATAGCAAGAGAAAAATGAATTAACTGTATCTGAAGTGCATTTTGTGGTAGAAGTGTTTGAACCAGGAAACTCTTTGAGTTCCATTGAGGTTGCAGGAACACTGGTTGAGAAACTCTAGTTATATCAGAGTTGCACAGCAAGTATATTGGGGGGGGTCTGTGGAGAGGCTGGGAAAGTTTTGGATGCCTTCCCATGGCTCACATGCCCCCTTCTGGCCTTATTCACATCAGAAGTCCAACGTTGGTAGCACTTAGTTGCAACATGGGGGCAGGTCTAACATTGGATCTCTCTCCTACCTCAGAGAAGGAGATTAGGTGAATCCATGAGTCTGTCCTCTTGTATTAAGTTTGCAAAAACAATTTTTTCTGTCCATAACCATCAAAGAGATAATCTCATTTCCAGCATAAGTAAGATCTATTGAGTATTATCTCCTATATTTGGGAGGAGTAGGGTGGGGGAGGGCTTTTGGCTAAGAGACAGTAGCTTTATCATCCCTGTATAGTAATATCAGTTCCAATTTTCAGAATAAGAGTGTTTATGTAGCCAAAATGGCACCCCACATACAGAAGAGAGAAAGTTTCAGCAGGCTTATAGGAACCCCAAGATTTGCAGAAGTACAAAAAAATGTACGTGTCAAAAAGCCCCAAGGGGAAGACAAAACTCCTAACAGTTTAACCCAATAAGGACGGAGTGTACTCAGTGGTCATGGAATGCTGGTGACTGTTGGGGGGCTGAAAAAGAGTAGTCGCAGTCCTGAACATGGAGCACCCCATGGTACAACATTTTGTCTGGGGAAGAGCTGTTTTCCAGTGGTAGAGAACATGCTTTGCATGCAGAAGATCCCAAGTTCAATCCCTGGTAACTCCAGGTGGGGCTGTCTGAAACCCTGGAGAGCTGCTGTTGGTCATTGTAGACAGTACTGAGCTAGATGTACCAATGGTCAGACTCTGTATAAGGCAGCTTCCTATGATTCAGGTCCCACTTGTGTATAATAGCAAACTATGTACACAGCTTCAATATTGGGTTGGGAACTGCATGTTTTGCGCTAAACAGATAGTCAGTCAGCTGTCTGTTTTGGTGGTATTGATCACCTTTTGAGAAAGATCCAGGATTTGGCTGCTTGTTTCCCTCCTAAATAGATTATCTGGATCCAATTTAACATGCAGTACTAAAACCTTTTTTCTCTGAACATAACCACTCTATAAAGCAGAAATACTGTACACTACCTTCATTTTGAGCATCTAACTACCTTGGTCTTTTTATAGAGACATCCATGGTTCCATATGTTCACTCATCTGCTCATCATCAGCATTTCTTCCTCATCTTGAGAACCCTAACTGTTCTGACTTCCCACATAAGCCTAGTGGGGGTGAATGGGGAAACCACTCTTTCTTTCACTGAGAACTTGGCAGAGGAAAGCAGAGGTGATTTCTCTTGCATGCTAGGTTTTAATAGGAAGGGAAAGAACCATCCCTCCTTTCCTCTTTGATAACCTCCAAACAGATGATGATCAGTGTTTCTCCACACACTCCACAGAGCTGTTCTAATATATAACAGCAGTGGCAAGGCCACTGCTTGCTGCACTTCCTGCAAAACCCCATCTTGTGGGGGAAAGAGCATCTCTTCTTCCCTCCAAAGAGGGGCAAGGGGAAGAAAGAGTTCTTTCCCATCTCTATGCTCTTGCAGTAGGAGGCAGTAGAGTGCCTTTCACAAAACCCTGTTGGCAAAGATTTTTCTTTACTTTTCTTGCATGCTTATATCACAAGACTAGAAGGAGAGGGGTTAATACAACCACAAGTAATTGGTTTGGTTAGTAAACCAAGCCAAACTCTGCGGTCTCTGGAGGTATCCCTTAATAATTAGAAGTTTCTACTAGAAAAAGAATTCCTTGCACAACTAGAATTGATCTCTTCTGAGTGTTGTGCATCTGCTTGCTTAGCTGGTAGTTATGTTGAAACAAGTTCTGTGCAAGCCTGATAGTGGAAATACATATACTGAATTATACTTCATTGTGAAGAAACTACTTGTTCTGTGCTGGAAGTCTCTTTATTTTAGCGGTAAATTTTATCATTAATGAACATGTCATGAAGCATATAGTTTGCTTATAGATCTATAATTGTGCATTCCTGCTTTGTCTATCTTTTTCTCTGTCTTCATTTTTTTTGTTTTGTCTTGGTGTTCTTGTCCTAGGAGAGGAAGGAGGAGAAAAGATGACAAGAGTCCACGACTTCCCAAAAGAAGGTGAGCGCCTTTTGCTTTTTTCCATCTTAACATAGTGATACAGTATCAACCTAGCTAACTGAACACTAGCTATCTAAAGTCCTGTTGAGGCAGATCTTTTCCATGCTTTTCGTTTGACATATAAAAAATGGAAACTCTTGTGTTTCTCATGAGTGCCAGCAGAGCTGAGGAGACAGCAGGATGTAACATGTTTATGGATGTAATTTCTCTGCGAGGACCAATAACTAGTGTGTCATCTTGCTCTTGAATAACTGAGTTTATACCAGTCTTACATTTAACAACTTGTCTGATAGACTTTGGTGACCAGGAATACCAAGCAGATGACATAGTGGCTGTTGGAGGACAAATGCATCCTCCCAACACTACAGAAACCAAGCGGGCCACTTGATAGAAAGGTTTTTTTATTAGTCTGCATTTAAATGCGATCTACAGAGGAGTGGGCTTCCCTTCTCTGTAGTCAGCGTGTGAATACATGTTACTAGCCTCTTGGCAAGCTAGTAACTTCTGTGGGCTCATTTACAAGGCTTGCTTACACTACAGAGTCTTTATAAAAAAACTAATCCATCTTTAAATCCTGTTCAATACAGTATACTTGCAGGAGTGATAAATTTGTCCACCTTGGGTCATGTCCCTTCTATGCTGTTCTTCCTATGTTTCATTTGTCTGTTCAGTTCTCGCATACTTGGTAAAGATGAGTCATTGGACTATAGTATTCTGAAATGTTTAATTATAGAACTCTGATTGAACCATTTATAATATCCATGGTTGAAAACAACCAATTTAGACAAAATTTGGGCAAAAGCAAGGAAACCTAAACAAAACTTCATAGTCCTAACTGTAAAACATTACTTTAAGGAGATATTGACACAACTTGTAAGCAGTTCTAACTTCTAAATATTGTGGGTAACAAAGAGTTGCTTCTGGGGCTGGCTGAGAATTTCAGTGAAAAATTGTCCCTCTACATGTCATGCCTTAAACAAAGGAAGGAGTAGAAGTTTTGTTGAACAAAACAATACAAAGATTATAAAGCTTTTTCTGTGAAGAATTTTAGAAACTGCAATGAGTCTAGAATACTCATTGTAAACTTTAAAAGTAATGGTAATAAATGTCAATAAAGTGGCTTCTTATAGGAGTCCTCAGTCATATCTTAATTACAAATATAGTCAATATATTTCTCTAACATTACTCAGTGATCTACTGTCTCCAGGGCTGTGGAGTCGGTATATCAAACCTCTGACTCTGACTTCTCTATTTTTCTACTGTCCGACTCCTTCATAAATGGCAAATGTATTTTAATATTAATATTAATATTAATTTTATTTTGAAGTTGGAGTCAGTACATTTCTACCGACTCAGACTCCACCCAAAATTGCTTCCAACTCCACAGCCCTGACTGTCTCTATCTGTTTCTCTGTTTTTTCCTAGGAAAAAGCCCCCAATACAATATGTACGTTGTGAGATGGAAGGATGTGGCACAGTTCTTGCTCATCCTCGCTATCTGCAGGTGAGAATAATTTTTACTATTGGTTTGAATCCGTTTAAGGTGATACTACTACTATTCTCTTCATCATACAAATTACTTTGTATGTACTTGTGTTTGCAACTTATTCTAACGCAGTGTATTGATGTTTCCCTGGAATAGTGCAGTAGCACCATTTCGGCAGTTAGGTTTTGTAGTGTAGGTAGATTTTACTGCCCAAAGTGGGCAGGGCTATTGCTATTAATACAGTCCTATTTGCTTTAGACAATGAGAATTCCAACACTGTATTATGCTATGACTTTGAAAACTACATTATTTTACCAAGCACTGCCAACATTCAGTTCTGACTATGGGGCTAGCTGCATATTATGAACTAAGACATATAATAGTGCCCCAGTGCAAAAACACAGCCACTTTTGGAGGAGGGAGGTTAGAGCAGAGAAGCAGTGGGCAAGAAGGGGACAAGCTGCACATTCTTTGTGCTGTTCGTCTAGGTCTCTTGGATGATGTGTGATCTGGAGCAACAGAATGGATTAAATGCCCCTCCCTCCCTACTGCTATGATTTTCTTCTCCTAAGGTAGCTTTGCTTTTTGTTGTTGTTGTTGTCGTTGTAGGGAAACTTGTTACATGTGTTAGCCTTTTTCAGACCTTGTTACCTAGCAATGGCAAGATACTAGTTGAGTCTTGCTTGAAATTATTAGTTGAAAGGATACCATGCATGTCTTTTCAAATGCTACCAATCTGCGGGAAAGTATAAATATTGAAAAACTTTGGTGAGATCTTTCTATTTTTATTAAGTCCTAGTCATCCATCAGTCCAAAGCCTGCACAATCAGTTTTGCTTTTCATAACCCTTATACTACTAGGAGCTGGTAGAAAATGATTTTTCTCCTTTGAGAGGAAGGTCAGTGAACTTTTTTTCTGTTAGTATTTTTATTTTCTGTAACCCTTCTAAGCTTCCCTTGTTTTCAGCACCACATCAAATATCAGCATCTGCTCAAAAAGAAATATGTATGTCCTCATCCATCTTGTGGGAGACTCTTCCGGCTCCAGAAGCAACTTTTGCGGCATGCTAAACACCACACAGGTAATATGAGCTATAGGCCAAAACTGCCACACTCTATAGGAGGAATATAGGAGGAAAGCAATAGTGGCTGCTGGTGTGGTATTTCTTAACTGGCTTCCCAGTTTGGAGGTCGCTGCTGGTAATGGGGAGGGGCAAGGAGATGGGGAGCAATGCTGGTGCATCCCCAACACTGCACTCGCACCACACTGATACTCCCCATTGCCTTACCCCTCTCATTTACTGGCAGCAACCTCTGCCCTGGGAAGCCAGGTAAGCGGCAGCACCCTACCAGCTACTACTGGAAGAAAGTGAATAGTGTACTTTTTTGGATAGGTAGATCTCTAATCCAGGTGTGAAATGCACAATGAATGGAAATTGTGACAATCTCAGTGTTTAATAAGAAGCAGGAATAATTAGGCCTTAAAATGCCTGTTAAGTTTATTGCTGGTTGACTTACATTGGAACTGTGGCTTTTTGTAGCACTTCTGGGTGCAGCTCTTTGAGGTGTTTTGTTAAAAGTGGAAACATGGACTGGATGTTAGTTGCCATTAAACAAAAATGCATTTTGAAATACAGTAGCAGCTACAGGCTTCAGTGCCTAATGCTTAAGCACTATAGCTTTAGAATTTTACTTTAAAAATGTTTCTTAGAAATAGATGCAATCCCACAAGGTTTTTAAATTATCTGAATGCAATGTGTGCTTTTCAGTTTTATGTTAATGGGGGTGGGGGTGTAGGAGGACAGGAGAATTCTCATTCCCAGCATTCTTATTTTGATTAGATTTTTATGTTCAACGCAGACCTGCAAAAATTAGCCTATTTACCCATTTAGCGTGGTCTGTTTGCTTTTACTTTCTAGACAGAAACACTATGTAGTCTCCTTTCAGCTTGGTAGTCCTTTTTGTAAGAGGGTCGTCAAGCTTGTCCAATATCTTCCTCCTGCAGGGCTTCAACATAGTCTCCTTTGGAGAGTTGTGATCACAATCTAAGCCAACTTTAAAAACAAGTCTGCAGAATATATCAGCCCACAAAAATTTTAACACAAGCCACCATCCATCCAGCCCAAATATATGAATACAATGAACAATTGTACAATGTACAATGAAATATATGAACAAAATATAAATCTATATACTTAGTGGCTTGTCTTTCAGCTTCTTCCATGTATTAATGTGAATGTCTGGAATCTGGTGGATGTTGGCATCCTTTTCCCTATAAAAGGAATTACATTTGCTCTTATCCCACATCTGGCACAAATAGTAAAATGGCTAACTTTGTTACTGTCTATGCCTGAAACTTGTCAAGTGTTGGCATTTAGATGTGAACATTGACAATCGTGGACAAATTTTGTCCAAATAGTTTTTGTGAATGTCGGAATATATATTCAGGGTTTTATCCAACATAGCGCTAAGTAACCATCCCATCAGTGCAAGGATTACCGCCTTAAAATGGGCAATGTGTGACACTCCTCCCCTTCAAAGAGAAACATTTCTCTGTGATTGGCATAGAATGAAGAGCATATGTCTTTCAGATCTAGTGCGGAGGTTTTCCACAACCATCTCTCTTTATTGGAGACTTTGTGGAAGAAGAAAAGTTTGAATGCATAAATGCATCTCCCAGGAATGGCTTGGTAGTGTTACACATTTTCAGCTGAGAAATATTTCCTAGCACTGTAAAAAGCCACCTCTCACTTATAAGGGAAATATTTTAAAACGTGAGTATTGTGAATGGGGGCTTAAGGCAATGTCCAGATGTATAAATATGGATCTGATCAGGAGCAAGTCTTGATTATAGGATACTGTGTGCTGTTTTACAGATCAAAGGGATTATATCTGTGAATACTGTGCCCGTGCTTTCAAGAGTTCCCACAATCTGGCAGTTCATCGAATGATCCACACAGGCGAGAAGCCATTACAGTGAGTAATGTCATGAGGGATTAGACCAGCTGCATCTTTGGCTGCTTTTTCTTAGGCTACCTCTCTATATTTCACTTACATTTCTTTACATATTTAGAATACTTCTGTTCAAATTTCTAGCCCAGAGATTCTCTCAAAGCAGCTTAACAAAAGATTTGTACAATACAGTCAGATTCAAATGTGGTATCGGGAACAGAAATAACATAGTATTCATATGGTGCCAGAATTATTCAGGCAGAATTTCCTATCCTCATCTTAGTCTTTTCTGGTGTCGCCTTTCAGCTACTGCTACTAGAGAGCGAATCATCTGAGGCCTTCTAAGGCAAGGGAGTGGGGGCACAACAACTTACTTGGCCCATGATAGAGGCAAACCTTCCCTTCTCTTGTAAATCTCAATACATTATTCTGGCAAGTATGTTTTATTTTTCTCTTCCCTTCCCACGCCATATTTCTTTAGGTGTGAGATCTGCGGATTCACCTGCCGACAGAAGGCCTCTTTGAACTGGCACATGAAAAAACATGATGCAGATACATTTTACCAATTTTCTTGCAATATATGTGGAAAGAAGTTTGAGAAAAAAGACAGCGTTGTAGCACATAAAGCCAAGAGTCACCCAGAGGTGCTTATTGCTGAAGCACTGGCAGCCAATGCAGGCGCCCTCATCACCAGCACTGAGATCCTGGGTACCAATCCAGAGTCCGTTGTCCCACCCACTGATGGCCAGGGCCTTCCCCTTCTTCCAGATCCCCTTGGAAACACCACTCCTGGAGAATGTCTACTGCTGAACCCAGATGGGATGCCTAAGGCATATTGCAGTGGCGGTGACCGGGTCAATCTGATGACTGACGGAAAGATCTTTGTCGGCAGTGCTAGTGCCGAGAGTACAGAAGGGCTGGTCATGAACACGGAGATCCTTGGAGCGACCACTGAAGTTCTAATTGAAGATTCTGATTCTACAGGACCTTAGTAGGGAAGGAGCACATGGGTGTTGGGACAACTTCAAGTTGTATTTAAAAAAAAATAAATGGGAAAAACTTACTCAGTATAGAGAAACTAAAACATTTAAATTACTAGTCAAATAACTAAAGGGCCTGCCCCGCCTCTCATCCCTCCCAGAGTGGATCACTACACATTCTTTCATAGTTCCTTGTTGGAGAGGAATGTTGCCTTTACACAGAGACTGACAAAGCAAGGAATTCTTGCAGTGCAGTGCAGTGCAGTGAAGGGAAGCAGCCAGAGCCTATCCCTCTCCCTGCCATCCCAAAGGAAGCAAACTTCCTGCTTCTTGACTATGTGGCAAGATTGAAGCTGTTTATACTCTGGACCAGTATCTCATCCTCAAAACCCTCTTTTTGTTCATCCTAGTTGCATCCTTTTCTATGCATTATTAAATTCTGACCCTTGCAGGCTCTTATTTCTCCTTCTAGGGCTTGGGAATATAGCTTGGCACTTTAGGATCCCTGAGCAGGATGAGCTGTAAAACAGCATGTATCCCCCCCCCTTTCCATCCTTCCCTTCTGCCTCTGTAAGGAAAGAGAAGGGAATTCTGGCACTCTGGTACTCACTTTTTAAATGAGGGGTGCCATCCTTTTCTACAATTGCTCTGGCTAAGAAAGCCCTGTGTAGGAGAGGCAGTGAGAATGGGTGCTAGACTGGTAAAAGAAAACTTGCACTTTGAACATGTCTTGTTTTTAAGTTGTGATAACAAATTCCTTATTTATTTGCTTTTTTTAAAAGATCTTAGTTGCTGTCTAGGGAGGACATTCTTTCAAAATAAATCCGTAAGGGGTGTAAAACAAGCAGCCTCTTCAGCAATCCATGTTAGGGAACTCCTTCCTCCTCCTGAAGGGCTAGTGTAGCAGAGTAGGTCTTGGCACCCTTTCTAGTCAACAGTGAGATTCCTGTGTGCTTCAGCATTTGTTGGGGGGGGGGAGGATTTCTTTGTGGAGAAGTGATTGCCACTTCAAAACTTTGACCTGCTTTTGTCATTAATCTCTCCCCCGCCTTTGCTAATGTTTTGCTCACTTAGGCTACATTGTGAACTTTGCCTTTCTCTAGCTTTGATTGGGCTAATGCCATTAAGAGCAACAAGCCTTGTTTTGAGGAGGCTGAATAGATTGATAAGCCTTTAAGACATTTCAATCCAGTCTTTTAGAACCTAGATGCAAAACCGACATCAGGTGGCAGCTCCAGCTGTCTTTGGCCATATATCCAGCATTCTCACATAGATGCATATCCTCTTGTTTCGGTGAAAATTGGTGGCTTGGGTATCACATGTTTTAACATTTGTGGAGAACATAGAAAAGCAACTGACACGTCAAAGATTTACTTGGACATAATTTGCATGAGCTCTTGACTGTACAGTGGCACAGTATCCCAGTGAACCTAATTTTCTCTTCTACTGTCCTAATGTAGTCATGTGAACAAGGATAAGGAATCCCCTTGGACATGATTCTGCTTAAAACATTTTCATATTGCCATACTCTTTTAAAACAGTGTTTATACTTACGGACAGAAGTCTTTTAATCTAGAGTTCAACCTCACATAGTCCTAAATTCCTCTGTACAGCACTAGCGTGATTCTCAGTAACAGCTTTTTACAGTTCTGATTATCTGGAGAGATGTGTAAATGAAGCTCCTTTCTTGAGTTGGAAGCTGAGCATTGACAGGGTACATCTGTGAGGCACTTCAAATGAGGCAACATTGCTGCCTGCCAAGAGTTTTTTTTTTAACCGGCATTGCTTCAGTTTCTACAGACCAGTTAGAGGTTTCTCAACAACCTGCTAGGCTGCAATACACAGTTGGTGTGTTACATATGGTTTTGGGGCTGCATGTTTTACAGGCTTGAGCTATCCTCTGATTAGAATTGGCACTAAAAAGGTATTTTCAGTTGAGAGCTTATTATGTGTACTGCTGAGGAGTGTACTGCCCTCTTGTTGACTAGAATGTACTGTATTTCATTGCTGTACCACCAAGAACAAATCATAGTTTTTCTCAGCATTGTAGGGGTTTGTAACTTTCTGGTTGTAAGTAGGCAGTTGAAGTTCTTTCCCAGCTTGAGTTACCCTTCAGCCTCTTGCCTGCCTTTCCTAGACAGCTCTGTTGATCTTTTTTCCCTGTTGGAGTGTGTGTGTATGTGTGTGTGATTTTGTTGAAGAAACATTGTCTTGTGTTTAACTAGGACAGCTCCTTGCACTTTGAGGTGAATAACTTCTGGTCTAGATTTATAAACTGAAACCATTTGTCTTGACATAAAGTGTTCCTGCTGCTTCCCCTTAATGTGTCTCCCACCATATGCATGCAGTTTTGCTTCAATCAATTATTATAGTAGTTGCAATAAACTATTTATATTTTCTTCTAATAAGCTTTTTCCCATGGGAAGGAAGCACAGTGCTGGGAGCTGAATTGATATAATCTCCTTTCCTTTGTAATATGGGATAATTTACAGTAACTAGTTTGACACTGACCCACTCCAGATGCAGTTCCATAGCTTTGTCCAGTCTGTAAGCTCACTTTGGTTTTGTAAGCATTGCATACCCTTCCTGTTAATGTGAGGGTGTTTCTCCCTCCCCTTCAGGAGCTGATAGAAGCTTATTTCCAAACCTCCTAAGTATGGGTTCTCTTTCCAGCAATTAACTGAATACCAATAGAAGTGATTAAAATAGGAAATTCAAGAGGCATTTCAATGACTGGTGCACTTAGTGTGTGAGAAATGGTCCATCTACTTCAAATAGTTTTTGAACAATGGCAAAATGGTAGAGCCTTTGTAGGGTGGAGAACTGTTAAATCCCTGAAGGAGCCTTCCAGGATGATAGTGAAGAACTTGGGGCAAACTGCACTAGCATTATAAGTTCCTACCAGAGAGGGGTCAAGATTTGCAATTCTTAGCAGAACTACCTGAAGTAGTAGCCACTGGGTGGCAACAGAGCTGTGTTGCATTCTGGCACACCCCTATTTTTTAGTGTTAAGGGAAGGGATGGTTGAGCTGACAAGTCTGACTGCTTAAAAGCCTTGTTGCATACAAAAATTTCCACAAAGTGATGGTGGAGATTTGGGGCAGGGTGTCAGGGAGAGGGGCAGTGATAATCCATGTTGATAAAGGGTTATGTAAACAAAAGTAAATAAAACAATAAAAAGGGATACTGTTTTTATCTCTTGTCTTTAAGTTGGGTAAGCCATAACCAAAATAAATATTTAAAGGGTGGGGAAGAAACGTTTGTGTCTTGTTGCATGATATATAGTGAGGGAAAAGAGGCTGGTTTTCATGTACCTGCAGCAGTGCAGGAGCAATCCCATGCCACTCGAGCGTCTATATGAATGAAACAACTCTGATATTAATTGAACCACTCTAATCAGTACCTCATACCAGAATAGAATGTACCCCATCAGATGGAGACAACCCATGTAGTTGGGTTCTACCTAAATGGCTGATTCACATACGGTTCTGAGAGATTATGGGCAATATCCAACAAAATAGTTTAGTTACCACAAGCACTTCTGGCTGCACAACAGAACTGCCCCTCCCTCTCATCTTCCCATGCACCCTCCCCAAATATGCTCTAGAACAGACCCCAGAACAGATTTAGGACAGATGCAAGGAGAGAGGGAAAGTTCTATTGTGCAGCCGGAAGTCCTTGTGCTGACCAAACTACTTTGTCAGATAATTTCCTACTTCATTTAGACTGGAAAAATAGCTGTTTGATGGTCATTTAAAGTGTGACTGGATTATAGAAAGCCTACTGTCTACTACCACAGTAAAGCCCAAATTTAGCTACAGTAGTGATTCTCAAATGTCTTGGGACACAACTTTTTGTTTCTGACATAAAAGTTGGCAAACCATAGTTGGTCTGAACAAAAGTCCATGAATAGATCGCCCTTAACAGAAAACAGAAGAACTGATGAATTAGCACCCATATCAAATTGAATGGGAAGGGCAGAACAGGATTTTCTAAAGCCGTTCTGAAAGCAGTTTTGTGGGATTTTAACGTGGCAGACTGATGAAAGAAACTGGAGTGATTGACTTCATTTGCATATCTGACAGGGTACTAGACCAGGTTACTGAATGGCTAGTAAGAGCAGGCCCTGTTGTGTGAACTGTTAATGTCATATTGGGCAGATATAATAACTAGATTACTAAATAGTTTCCTTGGAAAATGTTTTAACATATCATGTGGGAATAAGTCAATACACTGGAGAGGATTGTGTTGGAAAGAAATGCTATGCAAAAGGGCTGTGATAATTTTAAACAAAGTTCTACAGGCTTTGAATACATGGCAACAATATTTTGGCCAACTGGTTCTTCATTTTGGTTGGAGTTGATACTAGTGGTATATAAACAGCAATAACTACAATTAATTGAAATACATTGCACCAGTTGTATGCTATCAGTGGTGCTAACTTCTCTGAGATCATGTGTGTATGTATAAAAAGCACAGAAGGGAAACATCCTACTAGGCCAGAAAGCAGATTCTTTAAATGTAGGAAAAGAAAATATCTCCAAACTCTTCCTAAAGCCATGAACTGTAGAAAATATTATTAGGACAACACGGAATCTCTGATTGGCTTCCCCTTTTGTCAGTGGAGTGGAAGGATATGGCAGTAATGATAGTTCATCCACAAATTCCTTGAGAATTTAATATCCACTCCAAGTGTCTTATGCTTCCGGGGGTGGGGACTGAAATAGGTAGCAGTAATAGGTAGTGGAGCACTGCATACATCAACAATTCTTCCAAATGTTAAAATAATTTTTTCACACTAGAACAGTGTGACTAAAAGTCCTCATGTTAGGATAGTGTTTACCAGCTTTGACAATAGCAGTGAGTTGACAAGATTAGCATCTCTGGGTAGAGGTTCCAAAAATGCAGGGACACCATCAAGAAGTTTGTGGGGTTTGCACCTGTGCAGAGCCTAGTTTTGGAACTTCCTAGCACTAGGCAGCACTTTGCCAGGCTACCCATCCCTATCCCCAGGGTGAAGACTCATGGGGGCATGGCTCCTTCCTGCCAGCTTAGCTTCTTGAGTGCTGTAGCAGCAGCAGCATAAAAGAAATGACTTTACGTTAGACTAGAAACACCGACCCTCTCATTTGTTCTCCGCACCTCCCAATATCTTTATTGTATATCTGATAGTGGTAGAATGTTCATATGGGTCTCAAACCCTACAGGGGAGAAGTGAGGTTGTGAGAGGAGAGTTAAACACTCTTTCTTACAAATAGTTCCTCCTGGGAACACTTCAGCAGAGACAAACCTGTCTGGTTTATGAAATGTGCTTTGACTCCCAGTCACCTAGAAAACTCAGCTGTTAAACATATTTTTTCAAAGTTTGGCCTGTATATACTAACAGTGATCTAATTCTCAGAGTGTGCATCCTTGCATAGCTGAGACAGCCCCAACCATGCACAACAGGGAAATAGCAGCAGCAGGAAGAGAAGAAGATCAGTGCTGTTACCCACTGTTGCATTAGATCTGGCATTCTGGCCCATGAGCTGCTAGTTCACCACCCCTGTTTTAGCAGCAAAGTCACGCAGCCTTTCCCAACCAGTGTGCCTCCAGATGTTGTTGGACCACAACTCCCATCAGCTTCAGCTAGCATTGCCAATGGTCAGGAAGATGGGAGTTGTAGTCCAACAACATCTGGAGGCACACTGGTTGGGAAAGGCTGGCATAGTGGCATCTTCCTCTCTATTGCAGGGCTGGGTGAGAAAGTTCCTATCCGCCCAGCCCAGCACCACAATGGTAGGACAATTTCTCTGTATTCTTCAGGATTGATCTGAAGAGGAAAAAAGAGTGAGCAGAGGAGGTTGGGGGACAGAGTTGCCATGCCCACTCACACTTTCGCCATGCACACCACTGGCATGAGACCCTCAGATGCTTGGCCAACAGTAAATGCAATCCTTGGGTCAAAATGGTTGGCCACCCTTGTTCCACAGAACCAGCAAGTGCAGGCAGACGATGAACAAGAGCACTCTTAGGAGTGGGGATACATGGCAACCTTATGTTGCAGATCTCACTTGTCTATACAAACATCGATGACACAATCACTAAAATTCAGTAAAAAAAAAGTATGGGGTGTATCTTGTAGTCTTTGACTAGCACAGCCTTTCCCAACTAGTGGGCCACCAGATGTTGGACCACAACTCCCATCAGCCTCAGCCAGCATTGCCAATGGTCAGGAAAGATGGGAATTGTGGTCCAACAACATCTGGTGGCCCACTAGTTGGGAAAGGCTGGACTAGCAGGTCAGAGTTTTGGGGCATCTTAGTCCAAAATACAAGCACAGTCTTCTCTTGTACTATGTGGAGGAGTACATATGCAAAGGGACACTAAGGTCTATTTATTAATTTTGTAATGCACCTCTGTATTCCATGCTGGTGTAATGCTGACCCATACACAGTTGCTTTTATGTGAACTGGGTAGATTTCTGAAAAGACTTCCACATGCCCTTGTATAAAATAAGGAACACCACACAGAAATAACCTCAAATGGTGTAGATGAAGCCAACCATAGTAGACTCCCAGAGGAACATGGATTGATAAGCGGGCTTCAGAGTGTTATAGAACTCTTCTCCAGCATTAGCTATTTAGAGCTTTGGGGGGGGTTGCATATATAGGCTAATATGTACCTAGCTAAGTCAATAAGTTACTTTTACATTTTCTGAGCAAAGAAACAGGAAAGTAGACAATAATGCAACTCCAGTTAAACTAGACCTTGCTGAAAGGATTCAGATTACAAACTCAGTCCAAAAACAAACTGATGAATAGAAATGCTTGCTGTTGGGGAATGAAGCAACTGAAAAAATAATTTCTGCATTGCCAGTTCCATTTGGGCTTTTCAAGCTTTAGAACAAGCAAGACAAAAAGATAGTTCTTTGAGATAAATTTGGAAACCATACCAGGCAATGTCTGATGTCAATGAGCGTGAGGGAATAGTTCATTTGCATAAGATCGATGCCGCAGGATGATTTTGTAATGAAAATATATACATATAAATCCAGCTAAAGATAGTGTGACTGGCTGTCTTTTGTGCCTTTTGTTGTGGATTGTTAGGGCTCTGTGACATGGATTTTACAGGGATTAGTGGGTCGCTGAAGTGGCTAGTAGCAAATCCAAATAAAAGCAATAGAAAATAATACAAGGAAGGGAGAGGATACAAGCAAAGCTGAGGAAAAACAGAGAAAAGGGTACTTGTGGTAACAAACCATCCTCTGGTCTCAACAGCTTGTAAGAGTGGGTTGAAGATTCTCAGTCGTTTGAGGGGGAAATGCCTGTGTTGTTGATCTCAGAGGGTTAAGCTATGCTGCCAGGAATTTGCATTTCTCCCTAAGCTGTGGGGGATGGAAGAGGGAGGGAAGGGGCCAGGCACACAAGTGGAGAATTCTCTATTGGTCTGGAATGCATGAGCCGAGGAAGGGATTTTTGTGGACGCACACACAGCCTTATGTGAGCCGTGCCTCGGCTACTGCTGTCACCCCCGGGACAGCTGAACCGGGTGATGGCTTCCTCAGAGCGGCCCCTTGTGACCTCCCACCACCGGGACCTCTGTCGCCGCACTGTTCATCTCCTGAGGAAAATGCGCTCGGATGTCAGTAGCCTCCTGGAGTCCTATGTAAGTCTTTTTAAAAACTCTTCCCCCCCACCCATTGCTTCAATGTTTTATTTGCTCAGCCTCAAACATTTTGGGCACCTGACTCTTGTTTAGCTGAATTTTTAAACCAGTGTTTCACTTGTGCTGTCTTGGAGTAAAAAAAAAGTCTGTTGGTTTTAAACTTTCTGAGGGAGGAAAACGTGTGCCATAAAAGATGTTTTAGCATTGGTGAACCTGACCAGGCGTGAGGCTCAAGCAAATGAGGGAGGGAAACACTTTTCCCTTGAGAAAATATAATGGCCTTTGTGTGCTTTCTTCTCTCACAAATCAATTTTCCCAGATGAGGTGTTTTAATACTCCCAGTCTGGGGTGACTTTCATTTGGATCTCTAGATTCATAATTATAGCTAAGCGTGGTACTTTCTAATTAAGGACTAGTTAGAGCTGTCTGTGTATTATTTAATTTATTCCAGTTAAAACTGTTAAGCCCCTAATTTAGCTTGTGTTTAGGTAAATCAAATCCTTCAGAGAGCATCTAATCTTGATCTGAAGGCTTTAGTGAGCTCCTCGCTATACTCCCTTTGAAAACCATCTTTATAGTTCTGTATCTTTAACAATAAGGGGGTGGTGGTGAATGAATCACTGGTACTCAGAATCATATAATTAGAATGGACATACATATTATTGGGTCCACTCCCCGCCCAAAGGCAGAACCATCCACCCACAACTCAGCTGCTACTTCACTGCAGAACAGTGAAACCAGAGCAAGTAGCTCTAGATCAGTGGATTCCCTAATTTTTCCCTCCACAGACCACTTGAAAATTGCTGATGATCTTGGCAGACCACTTAATTATTTTCCTGCGTGCTGCAACAATTGTAATGGGCTGTACTGGAAGTTTTATGACTTTTAATTGTATTTTTATTGCTACTTTTATTGATTGTATTTTATTGTATTACAATTTGCATTCCATAGAATTCAAATTGTAATGCAACAAAATACAATATAAAAAGCAATAAAAATACAATTAAACAACAATATGAATATTTAATGCAGACATGTCACAGACCCCCTGAATGAAGCTCTTGGATCACTGGTGGTCCATGGACCATACTTCGAGATGACCAAGCAATAATTTTAGAGTTGTATACTGTGAATAAAGGAAAAAGAAAGCAAACAAGCAATCTTTGACCTGAAAGGGGGGGGGAATGATTTCCATCATCAACCTTGGTGTTCCATGTGTGTGCCAAGCCTATACACTGATTTTCCTAGAAGGAATATTTTGGAGCATTCTGTCATGATAGGAAGTAGATGTTTCATCCCTACCAGAGGAGAGGGCAGAGTTGGATTGAAATGGAAAGTGACTTTTCTTCAAGTCGATCCCGACTTATGGCAACCCTATGAATAGGGTTTTCAAGGTAAGCAGTATTCAGAGGTGGTTTACCATTGTCTTCCTCTGAGACTGAGAGGCAGTGACTGGCCCAAGGATTAGGGGCTTAATTTTATTTTGTAGTACACCTGCCAAAAGGTGTGTGTGCGTGCAGAAATAACAGGATTGGAAGTATTCACTTCCTATAATATAATGCCATCTTGTGGGGACTACATGTATAACTTCCTCTTCTTGGAGGAGCTTTAAATCCATATCTAAACAAGATGAATGTTTTATGCCTGCACACATTTTGTTTGCCACGCTGAACGTTGTATAGTAGCATCCTTATATGTTTTAGTCACCTCTCCATCAAATGTCTAGTTTATTATTTCTGCTTTGACCTACCTACTGGCACAAGAATTTTGAAAAAGAACACTCTACAAACAGTACTATATCCATAGCACATACAAAATAATGCCTTCAAATTTCAAAGGGGGGGGAGTCTGCTTCCATTAAGGATTGCCAAGAGTAAGCAAGGAGAATGCCAGAAAACCCTACAATTTTGTTCATTTCCAAAATTCTTAATAGGCCTGTATTTGGAATGCTAAGAGAAATGTAGTATTCTGGATTTTCTCTCTGATGGCGTCAGTAGCTTAAGATGTTCTTGTGGAGAAGATTCCATAAATGGGGTGGAGAACCTTTTTGGCTGCATGGGCCAGACCCTTATCAGGATTTGCCTTGCATGCCAAATAGGACAGGTGGGTGAGGCCACTCACCTATCACATGACATCATTATGCCAAAATTCCTTGTGCTTATCTTTTAAGTCTCCACGTTCAGGGACTTACAGGGAAGGAGGGAAGACTTGCAAAAGCCTTTTCCGAGTCTCCCCACAAAATGAGGAACTTAAAGGGGAAGGGGGGGAGACACTTTGAAAAGTACCTTGTAAATTGGAGACTTAAAAGGAAAGTGTGGGGAGATTTGGAAAAGGCTTTAAGACAGCCCCCACAAACCTCTTTGAGCAAACAGGAGTACAGGAGCCATCTTAAAGGCTTTGCAAAAGCCTTTTGGAAATAGCTCTCATGTACGAGATACTTCAAAGGGTACTTTTACACAGGGCATTATTATTATTTCTTCTGTTTATTAGTCACTACCTGAAGGTCTCCAAGCAACTTATAACATAATTAAAAACCAAAATAATATATTGTGCATACAACAAAACAAAAATAAATAAGTATCCCCATACATACACAGAAAGCTTTGGCAGCAAAAGAAAGCTTTAATCTCTGCCCAGCTGATGAGTGGAGATTTAACCCAGCTGCCTTGACTATAGGATCTTGTTCTCTGCTGGGAACAGGATTGTAGAGCCAGTGCAGAGTTAAACCCTATCCTCCTGCCAATCAACATTGGTCACTAGTGGCATCAGATGGTGGGTGGGTGAATATGGTTTGGGGGGAAATGGCCTCAGGGGCCAAATGGAATCCCTTGAAGGTCCATGACTGGCCCAGACACCGGAGGTTCCATACCTCTGCCATAAAGATAAGTATTAAAACCAGGTGTCTTGATTTTACCAGCTCCATCTACAAAAGATGACCTCCCCTTATTCTCTCCTCACCTACTTAATATAGTAACCATCTGGTGTAGCTTTGATTATTGGTTAAAAAAAAATCTACAACTTCCATTGCATTTGTCCCCAAACTTCCTTAAAGCATCAGGGTTGATAGCCTGATCCTGCCTCTGCTTCACTTTATTATTTATTTATTTATTTATTAAATGTATACCCCGCTCTTCCTCCAGAAGGAGCTCAGGGTGGCAAACAAACACTCTAAAACATCTTAAAAACAAAAGAGCTTAAGCTGTTTTGTTTTAATGTTTTTTAAACTTTTTTTTTTAAAGCATTAAGAATATCTTAAAAAGCAATTGCAACACAGATGCAGTCTGGGATAAGGTCTCTACTTAAAAGGCTTGTGGAAAGAGGAAGGTCTTCAGTAGGCACCCAAAAGATAACAGATATTCTATCGAATATTTAAGGAGAGGGAATTGCAAAGTGTCTGTGCCGCAACACTAAATGTCTGCTTCCTATGTTGTACGGAACGGACCTTCTGATAAGATGGTATCTGCAGGAGGGCCTCTTCCGCAGAGTGCAGTGATCAACTGGGTATATAAGGGGTAAGACAATATTCCAGGTATCCTGGTCCCAAGCTGCATAGGGCTTATACCAAAACCAGAATCTTGAACTTGGCCAGGTAGCTAATGGGCAGCCAGTGCAGTTCTTTCAGCAGTGGAGTAACATGTTGGCGATACCCTGCCCCAGTGAGCAGTTGCGCCTCCACATTTTGCACCAGCTGCAGTTTCCGGACCGACCTCAATGGCCGCCCCACATAGAACCCATTACAGTAATCCAGCCTGGAGATTACCAGTGCATGGACAGTGGTCAGGCTATCCTGGGCCAAAAACAGCTGCAGCTGTTTTACCAGCCGAAGCTGGTAAAAGGCACTCCTGGCCACTGAGGTCACTTGGGCCTCTAGTGACAAAGATGGACACCTTGCCCCAAATCTCCCGATGACCGCTTCCAGGGGCTTCATATACTGTAGATGTTAAATGGCACGTGTATTTTTTCTTCTATTAGGAAAAACTACTTCAGATGCTCATGTCCTAATGCCAGTGAGGCTGCAACCCTATTCATACTTACCTGGGAATAAACCCCACTGAATTCAAAGAGCCTTGCTCCTGAGTGGATATATATATGATTCCCCTGCGAATCCCCTTCCTATTTTTCCCTGACCATGTTCCCATCCTTGGTCCATCTCAGAATAATCATTCTAAAAAGTCATGCCTGGATTCTATTTGTATCAAAGAAGTTGTTATTCCAAATATTTACTTGCTGTTTCCTGGAGGGAACTAATATGGAATTTTTTGCCTGTCTCATTGGAATTGTGTATATAGCACGCTGGTGGTAATCATGTTACCAAGATTCTCACCTTTTGTAATATTTACAAGATTTGAAATGAACTACAAATACATTACACCTTTTATGAAAGGCTTGTACTTCCATGTCACAGTATCCTTCAGCGGTTGGAGGGAGGTGCCCAAATGACAAAACAAAAAGATAAAAAGTCACAATTTTATTCCGTTTTGCAATTAAAATATGTAAAAAGCCCAATCCGTTTCGGCTAATCAAATCTAGCCTTCATCAGGGGCTGAAAGATATGGATATACATTGAAATTACTTAACATACTATTCAAAATTGTAACTAACCGCTTGTTATATTGAATGACATCCACCTTTTTCCACCCCCACAGTATCCTTCAGAACATATCTGAGGTTGCTTGCCTTTGGGTGACCACTTCTATTCCAGCATAAATAGATTTTCTACTATCCTCAGATGTCAGAATATTAACAGTGCCTCCGTGCCCAAATTACTGGCTTTCCAACATATAGGAAGAGCTTAAATTAAATCTTGTTTAGAGCAGTCATTTTTAAAAAAGGCTTTATCTTTCATCTTTTGGACAGGTAAATTTTCAAATATCTTTCTCTAACATTTGTAAAGGAGAACACATGGGTGGGGGATTGAAAGATTGTGAGAGAGAGCCCTAAAAGAATCCCTTTCAAGAACAATCACTTTTAAAAATAAGGATATTAAGTACCAAATCAGATAGTGTCAAATAACAAAATTAGATACTGAAAGTATAAGAGTTATTTGATCTCAAAATCTGCATTACAGAATTTTGAAAAGAAATTGGGGTACAATGCCCCCACATCTATAGAAGTTAAACAACTTGCATCTGACTAGCTCCCAGGTGAGGCTGGGAAAGTGTCCTGTCTGATGCCTTAGATTGCTCTTGCTAGTCAGTATAGGAAATACTGAACTAAATAGACCAATGATTTGATTGGTCTGAGGCAGCTTCCCATGAAGTGTTCTTTGGAAAAGCATCTTGACAGGAATGAATGAAGCTGTATGATCTAGTATTTAGTGACCATCTATTCTCCCTATGATCATTGTATAGCCAGAGCCTGGTACATTGGCTATAATAATCCATTTAGGTTCTTGGTGGCTGAGGCTTCTCTTACCTTCTTACTGTAAGACAGAGGTTTTCAAACTGGGGTCCAGTGTTGCAAGAGCTGCATTCAGATGGTCCATGAAAACTGCTGAACAGCTGAGAATATCTGTACTTGGTTGTGCACTTGATTTATTTTTTCTGATGATGAAGATCAAGACCATTTTGACCTGCACTGGATTTTCAAACAGTCTTAAAGCCCATGATTTTTATCATGCAGCACTGGTTCTGATAATAGCACTGAACAGAAAAAGAGGGGTTTTATTTTTCCTTCATATTTAATCCAAAAGCAAAATGTGTCTTTGTTCTGCAAAACAAATCAAAAAGTTGTATAAAATGGTCTGCTGAGACTCTAGCAATTTTCAGGTGGTCCATGGTGAAAAAGAGTTTAAGATCCACTTGTGTTAACAGATTTGTCAGTTGATTGATTGTTCAGCTTCAGTCAGAAGTACCAATTATGTGGTTCCCTACAGATAAATAAATCAACAACTGACTACTTAGTTCCTAGTGACAGGGATAGAGTTCCTAGTGACAGGATGAACTGTCCATATAGGACACCAGGTGAGCGGAGCAGTCTAAGCTTAGCATCTCAAGTGTCTCTTGTCCATGGATTCTGATGGGAAAGATATCATCAACGTGTCTCTGGCTGACGAGAGATTGTGGACTAATTACTGTGTCAAGAAAAATATGGAAAATGTTTCTGAAAATCTTTTCCTCCCCTTTCCAATTTCCATCCTTTTAGATTGAGAAACAAGGGTTGGACAAAAACTTCAACTTGGACTCAATTGATGGTGTGCCAACAGCTGACACTGAACGATGGAGCGAGATCTCAGATGCGGACAGGCTGGGAGACAACCTGAAGGCTTACTGGGCATTTCAAATTTTACTGGAGGAAATCCTGGAAGTGCAGAGGTCTAACTTGACCCCGACTGATGTATCTTTCCATAAGTCTATCCAGTCAGTAATGCTGCAAGTTTCTGGTCTGGCTTACCAACTGCAGGAACTGATGGTAACATTGGAGCACAATGTGCCAGCCAAAGAGCTGGAAAGTACCAGAGGTGGTGATGAAAAGGGCTCCTTTGAAAAGAAAATGAAGGGCATGAAAGTGCTACAGGAGCTTGCCCAGTGGACTGTCAGGTCTGTCCGGGACCTACACCAAATTTCCAAGTCCGTTCAGGCAAGTGCTGTCCCACGTACAAGTCGCCGCCTGGCTCAAGCCCAGAAAAAATGAGGCTGCTCTTTTGTTGAGATACTTTCCTTCCAAAAGGCCATACCTTGCCCTCAACTGTGGTCTATTAGACTGTATGGTGTGGTCAGAGTGAGCTCTCTGAGACAGCTTGGACTGAGTAGTGTTTTCCAGATGTTATTATTATTTATTTCCTTTTGAGGAATCCTCAAATTCAAGCCCTCCAACGACATACATTTTGGGTGGATTCACACAACCATGTGTTTTTTTTCATGTGGAGACTTCAATGACCACATGGTGGTGGTTGTTAATTTAATTAAGACTTACACACACTTTGTCCCAAGAATTCAGGTTGGGTTGCAGTATGTATAGCATTACAGCAACCTTATCAAAATTTAAGCTGCAGGGGGTCAGCAGGCAAGGAGATTTCAGCCCCTCTCTCCTTTTTTAACAGTCTAAAATCTGCACTCTACTTGCTGTACCATACTGACTTGTTGGTTTGCATCAAATATTTTTAAAGCCCACTCATGTTGTAGCCATCAGTGGAAGAGAAAGCTTTGACTTAAATGAGTTCACTAAATGAATACCTTGGTCATTAATCACCTGAATCCACCCATGCTTAGTTTCACTTGGGCAAATTCAATTAAAATGATAAAAACTGGATACAATAACACCATGGTGTGTGATGCATAATAGAGCACTGCTCAGATCTGGAACTCCTGAAACATCTGTTGGGCTATATCCAGTGTTGTCCCTCTGATGAAGGAAGGCTCTCTGATTCAGCATTTCAAGTTATTTCCACTGATTCCACTTCCCTCTGCAGCCCTCAAAACTTCTCAAGAGGGTTGGGGGACCCTTTAGGAAACTGTGGTAGGTGTCATAAGAAACTACAGTAGAAATAGTGAATTTGCAAAATCAGCTTCACCCTCCTTCAGTTCACAAAAGTCCCTGCTGGAATAAAGATCCTTCCATTCAGGGGAAGGGATATAGTTGAATAAGACTATGGATGTATGGACCCGTCAAGGTCCAATTCACCCCAGTTCACCATAGGGGATCTAAAGTGGACCTTGCAGGAGTTTTTAAGTGGGCTTCATGATAGGATCCAGGTCATTATTCACCTGGACTGGATCAGGTTAAGTCCGCTTTGGAATAAGTCTTCTGCGAATGCTTCTCCCATCCCTAGATACAACCCATTATGTCTGACTTTAATAACTTTTCATAGAATAGTAGAGTTGGAAGGGGCCTATAAGGCCATCAGGTCCAACCCCCTGCTCAATGCAGGAATCCAAATCATGGCTTCAATTGGAGGAAAATCTAAGCTGGCCATGAAGCTCCACCACTTAGCAAAAATAACGATGGTAATATCATGTCCAACAAATTGGAGGAATTAAGCACATCACTTTCAAATTCTCAGTTCTACCATGACCAGAAGTTGTTTAATCCACGTTCCATGAATGCCTAGTTCTGAATCTAGCTGAATAGGATGAAGGGATAAGAGGGCCTGCAAAGGTAAAAAAATTGCCAGGCAAACTACTACAAGTTCATTGCTAAACATTCACTTTACCTGGAGTATATTATGGAAGTGGTTATATAATGGTGTTTCTGCTTCACAGCTGAGTACTAAACTTGCTTGTGCCCTAATGCATTCTCTGAACAGTAATAGCAGGGTCCAAAAGAGAATGTTGCTTTCCATTGGTAAGGCTGACTGTTGACAGAGCATAGCTTGTACTCCAGAAAACTCCTATACCGAACCTGCTTTGCTAACACTTTGCACAGTAGAAAGTGTTTTTATTGCTGCAGGAAACGGGTCCACTACCTTTTAAGAGTTCTAGACTTACTGAAATTGAAATTTAATTTAGCCATTATATCGAAAGGCTGTATACAAAAAAGGTTCATATTTTCTGGAAGTGGCTGCTTTAAAACCAAACTGGTTAGCATTTTGTTTCTGCTAACCTGACCAGTTAATTTATTAGATTAAGCTCCAATCCTGAACATTCTTAGTAGACTGATAGTAACCCGTATTGAACATAGTGGGTTTTTATTGCTGAGTAAATTTGGATAGGATTTGCACTGCTTTACAATGAGCCATTTGGCTACAATCCTGTGCACACTTACTCAGGAGCAAATCCCATTGAACTCTATTGGAATTCTTTCTGAGTAAACATGGATAGGATTATGGAATTAGTTAAATGAACTGCTGTATGGAAAAATAGTTGTTTCTCTGGGGCATTTGCAAATCTTATTTTTTTTAAATTGAATGTACTAAATACATGTGTACATATTGGCTAATAATTCATGTGGATCCTCCTTTAATCTATGCTAACTGCTATTTAAAAAGACCTAATGGAGAAGGGGGGTTGCTTCTTAATCTGCATTGGTTCTGTGTTCTTGGAGTAATTTGCATGAATGAATTAACCCACAGATGATTTCTCTGAACATAGAGAGAGAGGTTCAGCCTCAGGTAACAATTTGGTATTAACAAACAGGAAATGTTAAATGTTTACAGTCTTTTGTGCTTAAACTAAAAGACCAAAGCAAACTTTGTATAGTCCAGATGTGAATTCATTGTTTGGGGGGGGTCAAAGGCTGTTTTTAACTGAATGGGAAGAGTTTCTGCTAGACAATCCTGGGTAAATACAGAAGAACAGAGGCTTTACTGAGTGCACAAAATAGAGAGGAAAGAGACGTATGTACAATTTTTCAAACTGGAAAAACAGGTTTGTGTATGGAGATGACTTGTGTATGTAGTGGGTGCGGAAAGGACTTGTGCTAACTCCTTAGTATTCTGCACCAAACTAATCCAGATTTTGCTCCCAGACTAAAAATATAGAGAATTCAATAAAACCCATGCACATTTGACCTGGTGACCCAATAGGAGTCTTTTGCTGAATCTGGAATACTTTGGTAACAGAAGGAAAGAGATTGGTAAGTAGAAGAGCAATAGAAGATATGTGGGAAGAGGTATGTGACTAGAGTCCTCTGCACTCTTACTTGGAGAGTAATTTCCATTGAACTCAATGGGATTTACTTCTGTGTAAACATATACAGGATTGGGCTGTGAAGGTTATAAAGGGGAGCTGGGTGTATTCTCTGAATATTGGACCCCATTACAAGTACTGCCCCTGCTGGATATATACTCCATAGTCATAAAAGTAAAATCCCCAAGTTCTAGTTTCAGATGCCAGATTCTGTGTAATAAACCTCTCCACATACGGAAAAGGACCCCTTACATTTTCTATGAAGGTTTGTTGGGCAGGGCATTTTGCTTTTGCCTGTTTTCACACAGGGGCAAATGTAATGCTTGAAAAAGCTTAGACCAGCCTTCCTACACATGATCTCCTTGACCCCTCCAGATGTTATTGGACTCCAACTCGCATCATCCCTGACCGCTGGCCATGCTAGCAGGAGTCCAAAAAGATCTGGAGGATACCAGGTTGGGATAAACTGGATTAGACCAATCAAAATCTAGATGTGGGACTTCAGCAACAACAAAGAAAAGCAGCTGTTGAATACCTCAGTTAGATAATGAGAATACCTCTTCTGTAGGCCCCTATTTTAATCAATATTTCCAAGGAGCTCCTCTAAAAGTTATTACCTCCTACATTTATAAAATGATATTATTTCATTAGATTAGATTCAGGTATGCTGTTCCATGAATGGAATGGCTCCTTCTGTTTGCAGAAGCGACTTGATCTAGTAGAGGTTCCCACTGGTCATAGGGGGAGTGACATTTGCCAATTTCCCCAGTACAACGTCCCATGCTGTTCTGGAGAGTTCCCTCAAGCCTCCAGATCAGATTTTGAGGGGCTAAAGGGAAAGAGGAAATTGGTGAAAATTGCCTCGACAGGAGCACTTTCTGTGATGCAAGCAATTCTGGATCCAATATATTTTTTTAAAAAATGGACAAGATCATTTAATTTCCATTTAGAGGTCACCTTTACCCACATGCTGTTTCTAACCTGAATATTTATATTTATCCATTTTTAATAATGTGAAGTGTTTCTTCTAGCAAGTTTTTTTTTACACCTTTAGGAATATATGAAATCTAATGATTGGGGATGCTTCCTTATTTTTTATTGTGAGTTTAGTACTGATGGGATAAACCTTGAGTTCTCTAACTTGGAAGCACTGTGAAAGCATCATAGTCACTTCACAGTTATGATCTCTTACTGCAAGAAGTGTCTAGAAAAAGAATGTAACGTTATTAATAGGGTTGCAATATGTAATTGGTTAAAAACCATTTTGATCAACTAAAAAATCTCCCATGATTACTCAGGCAGCTTTTTATTTGAAATATTAATTTTAATACAAATAATTATAAAAACTTTTGATGACAAGGGCAATCTTAAAAGAGGGCCACGTGTGCCCCACCCCGATCTAAAACAAAGTATGCTTACTGTACTACTTGTGTGCAAATGTAATCAGTTGATTAATCCCCAAACTTATGTAATTAAAATATTTGTTTAATTGGGTGAGAGTCCTTATTGATTGCCACAAGGTGTGTTAAAGTATTTTAATTAAATAAAATTGATTTATTTTTAACAAGATATTACACTTGTTTTGTCCTTGCTCTTTGTATTTGCAGTGATTATTCAAATAGTAAACCAATTTTAAAATCCGTTCCATTTCAGGCTGAATTTTCTGTAGGCGTTGCATTGAGAAATTAGTGCAGCACATCTTTTGGCCACCAGCAAAGAGCAGTGATACAAAAATGTACAAATTAGCCTGTTCTGCTTGTGGAATTTTGCTCATCTTAAAATGGCAGTAATTCTTGCCAATATATCTTGTATGTTTTGCTCCAAACCAGGCATAATTTAAGGGATCTCATTGCCCAGGGTTTTATCTCTATTTAGAACTCCTTTTCCCAACATTTCTGAATGGACTCTGTTGCCTTCGTAGTGAGTAAAAGGGAGTGAGGAGAAATTATCACGAGTGCTATACTGCACTTTGTCATGTGGACAGCCTTTCTGGAGGTTGGATGTGGGGAGTTAGAGTTTGCACTGCAAGTTTATTTCTTCCAGTTATTATGCTAAATGATGGAAGTCAAAGGTTAAGCCCATTTGGAAGCAGTACCTGCTAACACATTAGAGAGGCAGGTTAGCACTTGGAAGATCAGTGTTCAAATTCTCATTCAGCCAGTCACAATGTCTCCACCTAACCTATCTGACAGGGTGGTTGTGAGGATGAAATAGAAAGGGGGAGAAGTGTGTATACCACCTTGCGTGCCTTGAAGGATGGATGAGGTATAAATGTTTTAATAATTAAATAAATTCGTTGCCATTTACTTATGAGATTTCTATGCCACCTTTCCATTCTGAAAACTGTTCAAGGTGGCAAACATCACTGGATCTACACAAGGTAGATATTGGGGTAAATGTGAAGGGTGAGTATTTATGACATCTTGCTGTGGGACACATTCATTGTACAGCATAAGGCAAAGGGAAGGGAGAAGGAAGAAATGTATTAAAGCTGTGCCCTGTCATTGTTCTTCAGGATTTAGTTCAGGGAAACAATCTGCCTTGTACTGTGAACTTTTCTACATTGGTCAACTTTCCATTGTGTTAGCTTCTGTCTCATTGCTTTCTGTGCTGGAGCATAATGTCTGAACCAGGCCCTTGAGGGAAAATACAGGGAAACCTGACACCTTGTGGTTTATGTATTGACTACAGGTCACACTGTAAGCTGCATTGTCTCCTTTCCATCTCCATCCCTCTCTAGTTAGGAACTGGAGAGCATGAAACCCTTGACTGATTTGGAACTAAGCTGAAACTGAGACTGAGCCAAGTACATAGTGGACTTTTCCTGAGAATTGTTGTATACCAATGAATGAAATCTCCCATCAGTAAAGTTGGCAATTTCTGAAAATAACACAGCATTACCTCAGACCTAATTAGCTTTGAAAATGTTCCCATGGTAAGAGTCTGACTTAACTAAACTGAACTTTTTTTTCGCTATCCATCTTTGTGTTTGAATTCTGCTCAACTGTGACTTACAGGATGACCTTCAAAAAATCACCCTCTGTTGTCTCTCATTGTTTCCTCAGAAGGGGCTGGGTGCCTGCCTGGCCAAACAGCACAACCTCTAAGTGAGACACGTTTTTGTTAGCTGATTACAGATTACAAATCATCCAGTAGCCAATTCCCCAACTCATGAACAGGCAAAACTAGGTGTCCACATAGGTGTCAAATAGGGTTACCAGGCTCACTGCCTGAGAATGATTCTGTATCGTTAAGAGAAGAGAAAATTCAGCCAAGTGCAGGTTTTCATGCAACACTGTAATGGGGAAAACCACAAGGTAAAATTCTCTCTTCCCCTGCACAGCTTTTAAAGATACATAAGACCTCTTGGAGGCTGGTCCTGGCAACCAAGAGGTCTTCTGTATCTTTAAAAGTTGTGCAGGGGGAAGGGAGAATTTCACTTTGTGTTTTTTCCCATTATACTGTTGCAAGAAAACCTGCACTGGGCTTAATTTTCTTTTCTCTTAAAGACACAGAATCATTCTCAGAGCCTGAGCCTGGCAACCCTAAGTGTCAAAACCAGCAGACTAGTGTCTTGGGCACAAAAGCCCTTGTTAAGATGGATAGTTCGGTGTCCATCCTAATTTTGCTTCTGGACTTCAGCATGCAGAACTCCAGAAGAAAGGACTAGTGCGAAACTCAAGCAACTTAGTGTAACAGTCACTGAACTCGTGTTCAAAAAAGTCCCCTAGACTAGACTGCTTCCACACTTTTCCTAGAATTGCCACCTCTTTTGTTCACATGTATTTTAATAGGAAATTCTCATATTGTTGTCAAACTGTATTCTGCTGTTTTCTGTTGTCCTCCTATGTTTCTATAAAATGGGTTTGTGGTTGTTTCTCTTAATGTATTTTGAGTATTTAGAGGAAGTACTTTTAAAATATGAAGCATAAATATTTAATTCAAACTATTTGTTCTCACAAGAGGAGTGACGGCCATTGACTTGTTTGGCTTTTAAAAGAGGATTAGACCAGTGGTTTCCCAACCTTTAGGACCCCCTTTATAAGCTCAAAATTTTTTGTGACCCCTGCCCCATGCTAATTGTAATTTTAGCCTCTGTTAATTGAAAAAAAATGGTGCATGGCAAAATCACATCTCCAAATGTCCCTTTCCATAAAAAGCTCCCTGCAGACAGGGAGGTGTTGCTTTCTTTTCTTAATGCAAAGGTTCATCAAACTGGTATCCCCTTCTCCCCCCCACACACACACATAACCTGAAGATGTACAGTTCTGTCTCCCAACTCCGGGGGTGACAGTGGACTAGATGGGCCACTGTCCTGATCTAGCAGGCTCTTCTTAATCTTTATGTTATGTTCTCTCAAATAGAGAGCCAGTGTGGTGTAGTGGTTAAGGTGCTGGACTATGACCTGGGAGACCAGGGTTCGAATTCCCACACAGCCATGAAGCTCACTGGGTGACCTTGGGCCAGTCACTGCCTCTCAGTGTCAGAGGAAGGCAATCGTAAACCCCCTCTGAATAGCACTTACCATAAAAACCCTATTCATAGGGTCACCGTAAGTCGGAATCGACTTGAAGGCAGTCCAATAAATAAATGTTCAAATATGGTGCCCAGCTCTCTTAGCTGAAGGCTGGCTGAGTTTACACAGTGGTTTTATAATTCACATTGGGGTAAAATCACATGACACCCCCCCTTTTTGTTCTTGGGTTTTAATTAATTCAGTGACAACAATAGGGGTTATTCCTTACATAGTGCCATTAGTGTACATGGAGCTTTAGAAGGTTATATGAGCAAAAGACATCTCTGCTCCAAAGAGTTTGCAATCTAAATGTAGGTAGTAGGGGAAATAAGAAGGAGGAATTACCATCTTGTCTGTGATGCAGTGGTTGCCCCTGCCAGACTAAGCTCAGATGACAAACAAATGTGTTTTGAACTGAATTCTGAAAAGTTCCCAGCTCAAGCCCTGCCCACCCTGGTGAAGAACATGAACAGCTGCTTAATCATGAGCAACAGCAGCTGCAAAGAGAAGTGACTTGACATGTGCTGACTTGCAAAAAGGGTCATGTGTCTCTGTACAGTCTGCTAAACGGTTGTGTAATCTTCCTGTCCACTTAATGATAAAATAGCTTGTACATCCTTATCCCATAGTTTTAGTAGGAAAACCATGGGTTTATACTTAGCAATGTATGAGCTTGTAAACTAGTCTGTACAAATGAGATTTAAAGTACAGTCCCAAGCTAGGGGAAAGGGCTCAGTGGCTCAGTACATGCTTTGCATGCAAAAGGTCCCAGGTTCAATGTTTGGCATCTTCAGGTGGGGCTGAGAAAGTCTTGAAAATACTGGAGAGCAGCTGTCAGTCTGTGTAGGCAATACTGAGCTAGAGGGACCACCAATCTGATTCTGTTTAAAGCAGCTTTCTATGTTCTTATACAGTACATATTTATTCAGATACCCTACCGTCTTCAGTGCATTTTGCTCCTTGGTATGTGTGCATAAGATTGCGGCCTTAGATTTTCTTTTGTTTGTTAGAAAATACACTTAGAAGAGTGGGTGTAATGCTGCAGACAGGAAGTTGGACTTGTGACCAGCAACCCTGGGTTAAAATATCTGCTACGCTATAAAATGTAGTGGATGGCCTTGGGCAAGTGACTGTAGCCCTCTTCAGGAGGTTTTCAAACCTCACATGATGAGAGTGGGGAAGAGGCTATGGGCTCACCCTGTCTGCAGCACTCTCCACCAGTTAGGAAGGGGAATTCTATAGTGGGGAGACTTCTCTACCAGTGTAAGCTCCCTGCCTGGGCAATTTAGAACTCTGGGAGATCAGGATTTGCAATCACAGAGGGAGACTACACAAGGAGAGCAGGCATCTCTCTGCAGAAGCTCCCTTCCCAATTTGTGGAAGGCATTGAAACTGCTGACCTGACCCGGACTGGGCATGACAGAGTGGGCAAGGCCAACAGTCTCATCCCCATTCTCCATGTGATGACATTTGGAGGGTAGGGAGACTACTGAAGAGGGCTTTCCTCTTAGCCTAATCTACCTAATTAGGTGTTATGAGCCCAAGATGAGGACACCTATTTGCTTACCTGAATTCCTTGGATACGGGTAGAATATAAATGTAATGAATCATGAAAGCCCAGGGGTATTTTTCTTCTGCTTTGGGGGGAGGGTGAAGGTGTTCCATAATGACGCACACTAGAATTTGAGGTATTTGCTTTGAAGTTCCCAAGACTTAATTTCAATATCCCACGTATAAGTAAGGGCTTGTGGCACATTAAATGCTAAGGGTTGTATGCTGCATGAGCTGTGTGCTTCTGCAACAGGACTTACCTTTCTTCTCCTTGCATGTTCCCCAAATCTGATCTAGAGGGCCCCTCAATATTTTGGAGCAAATTTTGAGGATGTGCAGAGGCTGGTGAGGAGAGGAGGGGGAAGTTCTGTTGCAAAAGTGGAATGGCAGCATTGGCTGCAACTCAAACACATTTATCTGTGTCTGTGATGGAATTACTTCTTAAGATGTTTTAAAACATGTCTTGTTTTAATATGTTCTTAAGATGTTTTAGAGGGTTTTTAGTATTTTTGTTTGCTTCCCTGGGCTCTTTCTGAGAGGAAGGGCAGGATATACATTTAATAAATAGTAAATATAATGGCATGTTTTTTCCTGGATTACAATGCAGATGTGTCTGCTGAAGTGGGCTTTAGTCCACAAATAGCTTGAGCCTTGATAAATCAGTCTTTAACAAGGTGGTGGTTGTTTCTGTTGACATACAAACATGGCTACCCCTCTGGAATAAGTTGGAACGATGTACTAGTTCAGGCTCCCATTCCAGAGTCACATTCACACCATAAATTTATTCCACATACATTTATTATTATTCTACTTTGAACAGTCATGGCTTCCCTCAAAGAATCCTGGGAAGTGTAGTTTGTGAAGGGTGCTGATGCCCTGTTCCCCTCACAGAGCTGCCATTCCCAGAGCTCCCTGCTCCAAGAATTGCAACTCTGTGAGGGGAACGGGGTCCCCTAACAACTCTCAGCACCCTTCACAAACTATACTTCCCAGGATTTTCTGGGGGAAGCCATGACTGTTCAAAGTGGGATAAATATATGGTATGAATGTGACACAGTTCAATACTTTCCCTCTTCCGTCACCATTAATTAGCACAAATAATACAGTCATCAAAAAGTGGTCACACAAGTTAAAGTCTTTTTAAAAGCTTGGAATGTATTACCTTAGGAAGAGAAGCTTTGGTGGCTACCAAAAGGATGTTGTTTGGTTTGTGTGTATTTGTTAGTCACCTCATAATAGAAGTCTAGGAATCCTACAATAGGTTTTAAAACTGAAGCAAAACATAGAATAATATAAACAAATTCAACATGTAAAAAACCCCACGTCAAACAGAGAAAAAATCACCACCATTGTGAAACAACCTAATGTATAAAGAGCTCAATAACCTTACAAGGGTCTTATAATACTCAGCATTTTGCCTTCCTTATTTTTGACAGCAGGGATTAGGGAACCTGTGGCTCCTCCAGATGTTTTTTGGACTATACCTCCCATTATCCCTCCCCATTGCCTGTGCTTCCTGGTCTAATGGGAGTTGGAGTCCAACAATATTTAGAAGGCCCCAGGGTCCCCAGGCCTTCTTTACAGGATCAAGTAAAGGTTGTAATCAAGGTACAAAACGCTTCCAGATAGGTGCTGTGGGATAGGTGCTCCTCATACATGCACATATTTTGTAGCATCTACACGATGTTATTGGCATCACAATGCCAGCCCGTAACCTCCCCAGCCCATTGCCTTAATCTAGACTTGCCCTTTCCAAGGAAAATCTGATAAGGAAAGGAAGTCTCTTGCCAATGACCTGCTTGCAAATTTATACCCCTGTTTGGAAGCACCCAACAATGAAGGTAAAACAACGCCACACAACATTAACTCTTGATATGCTGCCACAAGAGCTGCTTTACTTTCAAACTACACATTACTCTTCCCCCATGTTTAACATCCTTCCCTCCACCCCTATATCAACACTACTTATTCCTTTTCAACTTGACAATTGTAATTGCTAAACATTTATGCGTTGCTATGATCTGGAATTCTTTTCCCTTCAATTCTGTATAAGCTTAACCCCATAGTCACTATGACAGCTAACTAGATCTTTTAGTTCACTTCCTCACTAATTGTTCATCTTACCTGTGTTCACTCTATCATACGCAAACTGCTTCCTCTTAAAGATGGTTATTCCCATTCTGGACAAAAATATTTTCATAAACACAGATTCAATACTAGGAAATACCAGAGTAGATTCCCCCCCCCAATTATTATTCTGATCCTCCTCTTAGGTGCATACTCAATATGCATCTTAGCTCTGGGGTCCAGGTAAAAAACTCTCTCAGGCAGCATTGAGTTCTGCAGGAGTTGCTGTGGATCCATAGTTTTCTTCATCCTCTACTAGACATCCATTGGGCACTTCCTGGTATCCTCTGTTCCTAAAGCGCCTGATTTTGCAAACTGCGATAGCCATGGTAATTGCCAGCGTAGCAATCACTGCTATTGAGATTCCAGCGATAGAGCCCCCTGATAGTGTTGAACTAAATTGTCCCTTAAAAAGAAGAGCCAGATCCTTCCTGTCTGTGGCATTGGCCAACCTCCAGCTCCCGCTTTCACGTGTCTTCACCCAGACTTGACTACCATCGGACTGCACCAAGATGGTTTCAGGAATGCTGGCGTTTGGGGATGGTGACCGCAAGAAGGGTGGGAGTTTGATCGGGGCTAACTGCTGGGCAAAAAGCGTGCCAGCCTGCAAGCAATAGAGGATTTGACAGCCGTCACTCAAATAGGCCTTATGTTGGCTATGTCCAGCTGGGCATTTCATGGGGTATTTGGTAGGTGAGTCCTGGTAGAAAACATCTTGTAAGATCCCGGGGCTCTGTCCCTTCAGTAGCCCAGCCAAAGGGTTACCAGACTGGCAGCTAAAGAAGCCCCCAAAAGGCACTGCAAAACGGGACCCCATCTCATAGTCGCTGCTGACACACACTTTTAGATTATCAAACAGCACCAGTGGGAAGAAGTAGGCTGGACAGGCACAGGTTCTGGTAACTGGGTTCTCGTTCCCAGTGGTGTAAAGTCCTCCAAAGAGGAAACCTGAGTCCTGGGGAACTGGGCCTAAAGCAGCACACCAGTAGGTGTTAAACTTCACTGTGCTGGGGTAGTAACGGATGCCACACACAGTATCGCAGCAAGAAAAAAAAAGGTAGCAGGAATGGCACTCCTTGTGACACTCTGTCGTGGGCTTGCTGGCAGTGCGTTGCTCTCCATGCAGAAGGACAGCAGAGAAGTTGGCTGGGCAAGAGTAGCTGCCGGTCAATGGGTTCTGGATACGATAGGTCTGGCAAAGCTTCTCGGTGTTCCTGCCAGACACACCGTGGCACTCCTGGAAGACTCCCCCAAAGGTGAAGTTAGTGTTGGGGTTTTGACACGACCCATCATCTACATTGGCCTGGAAGTTGAAGTTATGGGAATCGGGCTTGACGCAGCCTGGGTGGGTGTTGACAGCATAGTAGAGGCGGATGGCCTTTTTCACGGCAGCAGCCACTCGCCAAACGGTGGGGTTGGGCAATTCTGGCAAGGTCTCGGGAGTGATGAAAAATGGCAGAGGCAAGCCAGACTTGCCTATAGCCACTAACCTGTTAGGGATGCCTTCCTGCCACTTCTGAAGAGTGATGCCAGGGTAGAAGGGCACACTGCCCCAGCCTTCAATCTTGGAATCCACTGTGTTTTCCAGGTAGCTCTTAGTCAGGTCATCCCAGACCTGCATAGAGAAACTCATTCCCAGGTTGATCTTGCTGAAAAAAGTGGCTGACGCTGAGGCAGTGATGCCTGCTTTTTCTGAGGCCTTTTCTAACAAAAAACTACGCTTCACCTGGTCCTCCTGTATTAGGCTGGCTCCAGCCTCCAAACTCGTGAGGACATGCGTGCCATAGTTGAGAACCAGCATCTCTGCAAGATAGTCAGCAAACCGGCTTTGGTTGTTTTCTAGGTAGTTACCTATCTTCACAAGCTGATGGCGGAACTCCTTGTGGAAGGTGAAGGACGGCACAGCTTTCACAGAGTAGATGTGATACCGTGCCTGCACCCGAGTGGTGACCGTCTCATCATAGATGTTGTGCATCTTAGTCTCCTGGGAGCCAGCAGAGAACTTGCCATTAAGCACAGGAAGGAAGGAAACCTCAGCGTTGATGGATTGGGCAAAGGCATCTGTGTAGTTTAGCCAGTCCTTAATGATCTCAGAGTGAATTTTCACTATGCTCTTCTTGAGAGGCACCACAAAGACATCATTGGGAATGAGGTATTCACCATCTTCTGTGGTTCGGCACTGGGAATAGTTGAGGCTCATCACCATTCCCATCTCCATGTTGCGCAAGTTGTCCCAGCCACCACCTGGCAACACCTCCAGAACTTTCTCTTCGGGAGCCTTCTTACAGGCCTTGAAGCCAAATGGATCTTGGGCTCCTGCATCTTGTGCCCTGAGGAAAACCAGGAGAGTCCAAAGCCAAAGAGCCATGCCAGAGGGAAGAGAAAGGCCGCTTATATGCACAGTCCTGAAAAATAACACAGTTACAGTATGCAACCTCCAAAAGAGTCATGTAGCCTCTAATAAACTGAACACTTTTATTATGACATAAAGCTTCCATGGCGTAAAGTTTACCTCAAGATAAACATAATATTAAGTCTTATATGTTTTTCTATGTTATAATATTTAAATAGTTATGCTTCCAGGCTTCCTATTGGCATCTGGTTGGCCAGTGTGAGAACAGGATTTTGGACTTGATGGGCCATTGGCCTCATCCAACAGAGCTCTTCTATATATATCAAAGCTATATATCAAATATATTTGTGGTTTTCCTAAGATCTTATTCCTTAGTATAAATATTTCTAGTTCTTTAAGTTCTTTTTGTGTGTAATTTCTTCTCTCTTTTGTAGTATTTTCTAAAAAGTGGAAACTTATTTTATTTGACAAATTTGTATTCTGTTTAATAAACAAAAATCTAAGTCATTTACATAAAAGTATACAATAATTAAGAATATCAATAAGATGAAACATTAAAACATTTTGACATAAAATTTATCATAATATAAATAAAATGCAAAATAATGATGGTTACCATTCCCAGCTGCAGTAACTGGCCAGAACACCAGCATCTTGGTGTGGCCAATTAACACTTCGTGGGAAAAGGAACATGCACATGCACACATAGCCAGCATTATTTTGGCTGCAGCAACCCAATGGCCAAACCTACAAATGAGGCATGCTTAATCTGGCCTCTTTAGTTTTGAAGAAAGAAACAGTCTCAGTGCCCAATATGGAGCCTGTTTCCAATCGGGATTGGGGACTATGTCATTTTCTCCTAAACAATCAGCCTGGTGCTATTTGCCCCTATTTATTCCAAACAGCGCTTTTGGGGTCAAATTGCAGTCAGGGCAGGGACCTTTTTGGCAGAAAAGTGGTGTGGGCCCCGATCTGCACAAGGAGCATATTTTGGAGCAGGCCCTATGGCTATGTTTTTTTTCTAAAATAGCAGTCTTGATGCCCCATCCACATCTACTGTAGTCCCCAATGAAGGTGTCCAGTGCAACGTCTGCTGCAACTTCTTGGGAACGGTTTCAGTTGATGTGGCCTGATGACATAGACAATGTCATCTTGCGATGCTGCTGCCAGCAACATGATCTTTAGACCCTTGCTCTTCTTGGCTTATTAAAGCTTGCCGAAGGGGTTTGACCGAGTGTATCCAGGGTGTGGTCAATGCATCATTGCAGGAGGGAGTGGTTCCAGCTGCCCTGAAAGAGGCAATGATCCCACCGATCCTGAAAAAGCCCACCCTGGACCCATTGGTCTGCGACAATTATCGACCAGTCGCATATACCCCCTTTTTAGGGAAGGTGATTGAGAGGGTTGTGGTGCAGCAATTGCAAGTACTTTTGGACACAACAGATTATCTTGACCCATCCCAGTCTGGGTTCAGGCCTGTTTATGGGACTGAATCAGCTTTGGTCGCCCTGATGGATGACCTTTATTGGGAGAAGGGCAGGGGGAGTGCGACCCTTTTACTCTTACTTGATCTCTCAGCAGCTTTTGATACCATTGACCATAGTATCCTTCTGGGCTGACTTGGTGAGAAGGATATTGGAGGCACTGTTTTACAGTGGTTCCGATCCTATCTCCAGGGTTGTTTTCAGAGAATATCATTGGGTGATTGTCTTTCAGCCCCCTGGCAATTGTGCTGTGGCATGCTGAAGGGTGCCATCTTGTCCCCCATGCTTTAACATCTATATGAAGCCTCTGGGAGTGGTTATCAGGAGATTTGGGGCAAGGTGTCAGCAGTACGCTGATGATACTCAGCTCTATTTCTCTGTAACATCTGAATCGGGAGAGGCCATGCAAGCCCTGGACTGCTGCGGTGAGCTGGAAGAGGGCCAATAAACTGAGTCTGAATCCTAGCAAGACGGAGGCACTGTGGGTTGGTGGTTCCAGAGTTCGGATAATTGGTCAGTTGTGTGCTTTGGATGGGGTTGTACTCCCTCTGAAAGAGCAGGTCTGTAGTCTGGGGGTGCACCTACATCCGTCTTTGTCACTAGAGGCCCAGGTGACCTCAGTGGCTAGGAGTGCCTTTTACCAGCTTCAGCTGGTAAGCCAGCTGCAGCCGTGTCTGGACTGGGATAGCCTGACCACTGTTGTCCATGCACTGGTAACCACCATGCTGGATTACTGTAATGCGCTCTATGTGGGGCTGCCCTTGAGATTGGTCCAGAAGCTGCAGTTGGTGCAAAATGCATTAGCGAGACTGCTCACTGGGGCAGGGTATCGCAAACATGTCACCCCACGGCTGAAAGAATTGCACTGGCTACCCATTTGCTACTGGATCAAGTTCAAGGTTCTAGTTTTGGTGTACAAAGCCCTATACAGCTTGGGATCAGGATAACTGAAAGCCCGTCTTATCCCTTATATACCCAGTCAATCACTGCACTCTGCAGGTGAGGGCCTCCTGCAGTTACCATCTTATCAGGAGGTCTGTTCTGCACCAACATAGGAAATGGATTTAGTGTGGCAGCACCTACCCTGTGGAACTCCCTACCCTTAAATATTAGGCGCCATCTCTGTTATCTTTTCAGCGCCTATTGAAGAGTTTCCTCTGTCAACAAGCCTTTTGAAACCTTATCCCAGTCTGCTTCTGTGTCAGAATTGTTTTTTAATATGCTTTTAAAACTCTTTTTTTAGACAATGTTTTTTAACCTTTTTTTAAAAAAAGTCTTCAAAGCTTTTAAAACAATGTTTTTAATGTTGTTTTGTTTTAAAGTATTTTTATGTCTGTTTTTATGATGCTTTAAAAGCACTAAAAACACTTTGCTGCCCTGGGCTCCTGCTGGGAGTAAAGGCGGGATATAAATCAAATAATAAATAAAAAAATAAAAAAATAAAAGTGGCATTGGTAAACATGCCTTTAAAACAGGTCTTGTGTACTTTTGTCGCAAGGTCACTTCCAGATAATCTTTTTACTGAGCATGCATTCTGATTCACATCACATAATTGTTATCCCACACTTTTCCAGTGCAGTTTCCTATGATTTCTTACCCCAAAGAATCCTCTCTCTTTTCTTTTTGGGGAAAGTGGGTTTGTTGCACATGAGCACCAAATCCACTTTAATTGCGTCACCTGGATTTGCCGGGATGTGATTGGATCACACGCATAAAACAGCAAAAACAGCGACAGCTTGGAAGCGCTTCAAACAAGATGCCAATCTAGAAGTCCTGAAAAGCTCTCCTTTACCTGCTTTGCGACTCCAGCTCCTCCGCCTCCCTCCGCCAGTGCTTTGTCTTCTTTTTCTCAAATGCACACTCGGCTTGTTTTGCGGACTGAGTTTGTTTTCTCTAGTGGAGGACTTAAAAGAGGAACTGGAGAAGGGAGGGGGGAAGCAAGAGAGAAAGAGGAACTTCAATTATCCAGCCCCGTTGCTGTAGGGAAACTTCTTCTGGGAGTGCTCCACTCTCAGGGGGCTATTGTGAGATGAGTCATGGGTCATCTGATTTCAGTTGCCAAGGAAAAAGGAAAGAGAAACCTATATTGAAAACTCCCTTCTGCACACCTTGCTGTTTCTTTTGATATGTTTGCATTTCTACTGGCTCCCACTGCACTCTGGAATTTCCAGGTTGTATCCAAATAAGGCTGCAATCCAATACACACTTAACTGGAAGTCAGTCCCATTGAACCCAAAGGAGCTTACTTCTGAGAGGACATGTATTGGATTGCAGCCTAAGTGATACTCAGAAAAAATCCATTGAAAGGAATCGGCATGAGTAAGGCTGGGTGCACACTGTACCTTTAAAGCACATTTTTCACCCCCTAGAATCCTGAGACCTGTAGTTTACCCTTCACAGAGTCACAACTCCCAGCAACCTTACAAACTACAGATCTCAGGATTATAAGGGGGGTAACTGAAATTTGTTTCTTGCAAACACATTTTTTGAGCAATCGAAAAGACAACTGTACGCATGGACATCACCAAATGGTCAATATAGGAATCAAATTGATTATATAATTGGTAGCAGAAGATGGAGAAGTTCCATACTTTCTGCGAAAACAAGACCAGGAGCAGACTGCGGTACAGATCATGAACTGGTCGTATCGAAAATCAGAGTAAAGCTAAAGAAAACCAACAAAGCAATCATAATGCCAAAATACAATCTAAATAACATCCCAGAAGCATATAAAGATCAAATAAGGAACAAGTTCGAGGCTTTAAACTTAGTTGACAGAGAACCAGAAGAACTGTGGAATGAAGTCAGAGACGTTATCAGGGAAGAATGCAAAAAGACAATACCTCTAGTTAAAAAGAGAGAAAGACCCCAATGGATGACTGAAGAAACTCTTAAAATGGTTAGACAGAAGGAAAGAAAAACCAAAATGAGATAGAAACGTGGTCAGAACCCTAAGTGCAACAATACAGCAACTAGTACGTAGAGACAAAGAACTATTACAATAGTTACTGTATAGAAATAGAATAGGACAACAAAAAGGGTAGAACAAGAACCCTATTCCAAAAGAATAGAGAAATGAAAGGGAAATTTAAACCAAGAGTAGGGATGTTGAATAATCAACAGGGGAACACACTGACTGACCGAGATGAAATAAAAGGAAGATGGAAGCAATACACTGAAGAACTCTATAAAAGAGATGCAAGGATGACAGATTCATTCATGGAGGAACCATATGATGAAGAACCAGAAATTTTAGAATGTGAGGTGAAAGTTGCTCTTAAAATACTTGGAAGAAACAAATCACCAGGAATAGATGGCATACTAATAGAGTTGCTACAAGCTACTGAGACTGAATCTGTCCAAATTTTGACAAAAATCTGTCAACAAATATGGAAAACTAAATAATGGCCCACAGACTGGAAGCGTTCCATATACATCCCAATTCCAAAGAAAGGGGATCCCAGGGAATGCAGTAATTATCGAACTATTGCCTTAATATCCTATGCAAGTAAAGTAATGCTCAAGATTCTACAACAAAGGCTCTTACCATATATGGAGGGAGAAATGCCAGACGTCCAAGCTGGATTTAGAAAGGGAAGAGGCACCAGAGATCATATTGCAAACCTACTTTGGATAATGGAACGGACCAAGGAATTTCAGAAGAAAATCACCCTGTGCTTTATAGATTGCAGCAAAGCCTTTGACTGTGTAGATCAGCCTTTCCCAACCAGTGTGCCTCCAGATGTTGTAGGATCACAACTCCCATCAGCCTCAGCCAGCATGGTCAGGAAAGATGGGAATTGTGGTCCAACAACATCTGGAGGCACACTGGTTGGGAAAGGCTGGTGTAGATCATGAAAAACTATGGAATGCTTTAAAAGAAATGGGGGTGCCACGGCATCTGATTGTCCTGATTCGCAACCTGTACTCTGTACAAGAGGCTACTGTTAAGGACAGAATATGGAGAAACCGATTGGTTCCCCATCGGAAAGGGTGTGAGACAGGGGTGTATTTTATCACCCCATTTATTTAATCTATACACAGAACATATCATACTGAAAGCAGAATTGGACCAAGATGAAGGAGGTGTGAAAATTGGAGGGAGAAATATCAATAATTTAAGATATGCAGACGATACCATACTACTAGCAGAAACCAGTAATGATTTGAAAAGAATGCTAATGGAAGTTAAAGAGGAAAGTACAAAAGCAGGACTACAGCTGAACGTCAAAAAGACTAAAGTAATGACAACAGAAGATTTATGTAACTTTACAGTTGACAATGAGGACATTGAACTTTATCAATACCTTGCCACAGTCATTAACCAAAATGGAGACAATAGTCAAGAAATCAGAAGAAGGCTACGACTGGGGAGGGCAGCTGTGAGAGAACTAGAAAAGGTCCTCAAATGCCAAGATGTATCACTGAACACTAAAGTCAGGATCATTCAGACCATGGTATTCCCGATCTCTATGTATGGGATGTGAAAGTTGGACAGTGAAAAAAACGGGTAAGAGAAAAATCAACTCATTTGAAATGTGGTGTTGGAGGACAGCTTTGCGCATACCATGGACTGTGAAAAAGACAAATAATTGGGTGTTAGAACAAATTAAACCAGAACTATCACTAGAAGCTAAAAGGATGAAACTGAGCTTATCATACTTTGGACATGTAAAGAGAAGACATGATTCACTAGAAAAGACAATAATGCTTGGAAAAACAGAAGGGAGCAGAAAAAGAGGAAGGCCAAACAAGAGATGGATTGATTCCATAAAGGAAGCCACAGACTTTAACTTACAAGATCTGAACAGGGTGGTCCATGACAGATGCTCTTGGAGGTCACTGATTCATAGGGTCGCCATAAGTTGTAATTGACTTGAAGTCACATGACAACAACAAAATTTAAATGCCAAACAAGAGATGGATTGATTCCATAAAGGAAGCCACAGACCTGAATTTACAAGATCTGAACAGGGTGGTTCACGGCAGATGCTATTGGAGGTTGCTGATTCATAGGGTCGCCATTAGTCATAATCCACTTGAAGACACATAACAATTGAAATATATAGTTTGTATGCTAAGTAACATAAATCCATTTATTTCATTGGGTCTTCCCTGAGTATGGTTTAGGACACAACCCTCAGTCTCTGGGTCTAAACAAAAGTGAAAGGACCTTTGGCCAGGGCATAACTCTTCCATTCAATCTGTGACAAAAAAGAAAAGGGGGGAATTCCTACCTTCTAGCCTACAGATTGGTACCTTTTGTGGCAGAGATGGCTAATCTATATCCCTGCAGTTGATGTTAGACTGCAACTCCCATCATCCCTGACCATTGGCCATGGTGGCCGGGGCTGATGGGACTTGGAAGCCAAAAACATTTGGAGGGCCACAGGTTCTTTGTCCCTCGTTGATGCTAAAGATTTCTCGTGCTTTGTAAATCCTTTGTGTACATTTACATCTACCTCTAATTTACACAGTGTATTATATACTACAGGGTCACATCCACACCATACATTTAAAGTGCATGGCTTCCCCTCCCCCAAAGAATCCTGGGAACAGTAGTTTTTTGGAGATTTTTGAAATATTAAGCAGTATATAAATCCTTTTAAATAAATATATAATGGGTAAATGACAGTTCCCAGGATTCTTTGGAGGACACCATGTGCTTTAAAATATTTTTTGATGAGATCTGGTTTACCTCCCAAAACCCAAGAAGTCACTGGGGGAGATGAGCAAAACATGGCAAGGATGGAGCAGATAAAGTAAGAGAGAGAGTAAGATCCCAGCTTCAGTGAGATGAAAGAGTTGGCCTTTTAGACTGTGCCATTGCATAAAAACACTGTTGAAGGCTTGCCTGGAGCGGAAATACCAATCTGCAACTAGGGGACAGACACTGCAAAGCTATGTGGGCAATGTTCCTCAGGGGAGTGAGGTACTCAGCCTGCAAGCTGATACATGACAGCATTTTACCAGCACAAATCTGAAGAGTTCCCCAGTGGCTGCTGTGCCTGGAAGCAAACACTTAACCTTAGGTGACCCATTTTTTTAAAGATGTTTTTAAAGCTTTTTAAAAAAAGATGCTTCATTTTAATATGTTTTAAAAATATGTTTTGTTTTAAAATGTTTTAAAATCTTTTGTTTTTGAGATATTTTAGAGTGCTTTGAGTGTTTTTGTTTGCTGCCCTGGGCTCCTTCTAGGAGGAAGAACAGGGTATAAATTTAATAAATAAAATTTAGCATGCCCTTTCAGATGTAGCTGCTTTCAGCAATCATCTTCCTGAGCATCAGTGACAGGACCGCCAGCTCAGGGATTCCCAGTCCTCCTAGCTAGCTAGGATTAAATAACAAGAGCAGGATGGGTGGAGCGTGACCGCCAAGCCTATGGCCATGGTTTTCAAACTGTGTTCCAGGGAGCCCTGAAGTTCCTTGGAAGTTGTTCAGGAATCCCAATGGGGGAACATCAGTAGTCACTGCTTAGAGGGTGATTATTTACAGGGATACCTATTTTTTTTGTTAAATAAAATAAATAATGGTGGACAAGCTTCCCTGATAGAGCCCATACAGATGCCCAACCTCCTTTGGGGGAGATCTCTCATTCTTGGGTTGCTTATGCTATCTATGTATCATCCGGCTGCCATACATGTGGTGCTGACCTGTGTGAAATGGGAATCTATAACAAAATGCGGTGGTGTGGCATGCTTCTCATCAGGACACTCTGTTCCACCCCCCCTGCCTCTTGGTTTTCCTTTTCTTTCCCTTTTTGACCCCAAACAATCAGTCAGCATTCTGTGGCTACTGAGTAGGCTTAGTGTGCATTGGACTGTTTGGTGTTTATTTTCCCTTTAGGCTTTTTTGTAGTAATGCATGCCTTGGGCTTCTCCCAAGCCTGCTCATGCCCCCATATTGTGTGTGGATGGTGTAACTTTGGCACTCAGAGAATTAACAATAGAAGAAGCTGCCTCTTCAGCTCATTATACTGTCAGTTGCTCTCCAGGGTTTCAGATGGGACATTGTCTGTTCTTCCTGGAGCTGCTGGGGACTGAAACTGGAGCCACGCACATGCAACACAGATGCTCGACAACTAAGCTATACCCCTTCCACAAACTGAGAACATTATTAGTGTATATGATCCAAAACCAGCTTGCCTGTCGCTACCAATTTTTTCTGCAAGGTGCACGGGTGTGTTTTAAAGTGCACTCTTGGTTGACATAGACCAAATAGGTCTGGCCGGTGTTCTGCATGAACTATGCATTTGAGAGCATGCCCCAAAAACTCTTGCAGAGCAGCACACGCAATAGTCTCCTAGCAAACAAGTCAAGATCAACAGACCTCTGAAGTTGATAACAATATTTAACATTTTTATAATGCTGCGTTCCCTAGCCTCAGATGCCCCCAAGATATTTTGGACTACTATTGACCTTATCCTTGACAATTTTCCAGGCTGGCTGGGGTTGATGGGAGTTGTAGTCTAACAATATTTGGAGGAAACCAGGTTGGGGAAGGCTGACATAATACTTTCAAGCATACTTACTTTGCATACAGGAACTACTTGTAACCCAGTGGTAAATTTAGAATACATAAAAATAAAATTCTTCTTCATACACTAGATTTATGTAATTTATTGGATTCATTGCCACAAGGCAACTTTTAAAAAGATTAGACAAATTGACATTAGAGATTAGACAAATAATTTTAGGGGTGCTGTATAATAGCCCACCCCAGCAGTGCCTCCTGTTCATCCAGTCACCCATGCTGCATGCCTGAGCTGACAAGAGTAGGGTGGGCAAGCAGGGTCAGTGAGGGGTACAGCCTGCGGAGCCTCAAGGGCTCCAGATAAAGAGGCCTAGAGGGCTGCATTTGGCCCCTGGGCTTGAGGTCCCCCACCCCTCATCTATATTCTACAAACATTAGATAGGCTGAATTGGTGTACCAATGTTCTCAGATACACTTGTGATATAAAAATTGATGGACAATCAAGTTGCAGTAGCTCAGTCAGCTGACCCCACTGGCATCTCTCTTTCCTTGCATACCCCAGCATCACAACTCCTGCTACTATTCTGTTCCTGCCTGTCTGTTTCCTATTCATTCATACCTTCTTTCCAGCACCATCCTGTTTCATCATGTGTGGGGTTTGTATTTCTGGACTGGAATCTGCTTACTGTGTAGTAGGTTCTGCAAGTGGGATTTATTAACAAGATTCCCTGGCACAACATGATGTGTGTCCTCAAGGCCACCAAAGCTGAAAACCTTACTGACAGTGCAATTTCATGCATGTCTACTCAGCTGTAAGCCCCTGTTGAGTTCAGTAGTACTTACTCCCACAATAGTAAGTTTAGAATAGCAGTCAGACTCTCTTTTTATTGCGCCTGCTGATCCAGAGCTGCAACAGTATTTACATCACGCTGGGTTGCAAAATACACCCCATATGCCCTACACAAGGCAGAATTTGGGTTGGAGTCTGTGGAGGAAGATGGCAACCTCTGTAACTCAGCTTGACCTTCTCAGTATGGCGTGCCCACAGTCTTGGCTCCTGTCTCATGTTCTAGCACATTATCACCAGGGGAGGAGTTATGTGGCTGTGCCCACAGAACAATCAAACTGTTGTCTAGCATCTAGCTTGTATTTTAGAACTTGTGTTTTGGAACAGTTGGGTTGTTTGAGTGAAAATACTTCCCATGGCCTGATAGTGTCTAGTTTCAATTCTGAGCAAAGGTTTTGTCTAAAGAGCCAATCTGGAAACAAATGCCTAATAGCTTGCCAAAAAGGAATAATAAGGGAATTTGTTTCTGCCTTGTATAACCCACTAAAGCATTGGCTAAATAAATCCTACCATTAGTCCATTTTTTCCTACTGGAGTAATGGTATATGCTTGTGTGCGTGTGCATGCATGCACACATTTGCATTTTCAAGTAAGTACAATGACAGCATTCCCCTTTGTGATGCTATACATCTTTTTCATGGATTAGATAACAACCAGCACTTGGGCCCAGAAGCACACTGGCAACCGTGCAGGTGGTACAGAATCAGAATTATATGCTCCAATCACTTGCCCCCTGAAGCAAGCCGGTAATTGCATTCTACAGTAGCTGAAGCTTCCTGACCATCTTCAAAGTCAGCCCCAGGTAGAACACATTACAGTAATCTAGTCTGGATGTAACTAGGACATGAATATCCTTGGCAAGATCTGCTTTCTCCAGATGGGGCACAAATATAAACCACGTTGGTCACCAATGTCACCTGCACCTGAGGCGGACAGTACTGAGTCCAGGAGAACCCCAAAGCTGCACACCTGATCCTTTCAAAGGAACGTAACACCATCCCACACCATCCACCCAGCTCAGATTTCCTCACCCCAAGTATCTCCATCTTATCCATACCAAAACTGCCTTCAGATACCTCAAAACAAGTTCAGAAAATAGATTGGAATGAATCCCAATAATCAATATCATCCAAAACCACTTGGAGTTGAGGAACCTCCACTTTTCTAATATCTTATTTAAGAATGGAACATGAGATACTGGCTAAGTTCTCCAGAGAAAGAGGTGTGTGTATGCACATGTGTGTAACAGAGGCATAAGCACTGTCTCTTTGAGACAGTGGGCACTACACTCTCCCTTAGAGAAACATTAACTGAGGTCCTGATCCCTAACCTGAGAGTTTAATAAGCATGCAGAGCAGGGATCCAAAGGACAGGTGATAGGTCTCAGCCCTCCAAGACATCTGTCCACATCATCAGGCTGAATAAGATGAAAAATATCCCCCCCAAAATGACAAGGCAGTACCCTAGCTGTACCCCTTCTCCACCTCCTGTCACCTCTTCCCTTTCTAACTGGAGGGATAGCTAATCCTCAGTGTCAGGGCTTAATCAGGCCCTACAAGCATTTTTTGCTCCGCCCACTTTTGGCAGCAGTAGCAAAATGAAAAAGAATAAAATTAAGTATGTAAGCACAATGCTGAGGTCCAGCACCCTGATGGGAATGGAAGGTGCCCCCCTCCCAGCATAAGATTGATAACTTGATGAGGGTAAAGGGGACCCCTTTGCATAAATTAGCTGAGGAGGAGGACTGTGTGTCCTATGTGTGTGAGAGAGGGTGCTGGTGGCCATACACACTTCTGGCATGCAACCCCCAAGGACTGGCCTAGGGTGAAGCCTTTGTCCGAAAAACATTTAGCCACCACTGCCTTATAGAATGCAAACTCCTGCACTTTGCCCTCTGCAGCTCTTTAATTTCAATTCCATGTGCACCATAATGGCACCTGGGAGGAAATGTACCTCCCATGCACTGTTGCAGCAAAAGTGCTGCCTAAAACAACTGCTTAAGGCAGGGATGGGGACCCAGGTGCCCTCCAGATGTTTTGGGGCTAAAGCTCATACCAGCCCTGACTATTGACCATGTTGGCTGCAGCTGATGGGAGACAGAGTCCAACAACATCTGAAGAGCCACAGGTTCCCCATTCTTAGTTTGAGATCTTAATAATAAAGACTAGCCTTCAAGGTGAAAGTACTGACGCACACCAGCTTGAGGGTTTTAACAAGCCATATAACCAGGAACAGAAATCTGGGACCACAGAGGGGGAAAGATACAATTCCGTTTGAGAGTAAATTAATCACAAATGCCAGGTAGAACAAACTGTAACTGCTGAGCAACCATTGTCCTCCCCTCATCAGCACATTTAACAGTTTCAGTAAAGGAGAACGGTCAAGTCCTTTCAATTCTGAGGTGGAAACAAGACCTGGATCTTCTCCAGTCAGTCCATGCCAAGGCTTCACTGATGGAATGGGCAGACATTTTCCTGGAACTGCTTCAGGCAAGGAGAGCTTGTCTTTATCAGCACAATTGGAGCTCTTTGCATCAGATATAGTTCTTGCTTAGAGAAGTACCTCTCTTAGCTAGTCCTCTTTTACTAACCTCAGCAAAGCCAGTATATGCACTGGCCACTCCCTATGCAGTCCTGCAATACTGAGGCATGCTAACAATGTAGTGATGCTAACAAACCAGCAATGTCACCAAAAGCAACACAGTAAGTGCAACCGAATGTATGAATCCTAATCAATGAGTTCACAAGACTTCAGCAATGTCTTGTTACTACGAAATTTAGATCTCAAGCAACATATTCAGCCACTTCTATCCCCTTAACAATATTGTTTCACTTCCTCCTTTTTGGATGTTCTTCATCCTCCACATGTCCACGGCCCCAATAGCGTCATCAGCAGTTAAATTCTCTCTCTATTTGTCTCATCACGTTATCCGCTTCAGCAGATGTTCATCCCCATGCAAGCTGCAGGCTTTTTGCCACAGCATATGTGACGCCCTTCCCTGGTTCTCCCTGTCAGGTTCCTACCTGCTCGTGGCTACTGCCTTTCACTAGGCACCACCAGGGACTCCACCAGTCCGGACTGTCCTTTTTTTATGGTTTCTCTCTCCGCTCTAGCACAGATCTCACTAGATCCGCCTGCTAGGCAGCACCACCAGTCACGTTTTATAACCAATGTTCCCAGAGACTTTGTCTGAGCCTCTCTCTGTCTGGTTACTTTTGTGACTCTGTGCTTATGCTGTTCCCAACCCCCTTGTATCAATGTAGATAACTCATATAACTCGGGGTTGCTCTGGATACTTGTAATGTTATTATTCTCCTCTTCACCGCTGCCACCATTTGTTATTGTTGCCCTTCAGCCTTGGTAATTACCTTACCCTCCCTTCTGGTCTGTGAAACCCCAGCCAAGGATCAGGCCTTCGGTAAACCAAAATAGTATTTATTAAATAACAGAAATAACAAGATTACTTTTCTAATGGTACTTAAGCATATGGTTTCATCTATTCCTGTGATACTTGACTTATCATTAACTAGAACTCCCACTCCCTCTTTCTCCACACTCTCCTGACATCCACCACCTAACACCCACCAAACACCTCCAAAACAACCCACAACACCTCTCAGATTCAACTGTCATTCTTCCATTTATACTCTCAGCCATTCAAACGCTCAGCCAATCATCCAGCATTCTACTGCTCATCTACTCCCCCTCCTCTTTCATTCCACTTACCATGTATCTTCTATACAAACAGCACTTACCATATTTACATTAATACAGGAACATCACATTTCCCCCCCCCCCTTAAAAATAACAGCAAAGTATTATTCCTGCTCTAGGATTCATACGTCGCGTTAACAATAAAACCAAGTCTTTATGGGGAAAATGTCTTTTTTGTTCCTACGTCTGCGTCACGTCACTGCAGTCCCGGCCACTTGCCTTGAAAGTCCATCAGCCAACACATTGTCCTTGCCTTTGATGAACTTGAAGTCCACTTGATAGTCTTGTAGAGCCCAGGACCACCTCTGCAGCATAGTGTTATGGTTTTTCATAGTCTGTAACCATAACAAGGCCCGATGATCCGTCGTCACCGTAAATCTTCGTCCCCACACGTATGGGCGCAACTTGCTCAGTCCCCACACGACCGCTAGGCACTCCTTTTGGACCGACGAATAATTCTTCTCCCTCGATGTTAGCTTGCGACTAAGATACGCCACCGGATGTCTGGTGCCTCCTCTCTCCTGCAGCAAGACGACTCCCAGCGCGAGGTCCGACGCATCCGTAGCCACGATGAATGGTTGCTCATAGTCTGGTGCTATTAATATAGGTCCTTGGCACAAGGCTTGCTTCAGAAGATCAAAAGCCTTTTGACATTCATCCGTCCATACCACACGTTCAGCACACTTTTTCTTTGTCAGCTCATGCAAGGGGGTTGCTATTTCCCCAAAATCTTTCACAAACTTTCGGTAAAATCCAGCCACACCTAAAAATGCCCTAACTTGTTTCTTTGTTAAGGGGATAGGCCATGATTGTATTGCCTCAACTTTGCTCCATAAGGGGGTGATTTTCCCACTCCCCACCTTATGTCCTAAATAGATTACTTCATTCAATCCAAACTGGCATTTCTTAGCTTTTATTGTTAGCCCTGCTTTTCTTAAGGCCTCTAATACTGCCGTCAGGTGTTGGACATGCTCAGGCACCGACTTGCTGAAAATGGCCACGTCATCTATATAGGCCACTGCAAAATCTGACATGCCTCGCAACACAGTATTAATTAGCCTCTGAAACGAACTTGGTGAGTTCCTTAGTCCCATGGGTAAGGTCACAAACTCATATAACCCATCCGGTGTACTGAAGGCAGTTTTGGCTCTGGATTGCTCGTCTAGTTCCATCTGCCAAGATCCTTTACAGAGGTCTATCGTAGAGATAATGGTTGCTGCACCCAACAACTCTAACATTGCGTCCACCCTAGGCATAGGATATGCATCTGGGACAGTAATTTTATTGATTAAACGATAATCAATACAAAATCTTGTGGTTCCATCTTTTTTCGGAACCAGCACAATACTTGAGGCCCAGGGACTGATGGATTCCCTGATCACTCCTAGTTCCAGCATATCTTCGACCTCCTTTTTAATTTCACTCAAAACTTTCCCACTCACACGGTACGGAACAGATCTGATTGGGGCATGATTTCCAGTATCAATGGAATGTCTGACTATACTGGTTCGGCCAGGTTTATTGCTAAAGAGATCTCCATAGTTTTTCAAAACTCTCAGAATCTCTTCCTTTACTTCTTCTTTCACCTCCTCTGACCATTCCAATTGATCTACCCCTCCTTTGTCTTTGCTTTCCTGTACCAAATCTGGAAGTTCAGGCCCACTTCCCTCAGGGAATAAGGTAACTTGCAACACCTTTGCATCCCTGGTATGATAAAGTTTCAACATATTTACATGAACCACTTTGTGTTTGTTTAATTGGTCTGTGGTAATTACATACGTCACTGTGTCAAGCTTTTCCCTTATGGTATATGGTCCCTCCCAGTTAGCCTGTAATTTATCGTGTTTCCTGGGTATGAATGCCATAACCATATCTCCCACATCATACATACGTTCCCTGGCTGTTCTGTCATACCAGTAACTTTGCTTCTCCTGAGCTTGACTCAAATTCTTTTGCACAACTTCCATCATTGATGTTAATTTGCTGCGGAAGTCTAATACAAAATCAACTACAGATGTTTTGTACTCTCCCAGGGTTCCTTCCCATGAATTTTTTAACAGTTCCAAAGGTCCCCTCACTTTTCTAGTGAACATCAGTTTAAAGGGTGAGAAGCCTGTTGACTCCTGAGGGACTTCTCTGTATGCAAATAAGAAGCACCCCAAACGTTCATCCCAGTCTTGTGGGTGATCTTGAACATAACTTCTTATCATGCCCTTCAGAACCCCATTGAATCTCTCAGTCAATCCATTAGTGGCTGGATGGTAAGTGGTTGTCTTTAGATGTTTTAGACCACAACACTTCCACATACATTGCATCACTTCTCCCATGAATACACTGCCTTGATCCGTCAGCACTTCATGAGGGAAACCCAGCCTCATAAAGATTTTTAACAAAGCCTCTGCCACTACAGGGGCTTCTACGGATCTTAATGCTTCAGCGTCTGGGTACCTGGTGGCAAAATCCACCACCACCAATAGATATTTCTTGCCATGCCTTGTGGGTTTGAAAAAAGGGCCCACCAAATCTACTCCCACTCTATAAAAGGGTTGTCCAATTATAGGAAGGGGCTTTAAGGGTGCCTTAGTCTTTACTCCACTTTTCCCCACCTTTTGGCATATACTACAAGATAAACAATATTGTTTTACATCTTTAGAGATATTTGGCCAAAAATAGCGTGCAGCCAATCCCCTCTTGGTCTTCTTTATTCCCAGATGTCCTGCACATGGGACATCGTGGGCTACCTCTAGCAATCTGGTTCTGTATTTGCTAGGTACTATCAGTTGCTTCACTGGTTCGCATTCATTCTCTCTCTCAGCAGGCATCCACAGTCTATATAAAATCCCATTACACACAATTTGATTCCTCAGTTTGTCAGTAAAGGGAACCTGTTGTGTCAGGGCTTGGTCCTTTATTTGCTTCAAACTTGTATCTTTATCCAGCTCTTCCCTGAACTGCTCTGCCTCTTCACTAGAGACCATTTGATACAGTTTGTCTCCTTCAGCAGGCCTGCCAAGGGTTGCTATGGTGACCTTAGGCTTGATAACAGGTTCTACCCTGTTTTCTTTAGCCCCTTTTAACATGGCTTCTGTTTCTCTGCCAAGTTGTCGTCTGGTTACCACATATATTTTTCCTTGTGCCCCCATTACATCTCTTCCCAGTATCACTGGTTCTTGTTGTTGGGCATTAATACCTACTCTATATTTTTCCTCTCTGCCTCTCCACTGTATGTTTACTAGGGCCATGGGTAAGCTTTCTGGTCCACCCCTCACTCCTTGGATAGTCACCGTTTCCTGAGGTAATATTTCCTCAGATTTTATTAAATCTGGCCTCAGAAATGTCTGAGCAGCACCAGTATCAAGCAATGCCCAATAATTTGCCCCTTGAACACACACTTCCTCTCTTAGACTCGTATCAAAGTCTTTTACTTCTGTCCAGTTTATCTGGCAGAATTGAACCTTTCTCGTTTCCAGCTCTTTTGGTTCTGTTTTCACTGCCCTTCCCTGAGCAGGATTACTAATGGGGTTGGCAACCTCCACATTGAAAATGTAGGTGCCCCGGTCTACCACATTTATAGCATAATTTCTCCTCCATCTTAGGGTATACAGATCCACTCTGTGCTGTCCTGTGTCCTTCAGATTTTATTGGAGGACTCCCTCACTGTGGTACCACATCCTTTTTGCCGCCATTATATGGTCTGGGTTTAAACTCTCTTGATGTTTTCCCCACCCAGCCAGTTCTATTGGAGGCAAAGTGATCCGCCATCTCTGCGGCCTCCTGCACCGATGTAGGGGAACGGTCTTTGACCAGGAGCCTTATTTCTGGTGGTAACCGATGGAATAATTGATCCAGTATCATGAGGCTTTTCACCTCTTCCACTGACTGTGCTTTGGCACTACTCATCCACTTTCCAAATATATCCATCAACTTTGCTCCCAGTTCAACAAAAGACCTCCCTGCTTGGATCTGACAGTTTTGGAATAACTTTCTAAAATAGTCAGGTCCCAGTCTGAATCTTTTGTACACTGCCACTTTAAACTCGGCACATGTGACGGGCCTGTCTGAGGGGAAATATTGGTATACCTCTGCCAATTCCTCTTTGATCAGGTTTGATAAATATTGCATATATTTATCCTCCGGTAGCCCCCACATTTGAGCTGCCTTTTCAAAGGTGCTGAGGTAAATCTGTGGATCTTGTCCAGACTCAAACATTGCAAAATCTTTCGGTGTCACCTTTATTTTAGTTTCATTTCTGTCCTTTCTTGTTTCATCAGAATGAAACTTCTCTCTTTCAAATTTTAACTTTTCCACCTGTATCTCAGCATCCAATGCTCGTTGCTTCTCCCTCTCCTCAAACTCCATTCCCATTCTCTCAATTTCCAACTCCCTCTGCTTGTCTTTCTCATCAGCCTCCCTCCTCAATCTCTCAGTTTCCAACTCCCTCTGCTTGTCTTTCTCATCAGCCTCCCATCTTAACTTCTCTCTCAAATACTCTATATAAGCGGGATTGCTTGAATACCCTTCTGGGGTCTCTTCCCTGACAGGTTGTTTTTGCTGGACAGTTATAAAAGCTATCAGTGCTACCCGCAATTCGTCTACTCCTTTACCCTCGTGAGGTAAATTGAACGTTATGCACTTCTCCACCAGCTCCTCTCTTTTCATCTTTATATATTCAGCCATGGTGTTGGAGTTCACTCACTCTTTGCCACACACTCTTTGCCAGTCACTCTCACAAGTAATCTTTATTTGTTATTTCTGTTTGCCACACCACTGTTAGGGACTCTCTTTTGTCCATATCCCACCGCTACAGCCACCACCTGTGACGCCCTTCCCTGGTTCTCCCTGTCAGGTTCCTACCTGCTCGTGGCTACTGCCTTTCACTAGACACCACCAGGGACTCCACCAGTCTGGACTGTCCTTTTTTTATGGTTTCTCTCTCCGCTCTAGCACAGATCTCACTAGATCCCCCTGCTAGGCAGCACCACCAGTCACGTTCTATAACCAATGTTCCCAGAGACTTTGTCTGAGCCTCTCTCTGTCTGGTTACTTTTGTGACTCTGTGCTTATGCTGTTCCCAACCCCCTTGTATCAATGTAGATAACTCATATAACTCGGGGTTGCTCTGGATACTTGTAATGTTATTATTCTCCTCTTCACCGCTGCCACCATTTGTTACGGTTGCCCTTCAGCCTTGGTAATTACCTTACCCTTCCTTCTGGTCTGTGAAACCCCAGCCAAGGATCAGGCCTTTGGTAAACCAAAATAGTATTTATTAAATAACAGAAATAACAAGATTACTTTTCTAATGGTACTTAAGCATATGGTTTCATCTATTCCTGTGATACTTGACTTATCATTAACTAGAACTCCCACTCCCTCTTTCTCCACACTCTCCTGACATCCACCACCTAACACCCACCAAACACCTCCAAAACAACCCACAACACCTCTCAGATTCAACTGTCATTCTTCCATTTATACTCTCAGCCATTCAAACGCTCAGCCAATCATCCAGCATTCTACTGCTCATCTACTCCCCCTTCTCTTTCATTCCACTTACCATGTATCTTCTAAACAAACAGCACTTACCATATTTACATTAATACAGGAACATCACACATACACAAAGAGCTTTTGCTACATAGTGCATCCCCCAACAGCAGGCCTTTGTCAACCGGAAGTCCTTCTTCTGTGTAGGCTTAGCGTTCATCACCATCACCCAATGCTTGGCAGGGGGAGTCATTCACTCTTCTACTGGGGACCTTTCCAGACAACTTCAGAAGGAGTAGTTGGTAAAGACTGTGGTGCAGGATCTCTGGAACAGGAGATGGAATGGGGGAATATATAACACAACGTTTAAGCTAGTGTTAAAGGATATGCTTTTCCCAATCTGCAAAGCTGCCAAAGAGATCTTCAGGCAAGATGTACTCTTCCAAAGTACAGGGTTTAAGGATGCTATAATTACCATCCAGAATGTTGGCTCCATTGACATTCTGTGAATGTCAAAAACTCAGGAGATACCGTAGTGAATGTTGTCATCTAAATGTCATTCACTGGTGTACGCCTAAGAAGTAAGGAAACTGATGTTTTTGGACATGCATGAAATCCATCTGGGATTATCAGCATTCATCCATCATTTTGGATATTCACTAGGAACATGGTTAACTCCCTTTTATCTAGTCAGACCTTTGGTCCATCTAGTTCATGATTTCTAGACTGGCAGTAGCTCTCCAGAGTTTCAGACAAGGGCCTTTCCCAGTCCTAACTGAAGATGCCAGGGATTGAATCTGGCAAAGCTGTGGCCTCACATTGAGCTAAGCTAAGGAAGCTCATTACACTACGGCTTCCTGGATTTAATATTGGAAGCGAGAGGGAAAGCCGCAAGAAGGGATTGCCATTTTTATTTCATCCTGTGTCTCTAAACTACATAACGAGCAGAATATTAACAGGAAAAGCTTTCCCAAGGCATAGACAGGCAGCAATGGGGGAAATTACTTAGCTGAATGATGCCCATGATGTAACTTTTATGGCATAAGACCTATATCAGAAAAAGGTGTTAACTTCAGAAGTGAGCTTAAATAAGGAAAGTATTGGTGATGATAAATTTTAATTAGATTTAAACACAAATGATAAACGACTCAAAATCAGTAGCAACATGGAATAGTGGAACAGAGCTATGAACGCAACCTCCCAACACCGACATTGCTGCTACTTACCTGGATAGGGCTGGCGCAGGGCTCCCATGCGGCCCCAACCTCACTGTCACCCCCTCCCCGTCCTGGTAAGCAGCAGCCATAGCAGTGTTGGAAAGGCAGCTCCATGGCTTCACCCCACCACATGCACCACAACTGCCCAAAAGGGTATCTATAGCTACTAGCCAGAATGGGTATGTTCTACTTGCCGTGTGGGAACTGTGTGCTTCTGAATGCCAATTGCTGGGAATCACAAGTGAGGAGAGTGCTATTGTGCTCAGGTTCTGCTTGTGGGCTTCCCATGGGCATCTGGCTGGTCACTGACACAACAGGATGCTAGACCAGATGGGCTACTGGTCTGATCCAGCAGGGCTCTTCTTATGTCCATCAGTACAATTGTCCGGATTCCCCACCACTTTTAATTTGTCCCTGTTCAGTAAGATATGATTGAATTAATTGCTCTAAACTTTTTTCTCATACACAAACAATTTTCATCTGAATTGTAGATTTATTTACAGCATAATACAGACGACAGCAGAATAAGTGAATAGGATATGTTTTATAGCATCATCTACTGGCAGCAGTGGTGAAAAGCAAGCAACTTGTACATTTCATATTCAACAAAGCAACTTGGTATCATTCTAATCTAGCAAGCAAGCACTGAGGCGGCCTTTCTAGGCAATTATTTTATCAAGTAATAAATGCATAGCTGTTGCTTCCAGGTGATTCAAACATATTTCTTTTAGGTGGTTTATTTTTTATTTAACAAACTGTCATTCATTCATTGGCAATCACTCGTGGCCGAGTAAGATTGTCTTCCAGGGTAAGGTCTTTAACAGTGGGTCCATAAGTGACTGTGAGAGGCCAATTCTGGATCCACACAGCCTCCCCACAGTGAGGACATAGGTTTCCAGATGGAAGATGGTCACAATGAGGATTTGCTTGATGTGCCTTCCGCTTAGCTCGTTTGTCCCTTTTGCCCTATACTCGTGCTTCTTCAAAGTCCATAGCACCTTTGACAATGGCCGACCTCCAACTGGGACGCTCATGGGCCAAGGCTTCCCAGTTCTCAATGGTCATGTTACATTTATACCATTTGATTGTACATAACACCTCTAAGAAGTTTACAAAAAAAATAAGAAAACATCAAAACTATCAAAAGACAAACACAGGAATTAAAGATTTCAAACTATAATTAAAAACAATAGCTAAAAACAAACTAAAACACATGTCAACATCTGCATATTTGAATAAGTTTGCCTGTGAACAAAAATGTTTTAGCAGGTGCCAGAAAGAATACAGCAAAGGCACCTGCCTGATGGCAATAGGCAAAAAGTTCCAAAGTGTAGGTGCTAAAAATTAGATTTCTTACAAGTACAGAACAAGTATTACGTGCCCCCAGCACTCTCAAAATTTGAAATGTGACAAACAGTTCAAAAAGGCTGGCAACCCCTGGCCTAAACTAAGCACCCGGCTATGCAGTGAGGAGTCAAATGCATTATATTATGGCATAGGACTACTAGCCATAATGGCTGTCTTCTGTCCCCACTGTCCAGGGTGGTATGCCTCTGAATGCCGGTTGCTGAGGATCACGAGTGAGAAGAGTGCTATTGCACTCATGTCCCACTTGTGGGCTTCCCATAGGCATCTGGTTGCCCACTGATCCAGCAGGGTTCCTCGTATGTTCTTACACTAGAAGTTTTTATTCCTGTTTTATCCTACTGAGATAACAACCTTTGTTTCTGTAAACAAAGAGCTCCCTTGCAAAAGCAACGCAAGACTTAAATCAGTGAATCAGCAGCGTTGCCCCTGATTAAAGGATAAAGCTAGCAGGGTGGCATGAAGAATAAATTAATCCACAGGCATTTAAAGCCCAATAAATAGCTGCCAATTAAGCATTTATCCTTCATCCTCTCCAGTTGGAGACTCTAGTTTAATCCTAGCGTAAATTTTCGCTCACTCAATTATAAATTCTTAAATTTGAATTAGAGCTCTGAGTGAAAATTTTACACCACAGTGAATACTAAGTCTCTCCTCTCTCCGCCCATTGTAGGACTGCATACTGCCCTGAAGTTTGCAGACGATGGACCGTTTGGAATCGCATCCTCCAAGGTTGTAGTGCTGGGCTCACACTTTCTTGGGAGTCAGTTCCATACAAACGTGCTATCGATTATCTTCACTACACCGCAGTAAACTGTAAATATTAGTCAGCACTCTAGTGCTTTGGGAAATTACTAACTTCTGTCTCACCCGTGAAAATTCGCCGGACGGCTGGGGAGAACTATTAATATTCCTTTGATTTAACAGCTTGGAAAAGAAACGCCTGACGACTTGCTACGCTATGTGTCACCCAATAAGAACACGAGTTTCTCTTTACTCCCGTCTCCGATTTTAAGTGGCATTTGAGAGCCGTTTCCGGGAGAGCGTTAGCACGGGAAATTTGAACTGGAAAAGGGGAGCTGGTGGCTTTTTTCTACAGGTAGGCCTGAGGTGGCCCCTCGATGTGGGAATGGGTGGTCTCTCTTCGGCAGTGGGCGGTGTGGGAGATTCGTAAGGGTCGGGCAGAGTTGCTGCGTTTGCAAATGGAGCCTGGAATTCGTCACCGATCGCCCCCCCCCCGCAACTTTTGGCAAAATTCTACGGAGCGGTTTGGACTGGCCCGGAGAGCGGACGCTTGATTCTTGCTTTAAGGAGAGAGCGGGTGCAAGTCTCTCTGCCGCGTTATCCAGCATAGTGAGGCAAATTTATCAGCCATCAGTGGCGGCTGGTGGCTCCATGTCAGTGGGGCAGTGGAATCTGTCCTAGGATTTATTCTGAACTTTCAAGAAGCTGTCCAAGGAGCTTTCAGTTCCAGTGCCTTGGTCACCTCCTCCAAAGTTCAGACTAAAACCCAGGACAGATTCCACTGCCCTACTGACATGGAGCTGTCAGCCATCCTGTGTTGCTGCTGCTGCTTTCTTCCACCCACTATAGCTGTACACATCACGCATTTGAAGCACATGACTTCCCCCAAAGGTTCCTGGAAACTGTAATTTACCTCTGGCACAGCTACAGTTCCCAGGATTCTTTGGATTAGGTCATATGCTTTAAATGTATGATGTGAAGGCTAACCTTTGTAACTAGGAGACCTTAAGCCAGGGAAGGGGAACCTGTGGCCCTTCAGCTATCATTGGACTTCATCTCCCATCAGCTGTAGCCAACATGGGCAATAGTCAGAAATTGTATGAGCTGTAGTCCAAAAACATCTGGAGGGCACCTGGTTCCCCATTCCTGCCTTAAGTAACTGTCTTAAGCAGTACTTTTGGTGCCACACTGAGTGGAAATAGCTTTTCCTTCTAGGGCCATTATGGTGCACATGAAATTGAAATTTAGGAACTGTAGAGGGCAAAGGGTGGGTGTTGGGATTTTATAAGGCAGGGGTGGCTAACTTTTAAACAAAGGGCTGTGTTCACCCTAGGCTAATCCGTGGGGGGTTGCATGCTACTAGTGGGTGTAGCCACTAAAGAATACTGTATGCTGTGTGTATTTGCCCCCAAAGGAGAAACCATAAAGGCTGCCCTGTGCAAAGATGGTCGCTTCATACCTGAGCTAGAGGAAAAAGACTGGAAACTGATGGAAGGTAACAAGGCCATACCTAACACTCATTCAGTTAACAGGTTATCTAACAGGACCTTTTATGTGGAAGTGGAGAAACATGCTAAATCTGGTGGTGGTCCAAATAAGGAATTGGTTCCTCAGGCCTCTCAAAAGCTCAGAACCTTCCATTATTTTAAACCTCATCTCCTGGACTGCTATCCTAGCTTGAAGAAACAAAAAGACATCATTGATGACTTTTTTGCAAATGCCAAGAAGCAACACAAGCAGCCAAATGATATCCTGAAAGTGTACAAAACACATTACAGCAAGGAGATAAAGAATGCCACTCCAATTAAGATGGTAAAGATCCAGGCTAATCTCAGTCGTTCAGTTGGGTATATAGAATGGGGCATTACTGGAAAGGAGGGTTCTGCCACTTGCTTTGTTTTATGCAATAGATACATACTAACCTGCCACCATGTGGTAGGGATGATAGTTGGAGATGGGATTGAAGAAAAGGAATGGGCAGTCAAAATGAGCAAGTCGGCCCGTGTGACTTTCTCCTATGAAGACAACCATCCTAAGGAAGAAGACTGGTTTTCACTTGAGGAGTGGCTTGAAATATCAGATAAAGATCTTGATTTTGCCGTCCTGCAACTGAAGGAAAATGAAAATGAAAGCAAACTTCCAGAAGGCCTGGTGCCATTTACTTACCCTCCACCATTTGTTGGTATTCTTTACATCATTGGTCATCCAGATGGAGAAACAAAGTCTCTGGATAGCTGTTCTGTTGTCACTGTATGTCAGCGTCAGCAGGAGTGTGACTGTCGTTATCAGCAGGGCCAGGAGGCAGAATGCAACAACTTTAACTGTGGCTACCATGCCGAGGGTAGCCGCTGCATCCATATGCTCAGTCCAAGAGTTTACTCAGAAGTAATCAATAAACTTGATGTAGTTACCTATGATACCTCTTTCTTCTGGGGATCATCAGGTTCACCTGTATTTGACAAAAATGGAAACCTTGTTGCAGTGCATGCTGCTGGTTACCATTATAGAGGCAAATCCAAGCAGCGCAGCATAATTGAATTCGGCTATTCAATGAAGTCAATCCTTTCAGTAATTGAAAAGAAACATAAATGTTGGTATGACTCTCAAATTGTTTCTGGTATACAGACTGGTCCTGATACAGGAGAAGCTGCCTCAGGTGAACCTATGGAGATAGATTAAAATATCTACCGTCTATGGTGCCCCCTGGTGGTTGTGGAAGAGCACCTTTTTGGCAGAGGCACCTGGCATCTTTGTCTTTCCTGTGCCATGTTTTTGTGTATATCTATATTGGGATTGTGTATTGTGGAGTCTATGAATGACTGTTTGTTTGGTCCTTAGTTCTTCTTTCTTGCTTGCCTCTATCTGCCTTGCTTCATGCAGTCCACCTAAACTGAAGGCCACAAGCCCTGAAGGTGCTGGAGCATCAGCTTTGGATAGGTAACTATGCTTTTTCTTGATTTAATAAGCTAGGGAGGTTAGAGCTAAAATGCACAAGTAGTGGGGTTGGGATATATATATTAACATGCATGCACAGACACATATACATACAGTGCCTTGCAAAAGTTATCAGACTCCTGACCAATGCTCTCATATTGATACAGTTCAGTGATACATCTTTGATACATAAGCACATTGTTGTTGTTGTTATGTGCCTTCAGGTCGATTACGACTTATGACGACCCTATGAATCAGTGACTTCCAATAGCATCTGTCATGAACCACCCTGTTCAGATCTTGTAAGTTCAGGTCTATGGACCTGATTCCTTTATGGAATCAATCCATCTCTTGTTTGGTCTTCCTCTTTTTCTATTCCCTTCTGTCTTTCCCAGCATTATTGTCCTTTCTAGTGAATCATGTCTTCTCATGATGAGTCCGAAGTATGATAACCTCAGTTTCATCATATTAGCTTCTAGTGATAGTTCTGGTTTAATTTGTTCTAACACACAATTGTCTTTTTCGCAGTCGATGGTATGCGCAAAGCTGTCCTCCAACATCACATTTCAAATGAGTTGATTTTTCTCTTACCCACTTTTTTCACTGTCCAACTTCCACATCCCATACATAGAGATCGGGAATACCATGGTCTGAACAATCCTGACTTTAGTGTTCAGTGATATATCTTTGCATTTGAGGACCTTTTCTAGTTCTCTCACAGCTGCCCTCCCCAGTCCTAGCTTTCTTCTGATTTCTTGACTATTGTCTCCATTTTGGTTAATGACTGTGCCAAGGTATTGATAATTCTTGACAAGTTCAACGTCCTTTTTGTTAACTTTAAAGTTACATAAATTTTCTGTTGTCATTACTTTAGTAACTTTGGAAACCCTATGAACAGAATATCCAAAATGCTCTCATATTACTGAATTACAAATGATACATTGTAATCTCGTTCTGTTGACCTGGAGGCTAGGCACAACTGTTGTGCAGTTTGCCTTGGTGTAGAGCAGAGATAACCAATGCGGTACCTTCCAGATGTTGGACTACATCCCCCATCATCCCTGACTATTGGCCATGCTGGCTGGAGCCAATGGGATCTGGAGTCCAATAACAACCAAAGGGCACAATTTTGGCTACTCCTAGTTTAGAGATAAGAGTGGGAGCCCTTTTGAAATGGCTGCACTAATGATACAGTGTGTAAACGTGTGTGCATATATATATAATTTATCCAAAATGTTTGTTTTGCCAATGCAATCTATAATCTTTTCAATGCTATTCATATTTTTATTCTGTTGTTGGTTCATAATCTCATTAATCATTGATTAGCATATGTAAATATATATCAGATTACTTTAAGGTATTTTCTAAATTACTTTAAGTTGCTGTAGTTTCAAATATTTTTGTTTTATTTTCTATCAGTTCATTGTTTCATAACACCATTAAGCTTTGTACATCAATAAACCAGTGAATTCATTTCAGTTATAGTTTTGAGTTTGTGGTTTTTCTGTAGTTATGCTTTACTCCTCATTCCACTGGGTTGCTGTTGAGCAAATTAAACACGGATTGAATGATCCTATGAATGCTGATGCATAGGCCAGAATTTGACATGATGTGCATGAGCCCTGATTGGATCTCCTGATCAACAGTAGTATCCAATGATGTTCATCTGCTTGTGCAATGAGACAAGCCTGCATAGGACAAGCCTTCTCCCCCCTGCATGCCCCCAAAATTTGTTCTGTTGAGTTCCCTAACCCTCTGCAGCAGATTTTAAGGATGCACGGGATGCTGCAGGGGTAGATGAGAAAGGAGAAGCCTGGCTCCTTGAATGAATGACCGCTCATATGACATTGGACTTTACCCTATGTTTTTAATTACAAAAAAAGCAAAGGCAGCCATGTTGATCCACAAGAAAAAAAAATCCAAAATCCACAACTGGGCATTACTTTTATTGGGAGCAAACAAAATGTCTCAAAAGTGTGCAGGCCTTTGAGTTCTTCATTTGTTTTAAAGTGTTTTACATGGTTGAATTCTATGTTACCCAGGGAACTCATGTTATCGATCAATTAACAAATAATGTCTCCCAGAACATACTATTTCACATAATGATTGGTATACAGGTGAATGTAGATTAGTAGGTTGCCACATTATTGCCTAGTCATATGTATTAACACTGCCTTTGCTTCCACTTGTGCTCTGCTTATATATCTATAAACTAAAGGAAATATTACAAAGATGCTATAGGTCTCCAAAATAAATAAAACCTGGTAGTGCAGCATCCTTGAGTTTTTTAGTCTCAGGGAACTGAGATGTGCTATTCTGTAATTTTATAATTTGCTTATAGAGTTTAGGGTGTATTCATATGCATTCATCTCACTGATAATTTAATGCTGTTCTTTCTATTATTGAACTCATTTAATAAAGCTTTCAGTTCCTGAATCCATCCTGTTGCCTCAATCAACTTCAGTTTCTTTCATTTTAGCATTGGCAACAGCCCTGAATTAGGAAACTCACTGAAGGGGTAGAACGTGTACCTTAAGCTTTACTCCCACTTCCTCTTTTACTGACTCTGAGATAACTGATGGGGCAGACATGGTTATATGAAGGATCACCAGAAGCAGACAACTGGGCGTAGAAAGATCAGATGAGAAGGGTTCAAAGGAAGAGAGATTCTAGATTACAGCTAATCTCTGTACTTGCATACATATAGTTTGTAGTCAAATGACATCCTAATCTTTTTGCTGTCATTGGGCTGCAGCATTTAGACTGCAAACAGTGCAGAAGCACATTTATCGACTTAGGTTAATCAATGTTTAAGTATAAATGTTTGTTAAACTGGGGTTTTCCATAGCTTTGAAACATATGTGGGACAAATGATTTTTCCTTTTGGGAAGTATATGAATGTACAAGCTTGCTGTTGAAAGCATATTGCCCCTCGAGGTTTGAGACAGGAAGTGAAAGGTATCTGTTGACAACTGCAAGTGTTTTGCTAGCTGAGACTTATTCACTTGCTTATGAATCTTCAAGCCAGATTCCCCAGCTGAGGGGAATCACTGTTGTCTCCTGAATCTCCCAACATTGTATGTGTATGGTTCCCATATAACTGTTGCAGGACTAGAGTTTGTCATCCTAATTCTAAAGTGGAAGTTTCTCTGGGGATGAGGAATTATCTGCACAAACTCACACAAGTGGACTGTGTGAACTGTGGACTGTGTTAAACAAAACTATTCTGTAGTAAACCCATTTGCTACCGGGTCAAGTTCAAGGTTCTAGTTTTGGTGTACAAAGCCCTAGCTTGGGACCAAGATACCCAAAAGACTGTCTTATCCCTTAAATACTCAGTTGATCACTGTGCTCTGCAGGTGAGGGCCTCCTGCAATATCATCTTATCAGGAGGTCCGTTCTGTACAATATAGGAAACTGACCTTTAGCGTGGCGGCACCTACCCTGTGGAATTCCCTACTCTTGTGGTGTAGTGGTTAAGGCAGCCTTTCCCAACCAGTGTGCCTCCAGATGTTGTTGGATCAAAACTCCCATCAGCCTCAGCCAGCATTGCCAATGGTCAGGAAAGATGGGAATTGTGGTCCAACAACATTTGGAGGCACACTGGATGGGAAAGGCTGGGTTAAGGTGTTGGACTACGACCTGGGAGACCAGGGTTTGAATCCCCACATAGCCATGAAACTCACTGGATGACCTTGGGCCAGTCACTGCCTCTCAGCCTCATAAAAACCCTATTCATAGGGTCGCCATGAGTCGGAATAGACTTGAAGGCAGTACATTTACATTTTTAAAATATTAGACAGGTGCCATCTCTGATCTTTTTGGCTCCTATTGAAGACCTTCCTCTTTCAACAAGCCTTTTAAGTTGAAACCTTGTCCCAGTCTGCGTCTGTGTTGGAATTGCTTTTTAATATGTTTTTAAACTTTTTTTAAAATAAATGTTTTTAAACTTTTTTTTTAAGATGTCTTGAAATTTTTTTCAAAGTTTTTGAAGATGTTTTGTTTTAATGTATTTTAAAGTCTGTTTTTATGTTGTTTTAAAGTGTTTTTAGTGCTTTGGTTTGGTTCCCTGGGCTCCTGCTGGAGAAAGGGTGGGATCTAAATAAAAAAAAATTAAAAACCAGCTCACCTTTGTTACTTCACGCATAGCACGGTGGGGAGCTGATCCTGGCATCTGTACTCATAAAATGTATGTCTGCAAATGTGTGCAGATTTTTTTTTAAAAAAGTAATGTATGAAGTGGCATGTTCAGGTGCCACAGCACTTTCTGAAGTCATCCAGTGCAGTGCCTGGTTTTATCTCAGACATCAAGTTCCCCAAGACTAGCTATTAGCAGTAATGGTATTAAGTACTTTAACAGCCATTAACAGTCAATCACAAAGTTAAATGGCTGTCTTCTTGCACTAGTAGCAGCCCGAAATAGCAAGCTTTTTCCTTCATTGGTTGGCTTCAAGTCTTTCAGGCACAGGCTGTTATTGAATTCATCAATAGCTCACCTGGCAACATTACCACTCATAAAGCCATGCTCAATGAAAGCAAATCAAAAAGCTCATTTCCAGGACATTATTTCATTGCAATTATTTTCACTGTTGGCATGTTGAATTACCCTGTCTTTGAAGTCTCTAACATAGGGTTACGCCTTGCCTGTTTGAAGGCTCTCAGCTGTTCATATCAACTCTTGCTTTGAACTGAACCACTGTAGGTTCTTACTGAGACTTCACCTGTGTTTTATTGACATATCCTGAGGATAATAATAGCTAGTGACGTTATCTTTATAGAACATCTTAAAGGGACTCCCTCATGGTTAGGTTGCCTTTTTATTGTAGCTTTAAGCATTTCTTATCACTTTAAATCTGCAGGAATCACAGAGCTGGGGTTTAAGAACATTTGCTTGAATTGCCAGGATTGCATCCATCAGTTGCTAGTACATAAGCCCTAGGTTATAGCAAACATCAAGATAAAATAACATGCATTCTATATAATAAAACCAGCTGTACAGTTAAAAATATTTTTAGCCCGCACACTTAGAACTATATTGTTGCAGTCTTCACATAAAGCACAGAGGTAATAAGAAAGGAGACGATAACCCTAAATGATGTGATGTGTTTAGATTCATTACTATATGGATGTGGGATTTGAGGTCAGCAATCCTCAATAATTGGGAGAACTGATGTACAATCTGCAGATGCACATTTCTATGACAGGGAGTTTAGGGTTGTAGTAATAGTGCTACTGCTAGTATCACAGATACTCAACTACACTACAACTCCAGACTGACCTTTATTTTAATTTTATTTTGTAGTATGGCATTCCAAGCAAATGGAGACTCCAAGGCCATTGGGCTGCAACACAGGATCTGTATGGCAGAGCAGAAAGCTCTGTCTTTGCAGCTAAAAGCAAGTAGTAGTGGTGGGGAACATTTCATGATAATTCTCACCAGCTAAAGGGCTGCTATGATGCTACTGGGGGCATTATATGGACTATCAAGAACACCATGGAAGCTCTGTCCTTGTGGCCCCACCTTTCCACTTTGAAAAGGCCCCTTGCATTTCCCCACCAACCTTAGTCTGACTTCAGTCAACCCCTAGCTGCCTGTCTTCTTACATACAAGTAAGAGTGGCACTGCCTGTAACCTTCTGCCTCTTTAGAGTCTGTTTTTTCTGGTAGAACCCAGGAAGGAGGAGGATGGTGACAAAGACAGAATTAGTTGGCTCTGTCTCCTTTTACTGCTACTACTCACAATGGCTATGTTTTACCTTTGCTGTCGGAGACAGTATGCCTTTGAATACCAGCTGCTGAGAACTGCAAGTGGAGAGTGCTGTGTGCTCAGGTTCTGCTTGCTGGTTTCACATGGGTAACTATCTAGTTGCCCACTGTGAGGACAGGATGCTGGTGGGCCTTTGACCTGATCAGCAGGGCTCTTATATTGTTACTGCTGGTCTCCCTGCCTTCTGTCCTACCAATTCCAATGGGCACCAGGCACCACTGGTGTCAACCCTCAACAACACCAGTGTCTGCTGTCTGCCATTTGGTGAGTGTAAGTAATGTGTCTAACTTCCAGTTCTAGAATAGGAAAAGGGAAAAATTGCCTAGCGCTAGAGGCTTGTGAGCTCAAGACTGGATGCCTTTGCAGAGAAGCATATAGTTATCACTCATAGGCAAAAAATCTTGCGGTTTAAGAACGTACATAGAGCCCACAGCTATTCTATCAAACTTTAAAAAGCAGGGAAATTGGGCAGCTATAGTGAATGCACCGGGGAGCAGGAGAACTGACCTCTCTGAGATATTGGACTGCCCTACAAATTTGTCAAAATGCAAACACGATTTGGGCTGGTCTTTCACAGTCCAATCCACTTGCTGTGTAGCTTGGAAGAATTTGGTAATGTGTGCCTCTGAGCATATGGTGAGTGGTGGCAACACCTGCCATCTCCAAAGATAATTATATTTTTGTATGTGTGTTGGTGTTCTTCTTACTTTGCTTCTTTCCTGTGTTACTAATGTTTCTACAGAGAATCTAAATTAGAAAATTTTATTTCCCTCATTATTAGAAATGTGTCAAGTTTATTTTTATAAATTTCAATGCCTTTTTATTGGCCAATGTCATATGATGGTGACGACAGCCTTTTGTGTTTCAAATTGGAGGTTATATTCTATTTCTATTTTGGGTACATTAACAGTTGAATTTGAAACTGCAGTTTGATGTAAAATCAGAACTCCACCTTGTGGTTTTTCACATTACAATGTTGCAAGAACACCTGCACTTGGCTGACTTTCTCTTCACCTTAAAGATACAGGATCAGTCTCAGGCCCTGAACCTGGCAACCCTACTTCCCACCCAAATTTAAAACAAAGCTGTCCCTGGCCACATCCACACCAGGCCTTTATTTCACTTTGGACAGTCATGGCTTCTCTCAAAGAATCCTGGGAAGTGTAGTTAGTGAAGGGTGCTGAGAGTTGCTAGGAGACACCCTGTTCCCCTCGCAGACCTTCAGTCAGAGTGGCTGACTGTTAAACCATTCCCTCAGGGGAATAGGAGTCTCTTAGCACCCTTCACAAACTACACTTCCCAGGATTCTTTGAGGGAAGCCATGACTGTTTCACATGAAATCAAAGTCTGGTGTGGGTGTGGCCCTCTGATTAGGCAAGCCCAGCAGCTGTGAGGCTTTTAGAACTCTGACAGTTGGTTCTTATTCTTACTGAGCATGCTCCGTGCTATCATTGGGTTCCAGCCAAAATTTATTAAATTAATTAAAAATCAGCCAGGCATTTTTAAAACTTTTAAACTGCAGCAGATGAAGGTCAGAGTATGGGGCAACGTCAGTATTAGGATTACAGGTACTCTGTGAACATGGCTGATTTTTAATGAATTTCAACAGATTATAACTCTCAGAGAAAAAAGTCCAAAAGGGCTCTGAGGTTTTTCTCTCTCTTTTTACACTTTGAACTGTCTATTCTCTCTGACTGTTTTGTGTATCGCCATGAAAATTGACAGGGTTGTTAAGCAAGCGTTTCTGAATTCAGGACTATAAGTTATGTAAGGTTTTGTTTTGAAATGAGCTTATGGGAAGCATCAGAATGGCATGGGGGTATTTTCAACTGCGGAATGTGAAAAATCCCCGCTGGCTATAGTATACAGCCATTCTCGTGGCTGTATAATAAGCCTACCTGCTCTTTATTAGAATGGGAGGATCTTCTCTGTACCTTGACAGTAACAGAAGCATGATTGGTCAGAAAGCACGAGAGAGGGCTGTCTTTGTGGTTCTGCCAAGGCTATTTCCTGCCAAAGGAGGTTCATTTTTATTTTTTTATTATTAAATTTATATCCCACCTTTCCTCCCAAAGGAGCCCAGAGCGGCGCAGCAAACACACTAATGATAAAACATCTAAAAGCATCTTTCAAACCATTCCAATACAGATGCAGTAGTGGCTAAATGTAATTTTTCTCAATCTGGAACCATGTACGCTTGTCAACAACGTGTTGTTTTCAGATCAGTACTAGATTCTGTTGCACATAAGAGTCAGTGTGGTTACTCAATATGCATCTGAAAACCTGCCCCATGATTAGGTTACCCATGCCTTTTCCTCCCTGCACATCCCCCAAGTGAATGAAGAGGGAAGTGGTGGTTGTGATCTTGGTACACCCACCCACAACATCATTGGGCAGGTGTGGACACACATCCCATTGCCAGAACCACCTACATCTGTTTATACCTATTTTTAAATGGACACAGTGTGGAGTAATGCAGAATCAATAGCAATGCGCTTTTATTTTCAGAATGAAACCAGTTTCTCAAGAAGTGGCTTTCAGGGGCAAAAAATATGCAACAGATCTAGATTGTGTTTGGACTACACAGAGAAAAATAAGCACTCAGTCTCCATCTAGAATAAAATGTTGTACATACACAGCCTAGGAAAGATCTCAGTTTAAAAGATTTGTTGAAAGAGGAAGGTCTTTAGTAGGTGCTAAAATACAACAGAGATGGTGCCTGTCTAATATTTAATGGGAGGGAATTCCAAATGGTAGGTGCCCAATGCTAAAGGTCTAATTCCTATATTGTGCAGAATGGATCTCCTGATAAGATGGTATCTGCATGAGGCCCACACCTGCAGAGTGCAGTGATTATTGGGTATATGAGATGAGACAATCTTTCAGGTATCCTGGTCCCAAGCTTACAGGGGTTTATACGCCCAAACCAGCATCTTGAAATTAGTCCAGTAGCTAAGTTGACCCCTCTCTCATGACCTTTCACCACCTGGCTAAAACATTCTTGTTCAGGCAGGCATTTGACCTGCTGAGCTGATTAGGATTGTTGGGGTTTTTTAGTAAATTGTTCCTAGTTTTTTGATAGCTGCTTTTATCTGTGTAATGGTTTCCCATTTTATTATCTTTGTAATCTTTATGATATATCTTATAATTGTTTTTAATGTTGTAAGCAGGGCTGTGGAGTTGGAGTCATGGAGTCGGAGTCAGAGTCAGAAGCAATTTTGGTTGGAGTCGGAGTCGGTAGAAATGTACTGACTCAGACTTCAAAATAAAATTATTTTTAATATTAATATTAATATATTAATATTAATACATTAATATACATTTGCCATTTATGAAGGAGTCAGAGTTGGAGTCAGACAGTAGAAAAATTAATATACATTTGCCATTTATGAAGGAGTTGGAGTCGGACAGTAGAAAAATAGAGGAGTCAGAGTCGAAGGTTTGACATACCGACTCCACAGCCCTGGTTGTAAGCCACCCTGAGCACTGTGATTACAGTGGAAGGGTAGGGTATAACATTTCTTAATAAATAAATAAATAAATAAATAGGTTTTTTTTAAAGCTGTATATAAAGAGAGAAGTCATTGACATGGTTCTTGGGAGGCTATGAATTTGACATGCATATTATCAGGTGAGTGTGTATAGCACTACAATTCTGAGCCTCTGGAACAGTTAGAGTGGAATATCTCTTATCCAAATTTTATACATGTTTATTTAGCCTTTTGATATTTTATCGGATTTACTCACCAGTGACTAGGCATAAGTTTGCAACTTTCATTGTACAGTAGAGCCCCGCTTTCTGGCGTTCTGCTGATGCGGCGGCTTTCAATCAGGGGAAATTCCCTGTTTTAAAGCCCATTTTGACATTTTCGTGCAACGCGACCCATTAAAATCAATGGGTTCTGCTTTACGGCGGGGGCCTGGTCCCTAACCCACCGTATAAGCGGGGCCGTAGGGTTGCGTCGCGCGAAAATGATGTGAAAATGCCGCAAAACGGCAAAATCAGCTTTAAAACGGGGAATTTCTCGTTTGAAAGCCGCTGCATCAGCGGAACACCGGAAAGCGGAACGCCAAAGCAGGGCCCTACTGTAGCAGAAATATAGAAACAACAACTTACAGCAAACTGTAGTTGAGTCTAACATGTATTAGAGCTAACTATGCAATGCAGTGGTTGTTTGCTCACTGCCCCCACAGTAGGCATGCCTCTTAAGATTTCAGGGAAGTAACAATTGTGTCTAACAATCAGATCACTCACCCAGTATGAACCAGTGTGTTTGGGCCACGCACATGTGAGAAGCATGAATCTATAACAACAACAACCAAAGCAGGACTGCCAACCCTACCTAAATAGGGACGCAAGTATACTCTATCATGCACCCAGGCTACTTTTTGTGCCATTAGATATGAAGTGCATAGAACTCATGGCATGGTAATGGTTGATTTTGTGGATTACGTGTAAAGTTGGCTCTGAATGCTTGGGATTGGAGAAGGATTCGTAACAGATAATTCTACTGTTCAAGCTTTCTGGAGAAATGCTAGCTTTTTAAAATGTTTGTTAAGTACTTGTAATGTGTTATCCAACTACTTTTGGGTGTGACACAAAAGTCTCCCTTTCTCTCCTTTCCCTATTAACATGTAGTTTTCCCTACAACATGAACTGGTAAGATCATGCATCCCCTGCACAACTGCTACATATTGACTATATTATGTTCTGTAAGTCAAGGATAACACTTCTGATGAAGCATAGTCAACAAACATTCATGTCAAATTAGCCTTGAAGGTGCCTCAAGATTCTTTGTTGTTTTTGCTACAAAAGACTAACATGGCGACTACTCTGGAAAATATCTAGATATCTAGAAAGGTGTGCTTTAGAGATGATAGTAATGTTGCATTTAAAAGTTACACAATTGTTTAATATGAAATTGATGGTCACTGGACCCATAGAAATAGTTTGTCCCTGCCTCTTCCTCCAGACTCAGCTGTGAAGGAACTACTCTAGTATCAGACTGCTTCACCTATTTTCATATCTGAAAATGCTGGAGGGTACTTGAAGCTGCAGTGAAAAGCAAAATCAGCAGGAGGCATGACAGATCGCGAAAGCATGAGCAAAAGTGATTCTACAGACAGGTCTGTCAGTACAAATACGTACTGCCGCTCCTTGCTGGTGGTGGCAATTGATTTGCAGCCCCGTGTTCTGAGTTTGGTGGTTCAGTCCCACCTGCCGTCGCTGTTGGTTTTGTATGGTCAGCAGATGGCGCCCTGACGCCGGCCAGAGGGGTGGGCTTAGGGGCGGGGGTCCGAGCATGAGGTAATGGTGGTGAGAGGAGGAGGCAGCTCGTGTGCACGAGACGTTGCGTTCCTGGGGAGCTCGTGCTGCGGCTTCTACTCCAAAACCTTGCGAAGGCAGGGAAGTTGTAGCGGGCGAGGCTGCGGGTTGCAATAGGCAGGACTGAATTGCCAGGGCCGTGCAATGGGTTATCGTTTCTCAGCTGTGGAAAGGGGACATCGCGTTGGGTGGAGGTTTGCATTTCTCCTGCTGTGCCGAGCTCACCCGGATTCCTCGTAGAAAGGAGACGGACAGAGAAGCAACAGGGAGGTGGAGCTGGAGCAATTGCTGCATCTAGTGCACAGGGAGGAGGGGGGAAACCACAGCATCAAATTCCGAGAAGGGCTTGTTCGGAAGGATCCCCCGTGCAACTGCGGAAAGAAAACCAGGAGTAGGAGGAGATGCAACTGGTGTAACTGAGTAATTACCGTACAGATAGTGAGAAATTCCCTCGGAGCCACTTTACAGAGCAAATGACGGAACCTGCTTTTCTAGCTCGCTGAGTGGATGAGTCCTTGTTATTTTTTAAATGCATGGATTTTACAGGCAGTGAGGCAAGAGTACTGAAGTAGGTGGGATGAAACCTTTAGAAGCCTTTAATTTTTTTTGGTTTTTGCATGAAGCAGGAACCAACAGATTTGAGACATTTTTGAACCACACAAAGCCTAAATATTAGCTGCGAGAGGTGTTTTTTTTTTAAAGAAAAAAAATCTAGAACTGATCCAAGGAAAAGCCTGCCAGCCAGTGGCCGTGACGTTGCAGAGTTTAAAGGGGGTAGATGAAACCGATCGGACATTGACTGGGCGAAAAGGGGCTCCGGGCGGTGCTTGGGATTTGAAGCGCTTGCTTTCTTGGAGAGACTGTTAAAAATATGCTGCTGGCTTCCGCCGTAGTGGTTTGGGAATGGCTGAACGAACACGGACGCTGGAGACCCTACAGCCCCGCAGTGAGCCACCACATCGAGGCGGTGATCCGGTCCGGGCCAAGAGTCGGGGGAAGCGTCGTCCTGGGCCAGGTGGACAATCGGCTGTCGCCTTATATCATCGACCTGCAGTCCATGCACCAGTTCCGCCAGGATACTGGTGAGTGTGACCCTGCGTCGCCGACCCCACCACGTTGCCTGTGATCCGGTCCCTTCCTGTCCGGTCCCATCTCTCTCCCTTGGCATGTTTCACTTCTCTCGGTCCTGACAAACCTAACAAAGGCCTCATTGAGGGGCAAAGCTCTGAGACCGGGAGACGTGTCAAAAGCAATCTATGTCAGGATCGGTTGTGGGATCAGTTTCTCGATTGCAGAGTTCCCTATAAAACTGGCAGTTTAAGAAGGGAAGGGGAGGGGAAGGCGGGATGGGGCAGAGACAGATTGCGAGACTTAAATTACGCTTCCTAGCCCTGGCGGAGAACTCCCGAATGCGTTTGGCAAGTCAAGGTTCGAGACAGTGCACATTCATTACCACCTTGATGTCTTCGAAGTTTCCCCCCTCCTCTTAGACAATATTATGCCTCGGCTTAATGCGAGTGTGTATGCCGCAAATGTGTCCAAGCTTAGGACATCGACTACTATACTTGCATGCACACCCCGTGCATCTTCATATCCGAAAGTGCCCGGCCTTGTTCTTCACAAATGCCTTGTTTAGCCTTCATAAACCCCCAAGCGCTTGCATATCTGCAAAAGAGCAAATGTGAGACTGAAATGGCAAGAGAGGCTCTCTTGCAAACACTTGGGTCAAAGGTGGGGGGAGGCGGGAGGAGTTTACTTGGGAGTCGCCTCCATTGGACGCAGCTATGCTTACTACTCAGTAAACATGCATAGATAGAATTGGGCTGCATGTTTCTCAGAGCAGAGATAAAGCGCAGCGGGATCAAGGAAAAGAGTGTAAAGAAAAATTGGATACAGTGGAACTTTTTTTTAGGTTGGAGCAAGGCAAACAAGTAACTCACAGTGGCGATTGCCCAGGGAAACGAGAAGGAATCTTCCATGGATGTCACTCAAATCTTTGCACTGCATTTTAAGTGGTCAGGACTAACTTCTCCCCACAAACCTGTCTCTAGACTTTGTTGTTGTTGTTGTTGTTGTTATGTGCCTTCAAGTCAATTACAACTTATGGCGACCCTATGAATCAGCTACCTCCAAGAGCATCTGTCATGAACCACCCTGCTCAGATCTTGTAAGTTCAGGTCTGTGGCTTCCTTTATGAAATCAGTCCATCTCTTGTTTAGCCTTCCTCTTTTTCTGCTCCCTGCTGTTTTTCCCAGCATTATTGTCTTTTCTAGTGAATCATGTCTTCTCATGATGTGTCCAAAGTATGATAACCTCAGTTTCATCATTTTAGCTTCAAGTGATAGTTCTGGTTTAATTTGTTCTAACACCCAGTTATTTGTCCTTTTCTCAGTCCATGGTATGCGCAAAGCTCTCCTCCAGCACCACATTTCAAATGAGTGGATTTTTCTCTTATCCGCCTTTTTCACTGTCCAACTTTCACATCCATACATAGAGATCGGGAATACCATGGTCTGAATGATCCTGACTTTGGTGTCAGGATCTAAACTAAACTAATAATAACTAATTCAGATTAGAATATCCACTTCACCTATGAAATGGATTGAAAGGCAGGGGCAAATACACTGTGTACTTACTTAGCCAGGGTGATTAAGAAGTTGTTAGGGAGTAGCAGCAAATCCAAGTGAAAAGATCCAGAGTGTTCACCCGGAGGGTTCTAGTCCTGTTGTTGTTATGTGCCTCCAAGTCGACTGTGACTTATGACGACCCTATGAATCAGCAACCTCCAAGAGCATCTGTCACAAACCACCCTGTTCAGATCTTGTAAATTCAGGTCTGTGGCTTCCTTTATGGTCCTACTTCATCCCAAAGCTTTGCAGAAACAACGTGTGTGTTTGGGTGGGTGGATGTGAATTACTGGTTGTTTCCAAAATAAATGTTTAGGGACATTAATCAGGCATGTATGCTGACCTTTGAACTCTGTGCGGAAATCTGGGGGAAGTTGTTGCCATTTTCTGTCAGTTGACCTGCTGTCGACTGAACACCACCACCCCACAAGGCCAGAATAGTAATGGACACCAGTGTGATACTGACTGGAAAGCTGAATAAAGTCATGCTGATCAGCAGTTTCCAAACATAGGCAGAGATGTGGGTGGTGCTTCAATGCTACTGCTGCTCTTCCTCCCATCCCCCCCTTTAGTACCTTGATCAAACAATTCACCTGAGGGCTGAATGCCTCTGGTTAAAATGTTATTGAAAAACCTTCAGTGAAGCAATTGCAGTCTCAAGGTTGAAAAAAAATAATCAAGTGTAGGTGGGGAGAGAGTCTGAGAGCTGTCTTTGCTGACAAGAGGAAAATACCCTGGGAAAGCCATCAGTCTCCTTGGCTGGGAATCCTTGTTTGCTACTGCCAGTGAGCTCACTTCGTGAAGAAATAAAGCTATTGGATCAGGAGAGGAGTTGGGAGGAGATAACAGGTGAATCAGGCCACCACAGTGCATAGGAATGAGAGCCTCCCCTTATGGTGCAGCAGACTGCATATTGGATATAGACTGAAACTAGGCGAGGGAGGAAGAGAGACTGAAAGCCAGACAGAGGAAAGGGACAGGAATATTTTAGGGGAAGATACAAACCTAACAGAACAAGTATGAGAGAAGGAGCTTTACCGCTCCTTTAAGGGGGGGCAGAGTTTTGAGGGGAGGGGAACACCACAAGAGACGTACCGTCACTTTTCTAACTTTGGGTGTGTAGGAGCTGGACATATTGTTAAATATTCTATTCCCAAGTATTATACAAAAGAGCACAGAAACGTAAGTAATAAATCAATAGTCATATGGTCATTTGATCTGATCACTCCAGCACTGAAGCGAAACCTAGATCTGCTCTGCAGTTTTGAGTGAGTTAATTTTTAAGTCTCCTCTGAGTAGAATATAAGTACATTTTACCTTGTATTTATTTTAAAGTAGGAAGTTTTTTTCATGACAAACCAAAGTTGGTTCAGCTTAAGTATGAAGCAAATCAAAATCGGTAGAGTCCTCAGTCACCTGAAAACAGCCTTCACCAACCTGGTGCCCTCCAGATGTTTTGGACTATCATCAACTCCAGTCAGCAGTGTTGCTTGCTGGGGCTGATGGGCATTGTCATCCAAAACATCTGGAGCAAACCAGGTGGGCAAAGACTGCCTTAAAGAATGACAAATATATTGTGGCCTAAGCTTTTGTTGACAAAAGCCCACTTCATCAGACTATTTATTACTATTTATATCCTACTTTTCAGCCAACAATGGCTTCTGAAGCATCTTACAGGTATAATTGTTGTAAACCGCCCAGAGAGCTCCAGCTCTGGGGCTGTATACAAATGCAATCAATCAGATAGGAAAACATAAAATCAATGGAAATCAGTTAAAACATAAAACAAATTTAAACAGTGGCATAAGACTTAAAGAAATCCAGCCAGCAGCTAAAGCAGTTACTTTACTCTAGAGATTTTAGATTGCAAGTTCCTTGAGGGCAAAGACCTATCCTCTTGTATTCTCTAAAGCACTACACACACTGATGTCAGTAACTAATAATAATATGGGAGGAGTCACATTCTTCAGATACACAGAACCAAGACCTATAGGGCTTGAATTGTGCCTGGTAACTTAATGATAACCCGGGCAATTCTTTAAGAAAAGTATGTGGTGTCTTCAGCTGGTGTCTGTTAGGAACTTTGCCATCACATTCTGAATTGTGTGTGATTTCAGACTCTTTCAAAGCAGCTCTTCATAAGAGTGCATTGCAGTAGTTTGGTCTAGAGCTTACCAAAGGATGAGTCACAGTAGCCAGATTTCTGTTGTGCAGCAGCACTCCTAGTCACAGATACCACCTGACAAACCTAGATCCAAGAGGACACCTGAGCTATGAACAGATCCTTCGGGAGAGGGTATGAGCTCATTCAGAAGAGGCCTGTCATCTGGATCAGGGGTGGGGAACTGGCAGCACACAGGCCAGGTGCAGTCTATGGGGCCTCCCTGTCTGGCCCACAGACCTCCCCCCCCAACAGCAGTTAGGCTTAAAATCAGGTTCCCATTGGAGGCAAGCCCAAATATCATGTGTGTTGGGATGTGCAGGGATGTGCATCCCAGCTGGGGAGCAAAGGGTTAATATTTCCCAGTTCCAATCACCATGAAGATCAACCCACCCACCCCCGGCTTGAAAAAAACTAAAATGCCTTTTTCAAATCATAAGTGTGTGTGGGGGGGAGAATTGAGAATGAGTGGTGTGTGTATGTGATATATATGTATATTTATATTCCTGTAAATGTGTGTGTGTATGTGTGTGAGCTGTATATGTGCCAATTCAGGCCCTGCCTATTTTGACCCCCCTTTTATTTTGGCCCCGCTTATTGCTGGCAGTGTAGCCCCCCGGAAGGTTGGCCTTGAGGCAATCCAGCCCTCTGACTGAAAATGGTTCCTCCTATCCTAGATCAGCCTGTCCAATCACTATCATCAAGTTATGTGGATTAAGCTTTATGCCTTATTTAGCCCATAATTAATTCCTGCCTCACTGGGATACAAAGAAAGATTGTTGGAGGTCATCAGCATACTGATGGCCCCAAACTCTGAAGACTTCTCCCAGTAGCTTCATGTAGATTTTGGACAACTTGGGGGAGAAGATGGAACCTCCTGGCACTCCACAGGTTAATTCCTATAGGGTGGAGCAGCAGTCCCCCAGCAGCCCCTTCAGCTGCTATCCTGTCATTTAGAAGTAGAGCCTTTCAGTCTTGAATGCTGAAGGCTGCCTGCAAGGTTGATGACACTGAAGGCTGCCTGCAAGGTTGATGACTGATAATACTGAAGAAGCCCACAAGGATCAACAGGGACATACTCCCTCTTATTTGTCTCCTGCTGAAGTTTGTCAGTTAGCATGACTAAGGCAGTTTCAGTCCCAAAAACAGGCCTGAAGCCAGACAGAAATGGGTATAGATCATATTTGGGCATCCTGCACACCACATGTGGTCTTCATGCTGCCTGCTTTGAGTGCCCATCGTGTCTCCCCGACACAGAATTTATTGCCACAAAATTTTGCTAGGTGTGGTGGTAGAGTGTCATGTAACCACCCTCCTCCCAGCCCTCCAAAGAGCTGTGACACGACCACCCTGACTGACTACCCACTGGTACACGTGGCCCACAGGGACAAAAATATTGCCCCTTTTCTGGCCTACATGCAGTACATGCAGTAGATTGCCCTCTAGAATCATGGGAATTGAGTATTCTGGAGCCCTTCCAAAATGAGGCCTGGCTTCATTGCCTCTGCTGCACCCCTTGAAGCCTGGCCTTGAAGGCAGGCTGTGAAGTGGAAGGATTCATCCCTGTGGTGCTGAAGTTGCCTCCCTTACAACTGTGAAATGAAATTTCATCTCAGAGCCTCTCTTCCTTTCTGCATGAAATAGGGCACACAGAAGGAATGTATGGTGTGTGGCTAAAGCATTAGCGCGAAGACTTATGAGACTGTTTGTGTGTTTCTGCTTTGGAGCTGTACCATAGCTCCTCGGAGAGTATATGCTAGGTACCCAAGTCAGAAAATCTAGCTCTGCTGTACTAGTGATGTAGTATAGCAAGTTAAGAGTGTGAGCTGTGGACTGGGTATTCTTGATTCATATGTCAGCATCAGCATGAACGGGATAGTTTTAGTCCATCCAGCTCTTTTTTAGCGGTGGTACCCTGACTGTAGAACTTTCTTCCAAAGAGGTTAGATTAGTCCTTCTCTGATGTCTTTTAGGCAGGCAATTAAGACATCTGTTCCACCAAGTTTTTAGTATGCTTTAACCTTGCTAATTATGGTTCTCTCTATTTGTTTTACTCTGTTTTTGTTTTTTTTAATTGTTTTTAATTGTATTGAGATTTTTACTGTTGTAAACCACCTTGAGGGCCTTGTATGGGCTGAAAGGCAGTATGATTTTGTTACATATGATATATACACAAACGTGTGTGTGTGTGTCCGTGTGCACGTGCGCACACACATATATGTATATGTGACTGTGCATCAGCCTCAGGTCCTAATAATATGGGAAAACATTAATGTAGCATGTCTGCTCTTACAGGGTTGTTAGAAGGAATAATAATATGGCTAGGCTACTTTTACAGGGCTGTTAGAAGGATTAACAAGGTAATGAAGATGTAGTACTTGGAACACTTAGTAAGAGAACTATATATGCATTATAACTCTATTTTGAACACACCACCTCACTTGCTACACTGCCAGCGTAACACCTGTCCCAGCACCCCTCTAGCAGGGCCGGATTATCCATTAGGCTTAGTAGGTTGAAGCCTAGGGGCCTGGGGCTCTTGGGGGCCTGTGTCGTGGGACAAGAGCTTCTGAACCGCCCAACATCCCCCCGCTTCACTTACCTTTTTCTCCGCTGTTTTTTGCGGTTTGCCATCAATCAAGATGGCGGCCGAGGTTTCCCTAAGGGGCTGAAGCCTCTGCTGCCATCTTGGCTGATGGCAAACCTGCGCACGCATATTGCCTAAGAGGAGAAGGGCCCCCCAAACACCAATCAGCCTAGGGGCCCTCCTCAGCTTAATCCAGCCCTGCCCTCCAGCTGCCATTTTCCTTACAGTGTGACATATAGGCACAAGTGTGCATACATTCCTTATCATAAGGAAACATGGCTATTAATATATAGCGGCAATGTGTCACACACACACCCTGAGCAGCAGAGCTAGGTGCTGAGGCAATGGAAGTAGGAAAGGAGGGGAGGAGGCAAAGTCTTGATTGGGCTCAGAAGACCTGATGTAGCTTCCTGGCTGTCCATTGTGAAATGGGAAACTCTAGGGTTTGCTTGTTACCTGTCTCCTTAGATATATTAATCAATTGCAAAGATGGCTAACTTTTTGTCCTCCAGATATTTCTGAACTACAAATCCCATCACCCTTGACTATTGGCCATACTGGTTGAGGCTGGTGGGAGTTGGAGTCCAGCAACATCTGGAGGGCCACAGGTTAGCCACCTCTGATATATTGGTTGAGATGTTGTTAATGTATTACATTTGTTTTAACTTGCTGCCCTGGGCTCCTACCGGGAGGATGGGATATAAATCAAATACAGTAGGGCCCCACTCATATGGCAGGTTACGTTCCAGGCCCCCACCGAAAAGTGAAAATCTCAGGAAAATGGGGCCCTACTGTATTCCAGCTGCTGCGCTCCAGCTGACAGTGATCAGCTGCAGCGCTCCAGCTGATCAGCTGCAGTACGGGGAGCTTGCACGCTCCAGCTGATCGCTGTCAGCTGCAGCATGGCGGCTGGAGCTCCCTGCACTACAGCTGATTGCCCCGCTGGCACCGCCATATTAGCGGAATGCCGAAAACCAGAGCCCTACTGTAATAATGAATGAATAAATAAATAAATAATGTCTGAGGGCTTAAACCTTATACAAAACATGAGATTGGTCTGGCCTGTCAAGACAAAAATAATATAGTTCAGCTTTCTATCTTCTTCAGTAGCCAGATGCCTCACAAAAGTTCACAACATAAGCATGGTGGAGATAAGACCAACCCTGACAGCGATGGCTATCATTAGGCAGAGAGAGAGTGGATGCCCCAGGCAGCTGATTTTTAGTGTCATAAAAGGGCATCAGATTGTTACGGTATTTAATTTTTGTTACCATATTTTTACTCCCAAAGAGTAACACTTTGGGATTTTCTACCTCAAGTGCCAAGATAACTTGGCTAGCCTTAGGTACTATACTATACCTTGACTTAGAGAGGGGTGTGTGTGTACCATTTGTCTGGAATGATCTTAACCAATCCTCCATGAATTCATCTAATCTCCTAAAAAAACCATCCAGAAACCATGTGGAAATGAATTCCATAAGCCAAGTATGACTGTGTGAAGAAATATTTAGGGACCAGTATTCAACTAACGAATCCCATCAGCGCAACAGGGCTTTCCCTCCTCACTCCTACCCCTGCACACCCTGCACCATCCCCAGATCTGTTCCAGAAGGGTGAGGGAACCCCTACAGCAGATTTAGGAGATGCACAGGGGGAGGAATCCTTGAGCTGACTGAACATGCACGTAGCACTCCACTGGGCACAACCCAGGAACTTTTTTGTCCTCTAACTGCTGCTAATCAATTTCATTGGACAATATAACTCCCAAGTTAATAGTTTTTTGAGAGAGAGAGAGACTATGAGAAAAATTTATCTACATCATTCTTTTCATGGCAATAATGAGTTGGTAAAACACTATTGTGTTCCCTCCAGTGCCTTTGGTCTCCCAATGAAGGAAAAGATTTGATGGGCACAACAATAACGTTAAGGTTGATGGGCCATATGCAACCCAGAATTTGGTTGTGGATATCTGTATATTTGTGTAAACGTGGGTAGTACACCTCTACAAATACACTAGCATTCTGACTGCTCCATTCCTCAGCATAGTGGGCCTCACACCATGATGCAGTTACTCCTGCTGGAGTCCTCTCAGAGAGGAGTTTGCACTGCTCTGTGTGCTTTTGCTCCCTCTCAGAAAGAAATTAGCATGCACCCCATCTCCTTGTCTGTGTGGTGGTAGCCTGGGGTCCCTTGCTCCCCGCCCCAAACTCGCTCCCTTACTCCTGAATGAAAGCACTGTCCTCTTTCTGAAATGGTTGCCACGGTGATAACAGCAGTGTGTCTGCCTTCCACCTCTCTGGCTGAATTTTGCTGAGGCAAAGTCACACTAATTGTGAAGTCTAACCTCATCCCAACTTGGCACTAGAGCCAGTGGGTCAGGAAAGAAAGTGGGCCGGGCAGGCTGCCGGTCTGTCTATAGTCCTTTGTCAACTCTGAGACAGGCAGAGATTAATGTTTGCTTTGCTCTTGGAAAAGGAAAGGCTGAAGAAGGATACCAACATCCAAACAAAAAGTTTCCTTCAAATGTGTGTGTGTGTGGGGGAGTCCCTGGAGTCAGGGGAGGCTTTCGTTTGCCTGGGGAAATAGGAAGAAAGAGTAAAGAATTTCTGCCCATTATGTCTAGAATTGTACCTAGAGACCTATTACTTTGTCATCCTCGTATTGCAGTTTTAATGCTTGGAATGCTTTGTAGTCTTTAGCTTGCTGTTGAAGTTGCTATTCTTCCCATTTTACTGATGGAGGGTCTTAAGATGAAAGTTGTATCAAGCAGTAGTTTACTTCTGTTTCTGGTGGGGATCTATATAGCCCAGATAAAGTGCTGGAAAAGGCAGGTAAATGTTTCCTCTTGGACATCTGCCCTGGAGACCTCAGATGCACCATGAAGACAAGGAAGCATGGGGTGGCCATGTAAACTGTGGTTGAATGAAGAATTAGTGCAGGCTGAAGTTCCCCCACCTGGGAGATCAAATGCATTTCATGAGTGAATCCAGCCATAGGAACATGTGCTGAGTGACACAGCAAAGCCTTATATCTCATCAAATGTACCTCATCCCTACAGCAACTTTAGATGAAGTCACGTATAATGTTTCATGGCTAAGTAGGGATTTGAACCCAGGCCACATCTGCACCATACATTTAAAGCATGATTATTCCACTTCCCCCAAAGAACTCTGGGAACTGTAGTTTGTAAAAGGTACTGAGAGATGTTAGATTTCTGTTCCCCTCACGGAGCTACAATTTCCAGAGTTCTCTGGGAAGAGGGATTGATTGTTAAACCATTCTGGAATTGGGTGTTAGGACAAATTAAACCAGAAATACCACTAGAAGCTAAAATGAGGAAACTGAGGTTATCATACTTTGGACACATCATGAGAAGAGATGATTCACTAGAAAAGACAATAATGCTGGGGGGAAACAAAAAGGAGCAGAAAAAGAGGAAGACCAAACAAGAGATGGATTGATTCCATAAAGGAAACCACAGACCTGAACTTACAAGATCTGAATAGGGTGGTTTACAACAGATGCTATTGGAGGTTGTTGATTCATAGGGTCACCATAAGTCGAAATCGACCTGAAGGCACATAACAACAAACAAAATAACTCTCAGCACCCTTCACAAACTACAGGTCCTAGGATTCTTTGGTGGAAGCCATGGCTATTAAAGTGGGATAATACTGCTTTAAATGTATAGTGCAGATGTGGCCCAGATCTCCCTGGTTAAGACAGACACTTTACTCACAGTGTCTATCACGTGTCCTATAAGGCCATAGTTGAGCTAATAGTTGAGCTAGTATTTAAACCTTGGTTGAACCACCTCTTTGAGCCAGAAGAGCTGATAAATTCTGTAGTAGAATTCACCTTCCAGCTTGCTTTCTAGATCTGGAATGAAGAATATAATTCTTGCATCCTCCACCCAGGTATGAAAAATGACTTATCAGGCTAAAGAGACAGGAGGCAACAGGCTTAGGTAAAGTCATTGGTGGACTTTGCTCTGTGTGTGTATGACAGAGAGACTGCCAAGTTTTTTGGCACCAGGTGAAGACCTTCCCATTTGTCCAGACATTTAAACATTGTAGCTTTTTTGTTTGTTCTAATTTGCTGTTTAGTTGTTTGGGTTTTAATTTTTTGTCTTCTGATATTTTGTTATATTTAATTTGTGTAAGTTAATGTGTTAGTTCTGTAAGTATATTTATGCGTTGGTTTTAAATTGTAGGTACATGTTTTGTGTTCATTTTTTTCACACTTCTGTACATCTCCCTGGGATCTTTGGGTGGAGTGTGAGTAACAAACATTTTGAATAAAGAAGACAAACAGAAATCTCATAAATTCCAGTAAGTGGTTCACACATTCATTGAGCATCATGTGGAAGCTGCTAGAAACAATCCTTATACGAACACTTGACCATGTAGCTTCTCCTGTAAAGTGTGGCACATTTCCCTGTTCCTCTTCAACAGGTGTGTCTCCACACTAACATCAGCACTACAGGTTATCGTCGTGGTAGGTAGTAAGCTATCACACAAGCCATTTCTAGACCCAGAGATTTTGTGGGAGTGGGGTGGGAACTATAGCACAGCTTCATGGTCTGGTCCAATCTGCCCCCAATACTTTTTGCTCTTTTAAGGGAGCATTCACAAGAATGTACTTCTAATGTAAAGAAGAGCCATCTGGACCAAACGTCTATCTGTTCCAGCTTTCTGTTCTAGTGACCAAGAAGATGCCTCTGGTTGGGAAGGGTTGTGGCTCAGTATTACAGCATGTACGTTGCATGCTGAAGGTCTCAGGTTCATTCCTTGGCATCTCCAGATAGGACTGGGAAACACCCCTACCTGGTACCCTGGAGCGCTGCTGCCAGTCAGTGTAGACCATACCAAGCTAGATGGCAGCTTCCTATGGGAAACCCACAAACAGGGCGTGAGATCAGTGACACTGTCGTGTTCATGATCCCCAGCAACTGGTATTCAGAGGCATATACTGCCATCAGGGCTAGTAGCCGTTGATAGCCCTGTCTTCCATGAATTAATTTATTTAGGGTGGTAAAGGTCCCATCAGCACAAGGATTACTGCTAGTGCAGTGAAACTTCCCCCTCCCTCTGTGTGTACCCTGTTCCCTCCCCACATCTGCTCTGAGGGTTGGGGGAACCCCTAGAACAGATTTAAGGGGGTGCTTGGGAAGTGCCATTGCACAAGCAGAAATCCTTGCACTGATGGAACTACTTCCTTAGCGCCATGTTGAATAGAACCCACTATCACTCCAGAATGAATTCTATTCTAAATTAATTACTGCAGGATAAATACAGTCATTAATACAAATTAGAATTCTTATTATTCCACATTCTAAGATGAATCTTCTCTACTTTAAGTGTCCATTCTGCCAGGATCCAGGGTTGGTTACTGTTCCCTGTAGTATGTTCACACAGTAGACACACAGGGTGAAAAAGTAAGAGTTTGCCTTTCACATATTATGGGAATGCTGCAGGTACACACAGTATTCAGATGTATGTGTGTTATGACTTACGGTGATTACGACTTATGGCTACCCTATGAATCAGCAACCTCCAATAGCATTTGTTATAAACCACCCTGTTCAGATCCTGTCTTATTACATCCTATTATGTGTCCAAAGTATAACCTCAGTTTCATAATTTTTAGCTTCTAGTGGTAGTTCTGGTTTAATTTGTTCTAACACCCAATTATTTGTCTTTTTCGTACTCCATGGTATTCACAAAGCTCTCCTCCAACACCACATTTCAGATGAGTTGATTTTTCTTTTATCCGCTTTTTTCACTGTCCAACTTTCACATCCATATGTAGAGATCAGGATGACTTTGACGTTTGGTGATACATCCTTGCATGTGAGGACCTTTTCTAGTTCTCTCATAGCTACCCTCCCCAGTCCTAGCCTTCTTCTGATTTCTTGAGTATTATCTTCATTTTGGTTAATCACTGTGCTGAGGTATTGATAATCCTTGACAAGTTCAATGTCTTCATTGTCGACTTTAAAGTTACACAAAACTTCTGTTGTCATTACTTTAGTCTTTTTGACGTTCAGCTGTAGTCCTGCTTTTGTGCTTTCCTCTTTAACTTTCATCAGCATCCGTCTCAAATGATTACTAGTTTCTGCTAGTAGTATGGTATTGTCTGCATATCTTAAATTATTGATATTTCTCCCTCCAATTTTCACACCTCCTTCATCTTAGTCCAATCCTGCTTTTCGTATGATATGTTCTGCATATAGATTAAACAAATAGGGTGATAAAATACACCCGTCTCACACCGTTTCTGATTGGGAACCAATTGGTTTCTCCATATTCTGTCCTTACAGTAGCCTCTTGTCCAGAGTATAAGTTGTGCATCAAGACAATCAGATGCTGTGGCACCCCTATTTCTTTTAGAGCATTCCATAATTTTTCGTGATCTACACAATCAAAGGCTTTGTTGTAATCTATAAAACACAGGCAGATTTTCTTCTGAAATTCCTTGTTCCATTCCATTATCCAACGTATGTTTGCAATATGATCTCTGGTACCTCTTCCCTTTCTAAATGCAGCTTGGACATCTGGCATTTCTCCCTCCATATATGGTAAGAGACTTTGTTGTAGAATCTTGAGCATTACATTACTTGCATGGGATATTAAGGCAATAGCTCGATAATTACTGCATTACCTGGGATCCTCTTTCTTTGGAATCGGGATGTATATTGAATGCTTCCAGTCTGTTAGCCATTGTTTTATTTTCCATATTTGTTGACAATTTTTTTGTCAACGTTTGGACAGATTCAATCTCAGTAACTTGTAGGTATGCCATCTATTCCTGGTGATTTGTTTCTTCCAAGTATTTTAAGAGCAGCTTCCACGTCACATTTTAAAATTTCTGGTTCTTCATCATACAGTTCCTCCGTGAATAAATCTTTACTCCTTGCATCTCTTTTATAGAGTTCTTCAGTGTATGGCTTCCATCTTCCTTTTATTTTTTCTCGGTCAGTCAGTGTGTTCTCCTGTTGATTATTCAACATCCCTACTCTTGGTTTAAATTTCCTTTTAATATCTCTAATCTTTTGGAATAGGGCTCTTGTTCTGCCTTTTTTGTTGTTATTTATTTATTTAATTTGTATCCTGCCCTTCCAGCAGGAGCACAGGGCAGCAAACAAGGCACTAAAAACACTTTAAAACATAATAAAAACAAATCCTAAAATACATTAAGACAAAACAGCATTAAAAACATTAAAAAAACTTTTTAAAAAGGGTTATCCTCTTCTATTTCTATAAAATAACTATTGTAATAGTTCTCTTTGTTCCTATGTACTAGTTGCTGTATTATTGCAATTAGGGTTCTAACCATGTTTCTATCTCCTTTTGGTTTTTGTTTCCTTCTCTCTTTATCCATTTTAAGAGTTTCATCAGTCATCCATTGAGTTCTTTCTTTCTTTTTAACTGGAGGTATTGTCTTTTTTGCATTCTTCCCTGATAATGTCTCTGACTTCAATCCATAGTTATTCTATGGATCTCTGTCAACTAAGTTTAAAGCCTCAAATCTCTTCCTTATTTGATCTTTATATTCTTCTGGGATGTTATTTAAATTGTATTTTGGCATTATGATTGCTTTGTTGTTCTTTAGCTTTACTCTGATTTTTTAATATTACCAGTTCATGATCTGTACTGCAGTCTGTTCCTGGTCTTGTTTTCGCAGAATGTATGGAACTTCTTCATCTTCTGCTACCAATTATATAATCAATCTGATTCCTATATTGACCATTTGGTGATATCCACGTGTACAGTTTTTTGTTATGTGTGAAGTATTCATTATTTTTTGCTATGGCACACACAAGGCACCCTAATAACATTTACCTGCACTAATACTTCAGATGGGGGCATACTGTTTCAAGGGCAAAACTGTAATTCTGTTCCCTCTTCACTTTAAGCTCCTCTCATTGAGAACAGATAGACACAAAAGTGGATGAAAAATCCATTAAAACAGAAGTAATTATGCATGTGAACACAGGCTAGATCCCATTAAACATGAGTGAAGTTGTCAGATTTTTTAAAAGTTAGGATACTAGCACAATTTTGGCAGAGAAAGATCTTCTGGCTCCTTTAGAAATGGAGAATGCTGTCAATATCCTGTTGGAGAAGGCGCCTCAGAGGAGGGTGGGCAGAAGTTCCCTCGCACCCCAAGCTGAATCACCAATTGTTCTGCGTGTTTCCCCTCCTCTCCCTCCCCAATTGCTATGAATGTTGTTGTTTGGGGTCATTAAGGAGTTCTGATGGTAAAGGGGTTGTGACCCTGGCAGGGTCTTGAATAGCTATTGTCCCTTTTCTTCCCTGGTTGAATGGGAGGCTGATGGCCTGTCTCGAAATGACCCAGGGAGTGAGGGATGGTGGGAGGATTTTCCCACAAGGTTGATAGATGGAGCTGGATGGGGCCAGATGCTGAAATTCCAGCATCTTCCGCTCTCCCATGCTGGTTCCTTCCCCTTCTTCTGATGGATTATAATAAATTACAGGGTCTGTGCTTAGCGGTACTGTGATTTAGTTTGTAACAGACTTCTCCATTGTAATGCCTGATTATTTCTTAAGAGCCCACCTCCCCACATAACTTCTTCAGGAAATTTCCTTTCTGGCTGAAATACCTTGTTCTGGTGTGTGTGGTCTGATGCAGAGTTTTACTTTGTTCCAACCGAATGAAGCAGGGAATTCTTCAGAGATTAGAATTTAGTGGGGGGGGGGGGAGGAATATCCAGGTGTTAGCCATAGAAGGCTGTTAGCCTTTATTAATTCATACCTACTTTCTTCCATCCCAACAATCAATTTTTCAGACATTTCTATGGAACGGAATCCAATCACAACAGTGCTTTTCTTTCGTAGTGTGCTTGCTACAGTGCATTTACTACTAAACCATAAAACATGTAATTCAGGATTAGACTACAATCAACAGAATAAATGATCCAGGTTTATCCTTTCGTTTTCATTGTTTGATCACTCGCTAATCCAGAGTGTTTGGCCATCTGTGTCAGGCACCTGGTTCCTTGTGCCACTTAGCAAGGTACTGCTACTTTGTCTCTCAGAGGGAATGTCAGGAACTGCGTCCAGGGTTACTGTTTTTAATAAAATGGAACTCCAAGTCAACGTGGGGCCACAGATCCACTTTTTTTTTTTGTTCTGGAGGTGATGTGGCATATGGATTGATGATTTCTAAATGCTGAATTGGCAGGTGATGTTCTCTATTGGCATTTTAACCAACTTAAAAAAATAGTAAATTTTGGTTTTTATCTTTGACTCTCTTTGTGTATTGAGCTATTCTTTTCATTTTATTCATTTCTATACCACAGACTCTCTATAAAATTTATCTATGCAGTGTACAAAATCTCTGTTAAAACCAAAACAACATAACAAATAAAATCAAAGCAAAATACATTAAAGAAACAGAAGTACAAAAACGGGTTATCTGATTTGAAGTTTAATAGCAGTGATAAATCACTTTCATAACAAGGGTTGTTGAAATAACCAAGCTTTTAAGTTGGAACCTAAAACTCATTGCAGATGGTGCCAGCTTGATTTCATTAGGTAGAAAGTTCCATAATCCTGGTGCCACTATACGAAATGTTCAATTTCTTGTTGAGGCCATTTAATACTGCCAGGCACTATCAGACTTGCCTCATTGACAGGTTGCAAAGATGGGGCAAGGATATAAGGAATAAGGCCTCAGGTTGTACACTGACTTCAGGTTGTTTAAGGCTCTATATACTAATAGAAAATCCTTGAAGATAGCTTAGTAGTGTTCCCGGCAGCCAGCGCAACTCCCTCAGTACTGGTGTTTGTTAGTTATTTCATTTATACCCCGCCTTTCTTTTCACCAATTCTTGATAACATTTGGGCTGCAGAATTCTGCAGCAGTGCAGCTTCTTAATCAGTCTCAAGGGTAGCCCCACAGAGATCCAGTTCTGGCCACAGACCTGGGCTGCAGTAAACAGGACCTGCAAGTTTCCTGCTAAACTGGAATCAGCATTTCGTTTGTAAAATTAGCCCTGCATATTTTTCTACATGTCATAGAAGGAGTTGATCTATTCGAAAAGTGTAAAAAGACAGTCCACTAAGACCTGTTAAACACATAGAGCCAGTGTAGTGTAGTGGTTAGTGTGTCAGACTGGGATCTGGGAAACCAGGGTTCAAATCCCTGCTTGGCCATGAAGCTCACCAGGTGACCTTGGACCAATCACTGTCTCTCAGCCAAACCTACTTCATAAGGTTGTTGTGAAGATAACATCGGAATAGGGAGAACTGTCTTTGTATGCCACCTTAAGCTCCTTGGAAGAAAGGTGGGATATGAATGTAATAATAAAATAATACATGTAATAATAGAGTGCATTACAGTGCATTACAGTAGTCTATCCTCAAAGTTACCAGTGCTGGAACCATCATAGCCAAGCAATCCCAATCCAGAAACAGTTGCAGCTGAAGCACCAGCTGAAGTTGGTAAAAGGCACTCTTAGGCACTGAAGTAACCTGAACCTCAACTGACAAAGCTGAATCCAGAAGTACCCCCAGACTGTGTACCTGCTCCTTCTGGATGGGGTTGCATTCCCTCTGAACAGACAACTGACATCTCCCAGATATGGGGATACAGCTCATCCATAGTGCTTCCATCTTGTCAGGATTTAAACACAGTTTATTGGCTGTCATCAGGGTTGATTTGATTTAAATTGCTTCTCTGAAGGACTCAATTTTAATGATGTAAATCACAGTTTAAATCACTAGTGAGGAAGTTTCTATTTAATCATCATTTTTAGTAGAAGTACATTATTGTTTCATATAATCTTAATACATATTCAGAGATGTTGGTTTTATTAGAAGGTAGGTACACACTAAGTAATTATTGTGAATTGTTAGATTAATTTTCAACAAAATTTAGTTCTAAAGCAATATGAACTTGTGAAGTCAGATGTACCAGCTCCAAATATTCAATTAAGCATGATATTTTTTCATGATGAGCCAGAATCACCACCACCAAACAGGCTTTCAAATTGTTCTAATAAGATTGTTTATTCTTCTGGTTAGTTTTCTTCTTCAGCAAACAACAATATTAACAAAACATGCACATGGATTTTTAAATGGTTAACTATTTCAGTTTTTAGATAAATGTACAGTTCTTAAAAAAAAATTTTAGGCAATTTCAATCAAGTCAACATGAGAAACCTAAAATATTGGATGGTACAGTTAACTCAGTCTTCTTCACCTTTGTCTTCCTTGTTCATTGTCTGGAATAGAAATACAAGCTGTCCTGTTTTTTTCAGTTCCCAACTCATTTTTCAGTTTAGAATGAAATAGTCCAGAGGAAAAATAAATTCTCTCTACGCCTGAAGAAGAGGAAGTACTGTTGTTGAACTGAATTACCACTTCAGTGGTCTTCTCCTTAATCAGATCTACTTGATCTCCCCAATTCTCTGTTTATTGACCTTCTCTACCTTTGCACTTATAGAGAGAGGCAAGGCTGAGAGCTAGAGCGAGTGAGCATGCACTTCATGTTCACCACCTGCAGAATAGGACTGAATAAATATGTATTTATTCCACTTTAAGCAGCCATGGCTTCTCCTAAAGAATCCTGGGAAGTGTAGTTTGTGAAAGATGCTGAGAGTTGTTAGGAGACTCCTATTCTGACCACAGAGCTACAGTTCTCAGAGTGGTTTGACAGTCAGTCACTCTTCCCAGAGAACTCTGGGAATTGTAGCTCCCTGAGGAGACTAGGAGTCTCCTAACAACTCTCAGTGCCCTTCACAAACTCACTTGACTCACATTCTTGCATCCTTACCTTTCTCTCAAGCCAGCCTGTCCTTTTATGTGGTAGCATGATTGGAATAAAAGAACATGAAATAATTAGATAACATTGACATTTCTGTAAGACAACTCTGTTTCTGTGCAAGTATTAGTTTGGAATCATGGGGCACAGGGTCATTTCAGCTCCCCCTTTTTGGGCCCAGATAATAAGGAACAGCCTCATGATAATATCAAAAGACAAGAGGCATCTGTGTTTCATGTCTGAGGTTTGGATCTTAGTGTTTTAATAAGGTGGAACCAGTAGCTACAATCCAACATACTATATACAGTGCCTTGAGACAGTGTAGTGCCGTTTGGTGTAGTGGAAGGGTGTGCAGGCACACAGAAAGATGCAGAATAATCAGGACTGTTGAAGATGGATTTTGTGGTTAGCTACATTGCCTCCTATTTGGTGTATATTTTCCCAGGCATAGCCTTCTCCACACATACCGGTTTCAGTGTGACTTACTTTATTAATACTAAATATATTTAGGTTTGCAGCTTTAGGACATATCCACCTTACAGCTTTCTAGCCACAGGGAGAATCTTTAAAAAGGAAACGGTACTTTGTCTTCCACTTTCATAGCAGAAAGCCAGTCATGTAGATTGCACAGCTCATGCTGATTTCATTGGCCTTACAATCCCCTTTGCTGATGTGACCTGCCAGAGATGTGTGGAGCATCAAACCCTTAGCAGCACTGTAGAGTTTAGAAAGGTATTAAATGCACTTCTGAATCTGTGTGAAAACATTTGGGCAGACACATCCATTAGTCACTGTAGTAGACAATCACTTCCCTGATCTGAACTTTGCACTCTTAACATCTGCACAGGGCTCTTGCACAAGCAGGCTTCCTTGTTCCCTTGAATGGAGAAAGGCATTTTGCATCTGCATTTTTTTTGTGTGCGTACACACACTTTTGAAACTCTGGATATGGTTGGGGAAATCTTTGCAGGCAGGGGAGCACCAGGTACTTGTTGGAGTTCTCCACCAGAAAGGAATTGCCGAAAAAGAAGAAATGAGCCTGTTGCTATATCTGCACTGCTGCAAACTAGTTCATCTGGGCAGTTATGAACCTGGAGAAAATACAACATTTATCTGCTAGGGCACTTCTTTATTTAATATTTTTTTCTAATTTTGTAATGAATATGAATACTTTTTTAATAACTGAGGAGGCAAAAATAGCAATGCCCAGTTTTACAAACCTCATTTTGGAGTGCCACTTAGCCCACTGTGATCATTTCTGTTTTGATTACTTTCCTTTACTTTAAAGTACAGTTTACACCATTGCTAAATAAGTATCTTACAGCTGTGACTTTGTTCTAATAATAATTTTTATTTGTTCCTTGTTCCAGGCAGAGCACTGGTAAATGTATGTTGTAATGATATACAAGCCAGATTTTACCTAGCCTCCTCTTCGGAACTTGTTTTTTTTTTCTGGGTAAATTGCCAACTTTCCATCTGTTAGCAACACCCATAGTTGACAGCCACATTTTCTGGTGAAACTCGCTTCAGTAAGCAGTCATTCTCTGTTTTGAATACTTCTTGAAAAGAAAAGAAAAGAAAATCCCAGTCAAAATATTTATCTGCATGGAATTGTAAACAGAAATAACTAAATTAAACACAATCCCAAAATCAAGATACAGTTTGCATTCTTCACATAATCTGTATACTAGTTTTGTACCATTGCCTGTCAGTTACAAGTGTCTTATATCAAAACTAATTACTCTGCTGTCCAATCATCTGCATCCTCAAAGCTCACAACAGTTTCAGCTACATTTAGCAAGTTAACCAGGCCAGAAATTAGATGTCAGGATTCCTAAATTGCCCCCTAATTGCACTGTTGTCAGATTACATTTCAGTTGCAACATTCATTCTTTGTGGCAGTCCCTAAATTGTTGAACTCCCTCTCCTAAGAGGTGTGTCTGGCAACTTCACTGTACAGTTTTCAGCAAATGCTGAAGACGCATGTCTTTACCCTCGCCTTTGACACATGGTATTTTTAGGACCCACCCTATTTTTGTGATGTTGTGATTGTTGGTTGTTTTTAACTGTTTTTGATGTTGTGTTTTAAAACTGTTGTGACCCACCCTGGGACCTTTGGGTGAAGGGCTGGCAGTGACTCTAAATAATAATAGTAATAATAACTCACTGTCCTAGAAGAAATCTTTGTATCCCCCCCCATATGAACACACTCTGTAACTGCAGGTTTAGGTTTTATTTTATTTTTCTCCTTCATAAATGCTGAATTAACACAGCTGCACCCACCCCCAATAAATTTTACCCAAATTGCTGGAATATGGGAGGGGAACTTTGAGGTGGGATTGTGAAAGTGTTTGCCTCCAGAATTGTAGAGTAGCCAGAACATACTCCTGCTAAAATACATTAGTTGATAAAAGGCATGAGCCAGCCAAAGTTATGTGCATTTAAGTCCCATTCCTTTAAATGAGAGGGTTAAGCACTTAGTGTGAGAGGTTGAATGGAGAAGATTATTGCGTAAGTGATGAGAGGCTGGGGACGGAAGGTAAACTAACCTCAAGGGCAGTCATGCTTGTTTATTCTGCCCTGTTCACATTTAAAGGGCAGATGAGGAGCCCTGATTCTTACACCAGAAGATGTGTACAGGTGAGGGGAGCTGAACCTTACCCCTCTTCCACCTTAACTCCCCACAGCCAATCACTCCAGGTACTTTTTTCCTGCCCCAGCCCACTTCCAGTAGTGGGTCTGGCTGGGAGGGAAGCGCCTGGAGTGATGGACTTTGGGGAGTTAAGGTGGAGGAGGAGGGGGAAGGTTCAGCTCTCCTCACCTATGCACTCCTTCTAATGTAATAATCAGATCTCTGGCCTCTCCCGTTATATGTGAACAGGGACAGACATGTGAAAAACAAGCATGGCTGCTCCCATCGCATCTAGTTTGGCTTTTATTTCAAGTGTAGGGAATGGGACAGAGAGGAGAAGAGATGAGGTGAGGACATAGCAGAGGGGATGGAGTTCCTCTGTGAGGTGTGATTGGGGAGAAGGACTTGTGTGGTGTGGGGGGGAGCATGCATGGATGCATGTTCACAACCCTTTCTAGACAAATATGATAGATTTGTATTTTATCTGAATGAGATTGAAGTGCTATTTGTTTTCTTACAAGAATACAAAGTATATTAAAAGCATTAATGCATGTGATTCCCCCTGCATTAATATCTCAACATTTCCTTCATGAACCGATCAACTATACATTCTCTTATTCTCCCCTTTGTCCTATTAATTAAATCAGTGCTACTGACCAAGTGGAAGGTCCTCCATTCCCTGGGGTGGGTTTTCCAGAAAAAAATCCTATGCAAATTAGGCACATTTGTATAGAGTAATTTCCATTAGAAAATATTCAGTTTACACTGAAGGGGCTGCAGAGTGATCTAATGTAACATGTTTATGTTACTTGTATTTGGTAAACAAAGGCAAATACTTAAGCTTGCCTAATACCGTTATTTGCAAATGGCATCTGTTCATTGTTACTAATGAAAATGGAAAGCCCGCAGAGAAATAAAGCACTGGAAAATTTTCTGTTTTGGACAATATTCCACCCCACATCACTGCTTCCAATGAAGAAGTCTATGCATGTAGAGCCATCTGCATTCCCTCCCCCTTTGGTTCCTCTGTTCTGCCTGCTTGCCTTGCCTTTCTTCAACAGGGCTCATAACTTTTGAACCTGGTAAACTGAGTGTGGTATAGTGGTTAAGGTGCTGGACTACGACCTGGGAGACCAGGGTTTGAATCCCCACATAGCCATGAAGTTCACTGGGAGACCTTGGGCCAGTCACTGCCTCTCAGCCTCATGAAAACCCTATCCATAGGGTCGCCATAAGTTGGAATCAACTTGAAGGCAGTACATTTACATTTTTATTTATTTTATTTATTTTATTTCATTCCATTTCTATACCGCCCTTAGCCAATGGCTCTCTGGGCGGTTCACAGCAAGGAATAAAATACAATACAGTAAAATAAAAATCAGGTAAAATCACTAAAAACATACAGCTTGAGCATTTAACAACTTGGTATAAAATTAACAATAAACAATAAACATTAAACATTAAAACTGAGAGAAGGAAGCTTCATTATAACATGGGATCAGTCCACAATAATTGCGGTTAATGAGTGGCCTGCAGTTATATTTATCCCTTGCTGCCAAATAGTTTAACACTTGCCTTTTTCATTGTATCTTTAAGGAATTAATTAAAGTGAAAATAGCCTCTGAAGGAGTTGCAGTATCTTTTTTGTGGTCTTATTCTTGACAATCAGCTGCACAAGCCCCTCCGATGATAATCTTAATTTTTCTTGCAAGCGAGTCTGCTTGCCAAAAAGTCACATCTATGGGTTGCCATTTTGTCACATTTGATGTCATAGCAGCTATTGAGCACACAACTGCTTGCTTTGGAAAATGGGGGGAATCTTTGATTCCACCATCTGAGATCCATGGGAACCTTGTGCTAAATGGAAAAGAGGAAGTTACATATTTTGTACAGAGGAGTTTCGAATGAATGGATGAACTGTTTGTTCAGATGGGCTTGAATACTTCAGTATAAAACAGGCCTCATGGATTACATGGTTATCTTGAAATAATGCATAGGGACCTCCAGGGCTGTGGAGTCGGAGTCGTGGAGTTGGAGTCGGAGTCGGAAGCAATTTTGGGTGGAGTTGGAGTCTGTAGAAATGTACTGACTCCAATTCTGGCTTCAAAATAAAAACATAATATTATAACAATATATGGTAACAGGGCTGTGGAGTTGGATACAGACAGTAAAAAAATAGAGGAGTCAGAGTCGAAGCCTTGGCGTACCGACTCCACAGCCCTGGGGACCTCACATATACATACTGTATTTTTATAGGCAGCATGCAACTCAGTAAGATCACTGGTATCCCTTGTCTGTTATTTTTTCTTAGATTAATTTATTGAAATACAGAGAAGTTAAAAGTCAATAAAATAGGAGGCTGTCCGATTGGTCTCTAGCACTTCTTCTATCACAAGTGAAGAGATACAAAGCCTGTCCAGCTTTAACTTCCTAGCTTAGTTGAAGGCAGAATTACTTTTTATCCAGCAAATGTGTGTTTCCTGAAATTAGAATGAGATGGGTTGGTATTCGTTAGAAAGAATCTATGGATGCGAGGAAGAAGAGGTGCTTAGCCTGTCTATCACCTGCCAGTTCTCCCCTACAGATCCCACCACCAACACTATTCTCACTGCCCGCCACAGCTGGACTTACATCTAGTTTTGGAGTGCAGCTTGGGGGCGAGCAGGATTTATTTATTACATTTGTATCTCTCCTTTCCTCTGTGATGGAATTCAGGGCAGCATACATAGTCACTAGGTCAGGTGTGGGGAACTTTTGATCCTCTAGATATTGCTTAACTGCGACTCCCATCGTCCCTGGCCATTGGATGTGCTTGCTGGGGCTGATGGGAGTTTTAGTTCAGCAACATCTGGATGGCCAAAGGTTCCCCACCCATGCCCTAGGTTGTCTCCTATCCAGGAACTGACCAGACTCAGACCTGTTCAGTTTCACTTGAATCATATGCCTCCCATTCTTTGCCTGCCTACTTGCCTCTGCATGTCTTGGCCTAGAACTCCCATCAGTCCCAACCAGCCATACTGGCTGGGGGCGATGGGAGCTGTAATCCAAAACACCTGGAGGGCACCAGGCTGGTGAAGCAGGCAAGAGAAGGATTTAAGTTATTCCTCCCTCCTCCTTCCTGCTGTTCCCAGCAAATGCCCTCAACCCTTGCGTTAGTAATGTGAGGTAAAGATGGGGTAGGAAACCCCGTGGTTCCCTCATGTACTTTGTTCTGAGTTGCACAGGAAAAACTGGGCTGTTGGTGATGTCAGGAAAAGGTGGACTTTTATTTTCCCTCACAACTGCCTTCCCCTCCTTAGGGAGGCCCACCACCCTCACCCATGAGAACCATGGATTTAATGCTCAGAATGTAACTAATCAGATTATCTTTAAGCCCATTAACTCCACTGCCAAAAGTAAAATAGTCCAGAAATCTCATTAGCAAGTTCTGTGGGTGAAATAGGACAGTACGTTGGAAAGCTCCAGCTCCCTTGCCTGTGTGGTCAAAAGTGTGGTTGTTGGAACTTGCCATGGATCGTGCACTTGTAACTCTCCTGGGAAGAGTCGTATATTATCTGCTCTGAAAAACCTGCCATTTTATTGCTGGCACATATGACCATTTTTTATTGTAACTCTCCCCCTCAGCATCTTTCAGAATGGAAAGAAACAACAAGCTAGATATTTTTAAAATAAAGGAAAAAGAAATAGAATAGGCCCATACATTCAGTGAAATGCCATGGGGAATAGCATCAATGATGTACATTTGCAGCTGGCTGTGTAAGCACTTAACTATTTTCTGCTTGTACGGATGGCAATACGACTTTGGGGGTCCAAGGGTTAATACCAGCTTTGGAATACCAGTGCGGTGTTTATTAACCCCTGCTGATTGTACAAATATTTGTCACTGGGTATGATTCCCTTATTACCGGGCCTAAGAGCTGAAGAGTTTTTTGCCAGTGAATAAATGATGGGGTCCTTGGTTATTGTAAATGCCACTAGCAGGAGTTGTTAATTAGTTAACACTAATGGCATTATAATTATTATCAAATAATGGTTGTGCACTTGAGGCCTCAGGTGATTTTTACCCAGGAAGAGTAAGATGTATTTAGTGACAGGGTTGGTTACAGGACCACAGAGATGAATTTTCCTCCCCCTCATGTTGATTTTAGTTTTAGTTTTTCAGCAGTGCTTGATTGTTATTTCTGTAGCACCTAAAATTCTGAGGTGTGACAGCTTACACATGAAGAGACAGGGGCACAAAGGCAGGGCTGTAAGGCATGTTCTGTACTCAAGAATACAGTTGTGAATAAGCATATATTTCCTTACTCTACATAATTTATTCTGCTTCCAAGGGATTCAGAGAATCTGGTGATTAAGAGGAGGAGTGGAAAGGGCATGGAGGTTAAGGATTGGTGGGGTCGCATGGGCAAGTGAGAGAGAAATAATAAATAACAAGTGCGACCTGCAACAAAATGTTGCAGTGTGGAGTGCTGGTGCTTGGGTGCCTTGCCACTCCATTCCATTCCCTCTCCCAGCCCTTTCCATCAGCAGTTGGTGGCCACTGAGCATGGTTGTTGTCTGTTGGGTTGTTTTTGCCCCCTCCCTGTTTTTTTCTTTAAAAATGGTCCACTTCTACAAACCTTGGGTGGTATTCAACTAAATCCCAGTCAGAGTAGACTCATTGAAATTAATATACCTAAGTTAATCATGTCCATTAACTTCAGTGGGTCTATTCTGAGTAGGACTAGTATTGAATATCACCCCTTTGGGTTCCCCCAGGTTTGCTGATGCCTCCCTCTTCTGTATGCATGGTGCCAATTTGGCTGCTGTGCGGTGGCACTCACAGACTGGAGATCAGAAATGGAATGATGGGGTGAGGGAGGAGCTGAAGGCTCATCCTCAAGACCACTTTGCAAGCTACAGTTATACATGCTGCATGTGAAAGCCTATTGCATGGGACAGGGGACCAGTTGCAACTTCATATGGCCTTTTTGTGTGTGCAGTGTACACATGGTAAAAATAAACACATCTAGCCACCACATGTATTTTCAGGGTTTCATCAAAACACACACAAATACATGACATCTTCATTAATTGGTAAGGTGTGAAGCAGCCCCCAGACCACTGAGAATTCTTCTTAGCCCTTCCTTTTCTTTTATGAATGAGCCAAGAACTGTTCACATCTTTTAACCATTTCTCAACAACAATAAGGATTGGAAACTTGCTTTGAAAGGAAATGTGAGGCCATGAACAAATGCTGCATCATTCCCAGAGCAACCCCATTTTGCTAATACTTGCCCCCCAAAACTCAACACTGCTTCCCACACCAATAACTGGCTGCCAGTCGAGGTCCAGTTGCTTCTCCCTTCCTATTTTTGTATGGAGCTGTATAATTCCATCCCCCACTTCCATAATGAGTTTGGGGGGGGAATGGAATTAATCTGATACAACCTTCGCAGACTGTCACATGACAAGACAGAAAAATGCAGCTAGCTTCATTGCTCATTAGGTTTCTCTTTAATCAGATTTATCAATGTTCAAAGTACTTAATGCAACAATCCTGCAAGGTAGGCCAATAATATCATCCACATGTTGTACCTAAGACCACCTAGTGAGCTGGTGAGTGATGGTGAGATTTCAGCCAGGAATTTAATGGGTTCACACTCTTAGCCACTGTGCTACACCGGCTATCCTTTCTGGCTAGCGCTCCTAACAAATGCTTTTCTGTGCATCCTTCTCAAGTGCGCTCCTGTGGCCTCGAGCTATCAACTGAGTCCCTTCCTCTTGGTGTCTTTTCTTATGCTCTTTCCATTGCTCTTTCTGCAGGCACCATTCGCCCAGTGCGGCGCAGCTACTATGACCCCACCTCGGCACCAGGAAAGGGCATGGTATGGGAGTGGGAGAACGACAATGGCACCTGGACCCCCTATGACATGGAGGTGGGTATCACCATCCAGCATGCCTATGAGAAACAGCATCCCTGGATTGATCTCACTTCCATTGGCTTCTGTTACGTCATTGACTTCAGCACGATGGAGCAGATCAACCGCCAGACCCAACGCAAGCGCCGTGTCCGCCGCCGCCTTGACATGGTCTACCCGTTGGTCACCGGTACCTTGCCCAAATCCCAGTCGTGGCCAGCGAGCCCTGGTGTGGCCAGCACGCCTCCTGCTCCCGCCTGCACTTGTCCGCAGTGCCTCCTTGTCATGAGCATCAAGGCAGTAGTGGCAGCTGGGAGCAATGGAGGAACTGGAGTTACAGCCAGCCAGCAGCAGCTGCAGCAGCCGCAGCAGCTACAACCCCCACCACCTCCACGTAAAGCGGTCTCCCTTTCTGGGAGCACCAAACTCCCTACTCCTGCATCAGTTCACAAGCCCCAAGATGGAACAGCCACGATGCGCAGCTCCTTGAAGACCCTGGCATCTCAAGTGAGCCGGAGGCAGGCAGCCAGCACGCCAGCGCTCACCACAACCGGCTCCCTGGCCAGCCCTACCAGTGCCAATGGCAAGGTGACCCGTGCCAGCCTTAATACACTGAACCGTACCAACCTGCAGCGTCTGGCCATCGCCCAGTCCCGTGTACTGATTGCTTCGGGGTAAGTACATTGTTATAGTCCGGGAGTCCTGAGTTGTGAGGGAATCAACTAGGGATTCCACTCATTAGGGCCTTCCCCTTTTTTTGCATGGGGGACATGGGGGCGGTATTCAGCTAACGTGTCCTGTCAGCGCAAGGATTTCTGCTTGTGCAGTGGGACTTCCCCCTCCCTCCATGCATGCCCTCCAACTTCCCCAAATCTCCAGAGAACAGATTAAGGGAGCGCACACAGGGAGAAGAGGGCTAGAGTGTTCTGTTGTGCAAGCAGAAATCCTTGAGCTGATGGAATGCTCCCGTAGCGCTATATTGGAGTCAACCCATGGAGTCCACACTCTTCATGTGGGTAAGACTGTCAGTGGCTACTAGCCACAATGGCTGTCTTCTGTCTCCACTGTCGGAGGCAGAATGGCTCTGAATGCTGGGAACTGCAAATGGAAAGAATGCTATTTCACTCAGATCGACATCCGTTTGGTCACTGTGAGAACAGGATGCTGGATCAGGAGGACTTTTGGCCTGATCCAGCAGAGCTCTTCTTATGTGGTGAGTCTTGTTTACCATGGCAGATTCTTGGCTCATTATATGGAAGAGACTCTTCTGACGTTTTCTCCTCTGAATCAGTTCTCTCTGATTGATTTGGTTTGCAGAGGTAGACATCCATCACCAGTCTCCGTTAGTGGAGACAAATGATGAGTCAAACCAGATCTTGGCTCATATTAAAAATGATCACCATATTGCTAGCCAGCCAGGTTTCAGTGTTGTGCAAGGATTTTTTTCAGTAGGTGAACCAGCCAGGAGTATAACTACTTTGAAAAGTTTCTTAATGCAAGGGTGGGCAACTTGAAGCCTTAGAGCGGCATGTAGCCCTCCGCCTGATTTCAAAAGCCCTTTTACCTTTGGCAAGAACAGTCTGTCCCTCCCCTGGCAGCTCACTGGACAGGAAAGGAGAGAGAGCAAAGGGGAAGTCCCACCCCACTTTTGGATCTGTGCCCGCCCAGCGCTTGCTTTGGCCTTGCCTACAGTCGGCATGTGGCCCTCTACAGATTCTTCCTACTGGAATGTGGTCCTTGACAGAAAAAAAGTTGCCCATCCCTGACTTAAAGACTGAGCTAGGGACTTAAAAGCATTTTGTGTTTTAGCTGCTTTTGGGGTCAGAAAAAAGAAACGGACTTCTTAAGTATTAGTTTCAAATGCTTCTTACCCACTCTTCATTGCTATAGGCAATCCCAGAGCAGAGTACAAAAACTTAAAAAATGGCACCATGTATTAAAGAAATGCAATAGAAAAAGTGTTGCAATTGAAGCACAGCCTCAGGCTTTGGTATGGAGACACCAGTTGCATGAACTGGAGGACCTGACTGAGAATCTAGGAGGACATGATGGAACAGAACTGTGCCGCTGTTTAATATATGCAGCCTGAAGTGCCAGTCTGATAGAAAAATTATAATGTAGAGCTAAGACTGCCTGTGGCTGACACTCCTCACATCAGTCTCTTTCAGCTCCCCCCCCCCTGAACTTTCAGCAAATACCGCAGACCCCTTTAGCCATAAAATGGGGGAGGCCTGCAAACCCCTTTTAAATATTAATGAGGAAATGAAACATTCTTTTTTTCTACCCTCGTGATCTGGAGAGGGTTCCTATCAAAAGGGCTACAGAAAGCTTTTCACTGCTGCTGCCTGATCTGGAAGGCACCCCATCCTCGGTCGTCATCCCCCCCCCTTGACCAAAACACTATTTCTTGGTCATCTAATTAGCGTGTTTCTCCCCTTTTGTCTGACTTTGCCATCGGCCTTCTGTCGCCCAGTGGCTTCCCCCCGCCGCTGGTGACCCTTCCAAAAGACTTTCCCATGGAAGAGAGCAAGGAAGGAAGGGGCCAAGGCAGTGTTGTCAGGAACAAAAGGCTCTGTGAATAACTTGCACAACCAAGGTTTCTAAAGAGCCAGAGAAAGGCGCAGTGAGAAGAGTGCTAGGGAATGGGCGAGGGGCGGGCAAATGCCTCTGTCTTTAGATTAGAGGATTCTCTGTCTCCAGTTAGGTCTTGGTCTGTCACTACGGCAACTATTGTCCAGCTAGAAAGGTCCCTTGCTCTGTTTTATTATTTATTTATTTACTTATTTATTACACTTTTATACCTCCCCATAGCCGAAGCTCTCTGGGCGGTTTACAGCAATCAAAAACATTAAAACAAATATACAATTTAAAACATATATTTTAAAAACAATTTAAAACACAATTTTAAAATTTAAAACAATATAAAAACAATTTAAAACACATGCTAAAATGCCTGGGAGAAGAGGAAAGTCTTGACCTGGCGCCGAAAAGATAACAGTGTTGGCGCCAGGCGCACTCGTCAGGGAAGTTGTAATTCAGGCCTCGCTGTCTCATACATACTTCATCTATCCCTGTCCCAGATGCCTCCATAATGGCTACACTTCCCTGTGTGTCTGTGTGTGTGGCAAAATGAGGATTTTTCATTTTTAAATGATATAAAACTTGTGACCAGCAAATGGCTCTTTGACACAAGCACAATTCTTCAGGCTAGGTCAGTTTCTGCTGGGCTTGCGTACATGGCTGATAGTGCCCAGTATAGGTTGTGCAGTCCACTTGCGGACCTCAAAGTGCCCAAATATGGGGGTTTTAGGGGAGTGGATAAATCCTGCTTTTTTAGGACACTTCCAGCACTGTAGCAGCTTAAGCAGGAAAGCATGAAGGGATCATGTGGACTTACTCTAAGAAGGTTGTGGGACTTTATTTCTTTTGCTCCACAACCCTTGTGCTTACTCCTAGGTGGTTTTTCCTCCATTCAGAAACAGCATGATAAAGAACCTTTTCTCTCTTTTGATTAAAAAAAAATCAGATGAGGGTGGTGGTGTTTTTATCCATTTTCTTCCCTAAATATCACTTTGTACATCTAGACTTCAGGAACTTCCAGACTGTCACTATTTTCTGTTGGGATTCACTTGCATACTGGTAAATTCAGATTGTCGTGAACCACCCTGTTCAGATCTTGTAAGTTCAGGTCTGTGGCTTCCTTTATGGAATCAATCCGTCTCTTGTTTGGCCTTCCTCTTTTCCTAGTCCCTCCTGTTTTTCCCAGCATTATTGTCTTTTCTAGTGAATCATGTCTTTTCATGATGTGTCCAAAGTATGATAACCTCAGTTTCATCATTTTAGCTTCTGGTGATAGTTCTGGTTTAATTTGTTCTAACACCCAATTATTTGTCTTTTTCGCAGTCCATGGTATGCACAAAGCTCTCCTCCAACAGCACATTTCAGATTACACAGTTAAAATTGATTGGGAGGTCTTGTCCCGATTGGGCTTTTTATGAAAAGGAAAATGATGGGGAAATGCACTGGAAAGTGTGGGATAACACTTGCTTTGATGCGATGTGTAGCCTCTCTGCAAACAAATGTGAATGTATGCTGATTGAATAGCCATTGCCATCTAGCCTCCCTGCAAACTAATCAGGATGAACGCTCAATAAACAGGTTGCCTGGAAGTGCCCATAATTATCAGCCATTTCTTGTGCTGTGCATGAGTTTGCTTGCTTGCTTGCTTGTTTGTGACATTTATATAGGCCAGCGTTTCCCAGCCTTTTAGTCCCCAGATGTTGCTGGAGTATAGTTCCCATGATTCCTGACCATTGGCCATGCTGGCTGGGGCTAATGGGAGTTGTAGTCCAGCAACGTTTGGGGACCCAAAGCTTGGGAAAGGCTGATACAGGCCACCCCATAACACTATTCTCAGGGCAGCTCACAGACACAAGATAGTAGAATACAATGTTAAAATATGATACCCTAAAAGAGTAAGGAAATGTGTGCGCGCGCCATATTGTAGGGAAGTTAGCCAAGTGTCATCTTTCTCCATCCCTCCACCCCAATGATCAGTGTATCACCAGAGTTTGGATGGTTATGCACACATACCATGGTGAGTGAGCAAGTCAGCATTCTGCACAGCTTCTCTCCACTACAAGTATGCACACTGCACATGAGAAGAGAATCCTTGCATTTAGGAAATATGCTAGCATGTGAGGTGTCCCAATGATGACACCTAAGAGAGATTATTTAGGTCAGGGGTGAGGAGCCTGTGGCCCTCCAGATGTTCCTGGACTCCAACTCCCATCAGTCAGGGATGCAGAGAGTTGTAGTCCAACAACATCTGGAGGCCCACAGGTGCCCCCCCTTTTTCGATAAATAATGGTACAAGCATGAAATTGAAAGTGCAGGAAAAGGACACGTTCCTGGAAAAAGTGAGAGCTTTTTCTCTTTGGGGATCCTTCACCATTGTGACTACGATCACTTACTGCCCAATCCTGTAGTTGAATTTCTCTGCTATCCAGGCAGGCAGAACATCATCATGGTTAGAAGACCACACCTAGTGCACATCTGATCCTCTTCCCAACTCCCCTGCAGCAAACACACACCTTTAAAGCGTCATGCTGTTACAATGGCTGTCACTGCCATGGACTTGCCCTTTTGTCAAACCAGTCCTTCAGTCTGTGTCACACACCCTTATTTCAAATACTGACAGGTGTGCTTGCCTCTCCCAGACCGGGTCTCCTTGCTCAGCCAGGTATTACGTTTGTGCCTAAGGCTACTTGCTTCCCAAGGCAGGGACTCATCCTGCCAGGCTAGTTCAGAGGGAAGGCACTGCTTTTTGCCACTTTCAGGGAATCACACTGCAATGTGGCATAAAGTGCCATTTTTCTGCTCTCCACAACATCTCCCATTTTATACTTCAGAGGGATTCTGAGGTGTCCTTTGAATTCTATGCCTAGTCTCCTTTCAGGTTTGCTCAGTTCTTAAGAAAAAGAGTCTTATGGCACCTTTAAACACTGTATTATTGCGTAAGGTGTCATGGACTACAGTCCACTTCCATCAGATGCATGAAGTGTTATCCTGAATTGCAGTGGACTGTAGCTCATGAAAGTTTATGCCGTAGTCAATGTGTTAGTCTTTAAGGTGCCACAAGACTCTTATCATTGTTTTTCTGCAAGAGGTGAATGTGTCTATCCCTCTGAGAATTAGTCCTTAAGGACTCCTCTTTTCATAATGGTGCAGAATCACTCACAAGCACGTGTGAACTCCATATTCTTTCCTTGCAGGGTCCCGACAGTTCCTGTGAAAAACCTCAATGGCTCAAGCCCAGTCAACCCAGCACTGGCAGGTAAGAGGGGTAATCACTGCAGGACCAAAGCAACCATGAACGACTCATGACTATTGCTTGGACTAAATAAGGGATGAGCTGTAATAGCTTTGGAAGCATGTTGAAAGGCTTCAGAAGGATCCCATCAGAATGCAGTGAGGGGGAAATGGTGGAAGTCTGTGCCCTTTGGTTATTCAGAGAATGCAAAGGATATGCAGAGTTGTCGTATGGGAAAAGGAAAGGAGCTGTGCTCAGAGAAATATATGGTGATGCTCTGTGGCAGGGTGGGGAGCCTGTGGCCCTCCAGATGTTGCTGGACCAGAACTCCCTCCATCTCTGACCATTGGCCAGCTGACTGAGGCTGATGGGAGTTGGAGTCCAACAACATATGGAGGGCCACAAGTTAGCCATCCCTGTTCCATAGGGTAGGATATACACTGCCATAGGCAAGGAGTGCAGCTTTAAAGAAGAAAAGGGTTATGGTGTACACTTGAATCTCAGTGACAGATTCTTGGATAATTATCATTGTTGTGAATAATTGTAGAATAATGACCATAGAAGGTTTTAAACGTTGAATTTTAATTTGCAAATACAAAATTAGTTGCCTGGGTCTTTGTGTATTATCAGCCTTCACGTCCGGCCTGCCTCTTACTTAGCATTATTATAAGTGTTGGGAGTGGCCAAAGGACACCGTCTTGCCACCCAACCACAAGGAGGAAACACCTTCAGAAATGGGCAGAACGATTCAAATGATAGGAAGCCAGTGTAATTTCTGCCAAAGTAAATGATGCCAGTGTAACATACCCCTATTCCAAACTCCTTTCAGGAGCAGGTCTTCTACCAGCTGAGCTGGCCCTTGAGCCTGGCAGAGACAAAACAAACCTTTAAAATAATTTCACTTACTGTTTTTGCACATGTGACTGAGCTGGAGGGAGTTTGGAACATGGGTAAGTCTCCTCCTGCCCTTGGAACACCCCTTTTTCGGGGATTTACCCTGGCCCTGGCTGAGCTGGGTTGGAGGAGCTGCACTGGCATTATCTCTGGCTGAGCCAGGATGAGGGTCTTCAGCTGGCTCAGCCAGAGATCTGCCTATCCCAAACTCCGCTCATCCTGGCAGATCTTGGGTTTGGATTGCTTCCGAAATACAGTTCCAGTTCACAGGGTACCATAAGCAGAAAGCTTGTAATGTCCCACAGATAGGAGGTTACAGAGAATATAAATTGGCAGAACATCACATTCTCTTGGGGTTGACTGTGTGGTGTTGGTCTTTTCTCTTATTATTGAATGGTTTTAGCATAAGAGTGCAAATGGATGGAGAAACATGTAGCATTGGGATAGCTGGCAGGGCTATGGTGGGGGGAGTTGGTGGGGGGCAAACAAGAACCAGTTTCTCAAATGTCCCCAACCCCTCTGTTCTACCCAGGAATCACAGGGATCCTCATGAGCGCTGCAGGTCTGCCTGTCTGCCTGACTCGACCCCCAAAACTGGTTCTGCATCCCCCTCCAGTCAGCAAGAGTGAAATCAAGTCTATCCCTGGAATATCCAATACTTGCCGCAAGGCCACCAAAAAGCAGACCAAGAAAGGTAAGAATGGAAAGTCTACCACCACCACCTTCCCTCCTTCCACCCTCATAGACCTGTAGAACCAAAAGGTCATGGCAGGATCTTAATACCGTCCAAAATTCTTCAGCTTTTCACTTAATCAGTCTACACAATTCAGACCACAAACAGAGAGCCAGTATGTTGCGGGAAGTAATTCCATTCAGATAGCCTGCCAAACCATGGCCTGTGTTACAAGGCTTAAAAACCAACCCATGGTTTGATGCTCCAGATGTACAGAAAAAGAATGTTTTAGTTTGCTGTGTAGAGCTCCATGCTCACATCACGTTTTGCTGCTCACTCACCTCCTACTGGAGTCCCTGGATGCTGTCTCCAGTTGTTCATGACTGCTGGCACTTCAGCATCATGTGTGCTGCTGCATTATCATCAGTTCTGCTGGAGGGTTTACCACAGGAGGGTGAGCTAGCCAAGGATGTACCTGCTCAGCGTTTCTCAGCCTTGCAGATTACACAGCATGTTCCGGTCTTTGCAGTCATCAATCTGCAGACCCTTCCTCCTCTCTCCAGTTTCTCATATGGTCGTTTATAACTGTCACCCAAATGTTGTTCTAATGCAGGGGTTGCCAGCATGGTGCCCTCAACTCCCATCACCCCTGACTATTGGCCATGCTGGCTGGAGTTACTCCAACAACGTCTGGAGGGCGCCACATTGGCTGCCCCGGTTCGAAAGCGTTATTTGCTCCCCTGCAGTGCTCCCCACCGCCGCCACCACTCCCACATTTTTGTCCCATACCAGTGTGCGGCTGCATCCGCTGATAGCTAGACAATGGCAGATATCCAAGCAGTGTTCTTCCAAAAAATTTCTCCTGGATGATTCCCATCTGTTGCATTACCTAACACATGTCCCCTGCTGTTGACTTATACACATCCTCCGCCCCCTCATAATTTCCCAACCCAGCTGTAGCAAGCGTGTTGTACGAAGCTCCCTGTCTGGTATGGCTTTTCCCTTTTTAATTGTCCTCTCTCCAGAGTACCTAGCACCTGCTTGACAGTAATAATAATCCATTCTTTCATATCTTGTGGTAGGGAAGCGAGAAGGGACACCAGAAGCCTAACCAATTTCGCTGGGGCCCGTTGTGCATCAGTAAAGGAGGTGGGAGTGGAGGCAGATAACAGGGGACCCTTGATGCCCCAGCCAGCGCACCTGTCTCTCACCTCATTATAACGCTGACAAGGGCAGATATTCTCGAAGTGCCCCTGACATGACCCAGCAGCCACGGGTCTCAAGGGCTGAGTTCTGCAATCTGCTATCAGTTCCAAGGCTCAGCCCTGGAATATATGAATCAATACTATATTAACGTGTCCCAGAAGAAGTATATGTATTTCCCTCATCAGGTTCCTCCAGGGTCCCACGCTTCAGGGATTAGGTGGAAGGATTTCCAGATCCTTTCTGGACAGGCTTGAACCCCAACATCTCTTTCTCTAGAAACAAAAATGCTCTTGCCAAGAGCTTTGCACTCTCCTACTGTCTTTTCTCAGATGGCTTAAGGCTGCAGTCCTAGACACACTTCCCCATGAGTAAGTTCAGTCAGTCACAGTGGGTTTGGCTTCTGACCAGGATCTGGCAGTAATCAATCCAGCCCACAGCCAGCTGTTTGGGATTTTGTGACTGCAATCCTGTGAATACAGAAGTGAAGTGCCCCTTCCCACCTTACACATCAGAGCCTTGAAAAACCAGAGTTTACATTCTCAGACACAAAAAAAGAAAAAGAAAGAGAGAAGCTGCATTGGGAACTCAGTGGAAGGTAGGAAAAAGCATGGCAGGGGTTGAACCATTTTTTTAACGCTCTGAGACAAAGCCCTTTGGAAATAAGTACTGTATCAACAAGTGGGACTTCTGATGGACTATTGCAGTGTGCCATTCCCTTGGTCTTAGGGTGCCAGCCAGCCATGCCCTTTTCTAGGGGTGCCTCCAGACTGTCACTATTTTGTGGGAGGGATTGCAGCCCTCAACAGAGAATAGTTTCCCATCCCTGCTGTTGAGCTCATACTCTAGTCTGCAAAGAGCCTTTCTTTCTATGTCCAACCAAGTCTTGGCTTACTTTTTTCAATTTTTATTTTTTTATTATTACAATTATATCCCACCTTTCCTCCAGGGAGTTCAACATGGCATACAAATATGGTTCTCCCCCTCCTAGTTTTATCCTCACAACAACCTAATGAGGTAGGTTCAGCTGAGAGACAGTGACAGGCCAAGAGTCACCCAGTGAGCCTCATGGCTGAGTGAGGATTTGAACCCTGGTCTCCCAGATCCCAGTCCTGCACTCTAACCACTACACCACACTGGCTGTCTTGCCCCTGGATGGTTGAGATACTTGGGTGGAAGCAAGGGAAGTGGCTGGCACTTCTTCTGTCACAAACAAGAGCCAGGTCTGCAATGGACATGGAAATAAGTGAGGAAAAGTTGCTTAGCCAAACTCTAGGCTGCAGCCACAAACTGGGTGGATACTTTTTCCAGGAATACAAAATCACCCAGGGAGGGACAGACAGCAGGCATCCTGCGAACATTGGAAGCATGTGGCCTGTGCACGCTTCACCCCTGAGACTAGGGTGTGTGGGTGAGAGTAGAGATGAGTGGATTAGAATTAAGGTATGAAATTGGAGTCTTCATCCTTACCATAGTTTCTTAATTTTTTAAAAAAATGTATCGATGTTATTTATGGTCTTGTTTTAATCTTGCACGGTGAAATCATCTCTGAGTTTTGCTATAAAATTAGTAAGAGCTGAGCTGTGGGCTGATTAGAGTGCTGAGGAGACTGTACTTCAGGGAAGCACAAATAAAAGCTGCTTATGTGCTTTTTTTCTTACTACTTCCATCTCTGTGGTTCAGAGACAGAGACACCTAGCTACAGTATCTTAATCAGGACATCATACCACACCATGGTTAGAGCAAGCTATGGTTTGCAAACCCACTTCAAACCATGGCTTCCAGTTCTGGTTTGCTAGTTATCTGCTAACTCTGGTTTATCAGGTTGGATGTCACACCCAAGCCATAGTTGAAGTGCACAAACCATGGTTTAGTAACGTTTGAATTAAGCCAGTATATACAAAACAAAGATGGGGTGAGAGAGGCAAGTTGCACAAAGCAAGGGAAGGCAACTTTAATTTCTGTTGTGCAATCCTCTCAAGTCTTCAACGAAATTTTAGGAGGCTCTGTTGGTGTCCCCCTGTGACACCCTTCCCTGGCTCTCCCTGTCAGGTTCCTACCTGCTCGTGGTTACTGCCTGTCACTAGGCACCACCAGGGACTCCACCAGTCCGGACTGTCCTTTTTTATGGTTTCTCTCCCTGCTCTAGCACAGATCTCAACAGATCCCCCTGCTAGGCAGCACCACCAGTCACGTCCTATAACCAGTATTCCCAGAGACTCTGCCTGAGTCTCTCTATCAGGTTACCTCTGTGACTGAGTGCTTAAGCTGTCCCACTCCCTTTGTATCAATGCAGATAATTCTGGTTTGCTCTGAATACTTGTGGTGTTATATTCTCCCCTTCACCGCTGCCACCATTTGTTTCCCTTCAGCCTTGGTATTTACCTTACCCTCCCTTCTGGTCTGTGAAACCCCAGCCAAGGATCAGGCCTTTGGTAAACCAAATATATTTATTAAATAACAGAGATAACAAGATTTCTTTATAAAGGCACTTAAGCATATGGTTTCATCTATTCCTGAGGTACTGGTCTTAGTATTAATCCGAACTCCACACTCTCCTCACATCCACCAACTCTCCACCCAATCTCCTCTCAAAAACCCACCAAAACAACCCACTCACGATCACCGTCCACCCAGATTCAACTGTCATCCTTCCATTTATACTCTCAGCCATTCTAAACACTCAGCCAATCATCCAGCATTCTACTGCCCATTCACTCCCCCCTCCTCTTTCATTCCACTTACCATGTATCTCCTATACAAACAGCACTTACCATATTTACACTAATACAGGATCATCACATTTCCCCCCCCCTTAAAATAACGGCAGAGTATTATTCCTGTTCCAGGGTTCATATGCCGCGTTAACAAATAAAACAAGTCTCTCTGGGGAAAATGTCTTTCTTTGTTCCTCCGTCTGGTCACGTCACTGCAGTCCCAACCACCTGCCTTGACAGTCCATCGGCCAGTACATTGTCCTTGCCTTTTATGAACTGGAAGTCCACTTGATAGTCTTGTAGGGCCCAGGACCACCTCTGCAGCATAGTATTATGGTTTTTCATAGTCTGTAACCATAACAAGGCCCGATGATCCGTTGTTACCGTGAATCTTCGTCCCCACACGTATGGGCGCAACTTATTCAGTCCCCACACGACCGCTAGGCACTCCTTTTGGACCGACGAATAGTTTTTCTCCCTCGGCATCAGCTTGCGACTCAGATACGCCACTGGATGTCTGGTGCCTTCTCTCTCCTGCAGCAAGACGACTCCCAGCGCGAGGTCTGACGCATCTGTAGCCACGATGAATGGTTGCTCATAGTCTGGTGCTATTAATATGGGTCCTTGGCACAAGGCTTGCTTCAGCGGATCAAAAGCCTTCTGACATTCATCCGTCCATACCACACGCTCAGAATACTTTTTCTTTGTCAATTCATGCAAGGGGGTTGTGATTTCCCCAAAATTTTTCACAAACTTCCTATAAAAACCAGCCACACCTAGAAATGCCCTAACTTGCTTTTTGGTTAAGGGGATAGGCCACACTTGTATTGCCTCCACCTTGCTCCATAAGGGGGTGATTTTCCCACTCCCCACCTTATGTCCTAAATAGATTACTTCCTTTAGCCCAAACTGGCATTTCTTAGCTTTTATTGTGAGGCCTGCTTTTCTTAATGCCTCTAATACTGTGGTCAGGTGTTGGACATGCTCAGGCACCGACTTGCTAAAAACGGCCACGTCGTCGATATAGGCCACTGCAAAATCTGACATGCCTCGCAACACAGTATTGATTAGCCTCTGAAACGAACTTGGTGAGTTCCTTAGTCCCATGGGTAAGGTCACAAACTCATATAACCCATCTGGTGTACTGAAGGCAGTTTTGGCTCTGGATTGCTCGTCTAGTTCCATTTGCCAAAATTCTTTACAGAGGTCTAACGTAGAGATAATGGTTGCTGCCCCCAATAACTCTAACATTGCGTCTACCCTGGGCATAGGATACGCATCTGGGACCGTAATTTTATTGATTAGCCGATAATCAATGCAAAATCTTGTCGTTCCATCTTTTTTCGGAACCAGGACAATACTTGAGGCCCAGGGACTGATAGATTCCCTGATCACTCCTAGTTCCAGCATATCTTTGACCTCCTTTTTGATCTCACTCAAAACTTTCCCATTCACACGGTACGGCATAGATCTGATTGGGGCGTGATCTCCAGTATCAATGGAATGTCTGGCTATACTGGTTCGGCCAGGTTTATTGCTAAAGAGATTCCCATAGTTTTTCAAAACTCTCAGAATCTCTTCTTTTACTTCCTCCTTCACCTCCTCTGGCCATTCCAACTGATCTACCCCTCCTTTGTCTTTGCTTTCCTGTACCAAATCTGGAAGTTCAGGCCTACTTCCCTCAGGAACTTGCAACACCTTTGCATCCCTGGTATGGTAAGGCTTTAACATATTTACATGAACCACTTTGCTTTTGTTTAATTGGTCTGTGGTGATTACATACGTCACTGTGTCAAGCCTTTCTCTTATGGTATATGGTCCTTCCCAGTTAGCCTGTAATTTTTCATGTTTCCTGGGTATGAATGCCATAACCATATCTCCCACCTCATACACATGTTCCCTGGCTGTTCTGTCATACCAGTAACTTTGCTTCTCCTGTGCTTGACTCAAATTCTCTTTCACTACTTCCATCATTGATCTTAATTTAGTGCGGAATTCCAATACAAAATCTACTACAGATGTTTTGTACTCTCCCAGGGTTCCTTCCCATGAATTTTTTAACAGTTCCAAAGGTCCCCTCACTTTTCTAGTGAACATCAGTTCAAAGGGTGAGAAGCCTGTTGACTCTTGAGGGACTTCTCGGTACGCAAATAAGAAGCATCCCAAACGTTCATCCCAGTCTTGTGGGTGATCTTGAACATAGCTTCTTATCATGCCCTTCAAAACCCCATTGAATCTCTCAGTTAGCCCATTAGTGGCGGGATGGTAAGTAGTGGTCTTTAGATGTTTTAGACCGCAACATGTCCACATACATTGCATCACTTCTCCCATGAATACACTGCCTTGATCCGTCAGCACTTCATGAGGGAAACCCAGCCTCATAAAGATTTTTAATAAAGCCTCTGCCACTACAGGGGCTTCTACAGATCTTAGTGCTTCTGTGTCTGGGTACCTGGTGGCAAAATCCACCACCACCAGTAGATATTTCTTGCCATGCCTTGTGGGTTTGGAAAAAGGGCCCACCAAATCCATTCCCATTCTATAAAAGGGTTGTCCAATTATAGGAAGGGGCTTTAAGGGTGCCTTAGTCTTTACTCCACTTTTTCCCACCTTTTGGCATATACCACAAGATAGACAATGTTGTTTTACATCTTTGGAGATGTTTGGCCAATAATAGTGTGCAGCCAATCTCCTCTTGGTCTTTTTTATTCCCAGATGTCCTGCACATGGGACATCGTGGGCTACCTCTAGCAATCTGGTTCTGTATTTGCTAGGTACTATCAATTGCTTCACTGGTTCACATTCATCCTTTCTCTCAGCAGGCATCCACAGTCTATATAAAATCCCATTCTCACACACAACTTGATTCCTCAGTTTGTCAGTGAAAGGAATCTGTTGGGTCAGGGCTTGCTCCTTTATTTGCTTCAGATTGGTATCCTTATTAAGTTCTTCTCTGAAATGCTTTCTGTCTTCCCCAGAGACCATTTGATACAGTTTGTCTCCTTCAGCAGGCCTGCCAAGGGTTGCTATGGTGACCTGAGGCTCGCAAACAGATTCCACCCTGTTTCCTTCAGCCCCTTTTAACATGGCTTCTGTTTCTCTGCCAAGTTGCTGTCTGGTCACCACATATATTTTCCCTTGTGCCCCGATAACATCTCTTCCCAGTATCACTGGTTCTTGTTGTTGGGCATTAATACCTACTTTATATTTGCCCTCTCGGCCTCTCCACTCCATTTTCACTAGGGCCATAGGCAAGCTTTCTGGTCTACCCCTCACTCCTTGAATAGTCACAGTTTCCTGAGGTAATATTTCCTCAGATTTTATTAAATCTGGCCTCAGTAACGTCTGAGCGGCACCAGTATCAAGCAATGCCCAATAATTTGCCCCTTGTACACTCACTTCCTCTCTCAGACTTGAATCAAGGTCTGTTACTTCTGTCCAGTTTATCTGGCAGAACTGAACCTTTTTCATGGTTAGATCTTTTGGTTCTATTTTTACTGCCCTTGCCTGAGCAGGATTACTAATGGGGTTGGCAACCTCACATTGAAAACGTAGGTGCCCCGGTCTACCACATTTATAGCATAATTTCTCCTCTGTTTTAGGGTACACAGATCCACTCTGGGGTGTCCTGTGCCCTTCAGATTTTACTGGAGGACTCACTCGCTGTGGCACCACATCCTTTCTGCCGCCACTATATGGTCTGGGTTTAAAATCTCTTGATGTTTTCCCCACCCAGCCAGTTCTATTGGAGGCAAAGTGATCCGCCATCTCTGCGGCCTCCTGCACCGATGTAGGGGAACGGTCTTTGACCAGGAGCCTTATTTCTGGTGGTAACTGATGGTATAATTGATCCAGTATCATGAGGCTTTTCACCTCTTCCACTGACTGAGCTTTGGCACTACTCATCCACTTTCCAAATATATCCATCAGCTTTGCTCCCAGTTCAACAAAAGACCTCCCTGCTTGGATCTGACAGTTTCGGAATAACTTTCTAAAATAGTCAGGTCCCAGTGTGAATCTTTTGTAGACTGCCTCTTTAAACTCAGCATAGGTGACGGGCCTGTCTGAGGGGAAATATTGGTATACCAGAGCTTGGAAAAGTTACTTTTTTGAACTACAACTCCCATCACCCCCAGACAGCATGGCCACTAGATTGGGCTGATGGGGGTTGTAGTTCAAAAAAGTAACTTTTCCAAACTCTGTGGTATACCTCTGCCAATTCCCCTTTGATCAGGTTTGATAAATACTGCATGTATTTATCTTCAGGTAGCCCCCACAACTGAGCTGCCTTTTCAAAGTTTGTGAGATAAATTTGAGGATCTTGACCAGGCTCATAGACAGCAAAGTCCTTTGGAGTAATTTTTATTTTTGTTTCATTTCTGTCCTTTCTTGTTTCATCAGAATGAAACTTCTCTCTTTCAAATTTTAACTTTTCTACCTGTAATTCAGCATCCACTCTCATTCTCTCAAATTCCAACTCCCTCTGCTTTTCTTTCTCATCCGCCTCAATCCTCAATCTCTCAGTTTCCATCCTCAACTTCTCAGTTTCTAACTCTCGCTGCTTTTCTTTCTCATCCATTTCAAAGACCCTCTGCTTGTCTTTTTCCTCAGCCTCCCTCCTCAATCTCTCAGTTTCTAACTCTCGCTGTTTATCTTTTTCGTCAGCCTCCCATCTTAACTTCTCTCTCAAATACTCTATATAAGCGGGATTGCTTAAGTATCCTTCTGGGGTCTCTTCCCTGACAGGTTGTTTTTGCTGGGCAGTTGCAAATCCTATAAGTGCTACCCTCAATTCATCTACCCCTTTACCCTCGTGAGGTAAATTGAATGTTATGCACTTCTCCACCAGCTCCTCTCTTTTCATTTTTATATATTCAGCCATGGTGTTTGAGTTCACTCACTCTTTGCCACACACTCTTTGCCAGTCACTCTCACAAGTAATCTTGTTTTGTTATTTCTGTTTGTCACACCACTGTTAGGGATTCTCTAGTATTCGTACCACCGCTACAGCCAACACCTGTGACATAGTCTCCTTTGTTCGTATCCCACTGCTACTGCCACCACATGTGACGCCCTTCCCTGGCTCTCCCTGTCAGGTTCCTACCTGCTCGTGGTTACTGCTTGTCACTAGGCACCACCAGGGACTCCACCAGTCCAGACTGTCCTTTTTTATGGTTTCTCTCCCTGCTCTAGCACAGATCTCAACAGATCCCCCTGCTAGGCAGCACCACCAGTCACGTCCTATAACCAGTATTCCCAGAGACTCTGCCTGAGTCTCTCTATCAGGTTACCTCTGTGACTGAGTGCTTAAGCTGTCCCACTCCCTTTGTATCAATGCAGATAATTCTGGTTTGCTCTGAATACTTGTGGTGTTATATTCTCCCCTTCACCGCTGCCACCATTTGTTTCCCTTCAGCCTTGGTATTTACCTTACCCTCCCTTCTGGTCTGTGAAACCCCAGCCAAGGATCAGGCCTTTGGTAAACCAAATATATTTATTAAATAACAGAGATAACAAGATTTCTTTATAAAGGCACTTAAGCATATGGTTTCATCTATTCCTGAGGTACTGGTCTTAGTATTAATCCGAACTCCACACTCTCCTCACATCCACCAACTCTCCACCCAATCTCCTCTCAAAAACCCACCAAAACAACCCACTCACGATCACCGTCCACCCAGATTCAACTGTCATCCTTCCATTTATACTCTCAGCCATTCTAAACACTCAGCCAATCATCCAGCATTCTACTGCCCATTCACTCCCCCCTCCTCTTTCATTCCACTTACCATGTATCTCCTATACAAACAGCACTTACCATATTTACACTAATACAGGATCATCACACACACCCCCTTCAGTCCTTCTTCCCATTTCCTGCCCTACCTTTCACCTCACCAATTGTCTCCACAAATGGTGCCTCCAGCATGCTAATTATCTCTTGTTTTTTTTCTCCTTGTCCAGGTAAAACCCCTGAGGAAGTGCTGAAAAAATACCTACAGAAGGTGCGCCATCCCCCAGATGAGGCAAGTCTGGTTCTTTTTTTATAGTATGTCTATGTATGTTTGAGCAAGTGTACTACACTAGCTCATGTGTTGGTTTAGGATGCAGGGTTTCATGGTGCAGGCTTTCTTTGTGCAGAGTGTAAATTGCCCAAACCTTACTATTACTGCTAAACATTTCTCTAGCAGTGACTGTGCTGGGTGTTGTTGAGAGTACAGAAGTGATGCAGTTTTCATTCATTCAGCAGATTTATAATCTATGCACAAATGCCTTGGTGCTGAAAGAGGCCATGGAAAAATGAGTGAATGAGGATGACGCATAGGAATACAGAAAGTTGCCTTATACAGAGCCAGACCGCTGGTCCTACTAGCTCAGTCCTGTCTACACTACATTGGCTGGCAGAGGCTCTCCAGGGTCTCAGACAGGATGCTTTCCCAGGCCTTCCTGGAGATGCCAAGGATTGAGCCTGGGACCTTCTGCATGCCAAGCAGGTGTTGTACCACTGAGCGGGCAGATTCAGTGGGAGTGAAAGTAAAACTAAGGTGGTTTGAGAGAGGCTTTTCTGGAGAAGCAGATTTTTGTGGAGGGACCTAAAGGGGGGAGAGGGTAAGAGTATCACTGCCAGTCAGAGCAGACTACACTAGGCAAGCTGAACAAGCAGTTCACACTAAGATAGCTTCTGATGTTCCTCTGAGCTTGATGTATAGTGGAAGGAAGGCTGTTCCAAGCTTTAGAAGCCAGCATGGCAGAAGACACAGAGGAGGGCGGGGGAACTGGTAGCCCTCCAGATGTTGTTGGGCTCCAACTCCCGTCAGCCCCAGTCAGCATAGCCAATGTCCAGGGATGATGGAAGCTGTAGTTCGGCAGCATCGGGGGCAGACAGATTCCCCATCCCTGGTATAGCGTAACGTTAGTGGCAGGAGGTAGAGGTGGCAGGCAGATGAAAGTCACACAAGCCTACTTCGTTGCTGCCAAGGAGGGCATTTAGTGACAAGACCTCCAGTCATTAGTAGGTTGGGCTTCTCTCAGACTAATGTTTCTGTGTCTGCATGTACTTTGCTCTTCTGTTTAAATGCAGTTTCCTGCATCTCTTTAGGACTGTACCATCTGCATGGAACGCCTCTCTGCCCCTTCAGGCTACAAGGGGCCTCAGCCGGCGATCAAGCCAGACTTGGTGGGCAAACTTTCAAAGTGTGGCCACATGTACCACCTCCACTGCCTTGTGGCTATGTACAACAATGGGAACAAGGTGCGTTACTGGGATGGGGAAGGTGCAGATGCGTGGGATGTGCCTGGAAACTCCTGTACCAAGAGTTCTGAGGAGCAAACACCTGTTTTGGTGCTTGATAGCACCTCATAGACCTGGGTTTCCTGCCACAAAATGTATGTAGCTCTTTGTAGTCATGAAGAACAAGGCTCACAGGGGTTAGATGTAAGAGGTGGGGAGAGCAAACATGGTATCTTAAAACCTTGTGTTGTGTTACTACACTTGGGGATGGATGAGATTGCAAAGTGCTTACAATTCCACCACCACCCTTACTGTGGTAGGAGCAGTACTGTTTAAAGTCAACCCTGGTGTCTTTTTATTCTGTGCTATTCCAAAAATAGTGCCTGGTGTTGTTACTTGTCCATCATGCTTTAGGATGGGAGTTTGCAATGTCCGACCTGCAAGACCATATATGGAGTGAAGACTGGCACCCAGCCTCCTGGGAAGATGGAATGTCACCTTATTCCTCATTCATTGCCTGGGCATCACGACTGGAAAACCATCCGAATTATCTACAACATTCCTCCAGGGATCCAGGTGAGATTCCAGCTTCATGGGCAGGTTCCTTAGAGGACCACAATTGTAACGGGGGAGGGGCAAGGGGAGTGTGGTGGGCTGTGGGTAAAGCCCTCAGACAGATCCTACAATTTTGTCTTCCAACCAGCGTCATATTTGGAGAATCACTGGGTCTTTCTTGACCTGTGAACTTTCTTTAAGGATGCTTGAAAATTCACCTTAGTTTTCATGTGTATCTCATCCTTTTTAGGGACCAGAGCACCCAAATCCTGGGAAGAGCTTCACTGCCCGGGGTTTCCCTCGACACTGTTACCTTCCAGACAGTGAAAAAGGCAGAAAGGTAAGTGTCATCTTCTTACTATAGGAGGTAAGCAAGCCTACCCAAACATTCTCTTTCATAGGCTGTATCTTAGGACAGGGGTTTGTTCTATGGCAAGGAAGACCTCAATTGTTCTGGTCTGGGTTAATCAGTTTGTGGCCCTGGCACAGGCTTGCTGGATAACCCTGAACAGCCCACTAGAGATGATTGCAGCTTCAATGTGCAATTCTGTATATGAGACAGGGGATGCCACCAATTTCCAATTTAACAGGGGTTAAGAGCAGTTTTTGGAAGTTCCTATGTCCTTTCAAACAAAGCTCCCGCATGCCTTTGTTATAGGTTGAATTTGAGTCCCAAAGCAAATGCTCTTGCCTTGGAACACTGAAAAAAACATTCTCTGGTTTTGAAGCTGAGCAGGGCCAGCACAAGGGGGCAGCCAGGTTGGGCCCTGGCCAAGGGCCCTTGTGGCCTTAACAGGCCCCTCCTTAGGGTGGGAGGGTAGCGTTCCTGTTCTGCGATCTGCAGCAGCACCGGCTTCTGCACCTGCTGCAGATTATGGAGAGGGAGCTCCGAGGCACCTCCCCTCCAATACAGTCAGTGCGGACACCGCATGCCTCACCTACCTCTGTCGCTCCTGTAAGTGATGTGCGCACTGTGCACTCATGCCTGCCATCCACCAAGATGGTGGCGTAGGCTTCCCTAAGGGGCTGACGTCCCTGCCGCCATCTTGGTTGATGGTAGGCATGCACATGCAGCGTGCACATCATTTACAGGAGCGATAGAGGTAGATGGGACACATGGGTGGGTTTATTAGCCCTGCGCAGCCTGTAAGGAGGGGTTTTGATTACAGTTGAATCAAAACATGAAATCCTCTTTCCTTAAATATTAGCCTATGGCACTGCAGAATGTCTTATTATAGAGAGGTATTAATGTGATGTAGAATAGGTCATAGGGAGATTGCAAGGGGGTGTTGTTTTAGACAGGAGGGATAAGAGGAGAGAGTTTGATGCAATGGGATAATCGGCTCAGACAGGCTTTTTTGCAACGAATGGCTGCTTCATGTTACAGATTTGACCTGTACATGCTTACACTTATGTGCGAGGCGCTTCATTTCACTGCTTGAGTACTGTGAAAAGACGCTGTCCATGCTTATGGGGAGCATGCAAGAAGCATCCCAAAGGTTCACCAGTGATATCAGGTCTAGAAGAGAGCACAGAAATGAAATTTTCCAGGTTCATTTGTCCTTACTTGAAGCCCAGTTTGTTCATACATGCTCAGATGGTGTCTCCCCCCCCCCCAAAAAAAGTGGATTAAATATCATCAGTGGAGAAAAGAAGACCCAGTTTACCTGGGGCAGTTCTTCACTTTGCACTGCAGGCCAGTTTTTCCTCACAGTGTGGCTGGCCACTGTGAGCAGAGGATACTGGATTAGATAGGCTCTCCTGATGTGAAATAGCCCACAGTATGAGTCACTGCAGTTTGGGCATGCTCCTCCTCTTAACACAACTCCTTTTCCTTCTGGCAGGTGCTGAAACTGCTTCTGGTAGCCTGGGATCGGCGGCTGATCTTTGCCATTGGCACCTCAAGCACCACCGGCGAGTCAGATACTGTGATCTGGAATGAGATTCACCACAAGACAGAGTTTGGCTCCAACCTTACAGGCCACGGCTACCCTGATCCCAACTACCTAGATAACGTGCTGGCTGAGCTGGCAGCTCAGGGCATCACAGAGGAGAGTGCGGTCCAGGAAAAGGATTGAGAGTGCAGGAGGAGAGGGGAGACAGGCCTTGCCCTTGGGGGTGGAGCTAGAAGTGTAGCAGGTGTTCCATGGATCATGCTCCCTCCCTCTTCCACTGTGCCTGCTCTAATCCGATCCATTTCCTGCTGCCACAGCCACCATCTGCCTCTTAAAAGGCCCGGCTCTGCCTGTCCAGCAGTCTACTTAGGGGCCTGCTCCGATGAGAAGCCACTGGCTCTCACATGGCCCCACAGCACTTGACTGATAGCAGTAAACAAACCTGGGCGTTTTCTTCTAGCTCATCTTGGGCGTGGGGTGGAGTGTCCTGATGAGGCCTGAGGTTATATTAACCTTAGTAACCAAAAGCTGTTTGGAGGCTCAGAAACCTGGCTTGGCATTTTTATGTGGGCAAATTTAAATTCTGAGAAAACAAAGCAAGGTATGCCTTGGGGGCAGGCAGCCCCATCCAGCATCTTGGGTTGTACCACTCAGGAGCTGAGAAGATGGCTCCATTCCAAAGGCACTGAGGATTAAAACCAGCCCTGGTCTCTTTTTCTTGCCCAGCTAGGTGCTTGGTTCTGTGTTGTCATGTCACTGCTGCTTTCATGTCGTTGGCTCAATGTGAGTCAGACATGTGCTGTTTGCTGGTCTGGCACTCTGCTCCCTGGCAGCCTCATACCTTCTGAGGCTGCCTTCCTGGGCCTGTTGCAAGATAGCGAAGAAGCAGGTCTGCTTCCTGCTGGAACCTGCCCCAGTTCCTTAGGGAAGCACGTGGGGAATACCTTTTCTTGGGTGCATTCCAGACTGGGTCAGCTGTAGGCAAGTCCTCGTGTCCTATTCAAAAGTGGACTAGAGCAGAATAACTGGATCGCAGCTGGTACCTAAACTGAACCTCAATCAGATGCTGTAAACCTCTTGCTTCCCTGTAAGTTGGGATATTGAATCTCGCCCGTGCCTGCCTCCAAATAAAGTCAGTCCATTCCAGACCAAGCCTCACTGTTGTGGCTGGATCTGCTGTACCCACTTGGACTCCGTGATGCAATACGTACTTGGCAAGAGTTTAGGTCAGGCCTCCCTGTCTCATTGCATTTACTTCTCTCCAGACCAGTACAGAGCCATGTGCCCCCATCTCTCTTTCTGTTTTGTGAATTGCATCCCAGGGGCTTGTGTTACGTCTGATCTGTTTCTGTTGTGGGGTTAGAATGAGTGGAGTTGTTGTGGAGGTGGTGAACGTGAGACACTTTCGGCTTTTGCTCCACGCACTCCCAAGGTGGGTTCTTTGAACTATTTGTATGGGGGAGTCCCCTGGATACTGATTTGAATTTATTTACCTCATATTTGGGGGGTTTGTCGTATATATGTATATATTTATATATATATATTTGTAATGTATGAGAAAAACTTTGAGGCTAGGATGTGTAACACAATGGTACTTAAGTTAGACCTGGAGGCTAAGCACAACTGTTGCTGCAGTTTGCCTTGGTATAGAGCAGAGTTAGCCAATGTGATACCTTCCAGATGATGCTGGACTACAACTCCCATCATCCCTGACTATTGGCCATGCTGGCTGGGGCCGATAGGATCTGGAGTCCAGTGACAACCGAAGGGCACAACTTTGGCTACTCCTAGTTTAGAGATAAGAGTGGGAGCCCTTTTGAAATGGCTGCACTAATGATATATTAGGTCCATGCCCTTTCTTCCTCAACCCTGGTATTTAAATCAATACTTTGGCTTAGGAAAGAAGAATACCTTAACAACCCATGTGAAATCTCTGTGGGGCAAGCTCGGATGAAAAAATAAAGAGATGGAACAGGGCTAGAGAGAGAGAGTGTGAGAATAGAAAGGAGCATGTTTGTAGAGGTGACTGACTGCATGCTTGTCTGGGTTGGTGATGGCATGGTGTGTGTGAATGAGGAGGAGCTCAGAGACGTCACAAGGGTTGTTAAGTTTGCCATGATTTTTTTTTAAGGCTCTTGATAAATAATTTGAGGCTCCTAGGTACATGTCATCTGGGAAGTCTCCTCTTTCTCATCCTCAAGAGGATATTGACATTCCATTGTGCCTGGTTCCTCCTGAAAATCTACATGTGTTTCAGAAGTTGCTTCCTCTAGGCTAGGGGTGGCTAACCTACAGTTTTTCAGGGGCCTGATCCAGTCCCATCCCAAGCACCCCTGACCCCACCAATTTTGGCAGCACCAAAAAGAATAAAGGAAGAGGGGAGACTGTGTGCCTATGTGTGTGTTTGTGTGCAAGCACAAGTATGGGCTGGCCACATCCACAGCTGGCATACAGCCTCTGGAGGTATGTCCAAGGGTTAATGTGCGATCCTTAGGCCAAAAACAAATCAGCCGTTCCTGCTCCAGGCCCTTGCAGAGGAGCCAAAACAATGTCTTCCTTGCCCTTTTCCCAACTCTTTGTGTCCCCTAAAACTAAGCTCTTTAATTTATAACTCGGTTACTACTTAACAATAGTAACCAGGGGCTATTACCAGATGTGATGTGCCCCAGCTTCTGTCCTACATTATTTTATACGGCTTCCTTTCTCAATAAATCCTACCAGGCATTTCCCTCTTGGATTCTCAGTTGCCTGTATCTTCCCTGTAAATGATTTGATTTGATTTGACTGAGCAGAGAACAAAACAAAACAAAAATTCCCTATCCTTGCTAAATCTTCTAAGTGGAACCCATCAGCACCACCACCCCCCAAAAAATTAACCACGGCACTCCCTCAAATGTGACTTAGCCTCCAGGATAGGGGAAAAGTTTTGGAGGGCGACCTTCCAGCCACAGTCATCTCCCAACTACCGGGAGTCAATTTGCCTTTTTTTTTACTTTTTTTTTTACTTTTTTTGGGGGGATGATTTATTTCTTCCTTGAACTTTCCAGCTGTTGATAATTTTGTACTTCTTAGGGAATGGCCAGCCTGATGTGACACTGTCATCAAGGGTGATGGGGAGGGTCTCTCTTTTTCCCTTTTTGGCCTCTTCATGTCCCAAAACAGGTTGTGTGGGTGCTGGTAGTGGTATTGGGGGTGGGAGGGGAGGGCAGGGTGGGGGAGCCATGATGTATATTGTTCGTTTGTTGTTTGTGAACGGTGCGTTTTGCCCATCTCTAGTTTGTTGCATTGCGTCAGGATGGCACCCTTGGGGGTGTAACAATAAAAGGAAATCTCCACTGCCAATTTGAAAAATGTTTTGTGTCTGTGTTTTCTAAGTTTGTGTGTCTGTCTTTTGTTCATTGTTTGTGTTTCCTGAACAGGTGGATGTGTGTACTATTTACCTAGCTGGGAGAACACCAGCTTTCAGACAGCCACAAGGAGGCATTGCTCCAAGAAAAAGCTAATATTTGGGCCGGAGATCAATGAGGAGCTGACAGAAAACTAACTCACTATAGTTAGCACAACTTGGAAGAAAGTGTTTAGACTCAGGGGCAAACTTTTAATCTTTAGATTTTAGTCAGAATCAAAAGCTTTAAGTGTCAGATGAGAGGGAAATAACTTGAAAGCACAAAGCAGGATCGTCTTGCTAAACCTCTGGCTTGGTTTGAGTTGGTTCTGCGCTTGGAATCTGATTATACTCGCAGTCATCTAGGATTGCCAATTTTCCCCCTGAGATATTGTGACATTAACAGCTGCATGGCAAGTACAGATGCAGCTCTCTCTCTCTCTCTCTCTCTCTCTCTCTCTCTCTCTCTCTCTCTCTCTCTCTCTCTCTCTCTCTCTCTCTCTCTCTCTCTCTCTCTCTCACTCACTCACTCACTCACTCACTCACTCACTCACTCACTCACTCACTCAGGTTAAAGAAGCAGCGCTGGAGAAATTTGGATATACTTGAGAAATTTACAATGCCTACCTCTGATTCAGGGATGAAAGGTGCAAAGCCAGTAGAAGGACGAGCTGATGGAAGATGTAGTCCAAAATATCTGGAGGGCACCAGGTTTGCCCTCCAGAAGGCTGTCTTAGATGATCCTGGCACCTGGTGGAAGTAGGCTGTTCGTTCATTCCAGTCAAGAACAAACAATCAACAGGCATGTCTTTTCCACATTTCCTTGATAAGCACAGAATTTTCTATGTGGGCTACCATTTGCCATTTTAATACTTCAGCTTTAACACTTTTTGTTTGTTTAATTATTACTCTTTAAGCAGGTTTTGAGCCTCTGCCTCTGTGGTTGCCAAGAAAAACTGGAAACTAGTGTGCAGTGTCAGAAACCAGGGTGGGGCTGCTCTGGGCCTCCAAAGTTAAAGGAATACAACTTCACAACTCAGTCTGCACAGCTACCTGTTACTCTCCCATAGTTATTTTTCCTGATTCTTCTAGAGATCCAATTCCCAGCCCTTGCATTCCATCACCCTTTCCATTGTCCTATAATTCCACATGTGATAGCTTGTCCAATTAGCCTCTATTTTCATGATCAGTAAATATATAGAGGTATATTTCACACATGAATTCAGTTCTAATTGCAGATTATGAGTTTTCTGGGTGCAGAATCCAAAAACTATATGCAAAGTGTATATACTTTCACACAAAATGTGACTGATTTTACTTGTATAGCTTCTTTCCTACTGATTGTTCTACTTGTGTGTAGTTTCCTCTCTTTGTTTAAATGAGATCTAAGTGCCTACATCCTTTCTTCTATCCTTTAAAACTGATTCACCAGCAGCAGTTTAGAGAAACAAGCAATAAAACGGGAAAAGCAAATGGGAGCAACTTTCTGAAAAACGACGTTCTTTGTTGGCTCCCTAAAGCTCACACATAGTGCTGTTTTATTTCCTTCAGGCATATTGGATTGTATATTTATAAAGGAGCACAGTTGTATTTTTGCATTCTGAAGTAGTTTTAATACATTGTTTACTGGATCAAATAAAAGCCTTTACTGGATCAAATAAAACCAAACATCCAACACTAACCTGCTGTGGTTTACAGACAAATCAGTGACTGACTCATTGACGCATTGTGGAAGAGCCATTTTCCTGTCAACCTTTTCTGGGAGGATAGATGTTATTGTAATGGATCATAAGCTGCTGACTGGGCACAGAGGAGCTGTTTTCAATAGAATAAAATCGTGCTAATGCACCAGCCTAATGTGTTCAAAATTCCCCTTGTGGGGTGGGCTCAGTCAAGAAAAAAGGAAAATAAATTCATGTTATAGAAAGATAAAAGCCCTTACAGCGACTTTCCACTTTTCTGCATCTCTGTACTTTGGATAGCTAAACAAGAGCTGAACCTTGAAGTTACTTTGCATCCTCTTTGTTTCTTATGCCCTCCTTCTCCTTTCCTCCTCTAAGCCCTAAGGGCTTTGTGTGCATGTGACAATAAGCATGCTTTCTCTTCCATCCGAGTAGCTCAAAGTATCTCACATTCCTCCAAGCTAGTTTAGCACCCCCTAGGCAAACTTCCACTAGGCCTTGTTCCTATGCTACTAGAGTCTGTTTCACCCAACATTTGGAAGGGGGCAGGGCAGGGTATGTCCTTGTAAAGTTGTATCAAGTTAGTCTTAATCTCATGGCAAAAGGGAGCGTGACAATTCATGCAGGGGTTGCTAACATGGTGCCCTCCAATAGTTGGGACTCCAATTCTCATCAGACCCAGCAAGCGTGGATGATGGGAATTAAACATCTGGAGGGTGCCGTGTTGGTATTCCATGGCAGCAGCTATTGCATCTTCCACATGCCATTCGTGCTAAATTGGGGTGGGAGCCTATTTTCAACCTGAGGGTCGCATTCCCACATGGGCAACCTTCCAGGGTTTCATGTCATTGCTCGGCAGGACCAGAGGCCAAGTTGACAGTGCACCAGATATGAGTCTTGCCTTGTACAGCAAACTGTTCCACTCATGCAAAAGCCAAAGGTTTCCAAGTTTTTGCCATGTTTCTCCACTGAGGTGTCACAATTCAAGGACAAATTTCTACCAGGCAGAAGCACTAGAGGGAGCAGGGCTGGTAAGAGGCGTGGCCTTGGGAGGGGTGTGGCCTGGAAAGAGTCCTGAGGGCCACCTAGAGGGCCACATTTGGCTCCCACACCTCAGATCCCTCAATTCTGGGCTCAATAGATGAGTGGTTGGAGTAACAAAAGAATATGGTAGCAGCTATAATTTGTCCTATAGATATGATTGCTGAGGGATACAAGTAGAGACTATAGCTAAAGGGTTTTTGCAAGTGGTGGAGAGACATTCCGTTTCTGAAGTTTCAGCTGGATTAGCAATGGGCAGCCTCTGGACCCCTTATCCCCCCCCCCAAAAAAAGTGTGCTAATGTGCCTCTTTCCTCCCTAGAAGCAAAAGCGTATGAATTAGCACCCACTATGGCAATAGGACTTGGCGTTGGGCCGTTTGGGGGGTGTAGCATAGGTCTCAGGGAAGCCCCTCACCACCATCTTGTCAAAGTGGTCCACAAGCAAAGCCAGACTTTGAGCATGTTTAAAGGGCAGCTTCTTCCATGCCCAGTTCAACTCCAGAAGTGTTCATTGTTTTCAAGGTGCTTACAGACTGACCACTTTATTATCTGATCCAGAATTTTCCGAGGGATGTCAGGCTGACTGATTTGTAGTTCCCAGTTCCTTCTTTTTTCCCTTTTTGAAGATAGGGTGTTAACCCTCCTCCAGTCATTAGCACTTTACTCATCCTCCATGATTTCACAAAGATGATAGACAATGATTCCAAGAGTTCTTCAGCCAGTTCTTTCAATCAATTTCAAGGATGCAGTTCATTGGGCCCTGCAGATCTGAACTCATTCAAAGTGATTAGGTATTCCATGACCGTTTTATCTATCATTCTCAAGCTGCAGTCCTGTCCCTTCAATTCCACGTTTGCCAGGACGGCATTAGACCCTCTTTTGGGAGAAGACTGAGCCAAAGTAGGAATTGAACACTTCTGCCTTTTTGTCATCTGTTATCATTTTGTCATCCTCATTGAGTAGCTGTGCCACCACTTTTTCCTCTGTTTTTTACTATGGATAGACCTGAGATAATGCAAACACGGTGTCACATGGCACCTTTAAGGACTAACAAATTTATTATGGCATATACTTTTATGGAGTACATAAATGTAACCTAAAGGAGGATGCCTTTCATGCAGCCTGTATAATAGTAGTTGTCTTGTGAGAGTTCCTGACTAAGAAGGGACCCACATAGGGCCCTTCCCTGCTAAATCAGTTTCACGTGTAGACATGCCCTACAAGAAAGAAAGATTTTAGAGGTGCTGTAGCTAATTGGGCGTATGTTACTCTTATCAGGCCATGCCTATGCTACCATAGTTGTGACGGCACTCACTTAGTGGGCAAGTCCTGAAGATGTCTGCTGTTGCAGCATGTGCTCTCTTAAAGGAGCAGAGTCATCCCACACTTCATCATCCCCGTTTTACAGGGGGATCATTCCTGATTCTCATTTATCACTGATTTAGGCAAAGTGTTTGAGAGAACATGAATGGGCAAGAGTGCAGATAGAGCCATATAGAAGTGGTTGTGCAGTTTCAGACATGCAGCCACTCACCATTTGGCTTTGAACCTTGCACACTGGCTGGAGGCTTTCCTTGAAAAACAGTGTTCTGGCAAATGGTGCTATTGTCATAGAAAGCACATGGAAAGAGATTGTTTCCTTGTATTGGTTGCACTGCACCTGATGATCTTGTCATTCCTTCCTCTAGCAAGATAACATAGGGAGTCCCTGTGATCAAAATAACTCCTTCCTTGGCATGTTGATGGCAATCTCATGACACAGTGCCACCATCTTAACTCATGATCTGCAGTGCTAACAGGCAGGAGGACCTTCTCAAGGAAGATGACTTTAGGTGCTGTGTAGAGGTAGGAATAGGGAAGCTGTGGCTTTCCAGAAGTTGCAAGACTCCCAAATCCCATCATCCCTGACCATCAGCCATGGTGGCTGGGGCTGATGGGAGCTGGAGTCCAACAACATCTGGAGGGCCACAGGCTCCCCATCCCTGTTGTATCCTAAACCCCTGCAACATTCACGTGCAGATGTGCCCATAAATAAGATGGGGAAAACAGCAGCTAAAAACTCTGGGGATCTGCTGCCAGACAAGAGGAAGCCATTCAAGGCTGGATGGGCCAATGGGTCTAACTCAGTATAAGGCAGCTTCCCAATGGAAAGTGCAAATGGGAGCAGCCAAAGAAAAGGAGCAAGAGGCAGGAGGAGACGGCCCATAGCTGTGCCTGGTAGCACATGATTTGCAGATGGGGTTGTAACCTCACAGCAAAACCTGTTAACAGACAGCAGTAGGTTTCCTACCTGGTAACTGAAGAACCCGCCCAAAGTCACAGAGTACTTCCGTGCCCTCTCATCACTGCTGACGCAGATCTTAAGCTGGTCAAAGAGCTTCAGCTGGTAGTACCTGGAGGACTGGGCATTAGTCAAGGGATTGGTGCTCTTAGCACTGAAGAGGCCCCCAAAGAGGAACCCTAAGTTTTCGGATATGGGACCTTTTGCTGCCCAGCAATATGAGCTGAACAGCTCGTTTGGAATATGTGAAAACATCCTTGCAAACTCACTTGCAGAATAGCCTCCAGACTAGGCAATCCAAGTGGCTGTAGGTTTCTTGACATGGCTGGGAATTCAGTCTGATTCGGCTATAACCTGCAAGGCAAGAGAAGGTTCCAGTAAATGAGTTCCTCTGCTCCAGGCTCTGGCAGAACATGGCAGAATTGGGACCTTTGAGCAGAGCACACTCTTGGTAGGCTCCTCCAAAGGTGAAGTTAGTTGTTGGCTTTTCACAGGTCCCATCATCAGTGTTGACATATGCTTTGAGCATGTCTAAAGGGCAGCTTCCTCCATGCCCAGTTCAACTCCAGAAGTATGACCCAAGTTGGGGTGAAGTTAGGTGAAGCTGGATTTGCGCAATCAGGGTAGGTGTTGAAAGTGTAATAGCAGGAGATGGCAGATTCCACAGCCCTGGACAATCTCTTTACTGTGAGGCTGGGCAATCGGCAGATTGTTTGGAACAATAAAAAATTGCAGCCACAAGTCAGAACAGTCAACAGCCACCAGCTGGTTGGTGGTGCTCTCTTGCCAAGTTTTCAGGGTAATGCCGGGATAAACAGGCAGCCCCCCCCCACTCTCTGGAGTTGGTGTAGTTGGCCTGATACTACCTGGTGAAAGTGTCTTCTGTTCCTATTGAAAAGCTGCTGTTGAAGCTGACAGTGTTAAGGAAAGAGACCCCGGCTGAAGCTGTGATAGAACTTCTCATTGCCTTGTTGTCTTTCCCAAAGGAGGACTTGACCTGGTCCTCTTAGATGAAGCTGGCTCCAGCACAAACTCCAGTGATGACATGCATACTGTAGTTCAGGAGTAAGATCTCTGCCAAGCAGTCAGTCAGTCATGTCTGGTTGTTCTCCAGAAGGCTTGCAATGGTAACAAGCTGCCATCAGAAGCCTTCTATTGCACCAGGGTCAAATTTCACAGTGTACATCACATTTCTGACCTGAACCCTGGTGGTCATAGCCTGGTCTCTCACTTGGTGGATTTTCATCCTGCGGAAGCCACTAAAACATCTGCCACTCATATAACAAGAGGACAGCTCTGCATTGATAGAAACCGGTGGCACTGTCAATCCATCCAAGACTCTATCCAAGTTCCTCTCCAGGTAGCTCTGTTTACTGGTGATGGTAAAGATCTCATAGGGAATAAGGTAAGCCCCATCTTCTGCAGTTCTGCGCAAAGAGTAGTTTTGGTTGATGACTATCCAGATTCCTCAGGTTATCCCCACCTCCGGGAAGAACTTGCATTGCAGGAAATTTCAATGTGGAGGACAAGCAAGGATCTAGTATAAATGTACATTGCTTCCGCCTTTCTGTGCTAAGGCTGATAATTGAAACAGAAAACAAAATTGTATTGCTTTGCACTTCCAACTTTGCAGATTGGAGGAACTTTAGGGCAGTCTTTGACAGGCTTACAGCACAATCCTAAACTTAGCTACCACCACTTAATTTAATGGGGTTTACTCCCAGGTAAGTGGGTGTAGAATTGCAGCCTTCCTTTCCATTTGGAAAGAGACAACACTGGAGAATTATGGTGCATATTTGCAACCATCTTTTTCTGTATTACTTTGCTGAGCAGGTATTGAAGGGGTTCCAAAATAGGCACCCAGAAACAGGCAGCACTAGTTGCAAATACGCTGATCCCAAAACAATAGCAGCAGTACTGGAATTCACGATATCTTACTCTCTCCAGAAATGTCTTAGCACGTTTTCCAGACAGCTCCCAATGCAAGCAGTTCCTTTAAGAACATAAAATGAGCCTGCTGGATCAGACCAATGGCCCACCTAGTCTGGCATCCTGTTCCCACAGTGGGCAACTGGATGCCTATAGAGTGTGCCACCTGTCTCTTAAAGAGACATGCCTTACCTGTAGTGGAAACTCCCCTGCCCTCTGTTGGAACTGCCTAGAACAAGTTGGAAGCTTTTCCTTGGTTTTAATCGTTGTCTGTGTGGCAACGCGTTGTCCTTGCTGCTAGGCTAATATGCTGTTCTATTTACTATGAATAAATACAACCATTGACGTTCTTCAGACTCCTGCTGCTTCCTGGTATCAGAGCAGATCCCATGTAAGGGAAGCCCAAAAGCAGGACCTGAGCACAACAGCGCTCTACCCACTTGTGATCTCCAGCAACTAGCATGCGAGTTGCAGCAACTGGCAAACTTCATGATTTCCTTAACACTGTGTCACATGCTCATTCTACGCCAGCCACTTTTGCAACCTTCTCCCACTTTGCAGGTTGGACTAGAGCCGGTCATCCAAATGGCCAAGGTGATCTGTTGCTCTGATCAGCCATTCCTTTGCATCTCTTTTTAGCTTGTCCAGCACACGGCCAAGTGAAAAGGATAATTAATAAAACACCAATACAGAATGACTCATAACATGGAGTTTGTGCCATGAGAAAAAAGAGAAAGAGGCTATCTTTCTTTCTTTGCAGTGACAAATGGTAGCCACTTTTCATTCCTGCTTGGTGCTTTATAGTAAGGTTGGCCAGGACAATGGTCAAAACAATGGAGGTTGGTAAGGGGTCAATTGGTTATGGAGATAGGCTTTCTGCCCTGGTTTCATAGCTTTAAAATGTACAGTATAGCAGTTATGGGGACTGATGAATAATAGGAGGCCAGATAATGCCATGAAAGTCTGAAAAGACACGGTAGCCAAAAAGGTGGGGTCTGGCATTTTGTGTTCTAACACAGGTCTTTGACATCAGTGATGGAGAACCTGTGGTCCTCAAAGGTGTTGTTGGACTAGAGCTCCCATCATCTGTGGCCATTGACTATGCTGACTGGGGCTGATGGGAGATGGAGCCCATCTGGAGAGCTGAAGGTTCCCTTCTTCTGTTTTTCATATTGATGTAGCTGACTAGTCATAAAACAAGGACTGGGGATGCCTTAATCTAAATCAGGACTTGTTGGTTGCTTACACGTACCCTACAAAGTCAAACAAGGCATTTGCAAGCGCCAGGATTCTTGCTCTGTATCTCTAAGGTGATGACAAACATCTAGAGGGGAATTTGGACACAGGCAGATGTTAGCCCAGGTATTACCTCAGGTTTTAATTATGCTGCTTATTCTCTTTAGTTACAGCACAAACCCTCGGCAACTTTTGCGCAAGTGAATTCTATATCTGTTTCCCTTGTTTAGATGGAGAAACTTTATCCTGTTTCGATAGATGGAAGAAATGAGACACAAGAGGAAGTCTGTGGTCAGCTAGAAAATGATCATAATTCAGGTCATCAGATTCTTGGACCTCTCCACAACAACATCCATCTAACCTCCTTCCTCTTGATGCGCATTCTCAGCAAAATGTATGGCTTAAAAGAAAATAGTCTGGTGCTTTGAGCAAGGCAGGAGAGAACCCTGCAGACGAGGATGCAGGGATACTATGGCGGAGAAAACAATGAGCTGGAACGTAGTCAGGGTGCCAGCTCCTGCCCCTGGACTATGAACGGCAGCAGCTCAATGGCAAGATTCACAAGTGTAGCTTCTCCTATCATAGTGCTGCAGTGATCAGAGGAGCTTCACCTGCTGAACCTTCTCCTTCCATGAAGAAGTTAAAGGTACAGCAGCACTCTCCTCCAAAGCCAAGCACTTCCAATGCTATGAAGGAATGAAGCAGTAGTTTAAAGGCTGCTGTTTTGCAGAGACTTATATAGAAACACCTACTGCTAAAATGCAGATATCTAGCTGAGATGCTCTGTGAGAATTACATCACTGAGGCTGCTTTTTTGGCATGGGTTTCAGTGGACAAAAATTTGTGGTGAGGCCCATGGCAGATATGATTCATTCGTTCCGTTATTCCCATACAGCACCTTCACCCAGGAGTCAGTAGACGAGGTAGCAGGCATTCAAATGAGGCTCTTTAGGTGCTATGCAGGTAACAGGTTGCACCAAGGCCTGCTGGGAAAAGAAAGCATAGCAAGAGCTTGGTCCCCATCTCTGGAATCACAAGGGCAGGCTCTTACCGGGGCCTATCTCCACCCGTAGGTGAAACACACCAGCATGGCAACCGTTCACTTTTTGTGTGATTTGGAAAATAACAAAATTTAGATGTTCAACAGTGGAATTCTAAACTGGAGGAAGAGGATTTTACACCATATAAAGATGGGTCTTTATTATCTGATGGAACATTCCCTCTAGCTACCCATTTTGGCTTCTGTGGATCTTTTACCCAGCACACCACCTAAAATTAACTTCCAGTTTTACTGATATGAAGACAGCCTAGTAGTTTCTATTGATTCCTATTTTCCACCTGTCAAAGCACCCATGTGTTGTACCTAAGGATCTGTGAAATATATGAATGAAAATGAGCTAATTTAAAAAAAAAAATGTTTAAGAATTTGTGTTCTATGTTCTTTAATCATTTTTTTAAAAGTAGATCAATGCATAATGTATAAAATTTTTGCCTGACTGTTTTTAGATCAACTCCCAAAGAGGAAAGAATCCTTTCCGGAACCTGTTGGGCACTTTTCTGAGTGTGAAAACAAAAAGTATCTTGCACATCAAGGGCAAGGACAGACTCACAAAGTTTTGAAAACCTAAGGGAGGGAATGCAGCAAACTTGATTAAGTTATATGTGGGTGAGTGAGAACAGTTTTTGTGTTTCATTTTGTTTTGTTTCTGTGATACACTTTTAGGATGGTCTGGAGGCCACAGTTCAGATCGTTATACATGGCTTCAGTCCACACTCTGAGCTGACTCTGTACAAACATGGAAGGGAATGTATTGTCAGCAGAAATGAAACTGCAAGTGTTCTGGGTCATTGAGTCACAGTTTCCACCAGAAATATGTACACAGAGCTGACAAGAGAAGGGGAGAGGAAAGGAGTGAATGGGAGGTGAGACGTGACATAAGTGGTTTTTATGTCATGATTTTATCCTTAATTTGATGTGATAGTCTTGGTTTGCAATACTGTCGCGGCAAAGTTGGTTAGGAAACGGCTTTTGCCATTCATCGCTTTTGTCATATTAATTTCACGTCTTAAATAATGTTGTTGCTCATTCCTATATCATTTCATCTTTTTTTGTTTCTAACTTCTGAAACTGTTCTGAAACTTCTAACGAACAGTTTCATCTGAGAAAGATCCAAAAGGGGAATTTGGGGTGTGCAGTTAGTCCTCACAGGTGGATGTCGAAAAGAGTCATCAATATACAGATCACATGTATAGTCAAAGAGACAGGGGAAATTTACGTATCCGACGTCTAGTGAAAAGGGGAAAGAGGCAGAATTAAGTCAGCTGTCTAGCCATTGAGCATCATTAGGCAGAACAGTAAAGTGAGGGAGAATAACAGTATTTTCTAACTATACCTAGACTGGTAGTTTTAAGCTAGTTCTCCACTTACACATACAGAAGTATCTTTAGTTTAGCTTTAGCACATTCCCAGCATGGGATTCAATTATCTTGGAGGGGAAATAGCTAAGGTTCCCTCAGGCCAGCAAAGACAAGCTGTTTCCATAAACATGTTGCTTTCATGGGGTGATTCCCAGGAAGTGAGGAGGGAGGGAAAGAAAGGATCCAATTAGATAGGATTGTGACTGACTCAGATGTTCACATATATGCATGGAGAAGATCATAGATCATAGAACAGTAGAGTTGGAAGGGGCCTATAAAGGCCATCAAGTCCAACCCCCTGCTCAATGCAGGAATCCAAATCAAAGCATTTCTGACAGATGGCTGTCCAGCTGCCTCTTGAATGCCTCCAGTGTCAGAGAGCCCACTACCTCTCTACGTAATTGGTTCCATTGTCGTATGGCTCTAACAGGAAGTTCTTCCTGATGTTCCTGAAATCTGGCTTCCTGCAACTTGAGCCCATTATTCCGTGTCCTGCACTCTGGGATGATTGAGAAGAGATCCCGGCCCTCCTCTGTGTAACAACCTTTCATGTACTTGAAGAGTGTTATCATATCTCCCTCAGTCTTCTCTTCTCCAGCCTAAACATGCCCAGTTCTTTCAGTCTCTCCTCATAGGGCTTTGTTTCCAATCCCATGATGATCCTTGTTGCCCTCCTCTGAACCTGTTCCAGTTTGTCTGCATCCTTCTTGAAGTGCGGAGACCAGAAATGGACGCAGTACTCAAAACGAGGCCTAACCAGTGCTGAATAGAGGGGAACTAATACTTCACACAATTTGGAAACTATACTTTTGTTAATGCAGCCTAATATAGCATTTGCCTTCTTGCAGTCACATCGCACTGTTGGCTCATATTCAGCTAGTGATCAACAACAATTCCAAGATCCTTCTCACATGTTGTATTGCTGAGCCAATTATCCCCCATCTAATAACTGTGCATTTGGTTTCTTTTTCCTAGGTGTAGAACTTTGCATTTATCCCTGTTGAATTTCATTCTGTTGTTTTCAGCCCAGTGCTCCAGCCTAATCAAGGTCTCTTTGAATTTTCTTTCTGTCTTCCACTGTATTAGCTGTGCCCCCTAATTTTGTATCATCTGCAAATTTGATAAGCAGGCTCTCTACCTCCTCATCCAAGTCATTAATAACAATTTTGAAGAGCACTGGGCCCAGGACTGAGCCCTGTGGTACCCCACTCATTACTCCGCCCAGTTTGAGAAGGAACCATTGATAAGCATTCTTTGAGTACGATTCTGGAGCCAACTGTGGATCCACCTGATAGTTGTTCCATCCAGCCCACATTTAGCTAGCTTGCTAATCAGGATATCATGGGGCACTTTGTCAAAAGCTTGACGAAGTCAAGATATATTACATCCACAGCATTCCCTCAGTCTACAAGGAAGGTTTTCTTATCAAAAAATGAGATAAGATTAGTTTGGCAGGATTTGTTCTTCATAAATCCATGTTGGCTCCTAGTAATCACTGCATTTTTTTCAAGGTGCTTACAGTCTGACTGCTTTACAATCTGATCCAGACTTTTTCCAGGGATTGATGTTAGGCTGACTGGTCTGCAGTTCCCCGGTTCCTCCTTTTTGCCCTTTTTGAAGATAGGGACAACATTAGCTCTCCTCCAGTCATCTGGCACTTCATCAGTCCTCCATGAAGTCATCCGGCACTTCACCAGTCCTCCATGAGAAAATGCGTAGCACATTGCTGAGATAATGGAAGTAACTCTAAAAGGTGTAAAGGATATATTTCTCTTCCTCCTCTCAGATGCCCTGCATGTAATGATGCAAAACACTGGTTTGTGCAACATAAGCCAAGCTATGGCTTCCCAGGACTACATGACCTTGTGGGCTCCCTCCCAGAGAGGAGCTTGCAGCCACTTTGCTTCTCCTTGATCCTTTTTGTTTCTGGCTTAGCCAAACCTTGGCTTAGCTCAGTGCGGCCTGGCAGTAAAAAGGACCAGGGAAGAGCACAGGAGCTCCAAGGTCCTCTCTGGGAGCCCACAATTTTGTGCAGTCCCAGTAGGAGGTAGTTTAGCTTACCATCATGTTGTGTAAACTAGGCCCTGAGCCTACATGTTGGCTGTTTAGGGGATTATGGCTGAGGAAGGTCTTCAGAGATGTGGAGTTCAGGAGAGGGGACTGGCTTTTCATTACAATCCCTCAGGCTCTTCTTGTTCTGATAAGATTTCCCTATCCCTTAGAGATCTGGATTTCCAATTGTGCTGAGATAGCATTTATTAAATTTACTGTTTGTTTCTCTAGCTCACTAAATTGTGCACCAATTCCTTCTCAGTACATTCCCTGTACTGTGGACTGTGATACCATTATGGAATTCAATCTGTTTCTATGGCCATTCCAAAGGAACCATGGATTGCAATGGTTAGTCTTTGGCTCTCATTTTAGTATGTCCCCAATTATCAGAATTGCTTCTTTTTACATGATTGCTTTGTCGTCTTGTCTCTTTGTGCTTGCCCTGCCTCCAGCGAAACCTTCTCAAAACCTTGAATTACAAAACGTTTTGCATTGTTGTACATTGCAGGGAGGCGGAGTAGTCTAGATGACATCAGAGGGGTCTCTTCTAGCTCTTGATTGATTGTTGTTTGTAACAGTGGTGTCTGCCAAACTGGTCAAACCAGCAGAACTGCCAGAGACCATCTTAGTGGCTCTGGCAAAGTATTCAAATACCTTTCCTTTTCATGGAGATTTCTCTCTAGTTCAGTGCTTCTGGAAGGAGGTAGTCTTTTGATAAGAGGGCTTACCTTTTTTTCCATACTCCTCACTATGTAATGTGCTATTTTTACCTGTGACAGGTGCATATACATGGGAGCAGCAAGGGAGTTGGAGCTGGAGTCACACAGAGACAGCTGAGTTTGGAGCTGTGAAAGCATCTCTTAGGGTGCAATACCCCACTTAGAAACCTAATAAGGGGGGAGGATCTGTTGGGGTGCTATTTCTGTGAAACTCCTGTTGTATGTTTAGCCTGTCTATATCGGTAAAATAAATCTTATAACACAAAAAAGTGCCATAAGTTTTCAGAGAGCTCATTCCCACAAGAGATAGTGATGGCCACAGACCGGGATTACATTAAAAGAGGATTATAATAATAATAATAAAATTTTATTTATGAGTCGCCTATCTGGCCGAATGAACGGCCACTCTAGGCGACGTACATAACACAGTAAAATACAATATAAAAACCAATTAGAACCACAATCAATAATTAATCTAAACACCACCCTTCCAGTTAATAACAGCATTAAAAGCCCATCTACCCCAGAGATCCCGTAGGCCTGCCTGAACAGCCAGGTCTTCAAGGCCCGGCGGAAACCTATCAGGGAGGGGGCATGGCAAAGATCGAAAGGAAGGGAATTCCAGAGGGTGGGGGCCACAATCGAAAATGCCCTCTCTCTGGTCCGCACCAGCCTAGCTATTTTAACTGGTGGGACCGAGAGAAGGTCTTGTATGGCTGATCTCGTCGGGCGGCATAATTGGTGACGCTGGAGGCGCTCCTTCAGATTAGGCAAATTCACGGAGAATAAGGCCACCAGTGACTACTAGCCATGATGACTGTTCTCCCTCCAGTGTCAGAATACTAGTTGCTTGGAATTGCAGGTGGGGAGCTGTTGCACACGTTTCCTGCTTTGGGGCGTCCCATGGGCATCTGGCTGGCCACTGTGAGAAGAGGATGCTCGACTAGATGGGCCATTGGCCTGATCCAGCAGGTTCGTCTTATGTCTGTAGGAAACCGAGTGAGGGTAGTGCTGGAATTCCTGAAACCTCTCACCATTCAGAGTCTGGTGTGTGTGTAAAAGTATACAGAACATCTCCAACTCATTTCTTGCACTCTCTCCCCACCTCCACCTTAAATTCTCATTTCCAGATTTCACTTCTCTGCATTTTAACACCACCACAGGCTGTTTCTCTGGGTGCTATCGTTCCAGTTTCAAAATATGAATTTATTATTTGATATATAGCCCGCCCTTCCTCCTAGCAAGAGCCCAGGGCGGCAAACAAAAGCACTAAAAACACTTGAAAACATCATAAAAACAGACTATAAAATACATTAAAACAAAACATCTTTAAAAACATTTTTTTTAAAAAGCTTTCAAGACATCTTTTTTTAAAAAAAGGTTAAAAACATATTGGGGTTTAAAAAAAAAGGTTTAAAAACATATTAAAAAGCAAATCCAACACAGATGCAGACTGGGATAAGGTCTCAACTTAAAAGACTTGGGGAAAGAAGAAGATCTTCAAAAGACGCCAAAAATATTTAAGGTGAGGGAGTTCCACAGGGTAGGTGGCCGCTACACTAAAGGTCCGTTCCCTATGTTGTGCCGAATGGACCTCCTGATAAGATGGTATCTGCAGAAGGCCCTCACCTGCAGAGCACAGTGATCGACTAGGTATATAAGGGATAAGATGGTCTTTCAGGTATACTGGCCCAAGTTGTATAGGGCTTTGTACACCAAAACTAGAACTTTGAACTTGGCCCGGTAGCAAATGGGCAGCCAGTGCAATTCTTTTAGCAGCGGAGTGACATGTTGGCGATACCCTGCTCCAGTGAGCAGTCTTGCTGCCGCATTTTGCACCAGCTGCAACTTCCTGCCCAACCCCAAAGGCAGCCCCACATACAGTGCATTACAGTAATCCAGCCTGGAGGTTACCAGTGCGTGGACAACAGTGGTCAGGCGGCTATCCTGGTCCAGAAATGGCCGCAGATGTCTTACCAGCTGAAGCTGGTAAAAGACACTCCTAGCCACTGAGGTCACCTGGGCCTCTAGCGACAAAGATGGATCCAGGAGCACCCCCAGACTACGGATGTGCTCTTTCTGAGAGAGTACAACCCCATCCAAAGCAGGCAACTGACCAATTATCTGAACTCGGGAACCACCAGCCCACAGCCCCTCCGTCTTGTTAGGATTCAGACACAGAGCTGGGTATCAGTGTACTGCTGACACCTCACCCCAAATCTCCTGATGACCAATCCCAAGGGCTTCATATAGATGTTAAACAGCATGGGGGACAAGATGGTACCCTTCGGCACCCCACAGCACAACTGCCAGGGGGCCCAAAGACAGTCACCCAATGCTATTCTCTGAAAACGACCTTGGAGACAGGATCAGAACCAGTGTAAAACAGTGCCTCCAATACCTATCTCACCAAGTCGGCCCAGAAGGATACCATGGTCAATGGTATCAAAAGCCGCTGAGAAATCAAGTAAGAGTAACAGGGTCGCACTCCCCCTATCCTTCTCCTGATAAAGGTCATCCATCAGGGCGACCAAGGCTGATTCAGTCCCATAACCAGGCCTGAACCCAGACTGGGTTGGGTCAAGATAATCTGTTTCATCCAAGAGTATGTACAATTTCTGCGCCAATTTACAGAAGCTAGAATTTTTAAGAAGCTTTGGAGTCAAAAGAACATGGCATTTTACCTCATAGGCCCAGGTACAGTATTTGGCTCTCACCATTTCACAAAATTGGGTGTCTGCCCAGAACAAGCTCAAGCCTTATCAAAAAGAGTAAGAATTGTTTTCAGAGAAACGCAGTGAATCCCACTCCGCCCAAGCAACAAAGGACACAGGATTTTACTTCTTATTTCCATATGCGCCCAAAAAAGTTTCTTCCAAGAATTTAAATGCTCAAACTAATTTTCTCAGATATACCAATGTTTACAGAAAGAACCTCTATGAGTAGTCCTCCTTTTCACAAGTTCTCTGAGCAAAAACTCACAAGAGCTTAAAAGCATTCAAAAGCACATGTTATGTCAGAAGCCTGACCAGAATCCCAAACCATCAAATGACTTTATTTTCCCAAAGCGGCAATGTATTTTGAGATTCAGTTAGTGAGTTGTGTGTGTATGAGAGGCAGGGAGTTAGAAGGAGGATTCAGAAAAAAATTATCGCATGAGTTAAGCTGACACTTTACAGTTTTTCATAGGGCATATTAATAATTGTTCCATGCTATATCCAAAAACCCCTTACTCTTTTAAGTGCTCTAGCTCATGTTGATGGTGGGTGGTTAGGATGGCCTGTATGTTGCTCCCTACTGGCCTCTGCTGGTGGAGAGGAGCACAACTGGCGGTGGAGGGGCTCTGCTGCCTGTGACAGAGCCCCCAGCTTCACACTAGCAGGTGGAAAGCTACTGCTGCGGGTTCTTCTGTCAGCAGTAGTGAGCACTAAGCCCAATATGGGACATTTTGGGGGCAAGGCACCAGATGGATCTAAAGCCACGTGGCTCCTCCTAGCAGCCCAATATTTGAACCCCCCAGCTTTGCCAGCCTTGAGCTGGCCCAGCAAAAAAAAAAAAGGACGTATGAAAAGGTCTGCACTCGGTGGCATGAATGGCTGGGTGTTGGATGTGGCGGTGGATCTGCCACTCTGTTTTGCCATCCCTGGCAAGGGTATAGATTGCTGTGGCCAACAGAGATGGGAAATCTGTGGCCTTCCATCTCCTGCCTGCCCCAGCCAACATACCCACTGGTCAGGTCAAGGGTGATGGGAATTGTAGTCCGACAGTATCTGGAGAGCCAAAGATTTCCCATCCCTGCTCTGAATAAATATCCCCCTTCCCAACCTCAGGTGAGGAACCTCAGGCGCAAGGGCCAAGTGTGGCTCTTCAAGCCTCTCTCTTTGACCCTTGAGACTTTCCCCAGGCCACACCCTTTTCCAAGGCCACACCTCCTCCCCAGACAACCCCCCTCCTGGCGCCTGCTCTGCACCTTCCTTGACAGCTTTGGTCTGGCTTGAACGTGTCCTCAGACTGTGATAATGCCCCTAGCTGGCCTGGATGGCAATGTGAGAAACCTCACAGAGGAAAGCATCCCATCCATTGCTCCACCCGCTTTTCCCTGTGACCCCACCATCACTGACATGCAGTCCCTGGAAGGTTGCCTATGAGGGAATGTGGCCCTCCATCTGAAAAAAAGATTCCCCACTCTTGATCTATACCAAAATATCTATTTTGGTTTTATACTAGTTTTACTGCCATGACTTTCTCCAAAGGACCCTGGGAACTGCAGTTTGGTGAGAATCCTCCGCAATCAGTAGCCCTCTCTTAGATAAAAATAAAGCATCCAGGCGGGGGAGCGGTGGCAATGCTGGTGTGCATATACTCGCCACACGATTGCTTGCACTGATTGCAAAAGGATTTAAATTCTTCTGCTGCCACACAGAATCCCTTGAAAGAGACAAACCAAATGTTTGGCAGCCATTGCCCTGTTGCTATTACAAAAACAGCAACATGAATGAGCCCTCTATGATTACATCTCATGTTTCATGGCTTAGAAAGACATTCTGGGGCTTAAACCCTGTCTCCAGTTAAGTCTCCCCTCTCCCTGAAGCATTTGGTATTGGGTATTTATCAACTAAAACAAAAGCAGAACAACAGCAAAAAAAGATTGCCCTCCACCCCCACCCACAATGTATCCTGCTGAGAACAGGCCGCATCCTTCCTCCGTGAGTTTTGGCACCCCTCCCCCTGCAGCCTTCTGGACACAGCCCCAGCTGTTAAATGGACACAGATGATTTCCCTCTGCTCCAGGAAACAGGTGCTCCCAGCGTGCAAAGAGGCAGTGGAAGGCAGAAAACACTGTTTAAGGAAAGGGGGTTGGTGTGAGTGTCCTCCTCTCCCACTCCCTGACCATAAAAAGGGGGGTCGGAATGAGGATATGGTTACACACCAATTGTGCTGCTTTGCCACCGACTTCCATGCATTCTTTCAGCACCAATCAGGTGAATGGGCTGATTGGACTTCTCAACAGGATGACAAGAGCTGTCCCCCATCCCCTGCACTGCTATCTGCCATGCTGGACAAATTCCTGCCTGAATTTGCTGTGCTTTTCTGCTGAAAATGCCCATTTGCAAGGGCTTTGGGAGGTATATGTCATGCTGCGGTTTATTTGCGTACTGCTTTATGGCCCAACAAAGACTTCCAAAGTGGTGAACAGCGTTTTAATGCAAAAGAAAGGTATAATCAAAGTACAATAAATTAAATAGCAAAACAATAGCAAATAGCAAAATCACCACATACCCATCAACCATTCATTACGTGTTAGGCATGCCAGTTAACTCTGTTGCAAAGAGACAGAAAAAACAATTGAGCCACCCCTATCTCTCACCCAGGCTGTACACACTTCCCCCCCATCTCTCACTGAGAGGGGGACACAAGATCCACAACAGCAGGCGCTTACCCTGGAGCATGAAACATCTGCCTCCTTCCTCTGCTAGTACAGAGAAGGCTGTTGTTTTGAGATGGCTAGTATGATGCAATACATATAGTCCTGGCCTTCGGAACAGTGGTGCAGTTAGGTCATGCAGGGGGGGGGGCATTTCCAGAGAGCCTGTTTATTGAGCATTCATCCTGACTTGTTTGCAGGGAGATTAGATTTATTTTATTTAGTTTAATTTATATACCGCCCTTAGCCCGAAGGCTCTCTGGGCGGTGTACAAAATGACATTGGGTGTTTATTGAGCATTCATCCTGGCTTGTTTGCCGGGAGATTAGATGACATTGGGCCAAAGCAAATGGGCCTGAAGACACTACTGCTTAGAAATTAGCCGGAGGGTCAATCCTCCACCCCAGTTTCAGTTAATCTTTTTAATTATTTGGCTTCCACTCAGGGCCAGAGTTCAGGTTTGGTCTGGTTTGAGATTGTAGTCGATGCCAATAAAGGTCCTGGAAACTGTTTGGCATGCCTGCACTGGTTCAGTTGATTTAAACATGCTTTTAAAGAATTATTACAACACTACTGGTTTTGCAGAAGTGAGATGAATCAAGTTAAACGGCTCTTACCTCTGACTCATTCTTACCTGAGCCAGGTCACAGACTCTACTTTGCCTGCTATATAAAAAGAGTCCTCCCGGATCAGGCCAAAAGCCCATCTCCTCCGGCATCCTGTTTCCCACAGTGGCTAACCAGACACCTATGGGTAGCCCACAAGCAGGATATAAGCATAACAGCCCTTTCCCACTCATCAGGATACCCTGCAGCTGGTATTTAGAGGCATGCTGCCTGTGATCCTGGAGGTATTATGTAGGGCCATCATGACTAGTAGGCACTGTAAGCTTTAAAAGAGGTTGGTACAAAGTTCTGGGTAGGCATCTAAGAGAGATGTTTTAAGTGGGGAAGCTGTGGCCCTCCAGATAAGCCCCAGCCAGCATGGCTAATAGTTAGGAATGATGGGAGTTGTCATCCAGCAACATCTGGAGAGCCACAGCTTCCCCATCCCTGCTCTGTATGGTGAAGACCTTTTTTCAAGAGACCTTTGGTAAACAATGCCTGCTGTTCCTATTTTAACCTGGTCGGTACGGTTTATGTTCTGCTGTATTTTTTAACTGCTTTTATTAACAGTGCTTGCTGATTTATGAATTGGTTTTGCTGGATTTTGCTTGTCTAACAAATGTATTAATGTTGTAAGCTTTCATGGATTTCATCAGATGTAAGAATCGTTATCCTGAACTGCAAGTATCCATGGCTTGGAGGGGGATACTCAGATAACACTTGAAGCATCTAATGAAATGAACTGTTGTCCATGAAAGCTTATGGCATAATTAATTTGATAGTCTTTAAGGTCCCACAAGACTCTTTGGTGGTTTTATGGCAACAGACTGTCACAGATACCCCTTTGGAAATTGTTATGCTCTCCCTGTTTTTCATAAACAATATTTCATTCCGCTGCTGTGGTTTGTTTGTTGTTATAATTGTTGCTGTGATGCTTTTAACATATTTTATTTTTTTAAGCAATCTTGAACTTCTTATATACAGACTGTTATTTTTATTTGGGGAGACCTATTTTTTTTTAGGGGAAATTATCACAGTATATCACTATTTTTTACCAGGTATACATACACAAAACTGAAAATATTCAGAAACAAACATAAAACTAATAAATATTTTTCAAACATAGGTCATATTAATACCAAACAAAAGGAGCAATATACGACTGGATTAACATTAATGATTTAAAACATTTTCTTTCTTGTTTTGTTTTTCTTACATATGCCATTGGCAGCAGATTGGGTTTATACTTCTACAGCCTGTTCGTCTTTGAAGAGCTTATAAAAGAAGTGGCTAGGCATTCCAGATGCTAGTGCACCATGCTGGGATCATATGGGCAATGCTTTCAGAGTCTGTATACAAAAATACAATTGTAAATAAAATAAAACGAAAAAGGAGTCCTTTATTTGTCGGGAAGGCCTTTTAGAAGAAAAATTGGGAATCCCTAATCTGAATTGTTCAGCTTCAGCTGTAACTTGTTTCCAAAGAGAGCAGGATGGCAAGCTTGCAAAGAGTTTGTGACTCTGTGCAGTTGCACCCTCTGGTGTCACTTATCATTATGACAAAACTAATGGTTATTGTTGGGTCCATACACCAGGCAAGAGGGCAGACCTGCATGTACCAACCATTTAACTGCATGGATCACATGGATCTTCATCAGCCTGGTGTCCTCCAGATCTTCTGGACTATGACTCCCATCAGGCCCAGCCAGTATTGGGGTAGTCCAAAACACCTAGAGCCAGTCAGGTTGGCGAAGGCTGATTTTAACTGTATCTATTTAGCAGGTATAATTTCTTTTTTCTTTTTTCAGGTTCCTAAAACTTATCTGCTGACTGTGCTGTATTAGTAGTGAATGTCACAGGTAATACTGTCTGACTTGGGTACTCAATCTTGCAACACTGCTTACAATGTATATTGGATTTTGAAATCCCACACACACCCAGGCATGTTCGTTGCTATTTGTGTTTGTATGGAGGAGCATACCATAAGTGAACCCTCTCCCTGCAGTCTGAAGTGGTACAGCCCAGGCATAGGTGGTGGATGGTACAAGAGAAAATGGCAGGGAGGTCAAATAGGCCACAGAGAAAAATTGGACGTGAACCAAAGCACAGATATGTGGAGTATAGAACTACCTACAATTCCATGGGGATCTCACTGAGTAATGATGAGGGGGAATCCACACCAGTTTTCCAAATCCGCCCTTTTGTGGCATAACCAAATACTGTGACATGCCTGTTCAAGGTGATTGAATATGTTTCTATAAACATCTAAGATTAGTCAAGTGCTCAGATTAGCTTTAATCTCTCCCTGCCTCTGAACTCATTGTTACATGCTATACTCCATTATTAATCTTTATGTGCTTTAGGTGAATCTGAACTGGGAAAGGCCTCGGTTTCTGTTTTGCTCTGTACTTGTGCAACTAATTTGTTATGGATGCCTAAGATTAAAGGCAAGGTTGTCAAAAGTGCGGAAATGAGCTATTAAGAGCAGCAGTGCAGGTATACTTTTACAGAAGCCTTGAATCTGTCTAGACATTTCCGTGAGGTGACTCCAGACAACTTGAGGGGTTTACGGGCTTCAGGTTTTAGATACTATTTCCTGTGTGCTCCTGTAATCTATCTAGGGAGCACCAAGATGTTTTTCGTGTGTTTCAATGTTTCAAAAGTTATAAATATTTTGTATTACTTATAATATAATTTTTATTACTTTTGGGTTTTTTCCAAATTACTTTTAATAAGCTTTTCATTCATTGCCAGACAGGTTTACAGGCTAATTTTCCCTGTAAAGTTTTGGAAAGCAACTTAGTTAATTAGTGGGAATTAAGTCCTGAGGATTTTCTCATAATTAACATGCTCCAAGTATTCTGAGTCATAATGTGTTTCTAAATCAGGATTACATTTGATGATTCTAATATATAAGTAGCTCACTTTCATACTAACCTAAAGTTGTCTTGTTTTGCATCTTTGTTGTTTGCCACCCTGGGCTCCTTTGGCAGAAATCCACCAGCATTGCTGCAACATAGTTCGGAGAAGAGGAAAGATGGGGAAATGGGCTGCCAGAGGTCCTGCACACCTCAACTAAGGACAGTTTTAGTCTTGGCACAGGGCCTTAGAACCAAGACAATGTTGCGCCAACAGTTTCTGACAGCAAGGGACTCTGGGCTTTTATAAAAGCAAGTGAGTCAGAGGTGTCCAGTATACTTGCACCTGACTACTGTATAGCGTCCACGTAGTCAACATTCAAGCATACATTTTATGAGTGGCAGAGCTTCTGTGGACATCTTGTGTTAAATGTAGGACAGTAGTCAACTAAATAATTGTGCAAGCAGAATGTCTTCTGCTTGCACAATAGGACTTCCCCCCCTCCTCCCTCATGTCATCCCTAAATCTGCTGGGAAATCTGTTGGGGGAACCCCTAGAACAGATTTAGAGAGTGTTCTGCTTGCACAGGGGGAGAGGGGGAGAATGTTCCATTGTGCAAGGAGAAATTATTGCACTGGTGGACTGTTTGCCTTAATGCCAAGCTGAATTCCATTCATGCCTAGTCCTCTCAGGGAAAAACAGTTGTGCCAGCTCTCTGTAAAACTTTTATGTGCACAGCATTGATTGGCTGGTGGTTCTGAGATCATAAATCTCCCTTTTTAGCCCTGTTTCCCAGAACAGTTGTGCAGGTTTTAATTTTGTTTTTCCTAAAAAAAAAAAAGAGGGGTTGAAAGAAGGTTTAGACAATTAAACATGTATACAGCTTTTTATTATTATTATTTAATTAATTAATTTGTATCCCACCCTTCCTCCCAGCATAAGCCCAGGGCGGCAAACAAATCACTAAAACACTTTAAAACATGATAAAAACAGATCTTAAAATACATTAAAACAAAACAGCATTAAAAACATTTTTAAAAAAACTTTAAAAAAGGGTTAAAAACATTATTAAAAAAACATATTAAACAATTCTGACACAGATGCAGACTGGGATAGGTCTCAACTTAAAAGGCTTGTTGAAAGGGGAAAGGTATGCATACAGCCTGCCAGAAGGATGGGGCAAGATTGATGCCTCATTGTTGGAATTACTGGTAAGTGCATCTGTCAATCAGATTGAAAGGGCAGGAAGAAGTCTTGCAAGGGCAGGGGGATATCTCTGTTGCAATGAAAGAGAAGGGGGAAAGCACTACCACTCTGTTCCATGTACAGTATGTTTGTGTTCAGCTAAATTGAAGCAGTCACCAATTCCTATCTGGGCCAATCCTGAGTAATTCAGTCACTGTGACATTAAGACATGACATGAGCACTGCCTGTATCTATTAAACTCCAGCTGCTTTCAGATAGGGACGGTGTTAGCTGTACTGAGACCAATGGTGATTATGCCAGTCTATCTGTTGAGTCCTGCTAGAAACACAGGAAGCTGCCTTATACTGAGTCAAACCGCTGGTCCGTCTAGCCCAGTAGTGTCTTACACTCCTTTTGGCCCTCCAGATGTTGCTGAACTACAACGCCCATCATGCCTGGCCATTAGCCATGCTTGCTGGGGCTGATGGATGTTATAGTTCCACAACACCTGGAGGGCCACAGGTGCCCCCCATCTACACTGACTGGCAGTGGCTCTCCAGGGTTTCAGGCAGGAGTCTTTTCCCCAGCCCTACCTAGAGATGGCCGGGATTGATGTCGGTCTCTGCACCCTTCCCCACACCCAGAGTCAGGAGTGCCAGCATGGGCTCATTTGCTTCATTGCATAAAATCCTCATGCTAGCTGGTGTCTCCTTGGGCCCATAACAAGACATGTTATGGTGGCTGAGGACCTGCAGGCACACTTAAGACAATGGGAAAGAGCAAGCATCTAAACAAAACGTGCCCCACAGATTCATAATTTAATAGCATCATGTCAAGCCTTTAATGGTAGCTCTTTTAGGGAGGGCTAGGGCTATTGCCTGTAATGAGTCAGTGTGGTGTAATGGTTAGAGTACTGGACTTTGACCTGGGAGACCAGGGTTCAAATCCCCACATAGCCATGAAGCTCACTGGGTGACCTTGGGCCAGTCACTGCCTCTCAGCGTCAGAGGAAGGCAATCGTAAACCCCCTCTGAATAGCACTTACCATAAAAACCCTATTCATAGGGTCACCATAAGTCGGAATCGACTTGAAGGCAGTCCATCTCCATTTCCATTGCCTGAAACACTCCTCCCCACTTCTGACTGGACTCTAGGTTGCTTTTAAACACATTTAAAAGCTGTTCTGGTTTTATGGAGCACACAACATATTTAAAGTTATGGACACATTCCTACGGCTATGTGCCAGTAAATACTGTGAGATATTTTTTTCAGAAACCAGGAAATACATCCTGGTCTAGCCAGGGATCTCCCCCAAGTTTAAATAGTATTGGTGTCACTGGGGGAGGGAGTGTTTAATTCTTTCCCCAGATGTCATTTTCCAAATCTAAATTATGCCCTGAATCTACAACAGTAGGAGAAAAAGATAGGCATGAGCATGATGCAGCTTGGGGAAGCAATTTAGATTATAGTGCAAGGGGGAGGGTTAAACACTACTCCCCCAGTGCCTCCTCTGATCAAATCTGTAACCTCCTACTTAAAATTGCAGATCTCTCACAATATGTCAGTTTCTGCCATAAATTGTGGTAGTTGACACCTTTGTTTCTGACAGTGGTGCTCTATGCCTTTACAGCTGCATGACAGGCAGAAATCCAATAAGCATCAGCTTTACCAGACAGCATGGACAAACAGTGATGGGGAAACCACACCTATTGGATTTCTACCTGACTGGAAGCTATCAAAAGCACAGAGCTTCTGTAGGGGGGAAAATTCTAAACTGGTATTCTTCAACTATGTTCAGAAGAACCAGATGGTGATTCTTTACTTTCCTTTACAAATTAAAAGGATAAAAGGAGTCTGAGAGGATGGGTTGTGAAGGAAACCTCTAAATCAAGCATTTGCAATGTTCACTCTCTTTAAAACAATGCAAGTTCCATTTTCCAATGGCTGTATTCTTTGTTGTGAAAAAAGAAGCTAATCTGCTTTGGAATTGCTTATTATTTTGGCACCTTTGCAGAGGGCAATTGCCCTTGCATAGCAGCACAACACACTGGTAGAGACACATTTGCAGGTATACTGGTTTCAGTGCGCCTCCACCTCTGTACTGTGAATCTGAGGACACACAACGTCAGTCAAACTCTGCCCCTTTTTACTGAAAGGCCACTTGGACACTAGTGCCTTAAAAAGCAGGGAGACTATTTTGTCTGGTTGCAGTCTGAAATTAACCTGCCTGCACCCCAGCTGGACACATCTTAATTATTATTATTTTTTATCGTATTGACTCCTTGTATGCACCAGTGGCTGGAGCAGAATGGTGATGTCCAAACAGTTGCAATATCAAGACAGACGGCTTTCCCTTCTCTCCTGCTCTACTCCCTCCTTCTCCCCCACAGTTACTCGCTTTCCTTGTGTCATTTGTGGATGTCCCTGGGTCTTGTTTGTAGGCAAAGGGAGAAGAGCAACTCTCTGTTGCTTTACAGCTTGTGACTAGTCAAAAACAAGAATTCTGCTGATTTGCATAGATAAAAAGACCAAGAACTTCCTGAATCCGGGTCATTAGGGTGAATGGCTCTTCTTCAAATACCACTCCTCAGTCTAGAACTGCCCAGGGCATATAAAGAAGCCTCATCCCTGTCCGTAGTCAGCAGCAGCAACCTTGGCTAGGCAGCAGAGTTAATTGTCATTGCCTGCTACCGATTTTCACTTCTTTGCTTTTTCTATCAGAAATGGGACCTTGGTCACCTCTCTGTGCCTTTCTTCTGATTTTCTTCATCCATGGTGAGTTCAGACTGATTCTATTTGGAATAGGGAAAATAAACATTCAGGGACCTGTCATGATCTAAGAAGCTCTGGGTTTAGGACAAACCAGTGAAGACAGCCGTTTTTACACAATAGAAGCTCTCCTTAGCAAAGAGAAGGGCAGTTGCTCAGTGGCAGAGCTTCTGTGTTGCATGCAGAAGATCCCAGGATCAATCCCTGGCATCTCCTGGATGGCCTGGAGAGCTGCTGCCACTCGGTGAACACAAAACTGAACTAGATGGACCAACCGTCTGACTAGATACAAGGCAGCCACCTGTGTTCCTAAGGACTAATCAAAGAGGCAAATTAGGTAAAACATGACGATAACGTTAGCAATGATTGCCCAATAAAGTGATTAGGTGCCCATTTTTCAGGCTGATGCTGTGCATGCCACTCTGAAAATCGCTCCACAGCGTTCAGAAATGTTACTGATTTCATAGAAATATGCTTGAGGTTGCATCCTTAAAAGTGTCCTGACACTTCTTGATTACGGAATGACTCTTTTTAACAATAAGATACTTGTTACGCCATTGTTGGGCAATCTGTTTCTTGTATATTTGCTCTGATGGGCTGCTATATTTGCTCTCACCTTTTTCGAGAAAGGTTTCTGGGCTAAACAGCAGTTCATAGCTGGGACAATATAACTCTTGCTTTTGTTCCTTAGAGGATTTTCAAGAAAAGCTGACCAGGGACACTTTAGAGTAGATAGTATCATATCTTCAGACAATGGCCCGTGGGATTTATTGATTCTGTGAATCAGTCTCTCACAATAAGCTTTTTTATACCACTTTTGGTGTGTGGACAGCAATTCCGCCAATGCAAAGATTTTTAGCTGTTTGAGAGGGCATTAATTTAGCACAGGAGTGAAGGGAGTCATATCTGTGTTGAATTCATTAGATAGCCTTCAGTCAGCTACCATAGTCTCAGCCTGCCATCTGTTAACCCTTCCTGGTTTGGCCAGTTGCCACTATGTCTGAACTGGGGAAAGTATGATAACCAGAAGTTGAATCCTATTCCAAAGCATTGGCTTCTGATTTTCCTTTGAAGGCAGACTGTGGTTTGCCTGAATCAGGAAAGAAGGGAATTGCAGCGCACGATTTGCAGTTGCAGGCTTAGTACACAAATGTATGGTCACTCTCCCCCCACCAGCAATGATACTTTTTTCAAAGCCAAATTTGTAGCAGGCAGGGTGCAGGGGGAGATCTTATTGGAGAGTGCAGCTGGAAAAGCAAGAGTTCAACTCCTCCACACCGACTCCAGCTGCAATCTCCAAGGAGATTACTACCATACCCCACTAGGGTTGCCAGGCTCTGGGCCTGAGACTGATCCTGAAAGACAGCCAAGTGTAGGTGTTCTTGGAACAGTGTAATGGGAAAAATCACAAGGTGGAATTCTCCCTTCCCCTTGCACAACTTTTAAAGATACAGAAGACCTCTTGGTTGCCAGGCCCGGCTCCTACTTGGCAGGTCGCCTCCAGAATGTGGTGCTTGGGGAACATTACTCGGCACCCTGGACTCTCCAGTATGGGGTTCCGCAGGGGTCAGTTCTGTCCCCCATGCTATTCAACATCTAAATGAAACCATTGGGTGCAGTCATCCGGAGCTTTGGAGTGCATTGCAATCAGTATGCTGATGACACGCAGCTCTATTTCTCCTTTTCATCTTCTTCAGGTGAGGCTGTCAATGTGCTGAACCGGTGCCTGGCTGCGACAATGGACTGGATGGGGGCTAATAAATTGAGGCTCAATCCAGACAAGATTGAGATGCTGCTAGTGGGTGGTTCTTCTGACCAGATGGTGGATGTCCAAACTGTCCTGGATGGGGTTGCACTCCCCCTGAAGGAGCAGGTTCATAGCTTGGGGGTTCTCCTAGAACCATCTCTGTCACTTGAGGCTCAGGTAGCCTCGGTGGCACGGAGTGCCTTCTACCAACTTTGGTTGGTGGCCCAACTATGTCCCTATCTGGACAGGGATAACCTGGCTTCAGTTGTCCATGCTCTGGTAACCTCCAAATTAGATTACTGCAATGCACTCTATGTGGGGCTGCCTTTGAAGACGGTTCAGAAACTGCAGCTTGTGCAAAATGCAGCGGCCAGATTGGTAACAGGGACCAGACAGTCCGAACATATAAAACTGATTCTGGCCTGCTTGCATTGGCTGCCTGTATGCTTCCGAGCTCGATTCAAGGTGCTGGTTTTGACCTATAAAGCCTGATGGAACGCCTCTGCCGATATGAACCTGCCCATACACTATGTTCAAGATCAAAGGCCCTCCTCCGGGTGCCTACTCCAAGGGAAGCTCAGAGGGTGGCAACAAGGGAGAGGGCCTTCTCAGTGGTGGCCTCCAAATTATGGAATGATCTCCATGATGAGGTTCGCCTGGCGCCAACACTGTTATCTTTTTGGCACCAGGTCAAGACTTTCCTCTTCTCCCAGGCATTTTAGCATATGTTTTAAATTGTTTTTATTTTGTTTTAAATTTTAAAATTGTGTTTTAAATTGTTTTTAAAATATGTGTTTTAAATTGTATATTTGTTTTAATGTTTTTGATTGCTGTAAACCGCCCAGAGAGCTTCGGCTATGGGGCAGTATACAAGTGCAATAAATAAATAAATAAATAAATAAAGTCTGTTTTTTATGATGTTTTAAAGTGCTTTTAGTCCTTTTGCTTGCTGCGCTGGGCTCCTACTGGGAGGAAGGGCAGGATATAAATCAAATAATAAATAAACTTCATTCACCCAACCCAAAATTCAGAATCATGCCTCTTCAGGCTGTTTTCAACTGTTTATTCTTGCTTTATGGTTATTGGATTTTAAAGGGATTTATTTCTTATTGTGAGTTGCTTTGGTTTCCTTTTTTTTTTTTACAATAATTTTTATTCAAATTTTCATAAAACAAACAAAACAAAATCATAAAACATTCAAAGACAAAAAACAAAACAAAACAAAAATGATTAAACAAAAAAATAAAATGTTGACTTCCCATTTGTCGCAGATCAAATCAGTTATAGGTCTACAATATATAACAATCCTGTCTCTTAAATTATATTATAAAATCACTTTCCTCCAGTAGTTATCTTAATTAATCATCAAATCTCATAAACATTACTTTATTCTTTCCACAAAAAGTCAAAGAGAGGTTTCAATTCTTTAAGAAATATATCTATCAATTTTTCTCCAAATAAACATGTCGATTAATCCATCTCGTTAATAATAATAATAATCTTATTGTCATAACCATAGTCCAAATAAACATATCGATTAATCCATCTCATCAAAATCTGTTAGGTCCAATAATTTCAATAGCCATTATTCCATTATCCATATTAATTCCATCTTCCATCTTCAATAGTCCTGTTAAGTCCAGTAATTTCAGTGTCCAATCTTCCATTATCAGTATTCCATAATAATCTTGCTGTCATAGCCATAGTCATATAATAAGAGTCTGATGGGAATTTCCTCTATCCCAAATATTTTCTTGCCATCGATTCTGAATAAGTTGCTGAAATATTGTTGTAAAGTCATATCTCTGTTCTTCTTTTTTACAAAATGCACTGGCTCATCTCTTGAGAGTTTTTCCATTGTCACATGGCTGCTGTTAATTCCATAGATTTTCTCTATATCAAGCTCCATCACGTCATTCCAGTCCAGAAGATTATCCAAGCCATTGATAACTTTATCTCTAATATCTTCATTAATTTCTTCAGAGATAACGTTAAATTCCAAACAGTAGATTTTATTTCTAATATCCATAAACTCCAGATCTTTTTCCAATTCCACATTTGTTCCAATCTCCAGGGCTTGTATCTTCCCTTTATTTTTTCTTTTCTCATCTCTGATCTCATTCTCCTCTCTCACAGGATCCCCTATTTCTTTAAGCTCCTGCGTCATTTTGCTCAGTTCAATTTTCAGCTCCTTACTGCCCTGTCGCAGGGTTTGTTTCGTTATCTCAATCTCATCCATTATTTTCTGAAACATAATTACTTCCAGATTCTCAGCCACTTTCTTGATTGCCATTTTTAAAACCACGAAAACAAAACAAAACAAAAATAAAGAAGAACCACTTCTTATTTCAGCAACAATTGGGTTAATATTCCAGGCTTGATGACATCACAGTATAAACAGAGCAGCCTGCCTTATCTCTCTATGTTCAAGAATACAAAAAAAATTTAGTTCCCAGCAACAAAACAGTTAGTGGCGTCGTGAAGAAGCAGATTCGTCAAAATAAAATAGACCAAAAAGAGAATAGTCCCAGACAATATAATGTTCCAAAGTTCATATTTTTTATTTTTTTCTCCTCGGAATAGAAATCCCTCTTCTGTTTATATCTTTAGAATGCACTTCCAGGACAGCTTTTTGCAATAGAAACAGAGATAAGCTGTTAATTTCGTGAATAACAGAGAAGAGTTATAGCTCACCCAGAAGTTCTTTAAAGCTGATTCATTTGACAAATCTCTTTTTGCTGCAACAATTTAAACCAAGTAAAAAAAAGAATAGAAAGAAGGGTGCTTGCCTGTTAGTCCGTTTTCTCTTTGAAGAAAAGATAAACGTGTCGCATTAATCAGATAGAGCTTGTTCGAAAGTCCGTCCGGCATTGCTGGCTGGACCTTTTCTCATAAATTAATGAAATCCAGTCCTCCCAACAAAAACAGGCTTTTGAGGTTGATCTCTACGTTTCTCCCTGGCCGGGAGAAATTTCATCAGTCAAAAAAAAAATGTTCTGACTGATTTATATCTGAATAAGCTTCTTCTGAGGTGGGAGCCCGTCTCAAAAGCAGGCACAAGCGAAGTCACCCTTCCCGGAAGTCGAGTTGCTTTGGTTTCCAATCACCAACCCAATCACAGGGTTGTTGGAAAGACTACACACACACACACACACACATACACACACACACACTGCAGATGTATAAATACATACAGCCCATATAATAGTTTATTGTCAAACCAGTTGGTCATTGCAAAAAATCAGCATTAGTTTTTAAAAAATCAGTATTAGGTTCCTACATAATAAAATAAAAACTGTAATACCTAAGTAAGCCCTGCCTAATTGCTTTAAAATAGGACTGGAGAGCAGACAGAAAGATTTAGAACATAAACACAATTCATTTTATATATTCACTCAAACGTCCCATTAATTTACAGCACATTCATAACCATGTCCTATTGAATTCAATGAGATTTACTCTGGGCATATGGGATTAGTATTGCTTTTACCCCCACAAAAGCAAGTATTGGGAAGGTTTTCAAAACACTGCCCAGGATCTGACTCCTGCACACAGGAGGAAAAAAACCTGAAATGTATATACTTACCCAATTTATGAGATTTTCAGATAAACGGGGGGGGGGGACCACCATTTTCTGGCATTGCAATGAGGTTTTCTAGACACTGCCTCAGGTCAACCAAACACAACTCTGGCTTCATTTATTGGCTGCAATCCTGAATGGGCGGGGTTAGAGCTATGAAGTGCTATACAGGACAGATTTGTTTAAAAAAAGATTTAACAGTCGGGGTGGCTGACGTTTTGATGTATATCTCGAGTACCGGACCACCTAGAAACTTAATTTTTTTAAAAAATTAAAGCTGATAATCTGGGCCACCTAATGGGCTAAGCGGGCGCCGGGTGGCATGGAAAGAATCCGGGTAAAACCCGACTAACCGGGCAATATGGCAACCCTACATGGAGGGGAATTTTTTGGCAGGGGGTGACAACTAGGGTGAGGTGAGTTAACTCTTTCCTCCCCAGCTATAACCCCCCATCTCCTCCCACTGAATTTCCTCCCTAGTCCCTGCACTGAAATTAGGCGTGAAAATAAGCCTTCTATTCAATGCTTTTTTCAAGCTTAATTTCAGCAGGGGAGGGGAGGGGAGGGGTGGAGGGAATGGGGCCCTGTGGCTACCAGGGAAGGCTTCTGTGGGTGCAGGTGCACCCACAGATGCCACATTGGTAACCCATAGGGTAGAGCAGAGATGGAGAACCTTTACAGCCCAAAGACCACATTGCCTAGCCTCGTGAGCAACCTGCCAGAGGCCAGTGAGAAGAGGAGAGCCAGAGGCAAAAGTGGGTAAAGCAACAGATGTAATTCCTACCTTTGTGCAGTAGGCTTCTTTCCAGGCATGCAAAGGTCTGAAGGTTCTACACACATCTCTCTCTCTCCAGGCATGCCAGAGGCGCATTGTCACAGCTCAAGAACACATTTGAGACAGGTAAAAGCACTCGAGGGTGTGGCACAGGGCTGGTAAGGGGCGGGGCCTGGGGATGAGGTGTTGCCTGGAGAAAGGGCCAGATAGAGAAGTCTGAAGGGCAGCATTTGGTCTCCAGACCGGAGGTTCCCCACCACTGGGAGTAGCGTATGACAGTCTCCTCTGGTTCACAGCCACCGCCACCGCCACCTTAGTACTTGTAACTCCTTGTAAATGAAGGGAATACGATTAAATAGGTGATGATGAGTGTGGAATCTATGGAAATGTAAGCCCGTATGATAATGTACCTGCCCAGGATTTAAGATCATCTGCCTCTGGTCTCCTCTGTGTGCCTGGAGTGAAAGTCGTTAGACTGACAGGCACGCGGGAGAGAGCTTTTTCAGCTGTGGCCCCCAAGCTTTGGAACACCCTACCCCAAGAAGTCTGCTCTGCTCCCTCCCTGATGGTTTTCCGGAGACTTCTGAAAACGATCTTGTTCTGGAGAGCCTTTGGGAGGGACTGAAGGTAGAGCCTGACACTGATTTTATGCCTTCTACATTAAATTTTACCCTTGCAGTCCCCTTTAGTACCACTCCCTATATATGTGTGTGTGTGTGTGTGCATATGTATGTATTTTAATAGTATTCTTTGTATTTTAATTGTATTCTTTGTATTTTAATTGTATTTTATGTATTTTAATTTATTTTAGTGTTTTGGTGATGTTATTGTTTACCATTATATTATGTACGTGTTTGATTTTATTTTTGTAAGCCGCCCTGAGTACCCTATTATAGGGTAGAAGGGCGGGATAGAAATATTTTAAATAAATGCAGGGTGATCAAATCCTTGTTTTACCTCCTAACTTCATCTTGATTCCTTCTCTTTCTGTCAGGTACCTGTTCCCAAAAATGCCTTTGTGCCCGTGGCTTTTGTGAGAGAGGCTGGGTGCAGTATCAGAATACCTGCTATAAAGCTGTGAAGGAAAAAATGACCTGGACCGATGCTGAGGCAAGTAATTGATGTGATGTGATGTCAAAGGGGGCAAAAGCAGACCAATCACCTGTCCTTGAGTAGTCCAGATTTGTAAAGGCAAAAAGCCTGCTCTGTGGAAAAACAAATTTGCGGAGGTCCTCACTGTCCTTTTGCTGGGCCATTTCCTCTTGGGAAATATAGGTAATGATTACCTAGAAACACAATGGATTCATCCCCCGCCCCTTATTTTCAGGCAGACAGTGGAAAATACAAAACTGAGACACAGATTAAATGCCACACTAAACACGCAGGTCCTGCCAAGAATGGCAGCCACACATCTCTCTCTCTCTCTCTCTCTCTCTCTCTCTCTCAACTTGTCATCTAGTACTAATTACTTGCATCATGATGGTACATCACTCTCTGTCCCTCTTCTTCCTCACTAACCCTCCCCCCCCCAAAAAAAGGGGGCAGCCACGGATGTTGATTAGGGAGCAAGGAAATGGAGAGTACCATGATGTCACAACTTAGCTAAGTTCTACCAAATATTAACAGACCTCAAAGAGGAGCCAAGCACATACCATTTTCAGCAGGGGATGTGTGTTGAGCGGAGATGCACTAGAACTGGCAGAATGGCAATTGTGTCTCTACCTTTAGTTTGGGTCCTAAAAAATAGGAGCGATATTAGGCCTAACTTTTAAACATGAGACTATCCAAATGTATACTCCTTATTAGCAAATGTCATGATAGGTGCTCCCTATGGCCATCATATTTAAAGGCTCTTCATGCTAGATATTTTGCTCAGTTAATTAAGTCCTTGTTGAATCATCCTGTATATTTATATGTTAATTGTTTGATGTACTGTTTCACACATATATTTGTACATAAGTACATCAGTAACTTTGTTCCCTTTGACATGTGGGTCTGAGTAGTTTCCCGTCCAGGTTACTGATCAGGTCCATACTTAGCTTAGCTTCAGCATTACTGCAGAACTGAGTCCATTCGCTGTCTCTCTAGGGTAGAGGTTGCTAGTGTGGCACCCACAGGCACTCACAGAGGTTTTCCATGGCGCTGCAGGGTCCCCTTCTGCTGCTGAAATTAGGCTTGAAAAAGCATTCTAGTGTAGTCAATAGAATTTTGTGTGTGTGATTGTGTGTGTGTGTGATTGTGTGATTGTGTGTGTGTTGCCCATGATAGTTTTTCTGGTTTGCAAATGTGCCCACAGGTCGAAAAACCTTGGCAACCCCTGTCTTGGGCCTAGAAGATGAGATGTGGGAACAATGGATTTTAAGTGTTGGAAAGTTGAACTGTGTGCTTCCACCTATGTTCAACCTGTATATTTATAAATAAATATTATAAAACACCAGTAAGCCTCAGCGACTTTTTTTGAGACAAACCCAAACCTGCATTAGTGTTGCACCCTAGAACCTCTCACTGCTCAGAGAAGAAGGGTGCATGTAAAATACATTTGCTAGTCAGTGACACAGTTAACCAGCCACACAACATGAGCTATACTTAACTCTGCCAAAATATGCACAGTGGTCAATTATAAGAAGACAGTTGCTCAGTTGATAAATGAGTGGTATGGTAGAGTATGAAATATTGCAGTCTTATCAAAACTGATACTATGAAAAACCAATTAATGGATAATGTTCTGGTGTAGTAAATATCAGGACAATATTCAACCATACATGTTCTTTTCCTTGTTGTAGAGTATTTCTTAACTATTTTGTATTGTTTTTGTAGTTCTTGTGTCTGTTTTTTTTATTAATTTTACTTTTACATGATATATTTATAACACACATATATGCAGCAGTGTCTCTCTCTTTTACATACACACACACACATACTCTACTACAAAACACACAAACACATTTCACAAATATGGCAGCACTTACTACACACAGTGCTACTGTGTATATAGAAAGTTACAAACATGCACAAATAGTAGCACCTCACACACAAACACACAGAGAGCACCTCTGCACACACACTACAGGATTTTTCACACACACACACATACATGCAGCAGCAGCATATCTCTTGTAAATTAATCTACTACATATTTTGAAAAGTCATTTGTTTGATCACTATGCATTTGGACACCTCTTAAGATATCAAAACCAAATTTTCCATTGTGGTTCTTGAGATCAAGGAGAAGGTTTTGTCTATGGACACCATTTTGACTCAAGATGGCGGAACAAACCTTTCAAAACTGGACTGATGTTTTGGCTTCTTAGAATTCCTGAGCAATTCCAGGCATGAGGCAGCTAATATGCATATAAATTAAATACATTAAATTAAATACATAGAGAGGATGCCACCTATCCCTTTATCTCTGGTGGCAGTTGTTTTGGGAAGAGGTGGCAGTCAAGAGGAGCCTCAGTATGCTAAGCATGCCTTGAATGATTTGCTCTTAACTAAAGTGACTGATTAAAATGTGATACTTAAACGTTATGGATACCATGGATTTGCACCAAAACAGTGAAGGAGAGGTGTCTGTAACTACCTTGAATTTTGACAGAACTTAAAAACAGCAAAATGAGACAACCAGTTTGAAACAAAGCTCTGCATTTCATTGCAAAATATTTATACTACTGTAACATAGCAATTCTTCTTTATCAGATTGTTCTGAAGTTTTTTTTATCTCGGCAGGTAACGTCTCTGTGTCCAATTTCATACCACAAAGGGAAATGTCTTATTTTATAAGGAATAGACTTGTCGGGCTTTCTAATGGTACTGCCCTGAAATATGCAATTCTTACAGTTGACAAGAAATGTTTGAAAATATTTAAACCGTAACTGCATTGATTTGCAGAACCATGAGGGGAGTGTTTGAAGGGGAGGGGTTGCACAGACACTGTTTTTTGTGAAACAGACATTGGTTTTGTGACTAAGCAGGGTGATTGTTTCACTGTGAATTTTCCCCAGATGGCTTGCCAGAGTTATGGCAGGAATTCCCACCTAGCCTCCATCCACAGCACGGAAGAGAATGACTTCATTTTTCACTTGATGGACAAGCCAACAGATTACACCAAGGGACAGGCCTATTGGATTGGTGCTCATGACACTTTCAAGGTACATAATGTTAGACTCACTGAATTCAGTGGATCTTACCGCTGAATGAGTGTGCACAGTATTGCAGTCACAAAATGGCTGCCATGGGGGCATGGCATACCACAAAACTAGAGAGTAGTCATGGTGTAGCTTTTCCCATAATTGTATTTCCATACTAGAAAAGGCTTGACCTGCTGAATTTCTGCTTGCAAAACAGCTGTTAAAAGCACAAGAATCCTTCTTTCCCCATTGCTAACCCTAAACCAAAGGCTTAGCCTCTTTACAAAGTTTTTGCATTTGCCTTTTTTTTTTGGGGGGGGAGGGATTCTTTAACATTAACCCACATTATTGTGTAATAATATTTGCAGAAAATAACTTCTAGACACTACCTGATCTCAGCTGAACTCAGGACAAAGGAAGGGCAAACTCTGGAAAAAAGATAAAACCAAGAAAAGTACACCAAAAGGGAGAACAGCAGCTCTTTAAGGCTCAGGGATTCCTGTTGCCTGGTGTCCAAATAACTCACTTATCAATGACAACTCTGACTCATTGGTCAATAAGACTGACAGGCAGGAGCAGCCAGGCTGGCTCTTTTCACATAAATCACTTAGAAGGGTGCCTGCACATTTTTGTTCCATAACTTTCTTTCTTAGGAAGGCTAGAGACTTACTGTTTTAAAAATGAAAGTTGAGTCTAGGCTACCTGCTGGGGGTGCCACTGAAGGCTTTCGTGGGTGCATGGCACCCACAGGTGACGGATTGGCAACCCCTGGCCTAGATCGTGGCTTACATCTTAATGAAATATCAGGAAGACTCTATTGCAAGATACTTCTGTAGATCTCTTCTTAGCCATTAGTGCATTACATTCTGATGATAGTCTGACTGTTCATACCTACTTATGCTAGTAGTTGTGGGCCTAAAAAGTAGTATTTGTAAAACTTTCATGCCTGGATTCATACCACCAATTCTTACTTTCCAAAGGTGACCAGGTAGCCATTTACAGGCCTCACTCAGTATGCAAATTCTTTTTCCTTACCACTTTTTGTAAGACTTGATAAGCCTTTCTTCCTGTGAATATTTTAGCATCAGGTAAGGCAACTAATTCTGTGGACTTTTTCTTAGGAAGGAATCTTTGTGTGGACAGATGGTTCCAGATTCGATTTCCGGACATTTTCTCCTCCACAACCTGATGGACTGCCCGGTGAAAACTACCTGGCATCTTGGTTTTTGCTCAATGGTGAGAAACCACCTTCTCTTCCCCACAATGTATCGCATGACTTTTTTGGGGAGGGGGGAGAGGGGGGAGAGGGAGTTGCTTAAGGAATGTAAGAAGGTGTGAAAGGCAGTATTTGTAACTGAGTGTCTATTTATAGGGTGGGAACATAACAATAGCAGAGAGAATTGTAAAATAGTCATTAGAGAGAAGATGGGATTCGTTCCTTATTCTTCCTCCATCAAAATTCTATTCCTCCACATTGGGTGTTTGGAACATGCTCAACATGGGGGGAGAGAAAACAACACACACCTGATAACCAATCACTTTTCAGTACCTATACTGGAAATGGTGCTCTGTTGTGACTCATGCAAGGGCTTAATGGTGACTTAAGTATCATTCAAATGAACATCACTAATCTACAAAATCTCCCAGTCCCAGGTCATCTTAATGCCCCACATAATGGTCTGAAGGCACATGATGGAGCTCCCTTCTTGAAGCCAAGTAGGCCTGGGTCTGGTCAGTGCTTGGAGGAAAGACTGCCTGGGAACCACATATATGACACTTTGGGTTCCACAAGAGAATAAATGTTGGATATGAATGTAATGCAATAAAGTAATAAATCTAGGTAGGATAGCTAAGCCTGGACCTAAAATAAAGACCATATGTGGTGGTTGGCCTGCATCTCAATGACCAGTAAGAATCTGCTGGGAAGTATTTAATTGGCATTGCTCCATATAAACTCTGAAAGGGCATATTTGTGAGAATATGGAAGAAATGGGCTGTATGCGTCAGAGCTCTCTAGAAACTTTACAGAACATTCAAGCTCAGCTTATACTTTAGTTGAGTGTTCCTTTCTCTCAAGGTGCTTCCAATCCAGATATAGAAGACTTGCCGCACCCAGTCATTGTTCTGCTTTAAACTGGAAATGGAATAGCAACTCTGCTTCCAGACTTCTAACACTCAGTTGCCAAGTGGGCACCCCTCCTTCCTCCAGCCCCAAATATTGGAAGGGGTGTGTGATATTAATTGGGACCATTGTGTATGTAGAAGGAAAGGGTTAAATATTTTATCCTCACTGGACTCCTGATCATGATTGCCCTCTCCTACTGCAGTTGGGGGGAGGGGTGGATTTAAAGACAATGTTGTTTAGAAAGGGAAGGGTTAAGTGATTCCTAGAGAGGAGAGACAGACCACGGAGAAGTAAATGCCTTGAACAACCTATACATGTCATTACCTGCAGCTGTATGAAATTGTGCATCTATTCCATAAAATTAAAGAAAGCTGGATTTTCTGAGCTGGGGGGTAGACATAGAAGCTTAACAGGAAAACATGAGACAAGACTGTTTTGTTCATGACATCATGCAGATGTCCCTTAAAAAGTAAGTGAACTATTCCACAATAAATGCCCAGTTTGGAAGCAGCCATGATTTCTTAGTACCATCCTATAAGTCTTTGCTAGAAACCATGCCACCATTAAATAGACTGTTTTTTGACCTACTGTGAGGGAATCACGTATTTTAGCCATTCTCTTAAATTTTCCCAAGAGATGCCTCATGGTAGACTAGCATGGTGCTGTGGCATGGGTAATCTGTCAGAACATGGTCAAATAAAAAGGATGTTGAACTCAAACATTGGATCCTGCTTCAGAGTTGTTATTAGTAGAACTATCTACATTTGTGACTTGACTATTCCTCCTAGACTGAAGCCTTCACTCTCTCTCTTAGGATTTGTCACCTGGAATGACTATGTTGTTTCATGGAAATTCATGTCTGTTTGCAAATACTACTTGGAAAGCAGGTGAGTACTGGGTTTGCTGTCTTCAGGAGTTGGATCTACTAATTCTACTATTCAGATGAACCTCTTGGGATTAACACAGGAGCAAACAGTTTCCAGCTACAGCTGCTGTATGACTGTCTTTCCAGCTAGGATAATCTGTAAGAAAAGACCTTCTAACCCTAGGGGGTCCATGGATGGGCTTCAGGAGGTCCGTGAACTGGGCACAAAAAAATAAATTTCCAATGCAATAAAATTTATTTATGGGCATCCACAGCTTTCATCACATTGTCAAAGGGGTCCATGACTCAAAAAAGGTTATGAACCACTCACTGCACTAGCCCCTGGGCAATTACTTCGCACTTTGCAGAATTTTATTGGATCTTCTCCGTCTCCTGAATTAAACCTGATAACAAAAAAGTTATTTGCTTCTATGCTGTTCAATAGCTTTAAATGTGGAACACCACGCCAGTGAAAAGTTATTCCTAAAAGCGCAAACTCACCCTAATATATTTTATCAGCTCAGACATTTGGCTCTCCACTACTGCACATGGATGTTATATAGAAGTAAAACCAAATATGTTCTTAAGGACTGGGTAGTTTCCAAGACTAAATTGGATCATATACACCAAGGGTGAGGAAACTGTGGGCCAATTATACAGCCAAAAGAGTTTTACAGCCAGCATGGAGTTTTCACATTCCGCCCTGTTAAATTGAAAATACCCCCATGCCATTCTGCTGCATCCCATAAGCTCATTTCAAAACAAAATCTTACAAAACGTATAGTCCTGAACTCAGAAATGCTTGCTTAACAATCTGCTAAGTTTTCATGGGGAGAAAACAGAGAATTGAGAGTTCAAAGTCTAAAGCAAGAGGGGGGAGAAATCCAGACCCCTGTGGACTTTTTCCTGTCAGTGTTCTCATAATTTATTTAATGTAATTATAAGTCAGTCATGTTCACAGAGTACCTGTAACCCTATTACTGACCTTGTCCCATACTCTGACCTTCATCTTCTACAGTTTAAAAGTTTTAAAAAATCCATGGCTGATTTTTAATTAATTTAAGAAATTTAACATTGAAGTCTATTATAATACTGGGCATGCTCAGTAAGAACCAACTGTCAGTGTTCTAAATGCCAGACTCACAGTTGTTTGGCTTGGCTAATCAGGGGACTACACTAACGCCAGACATTTTTTCCACTTTAAACAGTCATGGCTTCCACCAAAGAATCCTGGGAAGTGTATTATTTATTTATTTATTATTTGATTTATATCCTGCCCTTCCTCCCAGCAGAAGCCCAGTAGTTTGTAAAGAGTGCTGAGAGTTGTTAGGAGACCCTTATTCCCCTGAGCTCCAGTGGCCAGAGTGGTTTAACAGTCATTCCCTCTTCCCAAAGAATTTGGGGGGGTTGTAGCTCTGTGAAGGGAATAGGGCATCTCCCAACAACTGTCAGCACCCTTCACAAACTACACTTCACAGGATTTTTAGAGGGAAGACATGACAGTTTAAAGTGAAAAAAAGTCTGGTGTGGATGTGGCCAGGGATAGCTTTGGTTTAAAGTTGGGTGGGAGACTACAGCTATCTGCTATAGAATAAAAAGATGGGGGAAACCCTGAAAAATAATGATACTGTTAACAGTGTTTTCCTTTTGGAAAGCAAAGAGGCTTTCCCTCTGCCCAGTGCCCGCTCAACCATCCAATTTCCTCCCCCAGTCAGTTTTACCTATCCTAAGCATGATTGCACAGCAGTAAATCCCACTGAACTCAATAAGCATGCAAATCAAATCTACCCTCCCATCCTCCCATTTCTTCCTGACCCTCCCTTCCTCCCTCCTGACCCTTCCCCCTCCTTCCCCTCCTCCTCCTTCTTACTCCCCATAGTCAGTTTCATCTATTTTAAGCATGATTGCACAGAAATAAATCTCATTGAACGCAATAAGCCTGCAAATGATCAGACCAGCTTTTCCCTTCCCTCCCCCTCTCCCCTCCCCTCCCCGTCTTCTTTCCTCCTCCCTTCTTCCTCCTCCTCTGGCCACTCCAACCCTCCGTCCCTCCCTCTTTTCCTCCTGCCCCATGGACAATTTCGCCTATTCTAAGCATGACTGTATGGGAGTAAATCCCACTGGAGAGCCAGTGTGGTGTAGTGGTTAAGGTGTTGGACTACAACCTGGGAGACCAGAGTTCAAATCGCCACACAGCCATGAAGCTCACTGGATGACCTTGGGCCAGTCACTGCCTCTCAGCCTCATGAAAACCCTATTGATAGGGTCGCCATAAGTCGGAATCGACTTGAAGGCAGTACATTTACATTATTAAATCCCACTGAACTCAATAAGCATACAAGTGATCAAACCTGCCCTCCTCGTCCCCCTGTCCTCCCTCCTTCCCCATGGTCAATTTCACCTATCTTAAGCATGATTGCAGGGGCGTAAATCCCACTGAACTCAATAAGCATGCAAATTATCAAACCATTCTCAGCAAACTTGCACAAGATCCCATTTCTTACCTGCTGGAATAAAAAGCAGAGAAATTCATTAATAGGCAAAAAAAACCTTTGCGGTTTAAGAATGTACCTATAGCCAACAGATATTTCTACCAAACTTTAAAAAGCAGGGAAATTAGGCAGCTATAGTGAATGCACCAGAGGAGCAGGAGACCTGACCTCCTCTCTGAGATATTGTACTGCTCTACACATTTGTAAAAATGCAAACACAATTAGGGTTGGTCTTTCACAATCCGATCCACTTCCTGTGTAGCTTGGAAGAATTTGATAACATATGCCTCTGAGCATATTGTAAGTGGTGGCAACACCCAGCAGGATTGAACCTTGCCACCTCACCCACCTGTTGATGTCACCTGCCCATTGGCTGACATTCACTAAAGATGCATATTATAGTCACAAATCACAAACCAGCCAGGTTTGACTGAGCATTGGTTTAAAGTTATATGATAATAACTCTCAAGGTCGAAAGTCCTATTCTCTGTTCCCTAAACTTGCTCAGGCCAGCCAGTCTCCGTAGACCAGCACAGATGTCACTGTAGACTTCCTTTTTCCCATCTCTTTACCTCCAAGTCACGCAGGTTTGTGTGAAACCACAATAGTGGCATTTTAAGAAGTATGCTGCCCTGTTAAAAATCTACAGACCTATGGATACTTACCTAGGAGTAAGCTCTTTTGAGGACAATTTGTAATCTGTTTTAAACTGTTTTTAATATTGTATTTTTAAATGGCTGTAACCTGCCCTGGAACCTAATGGTGAAGGGCAGGTAAGAAATCTAATTAATAATACCACCACCACCACAGTGGGGATTAATTCTGTGTAAGTATGTATAGGATCAGACTGTATGTAATACTAATGGTCAGTTGTCATGCTTTCATGTCTTGACCATTGTTTTTTTCCCCTCTTCTTCCTAAGTTGCTGCGTATCACAAGGACCATGCAAGGCTGACATGAAATCGTCAACATGAAAAGATGCATAAGGCCAAATTCTGTCTCCAAGATTACTTAATGATATTTCTTCTTCCTGTGACAACCACCTTAATTTGTTCCTTTGTTTCTCTGCATAGTATTGCAGTGTTATGCAGGGTCCTTTTGAGACATCCACACTTATTGAAGACCAAAGCCCTGGCCAGTGGCCTCCATACAACAGGGAGCGATGACATTATAAACCCCTAAGAAAAAGGGGGTGAGACCTAATTGTGACAGCCTATTGGTGCAACAGCCTTTCCATTAGTGCAGATATGGGGAACCTATCACCTTCCACATTTTGCTGGACTGGAAACTCCCATCATACCTCACCATTGGCTATGCTGGCTGGGGCTGATGAGAACTGTAGTCCCATAGTGTTTGGAGGGCTACAGGTTCCCTATCCCTGTACTATCAGGAGCCCCATGCTTAACGTAGCACAACAGCCACATTCAGTGGGTAGCTTGGGCCAGTAGAAATTTTGCACACTGCTAACCTATCATACATTGCTTTGTGCCATTATTGCACAATTAAAATAGATTGCACAGCAATGCCAACTCTCCTGCTTCTTGGGCTAGTGTGATGTTGCGTCTTGTCTAAAGCCTCACGTAGCTGGACTGAGATGGATGATAATTTAACACCCCTCCTAAAATGCTTCTTCTAGACCAAGGATTGAGTTTTGTTTTTGATAAATGTGTAACCGATCGGTTAATTTTTGGAATAAATGTGTGGGCTTCATAGCTGATTTAGCCAAGAGGATAGCAGCATGATGAGCAGCCCTGACATCCTCTGTCTCTGCAAGAGATGTGGCAGATCTGAAATGACTGCAGGTGACTTTTTAACTTTTTAATCAGTGTCACACCTACATCATTACTAGGGAGGAACTGGGATTCTAAATGAGCATTGCTGTCTGCTAAGCATACCACTGTCATAGTTAGTAGTAAATGATCACTTTCTGTATTGAAGTCAACCTGAAAATGGTCAACATACCTATGTGATAATTGTGAGATTGCTATACAGTCAATTACGCTGTCACCATATGTAAAACATTAGGTATATTTGCCATGCTAGGCTCTATCAGCATAATCATTCAGTGTTTCCAAATCCCTCCACCTAGTAAATTCAGCTAAACTGAGTCCCATATAAATATATTTGATATGTTTCGAAGATGGAGAACTGTCCCAATCAATGCAAGTGTCTAGTTCCAAAATGTTGTGGTGATGGGCATATAAACATGAATCCTGGGCTCCCACATGTGCACTAAAATTTCCTGCAATAACAAAAATTGCAGCAGGATATAAAGATTCCAGTATAGGTGTCTAATTTTGCCCAAGTATTTTTCACAATTGATTTTTTTAGAACAGGGTACTGTATAAACAACCATCAGATGATTTCTGAGAGCTTAGTAAGAATAGCAACTGCAGAAGGCTTACAAGAAATCATCGGAATTGTGAGTGCCTTAACATTTGTTGAAGTTAAAAACGTTAAACCTCCAGTGGCCCTATCTCCTTTAGCAGAGGGAGTGGCTGCCAGATAATAACACCTACAGCCATAAAGCACTTGGTAAGTTTATCTTACCAAGCCTCTTGCTGGGAGGAAGGGCGGGATATAAATCAAATAAATAAATAAAATGACTTAAGATGTCCAAAAATTGTTTATCATATTCATGTGTTTAGAAGACTTTATCTTACCCTCCCCCCACCCAAAGACAGTCTTGATTTTTCCAACTTAAAAAAGCACATAAAATAAATACAACTTCATGAATACTTAGAAGTAAGTCCCGATGAATTTAGTGGGGCTTACTTCCAAGGAAACTTGTGTAAAATCATGTTGACAATGATAATTCCATCTGTAAGTCTCCCACACTCACAGCCTTAAACTAAGGAGTAGCTCTATAATAATTCCTCTCTCAATGTCCTCTATAAGCAAATACCTTTGATTTAAGATGTTTCATGTAGAGTAGGGGTGGGGAACCTGTAAATCCTCAGAGCTTATTGAGAGTTGGAGTCCAACAATCAGCCCTGGCTGGCATGTCCAATGGTCAGGGATGATAACTGTAGTCCAAGAACATTTGGGAAAGCCATACATTCCTCACCTCTAATATTGAGAGAATAATTTATTTCCTTTCACCTTTTGCTTTCCATCTTTTTTAACATAAGAACTAAAAACATAAGGAGAGCCTGCTGGATCAGGCCAGTGGCCCATCTAGTCCAGCATCCTGTGCTCACAGTGGCCAACCAGACTCCCAAGGGAAGCCCACAAGCAGGACCTGAGTGCAAGAGCACTCTCCCCTCCTGCAGTTTCCAGCAATTGGTATTTGGAAGCATACCGCCTCTGACTATGGAGGCAGAGCATAGCCGTCATGGCTAGGTGCCATTAATAGCCTTTTCCTCCATGAATTTGTCTAATCTTTTTTAAAGCCATCCAAATTGGTGGCCGTCACTGCCTCTTGTGGGAGCAAATTCCATAGTTTTACTATGCACTGTGTGAAGAAATACTTTCTCTTCTCTGTCCTTACTCTTCCACCTTTCAGCTTCATTGGATGATCCCTAGCATGGAATTTGCCTTTTTCACAGCTGCCACACACCAAATTCTCTTTTTGTAAATCTTACTGTTCGTCAGTATGGTCCTTTTTTAAAAACAACAACAACACCGCAATGCAAAGTCACTAAAGACTGATTATTTTAGCATTGCCTTCTCTGAAAAATTGTTTTCTGTTAATATGGGAGGAGGAGGTAACAAGACAACAATGGAATCAAGGACTTTGGGGGAAAGAGCGTCTCAGGTGAAATACTTAAAACACATGGAATTAGTGAATAAGAATTGTGTTTGGCACAGGAGGGTTGTTCCAGTTGCACACAAGTTGGGGTTTACCTACAGAGAACTTTCATAAGTTACCATTGTATTACACGGTTTGAAAGTTAACATCTTTATGGACAGCAAGCTGTGAGGAGCTGGGGGAGTACAGCTCCCCCACTAGAGAGATAGGGAACAGAGGATTCTCTCTAGAGCTTACGCACTTCAGGATGTGGACTCCTCCAAGTAAGAGAGGGCCAGTTTATGTGACTTAGTGTAGAAAGAAAGTTTTCTCCTTTTTGGTACTAAAACTTGGGTCACCCAAAGGAAGCCGATTGATGGCAGGATCAGGACAGGCAGAATAAAGAAACTCACATGCATAATTCACTTACAGAATTCCCTTCTACAAGATGGTCACTATCTAAAACAGCTTTAGAAACAATAGAGGGTAATACCTATTGATAGCTATAGCCAAGAGCCATGAAAGCTAAATCAAACCACCATATTCCAGGGCAATGTACCTCTGAGTACTGTTTATCTCTGGGACACCATGCCCTGCTTGAGACATCCGAAAAGATTAGATGGATCTCAGTCTCATTACTCAAAGTAATGGGTGCAGTCTGATCCTATACATGTTTACTTTGAAATAAATTATTCACCAGAACCTACTCTCCAGGATATGTACACTTCCCTAGGAATAAGCCCCATTAAACACAGTGAGACTTACATCTGAGTGAACATGCATAGAATTGAGCTATTGTTCTTTAATTATTGTACAATCCTGTACATATGTATTCAAATATAAATCCTATTGAGCGCAATGCACTTTACTTCCCCCATAAGGTGCTATAGTGGATTACAGCTTAGTGCTGTCTGCTGAGTCAATAAGTTGTGTGATTTCTTGCCTTACACCCAAGCTGATGAACTTCACCACACAATCAGCTGAATAATTTTCCTAAAATGGAGTAATCCTACAACTGCTTTCTCAAGCAGCCCAGCTGGAACATGCTTTGGATTTCATGTGCAGTGCTCAGGGCCACTTTGAGTTGGGGTGCTTGTTTTCCTTGCATGTGAGGCACAGAGAGAAGAAGGATGCCACACATAGCCCTTCCTTTTGATCATCCCTTCACTGGGCTGAAAGTTAGGAACTCTGGAGGATGGCTCTAAAAGGGTGGACTCTGCAAAGAGAATGGGGACCTGTGACTGACCATTGGCTTCCAGAAGATCCAACATTCTCTCAAGGGACCTTGGGGAGACAGGCAGTGCTATCCAAGGGAGAGGAGTTGACAAGTGGTCCTCAGATGTGAGCTGCTCCATGAAGGACCCCATAATAATATAGTTCCCCTCAGAACTGTGCCTTTAGTTAAGTCCTTATCCACTGCCAATGACAGTGTGTTGAGGATCTAGCCATTCTTCAGATACAAGCAACCTTTATGACTAGGTTACAGTGTGTGTATGTGTGTAAGCAATACATGGCAGCCGACTCAGCACTTCCCTTGAATTAATAATACATTTTGTAAATACAGCGTAGCAGCACTGAGAGGTTAAACCATGTCAACTGCCCAAAAGAACCTTCTCCAGCTTTTAAGCAGAATAGCTCAGACTTTGCTATTTAATTTTTCCCATGCTAATTTTTCTATGACTGCTGGTGTGGCTAGTGAACATATGAAAACTTCAATACTGACACTCGGCGTATAGCATTATGGATAGCCAAGGGACTAAGGTGATGAGCTGCAGAGTTAAAAGATGTGTTCGAGGTTCAGTCATGACAAGATGTGGAACAGGCGACCAGCCTTTCAGCAAACCCGTGTCACCACCATACTCGATAAATGTGAGACGTTAAAAACTCAGTGTGTATTACACACACACACACACACACACACACACACACACGTACATTAAGAAGAACGACTACTAGAAAGAAAGATGGAACGGGGCATGGTTGTAGTTTAGTACCTGTCAGAAAATCCAGTAAGCACGGAAATAACAAGTGAGCTGGGAACAGGGTATGAGTAGACCTCGAGTGAAAGATCCGGACAGCGAACTGCCCCTTGCAAAGCGGGGGGTAGGTGGGGTGAAAGACAAGAGAGACTAGGAAGCCTTCAACAAAATTACGGAAACTTCTAGAGTTAATTCATGAAATCACGGAAACTGCTTTCCTTCGCGAAGATTTGGTCTATCTCACCGGGAGATGTAGCATAGCTTGATGCAAATTCTTCAAGGAGGGATCCATGGTAGATTTGTTTTCGTCCTCAAAAAGGACGCGGTGACTCTGGCGGAACTCGAACCCACACTACCCTAGAAGTCCAAAATTCTAGTCATTGCGCCGCAGAGCCTGAGTTGCAGCGTCTCCTCCGGCTCATAAAAGGCAGCCCCCTGTCACCTTCGCGGCAGTATCCAAATCCCCAAGGAAGGCAGAAAGCAGTTGCTTGGCGTGTGGAATCGCCGCTACATCTGGAGTGGAGAGTACTAGAAGGAAAAGAGCTAAAATGACTGGTGTGGGTTTTAAAATGGCCAAATAAGAGAAAGGAACATTCACCTTGCCAGAAGTGGGGTTCGAACCCACATGTCTATTCTCCTTAACCACTAGACCATTCTAGTAATCATCCCCAGTTTTTAAAACTCATTAAAATAAAGTGAAGAAGCGTCATGTTTTGATGTTGAAAGCACAGGCTCCCCTGGAAAGGTAGTTAACAAGCTGCATCTAGTGATTAGCAGAAACTGCAACACCGATTCCTGTCAGCTGTAGTCAGCCACGAACAGAGCTTTGCTCCGGGCCTTGGCCTTGTGCGCCCTCCGAAATATCTGACAGGCGTGGGGCTCCTCCAGCTGAACTGGGGAGGGGGCGTATTCACACCGCTTGCGGGGCGATGAGTGGATCCACCCCCTATGTATGCTCTAACGTCCTGCGCAGCTTCAACCCTTCCCGTGGAAACTTTTGGAAAAAGCTTTCTGCTGTCACCCCGGGCTAAACTTTCTCTGCAGCTTTAAACGAGACGATAATCCTGAGCTTTCTCGTCGTCGTCGTCCCCACCCCCTCGTCCCTCCAGACCACGGAATCGGCTGTGGCGAGACGTGGAAGGAAGCCCCTCTGACATTCCCCCCCTTAGAGGCCGGATCAAAAGCGACCCTTCCTAGCCACCTTCTCGCGCTCAAGCTTACCCGGAAGTCTGCTTCCTTCGTCCTTTATGGGGGGGGGATTGCCAGATTCAGTCCCTGGAATCTCCAGTTAAAAGGATCAGACAGAGATCTATCGGGGCAACCATTCGTTAACCCTCTCGCCATGAAGTTAGAAGCATCACTGTCGCCTCCATTACAGGCCTCAACAGGGATATAACTCAAATAATTAATAAAATAAAATAAACAAGGGGAAAGGAAATCGAGTGGTCCCAAAGGTTTGTCCAGGGCTGAGGTTGATCGCTACATTAGGCGTTCCTGCTTCAGTAGCGATGGTAGGAAAGGCCATTTATCCCGGGCATGACCAAGCGGAAAGCCAGCCTCTGTAGGATCCAGACACGCAGTGAGGATAATTTTTACCCCACCTCACCCTTCCTCTCATTTTAATTGGGAGCAGCGGCCTGTTACCTGTTTCCTTGCTATGTTTGCCAGACATTACAGACAACCGGTTTCCTATAGCCACCTTTCGATCTGAGCCCCGCGATCAGTAGAAACAAGGGGGTGGAATTTACTGGGGGTGAAGGGGACGACTGCAGGGTTGAATATAAAGAAGCACTCAGTATGGAGAAAAGCAGCACGTAGAGAGAAGGCTATGCTGCACCCCTTCTGCCTGACATGCAGTTTGTCTATGGCAAGCAGGACTGTAGTTGTCCAGAGTCACGGGGCTCGCAGACCCGTTAGTTTTGGGGGGCAGGGTCCCGGGCAGGGTCCCAGCCAGGCCCCTATGTATGAGCCAATCAGCATGAAAAGAGGAGTATGTTAACCACTGAGAAGAGTATTTGCCCTTTCGTGCTAATTGGAGCCAATCAGAGTGAAAGGAGATGAGTCAGCCGCTGAGAAGACTCTTCTCAGTAGTTAACACAGTCTCCTTTCATGTTGATTGTCTCCTAGGATGTCTGTTGTAGTGGAGTGTGGACTCGCAAGACGACAGGGAGAGCAAGGGAGATGTGCGGAAATGGAAAGGGGGGTTGTGAGAGGGTGTGGAGTGACAATCATGGAGGTACCCTGTACTTCTGAATTTGCCACTATACTACTGATGGCATGTTGGATTAAAAAAACTAAACTAAACTAATATGAGGGAACATTCAAACATGTGGCTGGCCTTCGACAATTTTAGGTGCAAAAGGAGCAGCCGTTGATTCTGCGGATCCTGTATCCCCGTTCTGAGCCCAGATGCTATTTCCTATTACCACATTGCTTAAACTGTTTGCATTCAGTCGCACCCTCCCCCATCACTACTAATATTCCACCCAGAGTTGGACTATACTGTTTGGAGCATTTCTTATGCCTGTATGTGGCACCCGGCAAAGTCAGGCTGTCCGGGGGGTCACTATAATAATGGGTCAGTCAGAAAATTCATCATGGAAAAACATGTCTCCAACCCTGCGTTCTCCGCAAGTCATGTAACTAATACTATGATAAATTTAACCCCTTTCCCCCTTTAACTCTTTATAGGAACCCCATCCCCAGCATTACAGCATAGCTACCCCTCGGGTGAATCAATGAACTTCCCGTGCCAAGCCAGGATGGGAGCCGACAGCTAGGAGTTTCAGGCGATTCCAAGGAGTCGCTCGTTCACCGCTGCAAATCAGGTATTACTGTAGACCTCAACAAAATTCTCACAATCACGGAAATTTCCGGAATTAGCTTTTGTTCTTCTATATGATTTTGGTCTATTTCACCAGAAGATTGCAAGTTCTTCAAGTGATATTGTGATCCGTGATAGGTTTTGTTTTTATCCTCAAAAGGACCACCTGACTCTGGTGGGATTCGAACCCACAACCTTTGAATTACTTTACTTCGCTAGAAGTCCAATGCGCTATCCATTGCGCCACAGAGCCGCGAGTTGGAATATCTCTTCTAGCTCTTAAAAGGACTTAGTGGTAGTATGCAAATCCCCAAGGTTTCCAAAGGGAGGGCAGAAAGCAGTTGCTGTAGGTTCGGAATTGCAGCTACATCTGGGGTGGAGAGAACTAGAAGAAAAAGAGCTAAAATGATGGATGTGGGTTTTAAAATGGACTAGTAAAAGAAACAAAAACTTCCTTTACCAGAAGTGGGATTCGAAACACACACGGACACCTGCACGTCCATTAGATCTTAAGTCTAACGCCTTAAACCACTCAGCCATTCTGGTAACTGTTCTAAGTTCTGTAAACCCAATAGAATAAGTTGAAGAAGCTCAGTGTTTTGGCGTTCGAAATTACCCCTTCCTTGCTGGAAGAGAGCCTACAATGAACAAGTTCCATCAATTATTAGTAGAAGCTCAAACCTCAAACCCGCAACTCTTATCTGTCCTAGCTTCTAGAACTAGTGTGTACTACCCAGAGGGCACGTTTTAGAGTGACAAATAGAGAATTCATTTAGCCCTGAGAATTATCGTTCGGTTAACTAACCACAAATGATATTGTTGCACCTTCACTAGAAGAGCTTGTTTGAAGAGTAAAACTCAGATGTGTCTGCGGAGGCCCGCAGTTATGTTTGTTTGCTTTCATACAGACACATCAATAAAGAACACAGTTTTCCCCTTTTCTTTCTCTAGCTAGTGTGGAAGATGCATGTTTCCCGCGCCTCCTTGAAATACTAGTTCCATTGTTAACTTCAGCGTCAAGTGCCACTCGCAAATGTGGCCACAAGACGGCAGCACAATGAGCTGAATCAAAGATTGAAGCGAACGGGTGGCAGCGACGCTTAGTAAAGGGAACTTTTCCAAAAGCTGAGACAAAAACATTGGTCCTCTGTCTGACTCACACACACAGAGTCCCGATTTAGGCTACAATCCTATACACACTTACCTAGGAGTAAGGCCCACTGAACTCAGTGGGGCTGGCTTCGGAGTAGACTTGCACAGGATTGCCCTGTTAGCGGTTTTCTTCCAGAATCTTTTAAAACACTATTTTCAATTATTTATTTAATACTATTTATATTTATCACACTTCTGTTTTTCCTTTCTCCCAAGGAGCAGAAGCCAAAAGGTATAGAAGTAACCCATTTTGCAAGGGTGTCTGCAGAGGGGCAAGCCCCCCTGGAATTCTAAATGTAATTGTTGGGTGAAGTGGGTTGCCAGTCACATGTAGTAACAATTCATAGACCTTGCCCCCATCCTACCTAAACATTTTCTGCCTATGCTCTTGCCATTTTGGTTGCCTATAAGCGCAATCCTATACATGTTACTTCACACATAAGACGCACTGTGTGCACTGGGACTTATTCCTGGGTAAATATGTATAGGATTGCAACCTTAGTTGTTGCAAGTAGACATTTCTTGCGAAGAGTGCCAAAACGCAATTAGATTTTGGCATCCTGGGGGAAATAATATAATTTCAACCGCTTGCACTGGGTTTTTCAGCTTCCAGGGCCCTACTCTGACGCTGATATCTGTATGATCACTTTATCTCTAGTATTATTAGCCTGAGGTAGAAAATTCAAAAGGTGCCCAGTTCCCTTTGGTACAAAAATAAACAAACCCAGAATTATTCACTATATAACTGACAATGCACTTGTTGCCCCAAATCTGACACCAAAGAAGATTTCTGCACTCTAGCCTAACTCTCACTGAAAGTACTCCAGCTGTGTCTGGCATGTACCCTTTCACATGGCAGGTGGGGAGAATCACTGATTCACATTAGTGAATTGTTCTGCCAAACAAAACACAACCACTCCAACATTTGTCTGCCAAAAAAACTCCAAAAACAATGTTTGGGAGAAAGCTAACCTAGAACCCTTCTCCTCTGAACAGTTAGCTTTTTACAAAGGTATACATTTTTCTATGGAGTGCCCCTTGCCATTCAAAGTAAAACAGCCCCCTGACAGGATCACAATTTCGGAGAGAATTGGGCCTGTTTTGGTCACTGCTTCCCTTCTCAGTCCCTCAGCTGATCCTCTACCCTCAAGTTCACAGAAAATGGTGTGGGTAAGTTCCAGACTCTTATTCACTGACCCTTTGTCCATTGCCTTCTTTGTAAAGTTGCCTTTGGCACCTGAAGGGTTCTCAGCACATTTTGCTCCCTGAGGTGAAACAGCAAATACACCCAAAGTACTTAGCAGAGGGGCTGGTCCATTTTGACAGATGGGGCACTGCCCCACCAAGTTCTATGTGCCCTCAGCCAGCCCCTATTTGCCTACCAATTTACTTGAAACCAGGGGTGACCCTGCCTGTCTACTTCCTTCTTAGTTTCAGTGTTGCCTTTGTAGAACTCAGCAGGGAGGAGGAAAACAAAACCTAGAATGAATTAGCTCCATCTGTCATTGGCTCTGGCTCCACCAACTGTTGGCCTCCCTGCCTTCCACCCACCAGTCCCACTAGACACAAGTCTTCAATGGTATTCAGTACCCAAGGCTTACTACGTTATTTTGGCATCTCAGGCAGGCAGAAAATCACACAACCATATTTCCTTAGTAATAATATAACAATCTAAATTAGTAACACTTTGCTGCCCTTTCCTAACATCCAAAATCAGCTGTTTGAGGCACCTGGCTCACTCTGCCTAATGATAGGGCCAGTCCTATGATGGCCTCATGCTAGTGTTATGCTTCACTCAAAAGCTGCATGTAGGCCCCGTAGAGTTGCAAACTTGTGGTGGCCCTCCAGATGCTGCTGGACTACAACCCCCATTATCCCTATTGACTATTGGCTATGCTGGCTAGGGCTGATGGGAGTTGGAATCCAAAAAACATTTGGAGGGCCACAGATCCTCCACGCTTGTAGATGGTCATGCATATTGCTTCAGTTGTGAAGCACACAATGAACATTTATCTCCCCCACCACCTCACAGGCATTCTATATTTTGACAATTGCATTCCTAACTTGTTAGGAAATACCTCCAGCACAGCGTGGTAAACATGATAATTATTAATTTTCTTTGTGAGTATTCAGGGGATAAAAGTTCTGTTTCCCCAAGAGTTCTTTTCTAGTTCCTAATGTTATCATATGCTCCCTGATGGTGCTGTGCATGTGCATGCATACTCACACACATATATTTAATTGTTTCCTATGTATTTCCCCAACACTAACAAGGCCAAAAAAGTGATTGGAAATACCTACCAAAATTAAAAAATATCTGGGAACAAGAAAAGCCTTTATATCTAGATAGTGACCAAATACCATGTAAAAGAATTGCAAGAAACCATTAAGAGAATTGACAGAGAGAAGACATTTCCTACATAAAAAACTGCTTTAGTTAAATGATTTATAGCAGTCAATGAGAATTTAACTGAGAGCTGAGTTCCGACATTTAAAGGACATCTGTGGTTGTATCTTTAAAGTAGATGTTTTGAGATACCTATTCTGCTAAATGCTCAATGCAAAAGCGCACTCTTTTGTTTTACATTCTGAACAGGGAGGGGACTATTGCAATATTGCTGAACATTACAAGTCAGACATATTTGCATTCCGAACCAGGTGCTTCTCATGTTTGGCTTCATCATTAGTGAAAGCCCCCTATTATAGTCATATGGGGATCCTGTCATTAATTACAACTGGCAACCCTGAACAATATTGATATGGGGCATTATTTTGTGTTGCAAGCTGAAGAGACCAGCAGGTGTAGCCATGGCTGACAACAAAGCACTCCTGCTCTCTTCCAGGAGTATCACCACCTTCAAAGGCGTGTATGACCTGTTAGCCACTCATGGCCTGCAACTTTGAGCTTGCTAAAGTTCTAGCAAGTGGTATTATAGATGGAAGGGCACAAAAGGAATAAAGTTGCATCCCAACATTATGAGTTGTGGTTATGTAGTGCTGATAGTTTATTCAAGTGAAACTAAGTAAAGCCCCAGGAAATGTTGCAATCAAGCAATGCTATGGTCCCACCGCTGTAAGTAAATTCACTAACCGGCAAAAAAACCTTGCGGTTTAAATTCTATCAAACTTTAAAAAGCAGGGAAATTGGGCGGCTATAGTGAATGCACCAGGGGAGCAGGAGACCTGACCTTTTCTCTGAGATATTGTACTGCCCTACAAATTTGTAAAAATGCAAACACAATTTGGGTTGGTCTTTCAAAGTCCAATCCACTTCCTGTGTAGCTTGGAAGAATTTGGTAACATGTGCCTCTCAGCATATGGTGAGGGAGGGGAACATATGGTGGGGGAGGGAGGAGGAGGGGTGGGCAGCTTTGATAATTTGCATGCTTTTTGAGTTCAGTGGGACTTACTCTTATACAATCATGCTTAGGATAGGTGAAGCTGACCTGGGGGAGGGGCAGGGAGGGAGGAGGAGGCAGAAGAGGGAGAGAATAGGAGGGGGCAGGGGCAGGGAGGAAGGGGGAGGGGAGATGGAGATTGGTTGGGTGGGCACTGGGCAGAGGCAAAGCCCCTTTCCTTTCCAAAAGGAAAAAGTTGTGAACAGTATCATTGTTTTTCAGGGTTTCCCCCACCTTTTTATTCTACAGCAGGCACATGTAGTCTCCCACCCAAATTTAAACCAAAGCTGTCACAGGCCCCATCCACACCAGACCTTTAGTTCACTTGAGTCATGGCTTCCCCCAAAGAATGCTGGGAAGTGTAGTTTGTGAAGGGTGCTGAGAGTTGCTAGGAGATGCCCTGTTTCCCTCACAGAGCTACAATCTCCAGAAGAAGGGCTGACTGTTCTCTGATCACTGCAGCTCTGTCAGGGGAATAGGAGTCTCCTAATGACTCTCAGCATTCTTCACAAACTACACCTCCCAGGATTCTTTGACAGAAGCCATGACTGTCTAAAGTGAAATGAATGGCATGTGTGTGGCCACCTGATTAGCCAAGCCAAACAGCTGTGAGTCTGGCTTGTAGAACACTAACAGTTCTTATTGAGCATGCCTGGTGCTATAATAGACTTCTTAAATTAATTAAAAATCAGCCATGCATTTTAAAAAACTTTTAAACTGCAGAAGATGAAGGTTGGAGTATGGAGCAAGGTCAGTAATAGGATTACAGGTACTCTGTGAACATCATTGATTTTTAATTAATTTCAACAGAGACCACTCACAAAAAAGTCCAACAGGGGGTTTGGATTTCCCCCCTCATATTTTACACTTTGAACTCTTGATTCTCTCTGAGTGTTTTGTGTATTGCCATGAAAACATGAGGGTTGTTAATCAAGCTTTTCTGAGTTCAGGATTATATGTTTCATAAGGTTTTGTTTTGAAATGAGCTTATGGGAAGCAGCAGCATGGCATGGAGGGGAATTTCAATTTAACATTGCAGAATGCAAAAAAAAACACCCCATACTGGCTATAGTATACAGCCACTCTTGTGGCTGCATAATTATGGTATTCCTGCAACACAACTAAACAGAGCAGCAGGCAAGACAAGAAGCAGGCAGTCCACCCACCCCTTTTAATACATGTCATTGGCCAGAGTCACAGCACTCAACGAAAGTACCATCGTTCTTGGCTTCAGACGTTTTGAGTCCTCTCAATGATCAAAGTAGGTAATAAATATTAGTAGTGCCATAGAAGCTAGAGATAATCCGTATGTGCTTGCTAAGCCAAAGAAAACCTGCAATTGATGCAAAGTCTGTAGTCTCTGTAATTCATGAGTCTTAAGAGCCCTCACCAGCAGCGTTCCATGTTCCTTGTAAATACCGTTGTGACTACTAGAATTGCTGGGAGTTAGTGTACCTGTCTCTCTTGCTACAGGAAAGTTAGCAAATTTGATGGAAGCAGATGGCTGAACAGGGGTACCACACTTATGGTCAGATGAGAGGAGTGTATTTGTGCCATATAGCAAGATAGTTTTTAACTTCCAGTAACAGTTGTTTCCCTTGTGAAATGCATCGTTCCTGTGAACAAATTGAAAGCTTGAATATCTGGGAGCCAGAATATCTAGCAAATCACCTCCCTTAACACAGACTTTTAATTTTATTTAGCAATTTACATTAGAAAAAAATAAATATACAAGCAGTATTGGCAAAGCACCACCCATTCTTTCTCTTCCATCCTGGATACTGCAGAGTAAATATCTTCAGGTAGCACCAAGACACAAGGAGGGTTGCTATTTTTATTATCCCATCCTTTCTCCCAAAAGGAGCCAAGGCAGCAACCTAGAGAAATCCTCCTGTCATTTAACAGCCATCCAGCACAAAGGAAGATAAAGTCTCAGGTCCCTCCTGTCAAGTCATCCATCCTTTGCAGTTGCTGAAGCAAACAGGTCTCTTATTTTGTCCCAAAGATGGAAGGAGGTGTGGGGCTGTCAAAGAAATAGAACTGAACTCTTCCAGTCTTATACTTGAGGAAGCCTACTCAACTTAGCTGGCAAGAAGCTAGGCACTGGAAATGTGTAGCTAGAGCAGGGGTGAGGAACCTTTTTCAGCCTGAGGGCCACATTCCTTCCTAGGCAAACGTCTGGGGGCCGCACTCGTCCAGCCTTCTCTATTCTCCATCCAGGCAGCAAGGGGCATTATCAGAGTTCAAGGACACATTCCGGCCAGGCAAAAACACTCCAGAGAGGTGTGAAACAAGGCCAGTGAGTAGGGTGGTCTGGGAGAGACTCTCTCAAGGGATAGAGAGGCCTAGAGGGCCACATTTAGCTTCCAGGCCTGAGGCTCCTCACCCCTGAGCTAGAAGACATGCCATCTAGCTATCCCCATCTTCTGCTGTAGAATCAGTTACTGGTGAAACAAACACTGCAAGTTTGCTGTTTCAGTTGGGCCGTTAAAAAGTCTACCTCACTCTTATGAATAGTTCTTCTATCTAACACCTGGGCCCCAGCCTAAGCAAACGTATGTGGTGGGTATGCACAGCATTTTCTCAACAGTAGCTGATACCAAGACACACCCACTGGGACTGACGGAATCTAGCCAGATCAGATGATTGGCCAGGTTCAACATTTAGCAGAAAGTACTCACTGTCTAGCTTCAGTAAGTACTGTAAATAAGGATTTTCTCCCTCCTGCAAGGACAGCGTTCCTATGGTGAGCCTTAGGGATTTCAGAAGAGCCCCGTCAGACTCGACGGCCAAATCCGAAGGCAGACGAGTGTTTCAAGCACTACTAGGGTACTAATACAGGAGGAGCCAAAGGGACAGTGCTGTTTATGCTCTCTTTCTCTTTGCCCCCCAAACCAGAATAAACTGACAAAACACAGCAGGGAAAGAAAATGGAAGATGTTAAAATCATGGGAGGCATTTTATCTTCTACCTATAGCCCATTTGGAGAAGTTGAGAAGGACAAAGTATTCCGCTCAGACCTGATAGTTAAGTGATATACACACACTCACAAGCACTCTTGGATATTTCAGGTTTTATTATTTAATTTAGTTTTCTTGGAAAAAAGACAATAAGGCAAAAAAATCCCAAAAATAGAATTGCAGGGATATTCTCTCTCTCTTGTTTAAAGCCTGCCATTATCAAAGATGTGTCAGTCTCCAGAAGCTGCAGGAAACAGGCTTCATAACAGGGACTGGCAGCAAATAGCACAGAGACCCCACCCAAAGCCCCTTTCTTTCCCACTGAGCAGCACTGTCACCTGTTGCTGGGAAGGCAGGGCTCAGGGCCTTATCAACCCCAGCCAGCAAAATGATTCCATCTCACCAACAAGCAGCCCTGGGCAGAACCGTTGTCGCCTTAGCCCTTCAGTGGCTAAAGTTTAGAAGTGAAAGAAAAATACAAAGAGAAAGAAGAGAGGAAACACAGAAGGCACCTCATTGTGTCAACCTTAGCCAAGGGCAGGGGCTGCCATTTAGTCCACACCCCCCACCACACCCCCACCGTGTGGGCCTTGCTTGGGCAGCCTCAGTGCCCTTGTCCACTTTTACGCAGAGGCAGCACCTTTTCAACCTTGGGATCCAGCTTTGGCAGCTGTGAGCAGAGCTATCCCAAGGACGTTCCCACAACCTCCTGATTTCACAAGTGAATCTCTGGACAACTGGCATATGCCTGCACAGTGAGGAGCCTTAAGAATGATGCCACTGAGCTCTGTCTGTGTCTCAGATAGGACTTTTTCTTTTTCTTTTTTTTACAGAAGGCAAGATAAGCCATTATTCATTGACACATTGTCTGCAGAGCATCTCCCTGGATCTGGTGGCAGTGGAGGGGTGACAGGAGGGGGCAAGTGTTACAAAATGGGATCTGTAGGTTTGGAGAAAACAGAAAAAAAAATCAGAACAAAAATTAGATCTCTCTTTTTTTTCACTCTCTACATATATATAATATACATATAAACAGGTGTGCAGTAAGCCAGAGGTTGCTTTAGGCCAGGGGCTTTAGCCAGGAGGGAGCCTGTATCCTGCACTGTCAGTTCCCGTCCAAGTGTACGTGGGGAAGATGCTGAAGTCTAGTGTGGGAAGGGAGAACTATAAGCTTTATTTCTTACCATCGTATGAATAGCTGGTGACGCCACAAGGAGGGTTCCAGTGAACTAGAGCAAGTTCCACCCACCACCACCCCGCACCCCCTCTCTAGGACACAACTAGTTGCTCTGCTACCTGCCTGAACGAAAAGAGACGATGGCTCCTGGAGAGAACTGTTTTCCACCTATCTCTCCAACCAATGCTTCAGAAATCTTACTTGCAAGTAGGGTGCTGCACACAGTTTGGGAAGAAAAAATAAGAGCGCAATCCTTAGGATCAAAACTACAGGAAGTTCCCTATATCTTCTCCAACTATTCTCTTTGTGCACACATTCACGGTCTTTACATACCATTTGCCTGTCCCTATCTGGAAGTAGAAAAGGGGGCCAATCCATATAAGCATAGTGTTGCTCCCCCTCTTCTTCCCCAAACTTGTACAGCTGTGAGCAGAGCGATGCTCTCTTGTGGCAGGGGAATGGGAGGGTGCAGTCCTCTACTCCTACTAGTCCCCAGCCATCCAGGAATCCAGACACCAACTTCAGCTTCAATCAGCTAAGGCAACCCAGCCAATCACCACAGCTGGATTCTGCTTTGGGTGATTGATTCAAAACAAGTGATTGGTTAAGACAGACAGATTCGGTGAGGAAAGCACTAGGCAGGAAAGTCACATGATCAGCTGCTCCCCTTCCATCCTTCCACTACCCACTTCTTTCCCTCAGTCCTCATTAATAGTCCTGCTGCGTCCAGCTCAGAAGATATCGGGGCACATGCTCCAGTCCTGTTTCTCTTTGCTCTCCCAGTAGCCTCCTCTGTATATATGGGCCACCTCCTTGGTGTCAGGATCCTTCTTCCGCTCAAACCACAATGCCTTATAGGGATCATAGGGAGTTCCTGCAAGAGGGAGGGCAGCGGAGGAGGGGGCATGAATTTTCAGATTAACAGCACCAAAAATGAAAGACATTTTACTGATATTTCTCATGCAATGCTATGTTTCCCCTTAAGGAGGGGGCCATAGCTCAGTGACAGAGCAACTCTTGATATGTCCACTGCCTTTGGAGGTTTCTCAGGGGGGTGGCCCAGGTGACAGCATTCTCTGCGGCAGCCCCTAAGCTGTAAAATTCCCTTCTCCCAGAGCTGTGCCTGGCACCTTCATTGCATAGCTTTTGTCATATGCTGAAGGCACAAGCACAGAGCACTTATCGTATTCTATTTAACTCTGATTTTAGTATTGTATTTTTACATTGCTGTAACCCAGCCTGGGACCTAATGGTGAAGGCAGGCAAGAAATCTAATCATTTTAAAAACCGCTTTGCAATAGCGAAGGACTCAGGCTCAGTCCCTGGCATCACCAGTTATAAAGGATCTTGGGTAGCAGGGTCAGGAAAAACCTCTGCCGGATATGCTGAAGAGCCATTGCCAGTCAGCAGCAGACAATACTGGACTGGGAGGACCAATAATCTGACTATATGGTGTCGTACGTTCATAGTAACTTTCCAACAACAAAAAATCAGTGCAGGGGAGAGTGGGAGAAATGCTTACCATCCTCTGTTGCCTTCATGGCCTCAGCTTCACGTTTTTTGCGGGAGATGCGCTGTTTCTCCTCTAGGCGTTGCTTCTCTGCATTGGCTTCATCCCAGCGCCCGTTCTCCATGAGACGCTGGTCAGGCCGGAGCCTGCTGTCTGTGGGCGCTGTACCACTTTCTGGAGCATTGAGTGTCAAAGCCAACTCAGAGAAATAGTACATGTTCTCAGCATTCTTCCTGCACCAAGAAAGGAGAGAGAGAGAACCCAAACTCAGACAGCAGCAAGGCTCTGACTTACACTGCAGCTCAAGTTCCAGTGTAGAAGGTCAGCAGAATCTTGCTATTAGAGTGGCGGGAAAGATATAAACACGCATGCTCTAAGCCTCTGGGTCACCACCACATTTCTGAAGACTCAGTACACTTGTACCCAGGGCCATGTATATTCTGCGACTATGACATGCAAACACTGATGTCTGCGTCCTGGGAGACTCTTTTTATGTAAAACAAATGTTTCTAACACTGATGACAAGCTGGAATGTGTGGGCAATGCCTGGTGAATAAGCTAGCCAGCCCAAGAGAAAAAAGGTGGGGCTGAGGTTGGATTTCCGGGGTGGGGTGGGGTAGGAAGCACAGTTTCAGTGTCCTCCATTCTTTAGCCCATGACTAGCAGAATGAACACCCCCCAACTCTATAATTTATAGAAGTCTCAATTCATCTTTTCTTGGGATGTTGCTTGGGGAAGGCATACACTGTACATAAAGTTACTTGTTATTGACCTCAAGGACATGATCTAAAAATCATCATCCCCTCCCCTCCCCTTCAACAAAAAATACTTGAGCCAATACTCGCTTTGGCTAATCTGTCTCTAGACAAAGGAGAACGTGGCTCTGCACTGGCACCTTACTTGAGGAACCAGGCTACCTCCCTTACTCACGGGAGTGGGTTCCTCTTCCACAGCATGACCCTGCTGTCCTCTGCTTCGTGCAATCTCTGCCGACTGTCACCACCATTCTCCAAGCTAGTTGTCACCTTGAAGCAGTCCATCTTCTCGTCCCAGGTGCCCAACAATACAAAGTGCACTTTTCCTGAAGCATCTAACACCTCTCCAGTGACCTGCCATAAGAAGGAGTTCAAGGGGGTCATTGGGCATGGCTCTTTCACTACTCCCTTTCCAGCAGAGTTAGGTACAAATCCACTAGAGGTCAGACTTGGGTTTTAGCCTTCTACAGGCTAGCAAAGAAGCTGAAAAGGTCTCATCTCTCTTCTCAAGAGCTGCTCTGCTAAGAGACTGCTCTCCAGAAGGTTGTGCAACTATCACACCAGCAGCGGTGCTACTCAGGTCACTGCTGTACATGTGGCCCTTCATCTTATGTATAAGGCCCCTCTGGCCACTAAACAGGCCTTTCCTCTCTGTGTTATAGAGGTATTGTCATTGCCCTTACCATCCCCACAGCAGAATGATCAGAGTACATTGCCTCTTACCTTTCTGGCCACATCTCTCGAGAAGTAGCTGTAAGGAACAAACTTGAGAATACACTTTTCACCAGTCTTGTGGTTCAGGATCTCAATCTCACCAGACTGGAAAGAAGAAAGGAGAGAGACAGAGTCAAGCAGGTTCAACAGCATTTATGAAGCCCACTAAAATAGTTGTAATAATAGGTGAGTAGATCACCAAGAAGAGTAAATTGATGGGAGATTTGAAAAACAGATCTTCATGGTCCTGGCTTTCAGAACTACCCTCCAAGCACGCTTTTTGGGTGCAATACCATCTCACAGAGTTTTTCCACTTTTGACTCACCTGGTCTATCCACAATTTGCCCACTATGATGTTGTGTACTGTGGTAGTGACTTTTTTCCAACTGTAGTGATTGCCAGTTGCATGGAATATACAGTGGATGGTACCTAGAAATAAGAATGTGCTTAGGACAATTCCATGTTGATGCAGAATGGACAAGAACATTTTGACTTGGTCCTGGTAGACCTAACTACCAATCCTTGCTCAGCTCGGGATTACCTAATTTTCCCCATGGCTACCCATTCTTTACAAATGTCCATTTTATGAGCACTCAAAGTATGCATATCTTCTGTCTCCAAGGGGTACACAGCAAGGATGAATGCACTAATGAATGCCCTAAAAGGTGCTGTACACACAGCAAACTCATCTTAAGGGACCTGCTATCTTCCCAGACAGCCTGATTCCAGCTAGGAAAAGGCTAGAAACCCTGGACTCTGGCACAATATGGGAAGCACAGATGGAACTCAGCCTGCCAAAGGGCATCATTAGCCTGTCATGTCCCCATAGAACAGCAGGCCCTGGTATCAGCACTCAGAGGGAAAGACTCACCAAGGGGCATAATTGAGAGATATTTGCCACGAAACTTGCTGGTGATTTTAATCTCCTGACGAAGGGTCCAGCCGTGCTTGGAATCAGCATGATGGGCAGCAGCTGGAGGATGGTGGCTGACCTAGAGGGCAGGACAGAGAAAAGTGAAGGAAGAAAAGCATATTCAGTAATGGGGTCCCAAAGGCTACACAGAAGCAAGAAGAGGTGACAGTAGACCTCCCAGAGACATATAGTCTAGGACCCTAAGTGTGCTCACTTGGAAGCAAGTTCCACTGAAATCAACAGAATTTAATTTGGTTAAGGCTGAAATGTCAAGAAAGCTGTCCCGGAATCAAGTAGTCCAGCTTAGAATCACGGGAGTATGTCCTGCTCTTCACCTGCTCACAGATGGAACGGTAGCCATTGTCCTCCAGCCGGTCTAGCTCAAATGTCTCCCCTAAGAGAGGGTTGAATGGCTTGCTAGTGCGGAAGACTGTGGTGGAGTAAGACGATACAGTAAAGGCAGCCACATAACAGAGTTGCTCCAGGGAGCTTTCACACTTGGCTGCCCGATCCAACAGCTCATGATATTCCAGATCCTCTGTGAGGCGTTGCAGCATAGATAGGGGCTCATTGAAGTTAACCTGGAGGCAGAAGAAGCAGGTGTTAGGCTGGAGAACCATTTTGGGACCAAGGTATGGAAGGCAGGGCTAGCTGCTCTGAATTTATAAAGAGCTTGTTGCATTATGGATTTACTAAATCCTCCAACTTGGGATGAAAAGGCATCCCACTCTTCTTTCCTACAAGACAGCAAGCCCTAGATCTAAAGGGACTCACTGGCATGGGGATTTTGGAGAGTTCCTTGCCAATGCAGTTCTTCATGATGCTCCACAAGTTCAGGCTGTAGTTTGGTTTGTAAGGAATTCGGGTTCTCTTCTCCTTTTTGGTGTCCTCCAACTGGTGTTTATACTTTGGGAGAAAAAGGAGACTAGTCAAGACAGATGGAAGGGCATGCACTGGCCAGTGAATTCTATATAGTCTCCTAAAGGTTCCCACTTTACTTTGCCCAAGGCTTATAGTGAAAACATTCTTCCACCACTTGAGCAGATTCTATCTATGCACCCAGAGGCTGTTAGCCATGCCCAGAAGACCTATGCTCCCAAATGGACAGAAATATGGAGCAAGACAGATCCTGTGGTCAATGTAACCTCTGCTCTTCATAGCCTTCAACAGGCTCCATCTCAAAGTATGTTAAGGTCCTGCAGGCTTATATGAGAAGGAGTAACTTGACCCAGCACCCTTTTGTCAAAACATTCTAACATTGATCATGCTCTGCATCCCAGCCTCCATGCAGACAGTGCCAAACTTAGCAGGCAGGAGTCTGTAGGATATGTTGCTGAGGTGCTCTAGAAACTTGTGAAGGACACCTATGATCCAGTTACTTCCCTCTGTAGGGTCCCAGTAGCATCTGGCAAAAACTCGTGTGTCCCTCCCTCTCCCCCTCAAAGACACAGACTTGCCTGCTCATCGAGACTGATTTCACTGCTAGCACCACTGATGTTACTGCCTGTTCGTCTGAAGGAATTAGAGAAAGACACACCATGAGAAATGGGAAAATTAGGATATTTCAGTTGAGATAATGTACTATTACAAAATTGTTCAGAAAACAGTGCTACAAAAAAAACCCCCACCACAAACCTAACAGAGCAAGATTATGGCATCTAGTCAGAGGTGGAAATTAGCAAGTACAACACCAGATATTAAAGATCTACGGCCCTGTTAGACGAACAGATCTTGATTGACTTTTTTTTATGTTAACAGGAGATATATAAATACCGAAAGGTGTCGGAGGACAACTTTTAACAAGTAAGAGTGATGTGGTGATTTGCTAAGTCTCCTGCTCCACTTTTCCCACCACTACCCTGTGAGATCAATGGCTCTATATGTGCTTGTGTCTAAATAGCCTAGAAGCATGAATGGAGCATGAGACTGTTGCCCAGCAACAGCTGTACGTCCTTATAAAGTTTGTTGGGGGCAGGAGCAGCAATCGGAATCTCTACTTCTTTCAGTTTCTCTCCTTTTCTAATCCATTCCAGCCTGAAGTGGGGTAATAATAAAATGAGTTCATGTTGGAAGAGAGCCCAGGACAAGAAGGGCAGGGGCCACAGCTCAGTGGTACAGCACATGCTTTGTAGGAGGGTCTCAAGATTCAACCCCTGGGCCAGTCTAGATGCTTTTGGATAGAGTTGATTGGATCAGGAGCAGGGAACCTGTGGTCCTCCAGATGTTGCTGACTACAACTCCCATCACTGCTGGCCATGCAAGCTGGAGTGGATAAGATCTGGAGGGCTGCAGGTTAGTTACCCCTAAATTTAGGTACATTTTAGCTTGGTTTTTTAATTAAAACTGTTTTAGTCACTTCAATTTATGAGTTATTATTTAAAGCCATTTCTACCCCACTCTTCAGCCAAAAAGGCTCCCAGAGTGGCTTACAAATATTAATAAAAACAACAAACAAGACACTCCCTGCCCATGGGCTTACAGTCTAAAGAACATGATAGGGGAAAAAAGGTATGGTCTACTCCAATCTTTCTCCAACCTGGTACCCTCCAGATGCCTTGCTGGCTGGAGGCTGATGGGAATGGAAGTCCAAAACATCGAGAGACCTGCTGAACAAAACATGACTTCTTTGTTGTGGGTGGTGATGAGAACCTCTCCCTGTTGTAAAGACGGGGTTTGGGTTCAAGCTGGGGTGGGGTTGCCCAAACATTGAAAGCAGGTATTTTGGCATTTCCTTACTCCTGCTGAAATTCAGCCTGCAGGTGTTTAGTTCTCTGCTGCAGATCCTTCTGTTCTCTTAATACAGTTGGGGCCGTTTACTCCAACTTTCTTGTCCACAGGCCTCTAAGTAAACGCTTGCTGCCACCCAGCTCCTGGCACTTGCCCCTCAGCCGAGTGCATCATGCAAGGAAGCCTCTTCTTCCTCCATTGCTCCTCTGTGATGTAGCCATGCTAGTTCTCTTAGAACTTTCAGAGGTAACATCACCCATAGCATACCACCGGAACACTTCCATGGATTGGGAGTTGGAGGAACTACTTTCAACTATTTTCCTCCTCCTCCTCTAGAGGGAGGACCCAGAAGTCAAACAGTCATAGGAACATAGGAAGCTGCCTAATACCAAGTCAGAGCAATGGTCCATCTAGTTCAGTACTGTCTGCACAGACTGGGAGTGGCTCTCCAGGGTTTCAGGCAGGAGACTCTCCCAGCCTTACCTGGAGATGCCAGAGATTCAATCTGGGACCTTCTGCTTGCAAGACAGATGCGCTGCCACTGAGCTATGGCCCTTCCCTGAAGTCATTCCTTCCAGTGGAAATTATCTTGTGGGAGACCAGAAGGTTACATTTTGTCTCCCCCGATAGCTAACATCTGGAATGAATAAAGTGGCGCCCTCCAGATGTTGTTGGACTACACCTCCTATCAACCCTAATCAGCATAAATGGTTAGGGATGGTGTAAACTGTAGTCCAGCAAAATCTGGAGGGCACCACCCTGACCTATAGGAACTGTGTGGGATTGCCTGCAGTTGTGAGGTTTTGTGCCGTTAGTACTCTGATGACATCCAACTCTGTTTCTCCCTCTCATCTAATCTAGATGTGGCAATGGCTTCTTTTACACAGTGTGTTGGCTTGCTAGTGACTGGAACAGAACAAATGAGCTTAATCTAGACAAAATAGAAATCATGATGGTGTGGACTAGCTAGATGGAGAAATGCCTGTACTAGAAGAAATGTCACGGCCTGTGGGTACTCCTGAACTGAAGACAAAGGCTCTGTATGTGTGTGTGCGTGCGTGCGCGCATGCACATACAGTGTGTGAGCCTCAAGATCTGGCCACTGACATCCATGCTTTGGTTACCTTCCAATGAAATTACTGTAACCTGGAGCCCCTGACATCTCCAGGTGGGGCTGAGAGAGAACCCTGCCTGAGAACCGGGGGAGCTGCTGCCAGTCAGTGTGGATACTACGGAGCTGGATGGATCAATGGTCTGACTCAGTGTAAGGCAGATCCCTGTGTTCTTAATGTGCTCCACCTTAACGTGTTCTGGAAATTTAAGGTGGTACAGAGATTGTCTTATGTTAAATCTGCTTTGGAAACCAATGGAGTTGTCTTAGTTTGCTTCCGGAGCAATTCAAAGTGCTAGTTTGGATATTTAAAGCACCAAGTGGGGGCTGGCTAAAATATGACCCTCCAGATGTTGATGGACTACAACTTTCATCAGCCCCAGCAGTGTGGTCAATGGTCAGCATGATGGGACTCATGGTCTAGCAACATCTGGAAGGTCACAAGTCAGCCATCCCTGAGCTAAGTTGCCCTGGGTCTTGAAAATCTGAGGGAGCTGCCAGTCAGCACAGACAGCACTGGGTCAGATGGAATAATTACTAATTATCTGGGATAAGGCAGCCTCATATATCCAAGCCTTATTGTCATGCCTCTTCATCTTTTCCTGCACCATCCCCATTCTCTCTCTCTTTTTTCTCATCTGAAGGCCAGGACAGCAAGATGACCACCTGCTTTCCTGTTGTGTAACAGAGACATACACGCCCACACTTAATAATGAAGGGACACAGGGAACCTACTTGGGTATTTTGAATTTCACCCAGGCCATGCCAGTTTATTCACTCTAATGTATGGTACAGGTTATGGAACTGGGAAAGCTGAGGGGAACACCTCTGTAAATTCAGTGTAAGTTCACAATGCCAGAGAGGTGCAAAGCTGTCAGTTGATCGGGGGGGGGCTGTCACTCACTTGTGGCCCATGCTTTCAGGCACGGTAATGATCTCAGGAGCATCGAAGAACTCATTATCGTCATCTTCATCACTCATATCTCCCTTTGATGGGCAACATCGATCTACAAGAGGAATGTGTGTGGATGTTATCTTCCTTGGTTTCAATTCTCTACTTACTAGTATTTGATTCTAGTACTTTGGGACTTTGTGGCTACTGTCTCCCACAGTGATTTTGTGTAGGAGGAACTCAAGGGAAAGGGATGTTCACTGCCAGAACAGACTATCAGAAGAGCCACAGCCTGCTGGAGCTTAGTTCATGGAAGAGATGGAGGTCAAAGCCCTACCTTTAGAAGAATCCATGCTGCCAGGTGCATTGGCTGGTAGGACTGTAGCTCCACGGAAGGCCCTTTCCAGGTGGTTGTGCTGCTTAGCCAGCTGCTCTAGTGTCTCTTCCAAACGGATGCGCTGGTCCCGCTCATACTGAAGAGACTTCTGCCACTTCTTGCTGTGCGTCTGGGCCAGCATCAGGAAGTCTCGGCAAGCCTGTGAGGAACACCAAAGAGAGGCAGCATTCATCATTCTGGCCAGTGCTGGCCAAGACATTTTGCTGGCCCAAATGATACCCCCTCCCCTTTTAGATTAACACTTTTAGTCTTGCTGCATTATGCAGGCACTGATCCCTGCCTTCATATATTTTCCCCCCTCCTCCATGGTGCCACCTGAAGGTGGTCACTTTGCGCTGCTTCATAGTAGGGCCAGCCCCAATTCTGCCACAGATCAAACTGCACTAGAGGGCCTCTTGATGTTCCTGCTCCGTAAGTGGTAAATTATGTCCTCTTGGGGGTTAACAGGAACTGCAGGGGGCATGTGTCCCTTGCAGTTCTTCAGGACAGTTTGCTGTCATCTGCTCCTCCCCCTCAGAGACCCAATAAGCATTCACCAGTCTCCTAGCAACTTCACCATGGACACTCACTGCCCAGAGATGCTCAGAGACAGATGGGCAGGGATATTCATCTACTACAAACCCAACCAAATATTTCATAATCAGAAAGCCAATTGCCACAAGATCACCAGCAGATAAATCTGTGTAAGTCACACAAAATAATGAAATATGACCATTTGGACTTATGAATTATTTGAACTTCAATGCTAATCAGAAGCTGTTTAATGTTAATGCTGATTAAATCTGTCCTCTAAGTGCAAAATAGAGCAATAGTTACACAATAAAGGGGAGGAAGGAGGGGAATTTCAAACAGTATTTAGAGGCGGGAAAGCGGAGACTACAGTCTACAGACAGGCAAAGGAAATGTCAAGAATGGGAAAACCTTCCCAGGTCCAGCACTAAACTCAGAAAGTTTAGGCAGATTGTTTTAATTTGAGCATTTAGGATAAAGTACTATAATTTTAATATCTCTGTATCCAGAAGGACATGGAAAAACACTAATACTTTAATTAAAAATCAATCGATACATTTATTGCTTAGTCCAAAAATCACTGCAGAAACTTTAAGAAAACTGGGAAATCTGTCTGAAAAAGATGCTCTGGGTGTCTGGAAATGGAAATGCACCTATACAAATCTTGTATCCTTGCATGAGGCTGCAATATGAACAAACATGTATGAAATATTACTGAGTTGCCATTTTCAGATTAGGTAATCCTTTGTTCTTAAATATATACCAAAACAGGTTTTCCCTTCTTTTTGACTTCCCTTTGAACCCACTCAGAGGCTTTTTTGCATATCTGGAGGGTAAACTTGGTTAACTGCAGGATTTCTAGAGTGTAGTTTCTATTCTATTCCTTGAGCAATCCCCTGCGTTAGCCTATTGCAGAGTAAAAAAGTTAAGGTCTTTCCTTTTCAAAGACATTGTGATGTCATTCCACCTTCAAAGAATAGTATTCCAGCTTTGTATTTAACAACTTCTGGTAGCCATAGGCAACCAGGAATTCCACACAAGCAAGTGCACAGAATTCCATGCAAGCCAGTGAGTGGGCTGGTGGTGGAGGAATGGATCACTCTGTCCCTTGTCAACTTGGCAGAAGGTGAATTTTTTGTATTAGCCTGCTATGAGGCCAGGAGTTTGCATTTCCATTCTAGCCACAGAGGAGGCAGACTCCCCTCTTCTGCAGCCAGCATGGAAAGGCAGCATGGAAACACAGGCCACTAGCCTCTTAGAAGGCTTAGTAACTCTTGTCAGGCTATAGTATTCTCTCACTAAGGGAGAGCTTGGCCTAGTAGTCAGCTTCGCTGTGTCAACTGTTACAGAACTCCACTGACAATGTCTTGTTCACCCCAGGGGTTGTACAATGCCCTGGTCAAAACAAAAAATCTTTCCAGACACTTGAACCACATAACGCTTGGCCTGCAAAGGTAGGAGGTGAGTTAAGATTGCCACCTGAATTAAACAAAGTAGTTGTGGATTTACATAAATCCCAGGATGCAGAAGGAAGGCATGCAATGCTGGTAACTACCAGATTTGGAGTCCAAAAAAAGAAACCTGTCTGACCTAGTCTCAATTGTGTTAAAGTCATCCCAGAGTAGCACTAAGAGCAACAAGAGAGTTACCAACAGGACTCTGCCTTTGAGACATTAGAAGGCCTTTGCTTAAGTGTACTGGTAACTATCGAAAACTGGAGGGAGAGAGAGGCAGTTTAGCTTAAGGATCAAGGACTACACTACATGAAGTGCAATCTCATGTAGGAGTTTATTCCATTGTGCTCATTGGGGCTTTCTCACACACAGAAGTGCACACAGGATTGTAGCCTAAGCTCAGCTGATCTTTCAGAGCCTTTCTGGGTTCCTGACTACCCCAGGATCTCTGGCCCACTGGAAGATGTGCTTTCCCCCACCAAGTCCTCAGAGGCCAGCCTGATGGAGACACACAGCAGATGGAAAACAAAGCTACAGTAGTGCTGTCAAGGATGCTAATGATCAAAATGTCAGCAAGTGTACGGCTCTCAATGTAATTCTTCCGAAGGCTTTTTTCTCCATGCTGCCCTATTCTGGTTTGCTCCTTTCCTGTGCTTCTCCCAAGTTTTAAAAATTTGATTTGCTGTACTGTTTATTGATTTTGATTTCTGACATGTCCTTTTTCTTACGGTTTTCAGGCTGGGACATGTCTTTAATGTTATTCTTTTGATTGGCCACAGCATGGCCACACTGAGCCAAGAAAGTATAACCAACTACAGGGGATCCAGGACAAGCAGGCTTATATTTTGTTAATGTATGTGATGTCACAGATGGCTTAGAAATCCAAAATCCAGCACATCATATCTCTCTTCTCAAAAGAGGAATATGCTGTAGGGGCTCTAAAACCTTCCGCTTTCAACAAGCCTTTTAAATTGAGACCTTATCCCAGTCTGCATCTGTGTCCGAATTGCTTTTTAATATGTTTTTAAACCTTTTAAAAAATATGTTTTTAACCTTTTTTAAAAGAAAATGTTTTGAAAGCTTTTTTAAAGGAATGTTTTTAAAGATGTTTTGTTTTAATTTTAAAGTATTTTAAAGTCTGTTTTTATGATGTTTTAAAGTGTTTTTAGTGCTTTTGTTTGCTGCCCTAGGCTTCTGCTGGGAGGAAGGGCGGGATATAAATCAAACAATAAACAAACAAACAAACAGTTCTATTATTAAATCCCACAAAGCCAGTGATCTGGAGCATATCCAATGGTTTCTATTGGCCTGAGCCCCCCTCAAGCAGAATGGCTCAGGCCAATATCTGAAAGCACACTTACATTGATCATGGCATTGGAAGTGATACGGAAGAGCGTGGCACGCTCGTTGACCTGCTTGATCTTCTCGTTGCTCTCAGCAGGCAGCTTGAGGGTCTCCAGTTCACTAAGCGAACGTTGCAAGGCTGTTCCATGCTTGGCAATCAGGTCGTTGCAGGTGCTGAGATCCTCCACCTTGCTGGAGAGGGTGCGCAGGGTGTTGTGCAGTTCCGTCTTGTCCGTCTGAGATACTGTTTCTTCGTCACCTGACTCATCTGTGAGGAAAGACCTACAGCTTTTACCACCTTCAAGCCAAGACAGGAGCCAATCCCTAAACCAGATGCATTACCAGATCCTTCTTAATTCTCAGCATCCAACACTGGCTATTAACTTCATGGGACTAAGGGGAGCCTGTCCCCCCCATTATGTGATCCCTCCCCATAGTCCAAAGAAGATGCAGGTGATTAACACGGGGGAAAGAAACTCTCTTGCCAGTTCAGTGGTTCATGTAAGCAAAAGATGGAGTTTCTACTACTCCCCACTCACGCAAAGCAGGGAACTAGGGTAGAAATAACTGTACTGCAGATTTTTTTTTTTTAATTTCGGGGTGGTGGTGAACTTATATTTCTGAGTATACAAACAAAGCAGCTCAAAGAAATAAAAATTTGTCATGATAAAAAACAAAAATCCAAAACCTAATTAGCAGCAATAAATACAGAAGAAATATTTTAAGTGTAGATCACTGGGAACCCTGGATCATCAAAAGAGTGGCAACTTTAAGGTCTGATTCTGCTATCAGCGCTCCTTAGAGCAGAAGTACATACACTAATGAAAAGCCAAGTCTTTTATGCTTACTGTACGCAATGCCTCCCTGTTAGAAACCAGGGTCTGACTTCTACTTATAGAGTTTTGCTGTTTAGACCCATTTCTGGACACTGCTAGATCACACAATTTCTCTGGGCCTTCTTAGATTGGCAGAGCCCAATCTTATGTGTAACTTTGCTCTCTCCAACAGTGGGCAAGAATAATAGGAAAGGATTTTAACCAGTGGCCATTAGTTACGTCTTTTTAAAAAAAGAAAGACCAGATAAAATCAATTTAGAATGTGTCTTTCAGGTATTATTAGCAATGGTGGTACTCAAATGCAGAGCTTGGAAAAGTTACTTTTTTGAACTACAGCTCCCATCAGCCTAATCCAGTGGCCATGTTGCCTAGGGCTGATGGGAGTTGTAGTTCAAAAAAGTAACTTTTCCAAGCTCTGCTCAAATGGAACTTCCATCCTCAGTGGCAGTATAACCCTGAATACCAGATACCGGAGACAGAGGAAGACCATCACTATTTGGGAACTTTCAGAGGCACCTGGCAGGCTGCTCTTAGTATGCTGGACTAGATGGACTTTTGGTCTGATTCAGCAAGGCAGTCCCGAAGTTCGTGTGACTCAAAAAATAAACAAAACCCATAGAAATGGTTGCCTCACTCTTGCGTTTTATCACTACCCAGAAATAATGAGTCACAAAGTAGAGTGATAGAGACTTGCTTACAGAGAACTATCTGACTGTGGGGGAAATGTCTGCTGCAAGCAATCAAGATAAATACTATTCAATAATGAAGCATGAAATCACTGAGGGAAAGACTACAGAAGAGCACAGTCTCTACCCTGCAACATTCTGAGTCTCAACACAGCAGATAAATTAAGCAGACCAACACCCAGCCAGCCAGCCGGAAAGTACTGGAAGTTGAGGGAGTTTCAGGATAAGAGCTTGAGATCTCACATTTTTATTATATAAAGACAATGATGCATGCAAATAAATTGACTAACAGGAAAAAAAACCTTGCCATTTAAGAACATACCTATAGCCAACAGATATTTCTATCAAACTTTAAAAAGCAGGGGAATTGGGCAGCTATAGTGAATGCACCAGGGGAGCACAACACCTGACCTCTTTGAGATATTGTACTGCCCTACAAATTTGTAAAAATGCAAACACAATTTGGTTGGTCTTTCACAGTCCAATCCACTTCCTGTGTAGCTTGGAAGAATTTGGTAATATGTGCCCCTGAGCATATGGTGAGTGGCGGTATGTTATTAAACTGCAAGGGTTTTTTTCCCTATTAGTGAATTTCTCTGCTTTTAAATCCAGGAAGTAAGATATGGAATCCTGTGCAAGTTTGCTGAAAATGGATTGATCATTTGCATGCTTACTGAGTTCAATGTGATTTACTCCTCTGGAATCATGCTTAGCATTGGTGAAACTGAACATGGGAGAGGAGGAGAAGGGGAAGGGAAGGAGGACTGGAGTGGGCAGGGGTGGAGGAAGGAGGAAGAAGGGAGGGGAGGAGAGGAGGGGAGAGAGGAAGGAGAGGAGGGGGAGGGGAGATGGAGGGATGAAGGGATGGAGTGGGCAGGGGAGGAGGAAGAAGGAAGAGGGGAGGGGAGAAAGAAGGGAGGAGGAGGGGAGAGGAGAGGGGAAGGAGGATGGGGAGGGCAGAAGGGGAAGGAAAAGTAATCTCTGATCATATGCATGCTTATTGAGTTCAATGGGATTTACTCCCGTGCAATCATGCTTGAAAAATGGACTGCCTTCAAGTCGATTCCGACTTGTGGCGACCCTATGAATAGGGTTTTCATGGTAAACAGTATTCAGACATGGTTTACCATTGCCTTTCTCTGAGGCTGAGAGGCAGTGACTGGCCCAAGGTGAGCTTCATGGCTGTGTGGGGATTCGAACCCTGGTCTCCCAGGTTGTAGTCCAACACTCTAACCATAAAGCCACACTGGCTCTTGCAATCATGCTTAGGATAGGTAAAACTGACCACGGAGAAGAAGGAGAAGGGGGGAGGGGAAAGAGGAAGAGGGAAGGAGATTGGGAGAGGGTGAGAGGCAGGAGTGAGGGGACAGGAGGGAGGAGGAGGGAAGGGAAGGTTTTATCATTTGCATGCTTATTGAGTTCAGTGGGATTTACTCCCACGCAATCGTGCTTAGGATAGCTAAAACTGACCATGGGGAGGAGGGGAAGGGAGAAGAGAAGAAAGGAGGAAGAGAGGGGGAATGGATTGGAAGGGGAGGGGCAGGAGGGGTGAAGGAAGGGGGAGGGAAGGGCTCATATTTGCAACTTTAAAGCCCAAAGCTTAGAGCCCTCACACAACACAACATTATTGGGCAGAGCACATTTGTTTTGAAAACACTGAAGAAGTTCTTCCAGGTAAAGCTGCCAAATACCTCATCTTTTTCAGATTCCTAATCTTTAGAATTCCATGAAAATGTAACAAACCATCCAACAGTTACTGGTGGCACATTTTTCACTTCTTTTCCCTTCTACAAAAGGCAAAAAATTACTATGGAGAACAGGCAATTCAGGGAGGGATGTGCCAAGAGCATTCTATACAAGGATCAAAAACCACATTCAAGATACCACCCTAGCACTATTGCCTAAGGAGACTGGAAGCCCAAGAGTCGAGGGCCTACAACCTCTTCAATGCATGGATTTATTAAATACAAAAATGTCATTTGGCACTGTCCTTTGGTGCTTATTTTACGTAATCAGATACACCAGCTGCTGACAAACACTTCCGCTCAGGAGCTGAAGGTTACAATGTGCAGCTCAGCTGACTAGGTAGTACACAGAACATATTTGGTAGTGACTATTAAAGCGTGCTTTTGGCTGGGGAAACAGGAATGCTAACCATTCTGAAAAATGTGGTGCTTAAAAATAGAACCACAGTTTCCAGAGGCCTCATGCTAAACCACAACAGCCCCAGGTGGCCTGTTGCCTTGGTATGTCACACGCACCGTTCAAAGAACACAAAGCAATTTGTAGGAGTAACAAACATTTGGTGTTTAGCAGAAAACCTTGCCCTAGGGAGTTGGAACTGTAAATAGGATGGCACAGGACAAACTGGAAGAGATGTTCCCTCATATTAACTCCATAGCTTAGAAGAGATTGGGAATTGTTGTCCACAAGTTATACAGCCCATATGCATTTCAGGAGTGAGGCCACCTACCAAGGGTAGCCTAATATCAGAAATAGACGAGTAGAGTGGGATGGGGAAAAGAGAATCACACTGGCCTGGTGAGAATTCAGCTGCTTCCTGTTTGCCCCAGTGCCATTGGTCAACACCAAATCTGCTCCAAGGAGCCCATTCCTCCACTTGTGTTAATTCTCTTGGATGCCCTCCCACAAGAAGCTCTCTCCATTTCTGAGCCCCGACTCCCCTATCTTGCTTCATTTGTGCTACCCTGAATATACCCTTTACCTGATTCTGCCAGCATCTTGACAGCTTTGGCCTTGGCCAATTCCAGGGCTGTGACCCAGCGCTGCCTCTCAACTTCTGAGTTGGCCTTCAAATGGTAAGTCTGTGCCCCTCCATTGGAAATGATGAAGTTGCAGGAGTCCTCCACAGTGATGTTAGCCGTGGCCAGGTTGATGGTTCCACGGCATGTGTGTCGCATCTCTGCCTTTGATCTGCAGGCAGGACAAATTGGAAAGGCGGTCACCAGGGAATGAACAAAGAAGGGTATCACGAGGTCTAATCTCAGACACAGAAAAAAGGAGACAACGGCACCATATCTGGGATAGCTAGTACCCTCACTTGCTGTCTCCCCTCTCCTGGGAAGATAGGTCAACAATCTCCTACTATGTGCACATGAAGAAAGCGGCCTGAAAATGTTCATAGCTGCAATGGCAAAAAGGGAGCCATCCTGATGCTGTGACATTCAAGTAATTGAAAGCATGAGCTGTCAATCAAAAAAGGCAGGAGTCTAGTTTTTGGAACAATGGAAGACAGCTAGAGGAAAGGGGGAAGAAATACGGAGGCAAGATTTTTTTTAACAAAAATTAAATGTTTCAGAACTAGAAGGGGATTGGCTGGAAAACCTGTGTGGATTGCGATAGTAGCAGTACTTTTTCAATCCAATGCAACTACCAGTAAAAGCTTTATCACCTCCGTTACCTGATCCTTTCCACATTACCTCTGTGTTTTGAGCATCCCCTAAACTTCATACTACCACTAGTCATCCTTTGTACAGCACTGTTTTGGTTTGCAAACTTTTTGCATGTGCGCTTTAGCCCTCTCAACAACCTTGTGAGGAAGCAATTTCCAGGGCAGCAAAAACAAAGGCTCTTTTTTGCAAGGTTGGTCACTATTATTCACACTTTAGGCATGAAAAATTGAGACTGAGAACTAGTAACTTGATCAAGGCCACACAATGAGTCCATGGCAGAAATGGATTATGGAGACCTTGTTTAAATAGTATAGGCATTAGAGCAGCCTTTCCCAACCAGTGTGCCTCCAGATGTTGTTGGACCACAACTCCCATCAGCCTCAGCCAGCATTGCCAATGGTCAGGAAAGATGGGAGTTGTGGTCCAACAACATCTGGAGGCACACTGGTTGGGAAACGCTGCATTAGAGGCTCACTAGCAAAACAAACAAAATGCATGGTAACGCTGTTGGGTTGTACCACTACAGGTGATCAATCATACGAGTGAATTTTCCCCATGTATCCCTGAACACAGAAATTAGATGTCTGGCCTCCCTGCTGACACATTGGTTTTCTTTGTGAAGGACTTCCCCATTGCCCATGGAGGAACTCTCAAATCAAGTGAACAGCTGCAGCACTGAAGGACTGGAGAAGACCTGCCCTGGAGTGAGTACCTGAGCATGTGGGTGCTTGCTTGCTTGCTCCTCTGGGTTGCTGTCTCCTGAGACAGCTGAAGTCCCTGGTAAGTGCTGCAAGGACTAGGACTCCCTGTCTGACCCTGTAAAGAGAGGCTTCAGTCAATATTGCAGCCTCTTGCATCAGCTCCTGGCTGGGTCAGGGGGCATAAAAGCCCAGCTGCCCTTGGGTGACGGGTCTGTCGCTGGCAGGGTTGCCATCAAAGGGGCAATACCAAAGGGGATTGCCCCTTGGGGAGTCCTGAGGGCGAGGGTGCTATCCCCTTCTATTTTTTTAAAACCAACCTAGAGGAGACTGGTAGTGGGGAGGGTGTATGGGGCATGTGTAGTTCCTGCACAGGGTGAGAGCCTGTGCAGTGAACTGAACAACAGGAGAAAGTTGCCAGATGCCCTCAGAGTGAGAGTCTGTAACTGGCAGAAGGCTGGCCCTCCCTGGGTGTGAGATGTGGGGGAGTAGATGTGTCCTGTGTGGAAGATATGGAGTGGGTCTGACTGTTCCCAATTCTCTCAGAGGCCTACTGGGATAACTGGTTCAGGTAGGTTTTGTTGGTGGGCTCTTGCTGGATCCATATCAGGTGTTTAGGAGGAGTCTTAGTAAGAAGGAACATGGGTGATGCCACCTTAATTTCAGTGATCATGGGTAGAGGGAGGTATAGCCATGAGGAGATGGTGTACTACCATAGAAGACAAGGGCAAGGCTATCTATGTATTGTGGAGCCCGGTTTGCACCTTGGTACACCAGTGAGCTAAGGACAATGAAACAGGTTGGACAACGGCTAGAGCGCAAATGGCAAAAGATGTGCTGTGAGGCTAATTGGGTATGAGTAAAACATCATAGCAGTGCCTACTGTGCGGCGATGAGGGCGGCAAAGAAGGCCCACTTCTCTGCCACCATCGCATCCTCAAGTAGCCATCCAGCGGAGCTTTTCTGTATTGTCAGGGGTCTGTTGACATCAGCTCCAGGAAATGGAGTTTTAGACCCTTCAGAGGCCCACTGTGAATTGTTTGCAAGGCACTTTGAGGGTAAAGTTGCTCGCCTCCGTAGCAGTCTTGATGCCCCATCCACATCTTCTGCAGTCCCCAATGAGGTGTCCAGTGCAACGTCTGCTGCAACCTCTTGGGAACGGTTTCAGCTGATGTGACCTGATGACATGGACAAGGTATTTGTGACGATGCGGCCAGCAACGTGACCTCAACCCTTGCCCTTCTTGGCTTATTAAAGCTTGTTGAGGGGGTTTGACCGAGTGGATCCAAGGTGTGGTCAACACATCGTTGCGGGAGGGAGTGGTTCCAGCCACCCTGAAAGAGGTGGTGATCTAATTGCTCATGAAAAAGCCCACCCTGGACCTATTGGTTTGCAACAATTACCTCCCAGTTGCAAATACCCCTTTCTTCGGGAAGGTGATTGAGAGGGTTGTGGTGCAGCAATTGCAAGTACTCTTGGATGAAACAGATTATCTTGACCCATTCCAGTCTCAGTTCAGGCCTGGTTATGGGAATGAATCGGCCTTGGTCACCCTAATGGATGACCTTTATTGGGAGAAGGACAGGGGGAATACTGTTATTCTTACTTGATCTCTCTGCGGCTTTTGATACCATTGACCATGGTATCCTTCTGGACCAACTTGGTGAGATGGGTATTGGAGGCACTGTTTTACAGTGGTTTCAATCTTAACTCCAGGGTCATTTTCAGAGAAAAGGATTGGGCGATTGTCTTTCGGCCCCCTGGCAGTTGTCCTGTGGGGTGCCACAGGGTACCCCATCTTGTCCCCCATGCTGTTTAACATCTATATGAAGTCCTTGAGAGTGATCATCAGGAGATTTGGGGCAAAGTGTCAGCAGTATGCTGACGATACCCAGCTCTGTTTCTCTGTCACACCTGAACAGGAGAGGCCGTGCAAGCCCTGGACTGCTGCCTGCACTCGGTGGTGGAATGGATGAGGGCCAATAAACTGACTCTGAATCCTAGCAAGCCAGAAACAATGTGGGTGGTGGTTCCCGAGTTCAGATAATTGGTCAAGTTGCCTGCTTTGGATGGGGTCATACTCCCTCTGAAAGAGCAGGTCCATAGTCTGGAGGTGCTCCTGGATCCATCTTTGTCACTAGAGGCCCAGGTGACCTCAGTGGCTAGGAGTGCCTTTTACCATCTTTGGCTGGTAAGACAGCTGTGGCCATTTCTGGACTGGGATAGCTTGACCACTGTTGTCCATTCACTGATAACCTCCAGGCTGGATTACTATAATGCACTCTAAGTGGGGCTGCCCTTGATGTTGGTTCGGAAGTTGCAGCTGGTGCAAAATGCGGTGGCGAAACTGCTCACTGGGGCAGGGTATCGCCAACATGTCACCCCACTGCTGAAAGAATTGCACTGGCTACTAGGCCAAGTTCAAGGCTCTAGTTTTGGTGTACAAAGACCTATACAGCTTGGGACCAGGATACCTGAAAGACCATCTTATCCCTTATGTACCCAGTCGATCACTATGCTCTGCAGGTGAGGGCTTTCTGCAGACATCATCATATCAGGAGGTTCATTCTGCACAACATAGGAAACAGATCTTCAGTGTTGCGGCACCTACCCTTTGGAATTCCCTCCCCTTAAATATTAGACAGGAGCCATCTCTTTTATCTTTTCAGCACCTACTAAAGACCTTCCTCTTTCAACAAGCCTTTTAAGTCGAGACTTTATTCCAGTCTGCATCTGTGTTGGAATTGCTTTGCAATATGTTTTTAAACCTTTTTTTTAATCAAAAAAAGATGTTTTTAAAGCTTTAAAAATGTTTTTAAAGATGTTTTGTTTTAATATATTCTAAAGTCTGTTTTCATGATGTTTTAAAGTGTTTTTAGTATGTTTGTTTGCCGCCCTGGGCTCCTACTGTTGGGCTGTGACCCATAGGCATTACTGTCTCTAGTTGTTTTCCATAAAGCCTGCAAGTTTGGAGAAGTAACTGTTATCTCCTGGCCTGAGAGTGAGCAGACATCCAAGGCCAGTGGCTGTCATGGTAACGTGAGATAGCAACTGGGAAAGTTCTAACAGAGTCTGTAAGTTGTGTCTTCTGTATATTGCCTCTGAACTGAGAGGTTGTCTTCTGTGTTTACTCCCAGAAGGGGGGGGGGTGACTGGAGAAACTCTACATGTAATCTTAAAGCCTTAAGCCATAATGTCTTGTAATAAAGACTCTTAACCTGATCTAATGTATCTGAGAAGTTTCTTGCTCAACTTAACTCCAAAGTAACGTATGCTGTGTCACGCAAGAACCGCCACCATCAACACCTACTGGGAGGAAGGGAGGGATATAAAATAAATAAACAAATAAATAAGTGATGCCCCCTTGCAGTTTGAAGTGCTGCAGTCCAGGAATGGTTTTCCCAGAGAGCTATTTGACTAGAGCCTGCTTGTGCTTTGGACCACATTAGCTGGATTCCCTAATTTCAAAGTTCTGCCCCATCTCCCCAAAGCTATATATGCAATCTAATGTATGCCAATTTGTCATACATTATGTATGCCAATCATACCTACATTTTGCACAGCGTTGTAGGCTCTCTGTCCCTTATGTTGTCAAATAATTAAACTGAAGGGCTGAAGGTCAGTCAGCAAGTTATTTACAACAAACTTTCTAAAATGCTTGGCAATACTGGAAAGCACAAATATAGGTTGCTTTCCCTCCCTCAACCCCCAAAGCGTGTGAAGGTATTCCCAGGCTGGCATGGCCCCCTGAATGGGGCAGCGGTGGGGAGGGGCAAAGGAAGAGTCTCCTCTCTGTTACTGTGATCATTACTGGCAGGCATTTCTATTAATAGGGCTACCTCTTGAACTTTGCAGAGCTGCCTGATAATTTCACCAAGCTGGCTGACCCAGCCACACATGCAGAATGGACAGGCCAGATGGTAGGAGATTTTACATTCAGTACTGGGACGTACACCTCGCAAGTGTCTGCGGGTGTTAAAGCCAGAACCAGACGCAGAGTAATGCTCATAACACCCACAGAGAAAGTGTTGTATCTCCAAGGAATACATTCACAAGGCAGGGGTGTATGTATTCCACAGTCCCTACAACACTCTTGTCTGCAGGCTCAATGATGTAATACACACACACAAATATTTATTCTTGGGTTTTATTCACTGATTGGGGGGATCATAAAGGAAGCGCAAGAGTAACTCCACAACACAGAGACATCGTCCATGGTCCCTTAAAAAGTACAGAAATGGGGCATTTTTACCCTCTACCTCAAAACAGATGTTTTAACACCAAGCAATGAGGAGAGGAAATGAAAATACCATCGCAGGTTGAAGAGGGGAGGCAGAATGTGCAGTACCATCCAGGGAATCCAAATTCGAAACTAGGAACATGCATAACTATTACTGAACTTGAAAGACTCTACAATGGCAACCAGTAACGTATCTATTATAGAGTGTATTTTTGGTATATACATGTATCGTACGTACTCAAGATTTCTAAATTTATCTCTGCACACACACAGAATTCCACAGCTCACCAGGAAGTCTCATTGACAAGAGTCCAGTGTTGATGAGGCAGTCAGAATGTGAAAGACCTCCAGCCAGCCATGTCACTGTTCATTTCAGTCCCCACCTCTCTCAGCACTCCCTGTGTCCAAGGCTGTGCTTGCTGGCCTCCCCGGTTTGCAGCAATGACTAAGTACAGCCTACCTTAATGCTAGCCAAATCCCTCCCTGTTCTCAGCTGAAGATAAGAACAACATTCCCTGTGTATTGACCTGGTACAAGGCAGAGCCACCTCCTTGCCACTGCAAGGCTGAGTAACACATAGGCAACAATGCATACACCCCCTGCTTGGGGCACAGAGAAACTATCAGCATGTTTCGTTGCAGAGGCCACTAGTTTACTGCTCCCCCTTGAAGCCTGGACAGAGGGTAACTGAGCATTCCTTCCTTCCCGCAGGCTGAGTCCACCAGGGAAATATGAGCCTGGGCTGCCAGCTATTCTTATCCTCCCAACTCTAGTTACTTTATGAATAATACAGACTAAGCTACATGAAAGTGGCTCACAAGCCAGCCATTTCTACCTGGTTAAGGGATGGTTTCCTCTGAACACATTCCTTTGCACTGAAACTTTACATGAAACATTCACTCGCTGCAAGCCAGGATGCCCGCCCAAGGGCAATTCTTGAAAGATGGCGCAGGTGTTTCTGATACACGCCTTGAAGTGGAGCACAGCTATCAGCTAGATTCGGTGTGAGGAATCTGCACGATGCAGGCATAATGTAGAGGGAGAGTAAGGGATACTGCGATGAGCACAACACACTGGTTATAAGAAGGGGCTGCAGACAGACGTCCATAGCATGTCTCTCTGGAGGCTGCAGGGGGGCCACAGACTCATCACAGAGGTTCCCACAGGATTCCCCTGAGAGCAGCCAGTGCTACAGGAATACTTGCTATTTTACTCCTCATTTGATATTTATACAAAGCATTCATTCCTACAGGATCACTAAAGCACACAAGTTTCTCTTTGTTGTTGAGCACAAGAAAAAGTCCCAAGTGAACATCACTATTTCACAAGTGCTTCACAAAAACCTCACAAGGCGAGCCTTAGCGTCTCATTATCTCATTCTTATCATAGAGGGGAGACAAGACTCACACAGTAAAGACAAAGGTGACTCTCCTCCCCTCACACAGCAGGGCATGACTGACCTCACTATACATCCAACCAACCTGTGAATATATCTGTAACTCCAGGCACATTAGAGAGAAACGTTATTTAAAATAGGCCAGGATCTGGAGGAATAGCAATAATCCAGAAGACTAGGAACATGTCTACACTACAAATTTTAATTGGTTTAATTATCACAATTCCTAACCAAACCTTCCTGGGACTTACAGCAGTGTTCAGCATCCTCATAAAACTACAGTTCAAGATCCTTTGCAGGAAATCACAATAGCTAAACCAGACTCTCATCTCTAACTGCAGTGTATGCCCTAAGTGACAGAATATCTTTCCTACATTTCTGAAAAGTCTGCAATTCTGAACAGAGAGGACAACACACCTGGTCATATGTATTAGACAGGAGTAGTTTACTATTAGTTAGAAACCCAAAGCATCATCCTAATATCCTCCTTAAACATAGCAGTGACAATGGGATATGATCCATTAATACAGGACAACCCAAACCTGGTAGAGCCAAAGGTTATTAAATATGACACTCCAATAAAGTGTCACACCATCACATGCATGTAAGTAAAAAAAACACTTTCTTCTCCTTTTCACTTGAAGTCTGGCTTCAAAACCACTCAATAGATTCGGACTAATAGGACACCATTCCAAAGCCTATGGCAACCAATTTAATTTAACTGATGCTATTTAACTGAACAAGAATAAGAGCTTGTTTGGCCAGACTGATTTAACTCAGGATTCTCATTTTTAAATTGATATATTTCTCCAAACAAGTATGTGTACTAACAGATTGATATATTGGTTTGCAACTAAACAGAACCTTTGTACAACCTAGAATCAATCAAAACCTTGGATCCTGAAGCCCACATGATCATAATCATCATCATCAGATTTATTACCTGCCTGTCACCAGGTTCCAGGGTGGATGACCTGGAATTTTAATATTTAAAATTCAATATTTAAAATTCAATATTTAAAACAGTTAAAACAAATTATAGTCACAGGAATAAGGTGGCTCCTGAAAACACACATCTCAAGTGTCAAAAGTGAGTAAAGAGGTGAATCTTCAGCATTTGCCAAAACCTATACAGTGAAGGTGCCAGATGAACATTTGTGGGGAGGGAATTCCACAACTTAGAGGATGCCACAGAGAATGCCCTCTCCCAGGCCACTACCTCATGAACTTCTGAGGGTGATGGATCACCAAGACAGCCCCCTCTGCTGAACTTAACAAGCAAGAGGGTCTGTAAGGAAGGAGGCAGTCTCTCAGATTTCTGGGAGCTAAATTGTTTAGGGCTGTAAGCACTGGCGTGAGCACCTTAACTTAGGCCCAGAAATGAACTGACTACCAATTCAGCTGTTTTAAAATAGGGGCTATATGAGATCTAATGTGAACCCCAGCCAGTAATCTGGCTCTTACATTTTGGACCACTTGAAGTTTCTGAATTATCTTTGAGGGCAGCCCCACGTACAGTGCATTGCAAGAATCCAATCTGGAAGCTACCAGGGCATGGAGTACCATTGCAAGTCATCTCTATCCAAAAGGGGGTGTAGCTGGCAAACCAGCTGTAGCTGGAAATAGGCCCTCTGGGCCTCAAATGACAATGTTGGATCCAGGAATACCTCCAAGACACAAACCTGCTCCTTCCATGCAACCCCACATGCCTTTTGCACTTCAGAAATATAACTACTCAGAGACAGAAAGATTTCAGCTTGGCTGTCTGTTCACATGCAAAGTTATCAAGCAAGATCATTTACGTCAAGACTAAAGGCTGCAATCCCTATGCAGACTTACTTAGGATTAAATCCCATTAAATGCAATGGAAATTACTTCTGAAAAGACATTCATAGGATTGGGCTTTAAGTATGTAATCCTATGCACACTTATTTGAAAGCAGGTGCCGCTAAATAAAATGAGATTTACTTCCAAATAGACAAGCATAGGTTTGGGCTGTAAATGAACAGAACTTTCAAGGAGCGAGGGCTGATACTTACTGGACATAACATTGCTTCTCCTGGAGTCAGGAAAAAAAATCCATGCTGCTTTGTTGGTAGAGCCATAAATATTAAAAGGTGAAAAATGAACATGCCACAGGGGTTTATGTAATATGAGGGTATAACACAGTATGTCACCAATAAGGGTTCTGGATATTTGAGGGTGTATTCTAAAAGCCCACACTATATAGCACTGTATCACTTGTACTGCTTGATCCCAGATGTTGAATATTTTACTCATGGACCTCACATTGAAAAGTAAGCTTCAATTCAGTGTGCTCCAAAGATGGTCATGATTAAGATTAAGAGATTATGAGTAAACTTTAACTTGTTTATTTGTATTCAATTTAGATCTCCTTTTAAACCAAGTTGTTACAAAAGAGAAACACTACAAATTAAATGTTAAAAGAGAGAAAAAAGACAAGAAATCCTATTTGGTGATATCCAACATTAGTCATACTTAGAGGGGATCCCACTGAAATCTTTCAGTGGGTCTACTCAAACTATAACATAGTTGAATATCACATTTTTTTAAGCTACTCTGAGCTTCAGGTTTCCACATAAAGGCTCTCAGGTGCTCCTTAGCTGCCTAGATGAAGGCAATGGAAAACCACCTCTGAATACCTCTTACCATGAAAACCCTATGAATATATCTAAAAAAGATTCATAGCATCGCCATAAATCATAATCGACTTGAAGGCATATAACAACAAATATATCAGAATACATAAGCTGATGACAGCCAGAGGAGCCAGAAACCAGTGTGCAAAGCACCACTGTGACATCAGAGCAGATCAACCAATGGAAGCAAGAGACAGGACACAGGATGAAGAAGAGAATGAGACCAACTGAAAGGCCAGAGAACATGATTTTATGGGAGAATGAAAACACAGCCTATTGTACAGACAGGCTCTTAGCTAGTTATCAGTGAAAAGCAAACATTCTCCAAAACCTGGGAGAGACATATTCCTTGAAAACACTTGGAGAAAAAGGAGGTGACATTTTAATTCTTTGGCTGTCAAACTAGTAGCCATCTTAGGCTGTTGCGACAAACACAACAAAGTTGTAGCCTGGTAGCCACTTCAACTGGTCCAAAATGCAGCAACCAGATTACTGGCTAGGATTTCATGTAGATCTCATATTACTGCTAAAACAATTGCATTGGTTGCCAGCTCAATTCTGGGCTTAATTTAATGTGCTCACGTTAGTGTTCAAAGCCCTAAATGACTCAGGCCCCAAATATCTGAAAGACTGCCACCTTCCTTACAGACCCTCTTAGGTCTTAAGATCAGCACAGGGAGCCCTATTGGTAGTTCTGCTACCATCAGAAGCTCAGGAAGGGTGTGGCTCAGGAGAGGGCATTTTCTGTGGCAGCCCCGAAGCTGTGGAACTCCTTCCCACAGAGGTGTATGTGGCAACTTCACTATAGTTTTTGGCAAATGCTGAAGACGCATCTCTTTACCCTGGCCTTTGACACCTGAGGTGTATATTTTTAGGACCCACTCTATTTTTGTGCTTGTAAGTTGTTTTTAAATTATTTTTAAGAATATATTTTAATTTGTTGTAATCCACCTTGGAATCTCAGGATAAAGGGTAGGAAATAAATTGAATTAATAATAACAAATAATAATAATATGCAACAAGGAATTCCATGCAGGTCAGTGAACAGACTGGTGGAGAAAGGACAGACCCTCCTCCATCAGCCTGCTGCATTTTCATGAAGGAAGGGGCTTCTAGCCCTCCTCCACCAACTGAATCAGTAGAAGCCATATTTTTTTAAAAAGCTAGCCTGCTAAGAGGCTTCTAGCCTACCTCTCCACATCAGCCATGGAGGAGGAGCTTCTAGCCTTTTAGCAAGCTAGTATATATTTTTTGCACGCTAGTAATTTTTGTAGGCTTATTTACAAGGCTGATTTATTACAGCAAAGCTATCATGGAGTAGAGCCCAGATGCATTTAACAAACTGGACTCCGGTTTATAAAAAACTTATCTCACAATAACTCTGTTGTTTGTTAAGGTGCCACAAGACTCCTTGTTACTGTTTGACTGCACTTTTCTGTTTATGCTTTACCTTTAAGATCAGTTTGTGCAATTGCATACTTCTAATTCATAATTTTAAATAGGGGGCTCCAGGCAGAGAGAAGATGCTCAAGCTTCAGTTACACTCCATAATTTACACAAACATGCTTGCGTGCACACACACATAGCCAGCCTGAAAAAGAATACACATAAATTTTGGAAGAACACAAGTGATAACTGCAGGGGTTTGATTATTCTGTAATGATATAAACTAAAAATTAAGTGAAATCACAAGGGTGGGTCAGAGAGACAACACAGCATGAAAAGATACGAAGGATTACATAGACAAACAGGCAGGCAATATGTAACTATAGGCATTTGTTTCTGTATTTGCCAAAAAGATGAAGAAGCTGAATCACTGATGGGTTGGGGACTCACAATTTTAAAAAAGTAATGCAAGTGGTATTTTGTCATAAGGAAAAAATATCACTTTGGGTTTGTTACATTTGTAACCCAGCCTTCCTCTATGGAGTTAGGATAACCTGATGTGTGATATCCTATTTTTCTTCACAATGAAATAGATTATGTCAAAAGTTGGTTACTTGCTCAAAACCACTATGAGATTCCTAGCAGAACAGGGATTTCACTCAGTCCTAAGAAGGCAAGGATATGCAGGCTTGTATACAGCTTCTAACCTACTGAAAAAAATCTCTCTCCTAATTAAGGAACTTTCCTAGCACTTATGTCAGAAAAGCTACTTTTTTCCCCTAGTTACTATTAGCCCCACTGCTAACACTGCCTGTCATACATTTTCCTTTGGCATTTCTGCCACATCTAAAACACAGATCTTTTAGAAAGCTGGATTCACAACTGGCTTGTGACCCCCACCTATATCACACCAACAGACCTACCATTTTTTCATTTTTTTTTTAAAAAGTGTCAAATACAGCTAAAACCCAACCAACATCACAGAGGATGAAGCTATGTGTTGCTTCTGGCACTGAGTGCAATAGGCAATTGCAAAGATGTGATGTTGTAAAGGATATAGAGGACAACCTCTCAGAACGCATTTGTCATTTGTCATGACTAGAATAAGGTTAAGAAGAAAACCACAGAATGTCACGTTTGGCTGGGGAGAGTTCTGCAAGTGAAGGCAAAGGCAAAGGGCCTTCCCCCTCCACCACATCCTTTCATGTCAAAGTATAATACATGCTGCATATGTGGAGTTTTCGGTGGAATGTGTGTTGGGGTTTGCAATAGCAAAAGAGCTAAGACTAGGCTCAAGGTCTAGAAGAGTAGAAGGCCCCAGATGCTTCTCAAGACCTGGCTAAGCCATGACAACCTCATGCCACGTGGCAAGCATAAGTGCAAGCCCTGCAGAGCAGAGGCTACCACGCAGGCTTGGAGCGGGGGAGGAGAGGGAGAGGGCAGAATAGTCAGCCAGTACAAAAAGGCCAAGGGGCAAGAGGGCCGCAGAGCTTTGGAGCAGCCCTCGGGGTTGTTGAGCAAGGAAGAGGCGTGACCGGTCGCTCTAGCCATAAGGGGCGTAGCCTCACCTGTAGTAGCTTAGGAGCCCGTTGCTCAGAACGAACCAGCGCCGCTGATACCCTTTGATGTAATTGGTCCATTTGAAAAGCCAGCCCTCGCGGGCTGATCCGGAAGTGGAGCTAGTGGACCCGGAAGCGGAAGCAGAGCTCCCCCCTGGAGCTCCTGTCACCCCCCCTGGGGCCGGTCCCCCAGGGCCCAGTGTTCCTCCGCCGCCGCCGCCAGTTCCACCACCGGGCCCAGGCGAAGGCAGCGGCGGCGCTGGGCCAGGCCCACAGGTCCCCCCTGGGCCGGAGACTATGGGGCCGCCCGCTCCGCCAGGCATTGTCGCTGGGCTGGGTCCTGCCACTCGTAACTCCGACATCGCACAGCGCAACACCGCCGTCTTCGCGAGCCCCGAACTGCCTCCGCCAACGGGACACCAGGAACCGCCGGAGGCTGAGCGCCTCCCTCTTTCCTTCCCCCTCCCCCCCTCACAACGATACGCGTAGCGCCGTCACCCAGCCCTCCCCATTAGCAGCGACGCCCACTCCAGGGGCTGGAGTCCCGCTTGGCACCGCCCCCGCTCCTGCTACTGGTCCAAAAAACCTCAGAAGGGCGGGACCTGTCGGGACACTGGATGGTTATAAGCCGTTATTAGCACACTAATAGCTTTCTGTATTGCCACTCTTATTGGTTTTTTCTGCTGTCTTTTCCAGGTAGTAACCAGTAAGAAGCTGAGGGAGGGGAAAAGACGCCGAATCTGACGTCATTATTGAACGGGAACTCTGTTGATAGATACGAATGACACTGACAAGTAGTATTAATACGTGCCTATGGAAGAGACAAGTAGGAGCTTCAGACACAGTGACATAATACCTTTGCAGCCCACTCCTATTGACGTTTACCGGACGAAAGACCTACTGCGTTGCAGGGGCTTGCATACAATTTCAGCCTCAGTTAAGATTTTTGGCTCCAGACTTTGGCAAATTGCCAGCCAGATCAATCATAGGAAGCTGCCTTATACTGAATCAGACTACTTGTCGTGTCGCTCAGTATTGTCTATACTGACTGGCAGGGCTCTCCAAGATTTCAGACGGGAGACACTCCACAGCCGTATCTGGAGATGCTCAGGATTGAACCTGGGACCTTCTGCATACAAAGCAGATGTTCTACCACTGAGCTACGGACCTTCCCCATATCTTAAATACATTTACTTGAAAGTAAGTTCTTAAGTAGTGATTGAGCATAAATTGGCTTAGAAACTCAAATATGTGACTTTAATACCTTATACCTTTACAAGTGGATAGGGGGAATCCTGTAGACAGTGTTTACTTGGATTTTCAAAAAGTCCCTCACCAAAGACTCCTGAATAAGCTTAGCAGCCATGGGATAAGAGGGCAGTCTCCCTTATGGATCAATAGGAAGCAAAGGATAGAAGTAACTGGAAAGTTATTGGTAAAGGAAGGTTGTAAACAGTAGGTTATCTAAAGATCTGCTTTGGGATCTGTGCTTTTATTTATTTATATTATTATTTATTAATTAAACTTATATACCGCCCGACTAGCAATAGCTCTCTGGGCAGTGTACATCAGTCTATTTCAGTCTATTCACAAATGATCTGGAGTTAGAGGAGAGCAGTGACATATCAACAAACTTAGCTGAAATCAAATTAAGGGTGGAAAACAAAAAAGGGATTGTGAAGTGCTCCAAAGGGATCTCTCCAAAGTGGGTAAATGGGTATTAAAATGGAAAATGCAATTGGGTCTAAGCTGGCAGTGACTGAGCAGGGAAGGATCTTTGAATCATGGTGAACAGTTTGATGAAAATGTTGACCCAGGATATGACTGCTACAAAAAAGGCAAATTTTATGTTAGGAATCATTAGGAAAAGAATGAAAACCAAAACTGACAATATCTTTAAACAAACCTATTGTGTGTTCACAGTTGGAATAATGTGAACAGTTCTGATTACAATTTCCTGACAGAGCTGGAAAAGGGCAATGTGATGTTCCTATATTAATGTATATATGGTAAGTGTTGGTTGTTTAGAAGATACATGGTAAGTGGAGTGAAAGAGGAGGGGGAGTGAATGGGCAGTAGAATGCTAGATGATTGGCTGAGTGTTTAAAATGGCTGGACGTATAAAAGGAAGAGTGAGAGTGGAATCTGGGGGGAGAAGAGAAAGAGTGGGTTGTTTGGTGGGTTTGAGAGAGTGGTTTGTCAGGAGAGCGTGGAGAAGGAGGGGGGTGAAGTTCGGATTAGTATTGAGTAAAACCATATGCTTATGTGCCTTAAGAAGAAATCTTGTTAATCTTGTTAGCTTTGTTATCTTTAATAAATACTTAATTTGGTTTACCAAAGGCCTGATCCTTGGCTGGGGTTTCACAGACCAGAAGGGAGGGTAAGGTAATGACCAAGGCTGAAGGGGAACTGTAACAAATGGTGGCAGCGGTGAAGAGAATAACAATACCAGTATTCAGAGTCTCTGGGAATACTAGTATTAGGACGTGACTGGTGGTTGCCTAGCAGGGGGATCTGTTGAGATCTGTGCTAGAGTGGGGAGAGAAACAATAAAAAAGGACAGTCCGGACTGGTGGAGTCCCTGGTGGTGCCTAGTGACAGGCAGTAGCCACGCGCAGGTAGGAACCTGACAGGGAGAGCCAGGGAAGGGCGTCACAGGCAACCAAAATGGTCAAGGGCCTGAAGCAATTTCCCTATGAGAAAAGATGACAACATAGTACTAGAACTATAATCCAGTGATGCTGAAAGGTAGGAGATTCAGGAGGAACAAAAGAAAGTACTTCTTCACAAAGCACATCATTCTATCAAATTCACTACCACAAGATAGATAGTGGCTGTAATTTTGGATGGCTTTAAAAGGGGATCAGACAAATTTGGGGACAAGGCTACCAGTGGCTGCAAACCTTGAAGGCTATGTACTATCTCCAAGATTAGAGGCAGTATGCCCAAGAATACTAGTTGCTGGGAATCACAAGTGGGGGGAGTGGTCTCATGTTCATGTCTGGCTTGCAAGCTTCCCATAGGCTGGTTCCCATCTTGTCCATTGAGAGAACAAAATGCTGAACTAGGGGTGCTTGCAGTTGGGAATGCGTGAAAGCTAATGTATCCAAGGCACACCGAGAAAAATCAAACCTTTATGACCTGTTTGATACAGGGCACCTGTCTGGAAATACCCTAAATTAGTGTTTAGTTACATGCAGCACATGTTCTGGAGCGTACACAGACTTCAATGGAGCTTATAGGAAGTGTTAGTTTTCCAGGGTTTCTGAGACTTTGGAGCAAGGGCCTCATATTCATCACAGATAATCTTTGTACAGGATGCAACTGTTAAATGAACAGCTCCTACGGAGGAAGAAGCTGCTCCAGAAATAGTGCATATTTGAATAAAGTAAATTTTTCTAAAGGTAAATAAATATACTGGAAGGGTAAATATTTATTTGAGGATTGGTTCTTATACAGGAGGCATTTGTTTGCAGATGGAAAGTGAGCAGTTTGTTCCTAATCCTTTACTAGCTTACTGTCTGTATTGGAAACTAGATTCCACATCTGTGCAGATAGGAATTAAATGTTAAAATTTTAAAAAAAGTTGCTTGGGAGTTGAGAAACGTAAGACCCAATCCTCTGTTGAAGAGCTTCTGGTTAAGGGGCTATAAGATTCAACAGATCCCGTGCTACACTGGCAGTACATCAGATATGCCACTGACATGGCAGATGTGCCAGTGGGCTCAGGACGACACACCAGTGTAACACTGCAGGTGGAGCTCTTCCACTGGCAAAGCCAGTGGGAGTTGTAGGTGGGATAAGGGGTGATAGAGGAGCACACTGATGCTCCATTACTTTTGCCTGGCTGGAATGTGTCCTGGAACTGTGATAATGACTCTTGCTTGGAGAGCTTTACCAGTACAGAGGTGTCGCATCTGTTGGTCTACACATTTTTGGCTCTGGCCCCGCTCACCATTGACATGTGCCTCCTAGAGGGAGGCTCATGAGGGAAAACAGCCCTCTGGCCTCGCATAAGACATTTCTTTCCTACTGACACCAATGAGAACAAAATAATTTTGAGAAGGGCTATCCTTGCATTGGCAGCCACCTTGTCTACATTGCCACAACAGAACACAGGATATGTTATTACACAGCAGCCAGTCACAGCACACCACAACCATATAACCCCCCCACAGGGCACCCCTAGCTCAGATGATGAGAGCACACACCATGGGGCTATATCTTTCTGGCTCTATGGCATGTAATTAGAGCACCCAAAGGACAACCTTGGTGATGGAAAACTGGGAGAAAGAGTATTTTGCACACAAAGCAAGCACTTGGCACCAAACAGCTGGCCTCACAACACACTGGGAAACTCAAGTACATGGCAAATGTTTCTCTACCTGGAACTCTAACAGGTACTTTGCCTCAGGACTCCAGAGGCACAGACCCAATTCCACTCCATTCCCAAGAATAGGAGTGCTAGGATCATTGCATATAAGCAAGCAAGGAAAGGCAGGGGAAGCATCATAGAAGGTACTGACTTCTGTGACTGGTTCTTCTGTAACTTTGCAACATGTGGATTCTGTATCTTGTCCAAGTGTTAAAGCAGCGCTCTTCCCCCACAAGAGTGTGGAACAGTGCCTCCCCCACAGGGGAGGCTCTCATCCCCACATACAGGTAAGCCACTTTGCTGCCAAAAACTAGTGTCCTAGCACAGGGCAGAGCACCCCACACAGATGAAAGCAAGAAAAGGAACACACTTGCTGCAATGTATAATTGCTATGATGGTCCCCAGTGTCTTCTCTCAGCCACCCCCTTTGCTGTATGTGAAAACTGGGCTCCTGCTGGGAAGGGTGGGATATAAATCAAATAATAAAAATAAACTGGTTGTTCTTTGCCTCAGCTGTATTACACTCTTCCCTACAAACGGGGGAACAGCACTTCTCACACAGCTATGCCACCTCCACCAATGGCATCCTGGGCATTGCTGCATATCAGGCACATCTGGACTGCCATTTTCACAACAGCCATCACTCTCAGCAAGGGCTCACCCAGCAGTAGTGGGCACATCGCCAGTAGCCCTGGCCTGAGACTGCTGCTTAGATCTGTTTGGGGTACATGGCTGGGCTCCCTCCATTCACATGTGGACGTTGTTACCAGTAATATGCTGAGATGGTAAGCAAAGTTTCAAAACACACAGGGTGGGTGCGGTCTGTCTCTAGTTTTTATGCTGTTTTTGTATTTTCTGTTGTGTGTTTTTCCCTCATAGGTTGAGCCCACTTTGGAAAAGCAGTCCTGCTACCAATGTAGCAGCAGTGTATCCCCAATTCCAGCTTAATGGGAATATAGGATTGCTCTGCCTGTGACACTAAAGTACAAAGACCTACAGACCAAGGAGAAAGCCGAAAAAGATACTGAAGAAAGGGAACTCATAGCATCAGCTTCCGAAGAGACTACCAAAGCCACAAGAGGGGAGAAAAAAGTCTCTGGTTTATTCTTGCATTATATATGTATAGTGTGTTTTATTTAAATATTTTAAATTATCATCTCAAGTGCGCATAGAAAGGCAACATATAAATGCAGTAACAACCAATAATTGTTCTACTGAATTTTTCTTACTGCTTTGTTGCCCTGCCACCTAATTGCTTTAGCAACTGAACATTTTTAAGTAACTCTGGTACAGATTTCTTACAAGAAAGAAAAACCGTTTTAAACCTAAGCTTGTTAATCTTAAAAGCCAAACCACATTTGGACATTGCCATATGAGCTGACTGACACTATGTGCTGCTATCGGTGTCAAATGAATTGCACTGCTGTGACAATCCTCGGAAATGTGGCCCAGAAAGCAGACAACTATTTCTGCAGCACCCCTTTAGCATTGCAGAAAAGGTTTTATTTCCCTCAAGCTTAGGGAGATGCTGTCCCTCATAGAGATATGGCAGGATCTTAATCCTAACCTAGCAACATTAGATTTAGAAGCAACTCAGCACAGTTCCAGAAATGTACAGCTGGATAGCTAGCCTGTGTTCTTGGCATCGTTTTTAAATAGAAAAACAGTTGTTTAACATTCTGGGCAGGGCTCTACAACAAGCTAACACTCTCTGTACATAAGAGCAGTAGGTAGAGGTAGACCTTAGCCTAATTTCGTGCAGCTGGTGAAGGGAAAATTTGACGGCAAAGAGAAGAGGGTGGTACAGAAAGAAAAAGGTATCTGGCCCACCCTAGCTCTCAATAGATTTCCCCCGACAGGAATGTGGGAAAAGGTTCCCAAGCCCTGTGGGAGAAGGAAGGATAGGGGTACCACCTGTGCTCAGAAGTTAGAATTTGTTCAAGAATATACCTCTTCCAGAAATCGTTATATAGGCAGCTGTGTCTGGGTACAAACAAGTATAGTGGGGTGGCAATAAAACTTCAAAATGCAACCCCGACAGCTGTGTTTGCAGTTAGAACATTCCAAATTCCTGACACAAGGTGTGTTCTAATCCCTGCCGCCAAGCTGTTCCATAACTAAAGGAAGAGAACTGAAGCCAGGGTAATTCCATCTGAGCCAGAGTACTCAACTTAATAATTGATTCATGCAACATGTTTTTTAGTAGGGCTTCATTCACGCTTTACTAGTAACTTAAGACTTTTCAAGCATCATCAGGCTCATACTGAAACTTCTGCTGAATGACAAGCACTGTATGAGACAGTCCCAGTTTATAGAAAAGCAAATTCCAGACACAGAACACTATGCACACTCCCCACAAGTATAGAATTTTTTTTATTTACAATACCCTATAAAAATGTAAATTTAGAAATTTTCATTAATCATAACCAAACCAAAAAGTAAAGCACAATAATAATAATGATGGACCACTTGATCATGTGTACTGAAAAGAGAAAGGGTAGAGGAAAAGGATTAAGAAAGGTTGAAGGAGTAGGAAAAAGGAAAGTAAGTTAGAAATTTAGGAGAAGAGGGGGTGACAGGGAGATGGAAGGAAGAATACTGTGGAGAGGCAGCCGGTTAGTAACAGGCGCTTTACTGGTTGTAGAGAATACCTACATGTGCAAATTGTTTTTAAAAGCGAAGTAAAAATTTTAAAACCTCACCACATTCCAAAAAAAAAAAGAAAAAAACAGCAGGACCTAGCAGTGTATGATACTGAAATTCACTAAGATTAATCTGCTCCAGGGAAATTAATTCCTGGTACCTTATTGGTTAGTCTACAGGGGATCTTGTTGGCCAGCTGGAGCATGAAGCAAGGTATAAGTCAGAGACAAAAAGCTCAGGTAGAAAGTTGAGTCTCAGGAAGACTAGACAAATGTGCAAAGATGACATTGCTTCATCACAAGGTTCAGAAAGGGGATCATTTAGTAGGAAAGGGTGACGCCATATTGAAGCATCTGGTACTGGAGGGAGGCACAGAGTCACCAGTGGGCCAATTAGAGGAAATCCTCAACATTTAAAAACACTTCCAACATAAAGGAGAGACAAAAGCACCTGGTCTCTCCATTTCCACAGTAAAAGGGGACTATTCTCTCCCCCAGCCCCAAAGCCCAGTGTTCATAGCGGCATGAGCAGGAAGGTGGAACTACTTTTCCTACTAGTCCATCAGTAGTGTGCTGAGCAGAAAGGGGTCTGTGTAGGGTGAAAAAGCCATTGTGAAAGTGCTGAAGGAAGGGAGGGCCCTTGGATGATTCAATGCAGCAAGGACATGCAGAACTGCAAACTAGCAATGAGGGATGGAGAAGATAAGCACATCCCCAGCCAAGCTCAGAGCAAGAGAGCAATCTTCTGTGCTGGACTAGAGACACAATCCCACAAGGATTTATTCTGAGAAGGCACTGCCTCCTCTTCACCCACTAAAATACTCTGGAGGTGGCAGCAATGATGGAGACCAGTGTGGCAGCATTCTGAGGCCTTCTATCGTATTCCTTGAATCAACCTGAAATGGCAGAAGGCAATAAGAAGAGTTGTCAGATTGGCTGGAGTCATGCTAGCTAGAGAAGGCACAGAGCCCTTTCTTCAGCTCAAGGATTTTATAAATCTTTCCGTTAAAAAAAAAACCCCATTTGATTTGTACATGTTAAAAATTATGTTTACTGTATGTAACAGAAAAAAGGGATGTTTTAAACCCATCCTTCACATCAGCTCCCTGCCAGAGAATTGTTTTGTTTATTTATATAGTGTTATCCGGGTAAAAGGTAATGTACCTTCTGCCCCAAAGAACTTACAATATAAAGCTGAGAGAGGTGCAGGTTAAAATGAGAGGCAAGGTAACAAAGAACGTGAGCAGATTTGGTTACACATACCTAAGCCTTGTTGCAGTTATGGACAAAGAGCAAAGGGTTAGACCAGAGGTGAGAAGCCTACAGGCCAGACTTGGCTTACCAGACCTCCCCATTTGGCCTACAAGGTAGTTTTGGGGAAGCCATGTCCACCTAACCTACACCCAATGTCATACAAGATGTCAAGTGTAAGCCAGGTAAGTCTGGGGCTTTGAAGAAACAATTGGGAGCCCACTTTAAACTCCCAACTGTTCCTCTGCTGGAGCAAGATATGCTCCTAACCACCCATCGTCTGTATACCTTGTTCAAGGAGCAGGAAATAGTTTCCATTCAATGGAAACCCCCTGCCCCTCCCAATACTGCTCTTTGAAGCTTGCCTGCACAGCTCTTTTCCACTTCCAACATCAGGGATGGAAAAGAGAAGTGCAGGGAGACTTGCAAAGGGCAAGACATTTTGACAGGTGAGCAGGACAACCCACCTGGCAATCAGGTCATAACGACAGCATGTGACTGACAGGTGGATTGTCCTGCCCACCCGTCAAAAGTTGGCTGGTGGGGCTAAAAAGGCTCCCCCCCCCCCAGGTTAGACCAAAAGATACCTCAGATGAGTGTTTCATCCAATTTCAGTTTTGTATCCACATAAAAGGGCAGGGGAACCTGTGGTCCTCCAGATGCTGCTGGAATACAACTCTTATGATTCCCAACTATTGGTTATGTTGACTGGGGCTGACGGGCAGTGGAGTCCAAGAACACCTGGAGAATCATAGGTTCCCCACCCCTGCCATGCAGCATCTTCAAAAACCTTAATATCACAAAAAACATTTCATACATTTGGTGAACCCACACTGAATTCTCTTTCCAGCCAAACCTTTTTAGTACACTATCCCAATGACAAGCTTCTACCACTGTACAATTATTGTGGGTGTGAGAATTAGATTTTGCTTTCCCTTCTCTGTTTCCAATCCTTGTTTCTATTAATGTATGGATAGTATGACAATACTTACTGCAACTTTGTCTCTAGCACATTTAACTTCTGCTGATCAACATAGCGAGAGAAGAGAGATAGGAGATTAGAAGGGGTAGACACTGGCTTGGCCAAGGCTGCCTGAGGGATACGGAGAAGCTCTCTGGTTGCCATGAACATCAGCTCTGTCCTGCCAAAGACAAGATAGCAGCAAGGGCAATAAGAATGTGGTTTGTGTACAGTTTGGTGCAGGGCACAGAAGTGGGAGTATGTCAAGAAAGGAGCTCCACTAAGTTTTACTATCTACCATATCACAAGACTTAATTTACAACCTGCTCTGGAACTGCATTTGCAATGAACAGCAGATAAAAGATTTTTCTTTTTTTAAAGTAAGTAATAAAATATAGGATTTCCTACTGGGAGATCAAGACAAACAAATTACCACATTTTTACAGGTATTTAGGAAACAAGGGTGGCCACTGTATACCTTGACTTCAAAAAAAACATACACCCCAACCAACCAATCAACCAAAAAGCCCACAAAAACAGCAAGTTTGATAGTGTACTGCATGGAACTCTTTTAAAGTGAATTTGATCGATCTGACAGGAGGCACTGCCCTTAGAACACTACTCTTCGGATGCAGCTTAAATTTGATGACAACCGATTGGTGAGGGGAGGGGAACATGAGGCCATTTCTGGAAAAAGGTCTTTCCTTAGACATCCCATTTGACACTTAAGGAGACTGAAAGGGGAAAAAGGAATACGGTGATCCAAGTTTACTGAAAAGACCTAAGCATACATCAAGAGCTACAATTACAACCAAGAAGTAACCATGACAGCTTAAGTGGCCACTAAAAAAAGCCATGATCAGTTACTGATCTTTTGCAAGGATGGGGTGAGTGGTGGTGGAGAGAAGAGGAGAAAGGTCTTGGAACTACCAATGTGGGTATTCATAAGTGGTTGAAGTGCTGGACTTTCAAGACAAGATGTTGCAGCAAGAGGCATCTTCAGGTGAGCTACCACTGTCTGCCTCCCTCTGCTCCTCCCAGCATTTTTGAGATAGAAATGCTCTTTCCCCTTTGGCTTCTTCTGGAGGAAGGCCGGTTCATAAATGTAATAAATTTCCTCTGCTGGGATGAAGAGAACAACAGGTCCAAGGACCCTCGGTCCTTAAGTTGTAAAGCGAGAGATTGCCAGAGCTTAAGCTTGCTGCAGTAATACCCTATGACACAGAAGTCTCATGCCCTACTCCCAGGTGTGGTATATGACAAGTTCTTGAGCGCATGGTCAGACAGATGTTCTCTTCTCTAGCCAAACTTCAACCACAGAACCTACTTTGAGAGGTGGGAGCATTTGAGTATATGCCGAGTGCTTTTCCCACACCAAGCAAAAACAACCAGAGTCTATGTGAGAGGAGGTGGCAGAGTGTCCAGGTGTGAGGCCATAGTTTTCAAATCAGTGCCATGGCTCTGACATTGACTCTTAACAAATTAATCACTGCAATTATTGTATTGACTGGGAAACTTAAGGTTGCTTCTAACATTAAGTTTACATGAAATTCTACATTGTAGGGAAATTATCCAAGTGTGAAACACACATCTTGATATTTATTTATTTATTTATTATATTTATATACCGCCCCATAGCTGAAGCTCTCTGGGCAGTTTACAGTAACTAAAAACATTAAAAACAAATACACAAATTTAAAACACATCTTCTAAAACTAATTTAAAATACAATTTAAAAAAATTAAAACAATTTAGAAACACATGTTAAAATGCCTGGGAGAAGAGGAAAGTCTTGACCTGGCGCCGAAAAGATAACAGTGTTGGTGCTAGGCGCACCTCGTCAGGGAAATCATTCCATAATTGGGGGGCCACCACTGAGAAGGCCCTCTCCCTTGTTGCCAGCCTCCCACCTTCCCTCGGAGTAGGCACCCGGAGGAGGGCCTTAGATGTTGAGCGTAGTGTATGGGTGCGTTTGTATCGGGAGAGCTGTTCCATCAGGTATTATGGTCCCAAGCTGTGTAAGGCTTTATAGGTTAAAACCAGCACCTTGAATCGAGCTCGAAAACATACAGGCAGCCAATGCAAGCAAGCCAGAATTGGTTTTATATGTTCGGACCGTCTGGTCCCTGTTACCAATGTGGCCGCTGCATTTTGCACAAGCTGCAGTTTCTGAATCGTCTTCAAAGGCAGCCCCACATAGAGTGCATTGCAGTAATCTAACTTGGAGATTACCAGAGCATGGACCACTGAAGCCAGGTTATCCCTGTCCAGATAGGGGCGTAGTTGGGCCACCAACCGAAGTTGGTAGAAGGCACTCCATGCCACTGAGGCTACCTGAGCCTCAAGTGACAGAGATGGTTCTAGGGGAACCCCCAAGCTACGAACCTGCTCCTTCAGGGGCAGTGCAACCCCATCCAGTATAGGTTGGACATCCACCATCCAGTCAGAAGAACCACCCACTAGTAGCATCTCAGTCTTGTCTGGATTGAGCCCCAGTTTATTAGCCCTCATCCAGTCCATAATAAATAAATAAATAAATTGTCGCAGCCAGGCACTGGTTCAGCACATTGACAGCCTCACCTGAAGAAGATGAAAAGGAGAAATAGAGCTGCGTGTCATCAGCATACTGATGGCAACGCACTCCAAAGCTCCGGATGACCGCACCCAACGGTTTCATGTAGATGTTGAACAGCATGGGGGACAGAACTGACCCCTGCGGAACCCCATACTGGAGAGTCCAGGGTGCCGAGCAATGTTCCCCAAGCACCACTTTCTGGAGGCGACCTGCCACGTAGGAGCGGAACCACTGCAATGCAGTCCCTCCCACTCCCAACTCAGCCAGTCTTCCCAGAAGGATACCATGGTTGATGGTATCGAAAGCCACTGAGATATCAAGAAGAATCAACAGAGTCACACTCCCCCTGTCTCTCTCCCGACAAAGGTCATTATACAGGGCGACCAAGGCTGTTTCCATGCCAAAACCAGGCCTGAAACCTGGCTGAAATGGATCCAGATAATTGGTCTCATCCAAGAGTGTCTGGAGATGGCCCACCACCACCCGTTCAAGGACCTTGCCCAGAAATGGAACATTTGCTACCGGCCTATAGTTATTAAGATTTTCTGGGTCCAAGGAGGGCCTCTTCAGGAGTGGTCTCACTACTGCCTCTTTCAGGCAGCCAGGGACCACCCCCTCTCGCAGAGAGGCATTAATCACTTCCCTGGCCCAGCCGGCTGTTCCATCCCTGCTAGCTTTTATTAGCCAACAAGGGTAAGGATCCAGCACAGAAGTGGTTGCACGAACCTGTCCAAGCACCTTGTCAATGTCCTCAAGCTGTACCAACTGAAACTCATCCAAGAAATCGGGACAAGGATGTGCTCTGGATACCTCGCTTGATTCACCTGTTATAACACTGGAGTCGTCCTGGCGGATGCTAAAGATTTTATCCTGGAAGTGCCTAGCAAATTCATTACAGCGGGCCTCAGATGGTTCTACCATGTCCCTGGGGCCAGAGTGTAATAGCCTCTGGACAATTCTGAAGAGCTCTGCTGGGCGGCAGAGTGATGATTTGACAGTGGCAGCAAAATATTGTTTTTTTTGCTGCCCTCACTGCCCCTAAATACAGCTTACCATAGGCATTTACCAATGTCTAATTGAATCCACTAGGAGTTTGTCTCCATCTGCGCTCAAGCCGTCTCCTATATTGTTTCATCGCTCTCAGCTCTAGGGTATACCATGGAGCCGTACGAGCTCTACACAGGAGAGGGCGCTCAGGAGCAATCATGTCAACCACCCGGGTCATTTCTGTATTCCACAGTTCAACCAGGGTTTCGATGGGAGCGCCAGCCCTATCAGCTGGAAAACTCCCCAGGGCCCTTTGGAAACCATCCGGATCCATTAGTTATTTTGACACTACCCAGAAACAAATCTATATGCTCTGGAAACATCTACTTTGGATTACTGCAGTGGTTTAGGTCAGACTGCCTTTGAAGATAGTTTGAAAATTAGAAATTGTACAAGACATTGCAGCTGGGAACATATCTTGCCATTTTGAGAAGAACTTCACTGGCTGCCAGTGTATTTTCCAGGCACCGTTCAAAATGCTTAAGGCTAAACCAAAGTGCCCTCCCTCCTTAAATGTATTACCTGCAAAGCAGGCAATGAATCTGGTGGGAGGTGACTGCATCCCAGAACCTCTTGGTGACTGTAATCAGCAGCCACAATTTCCCTGCCCAAAATGGCCTGAAAACAATGCTGTATCATGATGACGTGTTATTATGAAGGGGTGTATGGATGTTATTTCTTTCCAGAAGCCTCCCCACCCCAATGATGCTACACTGGGCTGTAACCAATGCTGCAGCTCCACTCATGCAGTGTAACTTATCTTCTGCTCCTGTCCCTTACTGGCTCTTGCACACCTCAAAACCAGCTACAGAAGGCTGATACCTTCTGGTACCCCCAGATTTTGAGGCACGCAGAGGAGGAGAGGAGGTGGAAGTCTTGTTGCATGAGGGGAACTCCACTTGTGCACCATTGGATTAAAGCAATTGTTCTTGGGGTATATGGCAGCCGCACAAGAGAGTTCAAGTAAAGAAAAACAAGCAAGAAACTGCCATGGCAATGGAATAAGCAGCCCCCGACCCTTGGGGGCAAATTTCATTTGTCTTCCATTCTTCCTCCTTCCCAAACTGAGAGCCAAAAGTTCACTTGATCTTTCCGGTCAAGACTGATGAGCTTGCAACGTGGGAACTTGAGGACTATCTGCTCAGCTTTGAGATCTTATCAGGGGCCATATTTGAAATGCACAATTCAGAAGGTGGGAGTAAACAAGGAAAACCTCCTTCATTCTGGTGGCTGACCCATGGAGTAGACGCCATGAGAAATCCGTATTCAAAACCCTGCTTGGCTGCAACATTGGCAAGCCACACACACTCAGTCAACTTACCTGACAGGATGGCAGCAAGGACAAAATGTCCCCCTCAGCTTGTTGAAGGAAGGGGAGGAAACAGGCAAGAGCAGAGAATCCCCTCCCCCCCGATATGCAATACTGCAGTTATAATCCATTTGGGATCAAGGGATGGAATTGTACAACGATCAAGAGGTAAGTAATTTGCCTGGAGTTTACTACCAACTACACGGGCTTACTGTTGTGATTTCTCTGTATCTGTTTAAAAGCCAAACTCAAAATACTTGGGAAGTGGACACAGCAAGTGTTGGGTGGCTGAGACTCACCACTGGTTGTCTTGCAAGAGCTCTGTAGTAGAATCTGAACTCTGCAGTTCCTCCCCACGGCTCAAGACCAAGTACAGCAGAGAGAGGCCAAACTGTGGGAAAGCGGGGGAGGGGCAGAGGGAAGAAAGAAGAAAGACTGCATTCCTTTGCATGTTTCTAGTAAAAAGTGATTCCCAAATTAAGTCCATCCGATTTTAAAGGATTACATAATTTCCATTCAGAATTAGAAGGGTCAACTGTGAATCTAAAAATGTAAAATAGTTAACTGCACAAGAGGACAGGGTAACAGAAAAGTAATTGATTACCCCATAATACAAAAACAGGTGTAGGAACAGGAGCCAAGACACCAACCACAGAGCCTCATTCAGGTGAGGGTGCAAGGGCCATCCATGTACCCTAGGAGTTATATGGGAGCAGAGGTGCCAACTCTGCAAGTATGAAGCTTTGGGTGGTTAGACCTGGGAATGGGAAATCTGCTCCTTTAGTTATAAGTTCTTATCCCTTCTCCTGGGTAGTCACCCCAATTAAGAGGAAAAATCTGGAATGAGTTTCTCCAAGAAGGGGCGGAGGGGAAATCAATTCCTGCAGCAATGAAGCTCTAACTTCTGCACTCTCTACATACTTGGCACCAAGTTCTCATTTACAATGTTGCCAACAAGATCACATCTGCCTTTAACACCTCAGCAGTAACATCTCCTGGATGGGCATAGATAAAAGCAAAGAGCAGAAACCTTGCTCTGGAGCACAGCAGTGAGGTGCAGGTTGGCTGATGCCACCGTCATCGTGCTCTGAGGTAGGTTCATTTGCTGCTGCAGGATGCTGGCGACAGTCCCCAGTGGAAGATGATACAGAACAAGGGAGAAGGGCCTCAATAGGCAGGGTAGCACCTGAGAAAGACATAAAAAAAATATGCCATACTACTACCACCACAGGACTGCATGCTACACACCAAAGAGGAACCTAGAAGAAATCTAGAGACCAACATCTAGGTCTAGCAGAAATGAGATGGCTCCAGTTTATTTATTTGTTTATTGTGTTTATTTTTAAATGTATATCCTGCCTTCCCCCCACCCAAAGTAGCTAACATAAAATCCAGTTAAGACCATATCCAAATATCATAACACCACCACTTTTAAAACCTACTGAGGGGCTTATCCCCTTCCAAATGGCTGGTATTTATAGTATTTAAAATTCCACCTGAACATGGCCAGAGAAGTGGACTGCCGGATCTCCCCTGGGAGGCAGTTCCAGAGACAAGGCGCTGCCAGGAAGAAAAGAATGATACTTCAACAGAACAAGAGATGAAAAGCAGTGAGGACTGTAGCAGGGGTGGTGATCAAGTAGTCTTCTAAATGTTGCTGGACTACCAAACTGCCATCAGCCCCAACCAACATGCCCAACTGCTTTCAGCCCAAATTGTCAGGGATGATGGGAATGTGGTCCAGCAACATCTGGACTAAAATGTTGTCTGAATGGAATAAAATGGTAGCATCACATCAAGGAACTTTTACAGTTTTAATGGGACTTACTCCCAAGTTAAAACTGCATGCAGGATTGTAACCTTAGTTATTTTGTAGAAAAGCTATAGTTAATTCTCAATGACAGACTAATCTTAACAGACATGTTCTTCTCCTCTTACTTTATTAAAAGAAATATTATACAAATAAACTCTTCAATTACTGTTGCACTCAAGACAACTCCTTCATGGCAACGTCTGTCTCTCTCTAGTTGTGCTTACCTCATCCTGAACATCCTTCTTAATTAGAAATGGCAGGTTCCTGGCTGTGGCCATAAGTATATCAGCTGCCTGCTCAGTGGACAAGAAGGGTAGAATCCGGGCAACCAGACGCTTTCCTTTCCGAATACACATGATCTGTATGAAAGGATCATCATTCAGCCTGCCAGAAAAGAGCACACAATGTCTTGTTAGGTAAAACTAGAACATCTCTCATCTCTCTCTCTCACACGCGCACCCCCCCCCCTAAGTAGCATGCACAGCTAGCACTTTCAGATGATCCTGGAATCGCTGGCACAATACTCTTCATGAAGGTAAGCATCTAGCAACTTATGCAGAGTCCTTCCAAACCCCAAGAGAGACTTCAGACAAGACAGCAGGATATCAATGGGAGCCGTGACCTTAACAAGGCCCAATAACTCTTTTGATTTAAAACAGCTTCCCTGCATCATCATCTTAAGCTGGGTTGGCAGCAGGTGCTTCCTGGGCCAGAGACTCTCTAAAGGGAACCTCCAGTTCACAACCTGGAAGTGAGGGGCAGATTGAGGATGCAATGGCTGTGGTACCACTATGTGCCAGCAGGCTACTAAAGGAAAAGAAGAGAGAAGAAAGCCAGAGTAAGGAAGAAAGGAGTGGTAATAAGCCTATTACAAACAGTTTATCCTACTATCTTGGCAGTGACTAGTCAAGTAAGGCTTGCCATCCCATTTCCTTCCAGGAGCAAAGTTATATGAAAACCAGTGTGACATTTTTCTTCTTGTAATGCTTATTCTAAGAAGCTGGTATAGCACAGTGGGGAGGAGAGCCTGGCTGGGAGTCCAGAGTCTGTCAGTTCAAATCCCCGTTCGTGTCTCCTGGGTGTCAAGGGCCAGCTAAAGATCACCCCACAGTGAGTGGCTCAGGGGTTACATGCCCTGCCACCTGTGCAGCCGTGGGCAAGCTGCATAGTCCCAAGGAGCCCAGTTGCCACCCAGCTGGCAGTAGCAGTCCAGGAAGGCGCCAGCTTGTGCAGCTGTGGCAAGCTGAGCAGGCCCTAGCTAGCTGGGGAGGACTAGCCTCAGAGGGAGGCAACGGTAAACCCCCTCTGAATACTGCTTATCATGAAATCCCTATTCATAGGGTAGCCATAAGTCGGGATCGACTTGAAGGCAGTCCATTTCCATGTTTCAATGCGTATTCCATGAGCCATGTTACTACCAATATGAATAGGACAAAACACATCATCTTGAATCCTATCTAGGCTTCTGCTGGCCAGAACATTGCTCCAGTAGTGTTCTGTTATGTGACACTCCCATCAGGAGAAAGGGTGAGAGACAATTTGTCACTAATTACCCTGCAGCCCCTTATGCCCCCAAAGATCTGCTCAGGAGGACTGAAGACGCTCCAGAGTAGACCCTGACAGGCAGCACAGGGGAAAGGTAGAATGAGTGAAAACTAGCTTCCCCACCCCCTTTGGCCAACAGGATCCTCTGCTGGATTTTGGATCTGTCCGCACACAAAAAGAGCCCTTCTATTTGCAAATGTCTACTCAAGAACCAAGCCATTCACAACATACATGCCTCCAATTTTGAGGTAAGCAACACACAAGTTTAACCCCATACACATAGCACTTGCAACTGCAAGAGCTGCCCTGTTTTTCATGCATACGCTTACAACCATCCCTTTCAGGTCCCTAAAAGATGGTATTCTCAAGTAGGTTTTGTGGATGGCATCCTGTTCCCCATTGCACAGGTGTGCATACAAGGCTATGGCAGAAGGATGGATTATCTTGGAACTAAACTAGATCCAGTTTTTCATCCAACCTATTTGATATCCATCCTTTAGCCAATTACCATTTCCCCAAAAAATTCAATCCTTACTGTTCAAAATATTAGCAAGCCGTTCCCTCATTACCAAGGGGCATCAACATAAGCATAGTGATTATTTCCATACCTTGTCCATTCTGAACAGAGAGCAAGTTCCTTCTTATTGGAAAGGAGAGGAATCAAAACAAATTTGGAAAACCTGTCGGGGGGGGGTTGGAAATGTACAACAGTCTTACTGTCCTGCTGGGTGGACTCTTACCTTTCCTGGTTGGGTGTTTTCCCCCTCAGGTTGTCATACATGTCACAGATCTTCTGCTTCCTCTCCTCCATCAGGGCCAGCCTATCACCCTCCAGGCTCAAGAGGTAGCGCCTCTCATAGTCTTCTACATCCAGGAGGAGGCTGTATGTCTAGTTATCAAGAAATGGCCTTTAGACATGCATCTAAACTCCATGCCACACAACATTCCTTATAGGACTACAGTTCTAAGGCCTGAATAGCACTGCTGAATTGGTAGACTGTGTTTTCCCCAAAGCCTTTTTTACATTTGCAGATCTTAAGAAGTAGATTGTTTCTTTAGACAAGTTTCAGGCTAGCATTTGTACATGCCAAGTCAGACAGTAAGAAGTTAGTTTAAATTAATTAATTTTGTTATTTAGATTTATTTAGAATATTCATTTAATAACTAAATATTAATACATTATACCATTAAAATTCATATAAACATTAACATTTCCATACAAACACCCACAATTCACACACATACACACACAATCCCCCATAACAGCCACAGGAGGCTTTATATTCATCTTCACATGCCCTATCTGAGGGAGGTGCAGAGGATGGCAACATGAGAATGGTCCTTTTCAGTGGTGGCTCCCCATTTGTGAAAGCTCTCCCTAAGGAGGCATGTCTGAAGCCATCACTATCTATTTTTAGGTGCCAGGCAAAAGTTTATTTTGTTAATTTGGAGTGTATTAGGTATTTGTGGCCTCTTCTAGTAGGGTGGGGGTATGTTAGACCTGCCTTTTTATATATGTATGTATGTATTTTTAGGTTCTTATTCTGTTTTGGTATGTATGCTTGGTTTTAATGCTTGCGTTATTTTTGTAAGTCACTTTAGACCACTTTGGTGAAAAAAGCAACTAACAAATGTAAATAATAATATATAAACTATTGCCACCACCACGCATGGAATTAGTAGCTCCCCTTTACTTTTGTGCTGGATGATTCCCCTTTATTCTAGAGTACAAACCAACATCTCAGACTCACCTTCTCAATAGTGAAGAGAGTTTGCCGCCTTTTATCTCGAACCTGCTTCTCTTTTGTCTCCTAAGGAAAAGAGTGCAAGACATGCTAAAAAATGCCCTCTGCAACCTGAGCGGGAACAAGAAGGGCTGATAAGGGCAAGATCCTGCATTTGGGAGGAAAGTTGAAGAAACCAAGGCATGAAGACATCCACAGAGAAGCCAAATAATCATAGCAAGATAACTTACATCTTCTTCACCTCGTAACGTCACAACAGCATCAATCATTTTGCGGGGGTTATTCACACTGGAGACTGTGAGCTTCCCCAGTGAGCCCTCAAACTGCACTGCAAGCATAAAGAAAAGGCAATGCAGGTAAAATTGCATGAGCCAGCCTACCTGCCGTAATACCTTGACATCCCCACACAAAGTTCTACTATTCCCATCTCTTGCCAATTACATTTTCACTCCACTAACCAAACAGTGCATTCATATCAACAACATGGGGAATGACTATACTTTGGCTCACGCATATGTGGTCCCTACAAGGCCATCTGCTCCGGCTGCATATAGACTTTTCTTCCTTTACTACCAGCCCCCCCCCTTTCCCATGATATATTGGATCAAGCCTTCATATGCAGCAGAACGAGATGGCAAAACTCTGAGGGAGCAGAATAACTATATGACCAAACAAATGGGAGGGAGAAAAGGGGTCTTTTTTAATGCTCCCCCCATATTAAAAACACCCTGCAAAGAGAAACTTAGCCCAACAAGGTATACATCTCCACCACCACTACCACCTCGCTTCATTGGCTATTTTTCTACTGGTAGGGCTTCATTTGTCCACCCCCATCTCCCATACAGTTTGAAGTAGTATAGTCCACCCTTCCACCTCTGGAATCCAGTTCTTCCTTCTGCTGCACATGTTAAGACCAGTCCATAGTGCACAAGGGCACTTACCTGGCTTGTAGGCGTGCTCTAGCTTGGCAACTTGTGGGGTGATTAGTTTAGTGCGCTCTTTTTTAGGACCATCACCATGCATCTCCTCAGCTGCAGATAATTTCTCCAGCTTCTGAAAATAGTTCTAAAGCACAAAAAGGCAGTTAAAGTCCAGCAACTTGGCACCCTTTAACCCAAGGTTAGAACTTGTGCCCAACAAGACAAAAACCAAAGAAGTATTATGGGGCTTAAATGCGCTGCAAGCAAAGAGGGAAAGTCTTCAGGATCACAGCTGGGCCCACTTTCTTCCAGTAACTAGCTGAAGGATAACTTGGGGAATGTATCTTGTGCCTGTGGACTCTGGTTTCCATTTAGACATAATCTGGGACCAGACAGTCAACCCTAACCTCGTGAAACACCAACCTGATAGTAGAAGTCATCCAAGTATGGATCAGTGCTTTGAAGCTGCATCATCTGGATCTTAGACACCCAGTCCTTCTCCCGCTGCAACATGAGATTGGCATATGGGTCCTTTCTTATCTGCTCTTGATGGCTACTCCGGTGGCTCCCTCGGTCCCCTGCTGACCCATTTAAACTCCGGTGCTGACTGAAAGGAGTGCCACAAAATTCAGGAAACATACAGAACAATTATACAGCATGCAAGTGCTCCAGGACAGCAGCCTGGTATTTACAAGAAATCTCTTGGCACAAGCTAGTTCTGAAGGTGATGAAGAAAAATGGGCTTGAGTTACAGGAAGCCAGATTTGGACTGAACATCGGGAAAATCTTAGGTGGTACAACAATGGAACTAACTATTTCCAACTAATGGAAATTAGTTTAGGTTTTGATGATTGTATATTATTTTTATGTCATGCAGTACTCATGTTGGAGACTGCAATTAATGTATATTTTGGTGTTTGTTAAAATCAATTATATATATAAATGGAACCGATTCCCTAGGAAGGTGGTGGGCTCTCCACCACTGGAGGCATTCAAGAGGCAGCTGGACAGCCACCTGCCAGGTATGCTTTAGGTTGGATTCCTGCATTGAGCAGGAGATTGGACTCGATGGCCTTATAGGCCCCTTCCAACTCTACTATTCTATGATTCTGAAATACACTCAAGCAAATTCCAATGGCTATGTTTTTATATGCCACAAGACATAGTCGTAGGTCAGGTCAATGTGCAGGTTTTTTGGTTTCAAAACTTCTACGGGCAAAAAATCAACAGCAAGAAACAAGAGACTAAGTTTCCTCTGAATAAGTAAATTTCACCTGTCACCACTTTGTTCTCCATTTTAGCAGGTCATGAAGTTATTTGCAGGACCTCCCTTGTTAGGTTGACCAGAATATGTTGAGAAATACCTCTACACAGAGACACAGTACTCAGGGTTATGGGTATTTGGATGTACAATCACTGTGCCAAAGACTGAATCAGAAAAACTGGTACTCTCCCTTTTTTAAAAGAGCAAAATTCTAATCCTCACTACAGAAAGCCAACACATGTAGACAGATTTTGGTGAAAGCTTAGAAAACAGAAAAGTGAGAGGCAAGGAGTGGGACTTTGGTATCCTGTGTAACTATCACCATAAAAACCTGAGAGCTGTCTTACTGGCTAAAGCTGAACATGTGTTGAATTTGTCTCCAGTGACAGCCAGATGCTGCAAAAGAACTCAGCAGCAACAGCAGTCCCTTAATGTTCTCTACACCTTGTCACCAGAGATGCTTTGCCCCTAACGTATGGAGGTTCCATTTCCAGCCATTATGGCTAATAGCTGTTGACAATTCCATGAACTGGTTTAATCTTTTCTTATTACATTTATACCTCACCTTTCCCTCCAAGGAGCTCAAGGTGGCATACAAACATGGTTCTCCCCCTCCAATTTTATTTTCACAACCACCCTCTGAGGTAGGTTAGGTTGAGAGACTGACTAGCCAAAGTCACCCCGTGAGTTTCTTGGCCAAGTGGGAATTTGAACACTGGTCTCTTGGTCCCAGTCCCACTTCTAACCGCTACACCACACTGGGTCTCTTTTAATGCTATCTAAGCCAGTAGCCATCTCCATCCCAAGCCAATGAATTCTGTAAGATTATGCACTACTTGAGGAAATAATTTATTTTCCTGTTCCTACTTCTGTTTGCCATTCTGTCTGGGTTTCAAGCCTTTCACATAGAGTCATGGAGTGAGAGGGATCGCAAAATGTCATCTAGCCCAACCTCCTGCTGATGCAGGAAATCTGTTCCATCCCATTCACTGGAGTTCCTCATCATTTCCCCTTAATTATTCTCCTGATTTATGCAGAATTATTAATATAGACACACTTCAGAGCTACTTGATCTGCACAGGAGACTGTGGGCACAGAAATAGGGCTTTGTTTGACACCTAGTATACCCAACCTTGACAGTACTTCACTTCTCATGCTGCAAAGGCATTTAAGCATATTCCCTCCCAACTTCGGCAGAACCATACAAGCGCATCCACTTACTTCCTGTTCTGCTGCTGCCTCTGGTGCAAGAGCCGCCGGTGCTGTGGGTGAAGGTGGGTTGTGTCTGGCCTAAACATTTGAGGCTGAGGCCTAGGGAATAAAGTTTACTCTCAGGAAAGGAGGGCAATGGAGAATCCACAAACAGCTCAGTTTAGCTGTCTCACTGGAAGAAAGGTGGAGCAGGTAGGATACCTTAAATTCTGCATGTGGGCTCCAGGACATGGGGAGTGGTGTTGCGATGGAGTAGGTGGTGCCCCGAAGTAGGCACGAAATCCGCTAGCTGGAGGCATCATCTGCCCAACTCGGCCCTGGAGCAGTTTGGGGTTCACAGATGTAAGAGGGTTGCTAACAAATCCAGAGACCCGTGCAAATTGGCTGGGAGACATCCTCCCTGCCTGCAAGAATAAGGAGAAAGCAGCATCACCACTACAAGAACTTCATCCACCAAAGAGAGACACACACACCAACACAGCATTGTCGATGTTGTCTCTCTTCCCCAAATACATGAACTGGCAAGTGGAGAAGACGCAAGAGACAGGTGCATACAGAAAGAACTTGCACAGTATAGCAAAACAGCCCGCAGAATAGGAGTGGGGAACCTATAGCCCTCCCATGTTGCTGAACTACAACTACAGCTCCCATCATCCCTGAGCGTTGGCCATGCTAGTTGGAGCTGATGAGTCCAACACCTGGAGGGCCACAGGTTCCCCATCCTTGACGTAGATGATGTGGTGCACAGCCGCACAAATGAAAAGGAGAGCAAGGCAGTAGAAAGATGTCTACCTGTGCTCCTCCTAGCAGCTGTGCTCTTTGGAGGTGAGTGAGAACAGGAGTAACACTGGGAGGGAATGGGTGGCCCAGGAGAGAGGAGTTCTGGAAAGAGAAAAACAGAACACGGCTGTAAAAACAAACTGACTCAATATGAACATTCCAATATTCGCCTTCTGGACGTGACTGAGATGACAGAAAAGGGAAGGTAGAAGCAATACAGAAGGTAGAAAACAGGGCCAAATCTTGGGTTGACCCAAATAGGCACAATTCAACTTGGGATGTGGCTGAGCGGATTGAGGCAGCCCAGATCACTCTGGCTTGGATCAGGTTCACCCAGAGCAATCTAGGACTGTCAAAACGGGGAGGCAGTCAGGCACTAAGGAGATGGGGGAGGAGACACACGCAGGCAGCCTGTGTGCACTTTCCTCCCTCCCCCATGTTTAATTAAAACCCAATTAAAGATTGTACAAGGCCCCCAATTTGGTTCAGGGCTTGAATCTGGGTTGTTCCTGGATCGTTCCAGGTTGGATCTAGGCCACTCTTGAAGCCCTGTATCAGGCCCTGATTTAGATGGGAGGTGTGCCCTACTAGAAATGTCTGAAACAAGACAGAGCAGGATGTATCTGAACATCCAGTGCATTGGCCATTCCTATTGTAAAGGAAAAGACAGGAGTATTCAGTCTAGCCGTACTAGACAAATAATATCATTATTATCATTATGTCCCAACACTGGAGAGCCATACTGAGGTCCCTTTGGAAGTATAACACAAGCTGAGACTTCCCAGGAGGATCGCTCCGCCTATGCTTCCTCTGAGACGGGCTCCCGTCTTGGATGAAACTTTTTCAGTTTTAAAACCAGTCAGAAGGGCTTTTTGACTGGGGATAATTTCTTCCGGATAAGGAAGAAACGTAGAGATTTCCCACACAGCTTTGTTGTGTTTGTTGGAGACTGAAACTCATTAGAATTGTCTGTGAAAGAAGGTCTTCCAGCAGCTCGGACGGAGCTAGGATTTCTAGCTAGCTCAGCTGATTAAGTGAGCCGTTTTTTTTTCTTCAAAGAAAAACGGATTAACAGGCAAGCATTCTCCTGTCTACGCTCATTATTTTGTTATCTATATAGCTAAAGAGATTTGTCAAAGAACCAGCAATTAAGAAACCCTGGGTGAGTCATAACCTTCTATTTTATTCACGGAACTAAGGGGAAGAAAATAAAAATAGCCTATCTTTTTTTTTTATTGCAAAAAGCTGGCATGGAAATCAGCATTATAAAGATTACAAACGGATGAGGGGTTTCTAATTGGAAGAGAAAATTTTTTTTTTGATTTATAAGACTTTTGAGTAATATATGTCTGGGACTATTTTTTCAGGTCTACTTTTTTCTTTTTTTCTTTTTTGACGAATCTGCTCATTCTTTCTGCTACTAGTTATTTGGATGCTGTGAACTAAAGCTGTTTTTGCACTTCTGGACATATAAGAGATAAGGAAGTCCGTGCTGTCTAGAGTGTGACGTCAGTTGGTTTGAAAGATTAACTCCTTTGTAACTGGATAAAGAAATAAACTGTTCTTTGCTTGGGACATTGAAAATTGAAGGAGTTTTGTTCCTTTGGTTTTAAGAATGACAATTAAGAAGATGGTTGAGACCATGGATGTACAAGAAGGGACTTTATCTTTAGATATGTTTCAGAAAATAATGAATGGGATTAAGCTAACAAAACAAGAACTGAGAAATAACAGACAAGCGTTGAAAATTGATTTTTGCGAAATGAGACAGGAGCTGAAAGAAATTCAGGATTCTATGAGAAAGGAGAATAAAGATAGATCTGGAAAACCAAAAAAGGATGAAAGAAAAATTAAAGGCAAGGTTCAAACTTTGGAGATTGGATTAAATATGGACTTGGAAAAAGATTTGGATTTCCTGGCTGTGATGGATCCTGGAGACAAATATTACGGTTTGGAACTCAGCGCTGTCCCTGAAGAAATTGATGAAGAGATTGGAGATAAAGATATTATCGGTTCGAAAAAATTCTTGGACTGGAAGGATTTGATGGAACTTGAAATGGAGAAAGTTTACAGAATTAATCCCTGTTTTGTGTCAATGGAAAAACCTTCAAGAGATGTGCTAGTGTATTCTGTAAAAAAGAGGAACAGAGATGCGGCTTTGCAACAATACTTCAGTGATACGTTCGGAATTGATGGCAAGGAAATATCTGTGATAAAGGAAATTCCTATCAGACTCTTATTATATGACTATGACAGCAAGATTATTGGGTGCGTAAAGATGGAAGATGGAACCAACACGGATAATGGAAGAAGAGCGATTTGAAATTACTGGACTTAGTAGACTTGATGAGTTGGATTAATTGACATGTTTATTTAGAAAAAAATTGATGGACATATATCTCAAGGATTGAAAACTTCTCTTTGACTTTTTGTGGAAGAATAAAATGATATGATGTTAATGAGATTTGATACCAACTAAGACAACCGCTGGAGGAAGGTGATTTTATAATCTATTAAGAGACAGGCTTGTTATATATTATAGACTTATAGCTGAACTACGACAAATCGGAAGTCAATAGTTTGGGTTTTCTTTCTTTTTTTATTGTATTAGTTATTAATTTGTGGGGGGTTTTTTGTATTGTTTTGGTTTTGAAAATTTGAATAAAAATTAATTTAAAAAAAAGGAAGTATAACACAAGCTGTAAGACTGCTACGTTGCTATATGATTAAAAGGGTACAGAACATCATGAGCAACCAGGAGCATCAAGTTTCAACTGCTGTTATAATGGAGTTCCTTTTGAAGGCAAAACCTGAGAATATTTTTTAAAAATGTATTTCATTAAAGTTTTATAATATAAAATGAGCAATGTATAAACATGAGAAAAGGGAGAAACTACAACAGGGGAAGTAACAACAACAAGATCCCCTTCGCTGGATGTCTTCAAGCAGAGGCTGGACAGCTATCTGCGGGAGATGCTCTAGCTGTGGATTTCCTGCTGTGAGCAGGGAGTTGGACTCGATGGCCTACAAGGCCCCTTCCAACTCTATGATTCTATGAAGAAGGTCTCATTATTAGAAAGTCCAAGGAATAACCATAAGGGGCAGAGGGCAATGGTAATAATAATGACACAAATAAGGAAAAAGAGGGGGGGAAACCTTGACAGAATACCAACAACAGTTAGTGAAGGAACCCTCTCCAGAATTGCTTGTGTGTTACTCGCTGCAGAGCTGAGCAGCCTGCATTGGGGGATAAGGTAAGTAGCTGTTCTTGGGATTTTACAATGAAAACCTGAGAATCTTGATACAGAAAATGAGATGTCATGAAAATTAGAGGACAAGGAATGTGAGCTTCTTTTAGGCTTTGTTTGTTCTTTTAGCATTTTGCTATCACAATGTATCTCTAACAAGGAGTGATTATACCAAAAGTCAAACCAAAACTGAAGAAAACCTTAGAAATGCACAAAGGTGCACTGGGAGTCTCCTGCAGCTGACAGGCTCTATGTTGTCTACAGGAATCTGAATGCACTCAAGGGCACAGGAGGTTTATTTCAAAACAGAGTGATACAGAAAAGAGAGCCAAGGTTACATTTATGAGGAATGGCCTCCAAGAACATTTTAAGTAGCAAGAAATATCGGGGGAGGGATGAGGAAAAGAATAGATGTTAGACCACAAGCCAACACAGAGAGCTGTTCAGTCAAAACTACCGTAATATTGCAGAGCTGGTTTGGAGACATTCTCTCACTGAAGGGACTTGGGTACCGCTGCTGAATTGGGACTCTAATGTGAACAGGCTTTGGACACAGGATCTAATTGAACAGAAGAAAACACGAAATCAAAATAAACAAAGCAGGAGAGCTGATTTAAACCTCAGCTGTCAATTACATTCTTCATCTTCAGATACCAGACTGCTTCTTAACCATTAACAAATCACGTATCTAATTATAATTTTCACTGTATCTGAGAAAGAAAAAAATATGTCATCAATGACAAACAAAAGGACACAGGAGAACTTTTTTACAACAGCAAACTGGACCCACATTTCACTGAACACTCAGAGCATAGATTACATCCTTGAAAGACTCTCTATATTATATTTCACAGAAAGTTTCAGACATTTAATCAATGCAATTTTCCCATTTTGCCAGAGATGATGGAAGACAAACTTGGACCACAGGACAGTTTGGCATCCAAAGCAGAGCAGAGGGGCAAGTAAGCAAGCATTCCAAGCAGACAAGGCAATGGACAGAAGAAAGCACTTGCCTCTAGAGATGCTAAACTGAGCACTCTATGACAATCCCTGTGTTGCACACCACACCACAGAGAGCCTTTTATTTTTATCCTGCTCCTCCCTGAAGCTGCCATCTCAGACCCACCCTCCCTCATTCTGGAAGAGAGAAGCAATACCTGCTGGTTAAAGTTGGGCATGATGGGCTGCTTAGGTGGGGTTCCAATGGGAACAGCCCTAACAGGAGGGCTCCCGATAACTGGCGAGGATGACCGCCTGGGTAGTGCCCGCTCTGAAAGGTCCTGCTCCTCTTCTTGGGCCTGTGGAGGTCTTTGTGGTAGGGCATATTCCAGCACCGACACAGAGGGCACCTCCTGTACAGAAGAGGAGAACACACACCTGTAAGTTCCTTCAAATGTTTATACATTTGGGAAGAGACCCAGGTAGAACATAATTTGTAGCATATACCCAGCTTAGCACATACCCACTCTCAAGTGGGAGGTCTGGTAGTGACATTTAATTGACACTCAGAAGTGTGCCTTGTAGGAAGTGAGAGTCAGGAGTGGAGAATGAATGCTCTGGACAGGATTCACACCTGTGACTGTAAGCCACCCCACAGACAAAGCCCTGCTAGTAAGAAACATTTGTTCTCTTCCCAGCTGTGTCACCAATTCTTGTTGCAACATATACATCCAAGGCTACTGATGCTCCATGTTGCACAGCCTGATGAGAGTACTTTTAGCTTTTCAGCTGAGTAGATTAACAAGCAGAAGGGGAAGAGAAAAGATTTATCAGTCACCAGGTACTTCTGAGGTGCAAGATTATTTAATGCTGGCCTTCTGCATCCAGCCATTAGCTTCCACAGAGCCTAAATACTAAGAGTTCTAGAGTCTTTTTAGGCAGAATTGAACTGAATTGAAACTTTATTTTTACCCCGCCCTTTTTCCAAACTGGAACTCAGGACAGCTTACAAATAGAACTACATGTAGTTAAAAACATAGAAAAACATACAATTAAAATACAATTAAACTATGCACTACCTTAAAACCGTAAAAGGCACTTAAAAATCTAAAAACAATTTAAAATAATACAAATAATAATATAAAACAATAAAACAAGCCTTGTAAAGCCCAATCCTAAACACCTTCTATCCCAAAAGACTGTCGGAATAAAAAAGTCTTTAGTTGCCGACAGAAGGATGGCAAGGAGGGGGCCATTCGTGCCTCCCTAGGAAGGGAGTTCCAGAACCTAGGAGCAGCCACCGAGAAGGCCCTGTCTCGTGTCCCCACCAATCGCACTTGCGAGGGTGTTGGGACTGAGAGAAGGGCCTCTCCTGAAAATCTCAGGGCCCGGGCAGGCTTGTATAGGGTGATACGGTCTGACAAATAGCCTGGACCTGGGCCGTATAGGGCTTTAAAGGTCAAAACCAGCACTTTGAATTGTGACCGAAAACAAACTGGCAGCCAGTGGAGCTGTTGTAACAAGGGAGTTGTATGGTCCCTGTAACCAGCCCATTAATACTCTGGCTGCAGCTCTTTGTACCAGTTTAAGTTTCCGAACAGTCTTCAAAGGCAGCCCCACATAGAGCGAGTTACAGTAGTCTAAACGGGATGTAACTAAGGCACGCATCACCGTAGTCAAATCAGGCATTTCCAGGAACGGGCGCAGCTGGCGCACTAGTCTTAACTGGGTAAAGGCACTCCTGATCACGGCCAAGACCTGGGCCTCCAAGTTCAGACCTGAGTCCAGGAGCACACCCAAACTGCGAACCTGTGTCTTCAGGGGGAGTGTAACCCCATCGAGCACAGGCTGAATCCCTATTCCCTGATCTGCCCTTCGACTGACCGGGAGCACCTCTGTCTTGTCTGGATTTAGTTTCAATTTGTTCGCCCTCATCCAGTCCATCGCTGATGCCAGGCACTGGTTCAGGACCAGGACAGCATCTTTGGCCTTAGGTGGAAAGGAGAAATAGAGTTGAGTGTCATCCGCATACTGATGGCACCGAACCCCAAACCCCCGGACAACCTCTCCCAGCGGTTTCATATAGATATTAAATAACATGGGGGAAAAAACTGAACCCTGAGGGACCCCATAAGTCAACGGCCAAGGAGTCGAACAGGAGTCCCCCAGCACCACCTTCTGAGTTCGTCCCTCCAGAATGGAATGGAGCCATCATAACATGGTGCCCCCAAGTCCCATCCCAACAAGGCGGTCCAGAAGGATACCATGGTCGATGGTATCGAAAGCCGCTGAGAGGTCCAATAGAACTAACAGGGACACAATCCCCCTGTCCAGCTCTCTGCGAAGATCATCCATCAAGGCGACCAAAGCTGTCTCTGTCCCATAACCAGGCCTGAAACCAGACTGAAATGGATCCAGATAATCCGTTTCATCCAAGAATCTCTGGAGATGGGTGGCCACCACACGCTCTATTACCTTGACCAAAAAAGGAATGTTGGAGACTGGCCGATAATTTCCCATTATGGAGGGATCCAGGGAGGGCTTTTTCAACAAAGGCCGTACAACTGCCTCTTTTAGGCACGATGGAATTCTGCCTTGTTGTAAAGAGGCATTAACCACTCCCCTCACCCACTTTCCCTCTGGCACTTTTAATGAGCCAGGAAGGGCAAGGATCCAGCAGACATGTGGTGGCTCTCGCCTCTCCAAGGATCTTGTCCACATCCTCGGGCTGTACAAACTGAAAGGAATCCATCATTATTGGACAAGCAGGAGCCAAAGTTACATCCCCTGAGACTGTATCAATTTTAGCGTCCAAGCTGGAGCGAATCTGAGCGACTTTATCTGCAAAGTGCCGTGCAAATTCTTGACAGCGGGCTGTTGAGTGGTCTATATTACCCTCCTGGGGGCCAGAGTTTAAAAGACCCCTGACCACTCGAAACAGCTCTGCTGGACGGCTCCCAGCAGATGCAACGGTGGCAGGAAAGAAAAGTTTCTTCTTAGCCCGCACTGCCACGGAGTAGGCCTTCAGATAGGCTCTAGCCCGTGTTCGGTCAGACTCGCACCGAGTCTTCTGCCAACATCGCTCAAATCCCCATCTTATTCGTTTCATCGCCGCCAGCTCCCTGGTAAACCAGGGAGCTGGTTTGGCGCCACTCCGTAAGAGGGGGCACTCAGGAGCGATCGTGTCCACCGTCCTGGTCATTTCCCCATTCCAGAGGTAAACCAAGGTTTCGACAGAATCACCTGCTGCGGTGACAGGAAAATCCCCAAGAGCCATCAGAAAACCATCTGGATCCATCAGCCTCCTGGGGCGGACCATCCTAATCGGTTCCCCACCCCTGCAGAGGTTCTGAGTCCCAGTGAGTCTAAATTCCACCAGGTAGTGATCTGTCCATGACAAAGGAACTATAGAAAGTTCCTCCACACCAAGATCACCATCATCCCATCCAACACAGAAAACAAGGTCCAAAGTGGGACCAGCGACATGAGTGGGGCCAGATAATACTTGGGACAGACCCATGGTTGCCATGGAGGCCATGAAATCCTGAGCCACTCCCGACAGAGCAGTCTCGGCATGGATGTTGAAGTCACCCAACACCACAAGCCGAGGGGACTCCAACACCAACACCAAGACTACCCCAGCTAGCTCAGGAAGGGAGACTGTTGAGCAGCGGGGTGGGCGGTACACCAACAGAATCCCTATTCTGTCCTGGCCACCCAACTTCAAATATACACATTCGAACCCCGAAGACTGTGGGAGAGGGCACCTGTTCAGGGGGATGGCATCACAATAGACTACTGCAACTCCACCTCCCCGTCCCCCAGGTCTCGCCTGCTGCTGCACAGAGAAACCTGGTGGGCAAAGCTGGGAGAGATTAACCCCCCCAGCTTCATCCAACCAGGTCTCCGTGATACAAATCAGGTTGGCGTGCTCATCCAGGATCAAATCCTGAATGGCCATCGTTTTGCCATTCACTGACCTGGCATTCACAAGCAGCATTTTCAACCCGGGGGAGCTGTCACCGCAGCTATCCAGACTATTTGAATGGGGAGACAGTTTGGGGGCAACCAACACCCTGTTGCACTTCTATCTCCCCCAATGACGTAATTGCCTCCCCACTCCATATCTCCCTCTGCCCTCCACAACATTAATGGCAGCCCCTTGGTTCCCTTCCCCTGCCCACGTATGTTGAAAGCGCATCCTTCCTATATAGCAGGCAGGCTATACTCTTAAAACCAACACACTACACCGACAGGCAGGTGTCAAACACATAAAAAACCCTCCCACCGCACTAACTTCCAAAAAGAGAAATAATCATAATCATAATAATAAATAAACATAAAGCCTGCTGGATCAGGCCAATGGTCCATCTAGTCAAGCATCCTGTTCTCACAGTGGCCAACCAGTCGCCCATGGAAAGCCTGCAAGCAGGACCTGAGTGCAAGAGCACTCTCCCCTCCTGAGATTCCCAGCAACTGGTATTTGGAAGCATACTGCCTCCGCTTATGGAAGCAGAGCATAACCATCACGGCTAGTAGCCACTGACAGCCTTTTCCTCCATGAATTTGTCTAATCCTCTTTTAAACCCATCCAGGTTGGTGGCCATCACTGCCTCTTGGGGGAGCAAATTCCAAAGTTTAACTTTGCACTGTGTAAAGAAGTATTTTCTTTTGTGTTTCCTGAATCTTCCAACATTCAGCTTCACTGGATGTCCATGAGTTTTAATGTTATGCGAGAGGGAGAAAAACATCTCTCTATCCACTTTCTCCATGCCATGCATAATTTTATACACTTCTGTCATGTTACCTGTTTCTTGCCTTTCCTCTAAGCTAAAAAGCCCCAAATGCTGCAACCTTTCCTCACAGGGGAGTCACTTCATCCCCTCTGTCATTCTGGTTGCCCTTTTCTGAACCTTTTCCAAGTCTACAAAATACTTTTTGAGGTGAGGCAACCAGAGCTATACACAGTATTCCAAGTGCAGCTGCACCATAGATTTATATAATGGCATTATGATACCGGCAGTCTTATTTTCAATATGTTTCCTAATGATCCCTAGCATGGAATTTGTCTTTTTCACAGCTGCCTTCCTGCAAAAGTTAGTTCAGGCACAGGAATCTGCTCTATATCCTCCACTGTGAAGACAGAAGCAAAAAATTCATTTAGCTTCTCTGCAATCTTCTTATCCTGCTTAAGCACACCTTTGACTCCCCTTGCTATCGAAAGGTCCAACTGCCTCCCTAGACGGTCTCCTGCTTTTAATGTATTTAAAGTTTTTTTTGGTTGGTTTTTATGTTTTTAGCAATGTGCTCCTCAAATTTCTTTTTAGCATTCCTTGTCTTCCGGCATTTCTTTTGCCAGAGGTTTGTTCCTTTTTATTCTCCTCATTCAGGCAAGAGTTCCATTTTTTGGAGGAAGCCTTCCTGCCTCTAATAGCTTCTTTGATTCTGCTCATTAACCATACTGGTATCATACTGGCCCTGGTGGGACCTTTCCTGATCTGCAATATACACTTCAGCTGAGCTTCTAATTTTGTGTTTTAACACAACTCCCAAGAGTTTTGAAGTGATTTGACCCTCTGGACTTTGCCTTTCATCTTCCTTTTTACCAATCCCCTCATTTTAGGGAACTTTCTTTTTCTGAAGTCGAATGCAACCATGTTGGATTTTCTTGGCAATTGGCCATTTACATTTATGTTTAATTTAACACTATGGTCACTGCTCCCAGTTGGTTTGACAACACTTGCATCTTGCACCTGGTCCTGGGCGCCACTTAAGAGTAAGTCCAGGGTCACTGTCCCTCTGGGCGGTTCCATGATCAGCTGTTCTAGGGCACAGTCATTTAGGGTATCAAGAAATTTTACCTCTTTGTCATGACTGGAACATGTATGTAGCCAGTCTAGTCAGGGTAGTTGAAGTCACCTATTACTACATTTTCTAGCTTGGATTCTTCCTCAATTTCATTTTTCATCTCAAAATCTCTCTCAGAATTTTGGTAAGGGGGATGATAGACTGTCCCCAATACTTACTCTTGGGGCCTGGGATCATCACCCACAATGATTCTGTGGAGGACTCTGCCTCTTTGGGGGTTTCTACCATGCTGGATTCAATGCCCTCTTTCATGTACAGAGTGACACCACCTCCAACATGTCCTTCCTTGTCTTTCCAATATAATTTATATCCAAAGATAACTGTGTCCCACTGGTTTTCTCAGTTCCACCATGTTTCAGTTATGCTCACTATATCAATGCTGTCCTCTAAGACCAAGACTCTAGTTCTCCCATCTTGGCTCTAGCATTGGCGTATAAACACTTGTATAGAGTGTCTCTCTTCAAGTGTCTTTGGCACTTTTCGTTTCGCCTGTGGCAACTTTGTCTCTCTGGATTGCTGTCCTGTGCCCCTGCACTCTCAGTGCAATTCAAGGCCTACCCCATTTAAAATGTCATTGTTTTGGGGGGGTGGGATTTGATCCGAACCAGACCCTCCTTAGCTCCTACCAGCTTTCCTCCCTCAATCAGTTTAAAAGCTGCTCTGCCACCTTTTTGATTTTAAGCGCCAACAGTCCAATTCCATCCCGGTTCAAGTGGATCCCGTCCTTTTTGTACAGGCCTGGGTTGTCCCAAAAATGTTCCCCAGTGCCTAACAAATCCAAACCCCTCCTCCCAGCACCATCATATCATCCCCGCATTGAGACTACAAAGATGCACTTGTCTAGCTGGCCCTGTATGTGGAACTGATAGCATTTCAGAGAAAACTACCTTGGAGGTCCTGGCTTTTAGCATCCTATCTAGCAACCTAAATGTTGCTTCCAGGACCTCATGACTGTGTTTCTCCATGTGATTGGTGCCAGTGTGCACCATGACCCCTGACTCCTTTCTAGCACTATCTACCAAGCCATCTAGACAATGGGCAACATCTGCAACCTTTGTGCCAGGCAGGCAAATCATCTTACATTCCGCACACCCATCACACCCCCCGCTATCTGTGTTCCTAATAATCTAATCACCCACTACCAGGATCTCTCCATCTGGAGAAGTATCCTTGGCACAAGAGGATATCTGCTTGCCCCTAATCCCATCTGTACCTCTAAATGAAAAGCACCATGTTTCAATGGAATGGAGCAAGCCGGTTTCTCCGTAAGTATTTTGAGGACACCATCAATATGGGAAGAGTACACATCTAGTTAAAAAAATCCAGGCTTCACAGGTCTCAATTAAAAACTTAGAGTAATTCCCTTGCTGGATCAGACCAATGGCCCATCTCATCCAGCATCCTAGGTGCAAAAAGTGGCACAAACAGGGCATGAAGCAACAACCCTCCCCTACTCCTTGCATCTGACATTCAGAGCTTTAGTGCCTCTGGACCTGGTGGCTTCATTTAACTATTATGACCCAGCCTTGCTCTTTTTTGTATCCCAGCAAAAAGCCTCTGCATAATAGACCCATAGAACACTGTTAAGAATCAGAACTTTTTGGGGGACACTAAGGATGCATATACTTCAACAACCTTGTGGCTTGACCTACAATCAGCCAAGATGAAGAAATATTCAATAGGATAAAGACCAGCCTTCACCAGCCTGGTGCACACCCAGCCCACTTTGCCTGGACATAATGGAACTTTCAGTCCAAAACATTGGGAGAGCACCAAGTCGGCAAATACTGAAGTGGACAGTATCATGGACAATCTTACTTTCCTGGCCAGTATACCTGGCCTATCAACAATGAAGTAAGATAGGGCCTGTCCAGTCGTGATTTATGCACGGGATGTGTGTGTGTGTGTCTTTCTGCTCCTTTTGCAAAACCTCCTCTGATCAGCGTACATTTTCCTACCCCACTGTATCCCTTGTCCTTTCATCTAACTAACCTAAGAATGCAAGCCTCCTGGGCAGACAGTGTTGCTACCTTCTGTACAGCACACTAGATAAAACATAGAATAATGGAAGTTGTGGGGTGAGAAGATAGTCAGCTGCATGAAAAAGCAAGATTCATTTTAATGGAAGAGACAATATAAATAAATAAAGCACCACACCTGAGCGAGAAGTGGTCCTCTGATGCGCCTAAGAACTGAAGGCCCATCCCAGATGCTTGAATTTATGGCACCTTGTTGCTGTAAAGAAGGGAACACAGGGATTAAAAGCTAGAGAGGTCCCTCCAACCTATACATTGTACAAAAGAGATATTACTCATTCCCACCATCACTTGCTGCACACCTGGACTGGGGGCCGAGTTTGCACAGCCTGCATGATTGCTGGATCTTCCAACTCATTATCAATCACCATCTTGCTCAGCCTCGCTGCCAGGTTCTCTTCATGGTCTCCCAGCAGGTCCATCTCATCAGCGACTCCTGGATCCATTTGCTCTCCTGCAGATGCAGGCTTCTCTTCCAGCTCTGCCAATCTTTCATGGGCTTCTTGCCAGTCATCATCTGAAAAGGAATTATAAGGAGGATATTTGCCTAGCATTCTTGCCATGTCCCTCACTCCTTGTTTTATGGCTGCATCATCTTCCCACAGCTCATGGGGTATGAGACTGGAATAGCAAAGGGCTTTAAAAGCAGTCCAAATTTCAGCTGTGCAACTCTGACTGGACCAAAAGATCTTGTACAGAGAAGAAATGATGACAATTATGGTATTATGTAAAATATATAAAATAGCCTATGGCACATGAATGGAAAGACAGGTACACTTGTAACATAAACTCACCAATTGCACCAGCTCCAAATGTGTCATCATTGAACTGGTCAATATCTTCATCTTCCTCAGCCAAGTTATGAAAGGCTTCTTCATCCTCATCTAGAGGGCAGTCCTCAAGGGACTTAACCAAAAAGAAAGCCACAGCATTGATTTCAATATCTTCTTGTAGTATTCCAAAATATTGTCCTATAGGCATAACGGCTTGAAACATTTTTTAAAAAAAATAAAAATCCAAACCCACAGGAGTCGCAATTTCAGTAAATGGGTCCCCATCTTCAGCCTTCCAACAAATATGCAACCAATATCCCTCACAACACCCTCACACAAACCTTCACAGTCTATAACTTTCCTCCACAGCTGAAAACTACTTCCTATGTTATGAAATAGGATGACCCACATGGGTAGAGTCATAATTCCATTTGCAACTTCAACTGCTAAGGCTCAAGATTGCTCAGGCCAAAAGCCTCCCAAGAGATCATGTTGTGTCAGATCAAACCAACAATCCATTCACCGCTTCTAATTTCATTACACCCACATACCCTGCCATAGTCATTTCACCCCTTTGCTTCCCATGCTGTAATACTGCTATATCAACTCCTTATTATGCAGATATAGTTTTGTGGGTATCATGAAATTTGAGAAGCCCAATGGGGCTATTAACGTGTGGGGGAACAGGAGTGGTGTTGAGCAGTGTGCAAAATTTAAGTGTATTTCTAGCCTGTTTGAAACACGCAGAAAAGAGTGTCTTTACTCAGCGCATAGTAAAACTATGGAATTTGCTCCCACAAGATGCAGTAATGGCCACCAGCTTGGATGGCTTTAAAAGAAGATTAGACAAATTCATGGAGGACAGGGCTATCAATGGCTACTAGCCATGATGGCTGTGCTCTGCCACCCTAGTCAGAGGCAGCATGCTTCTGAAAATCAGTTGCCGGAAGCCTCAGGAGGGGAGAGTGTTCTTGCACTCGGGTCCTCCTTGCGGGCTTCCCCCAGGCACCTGGTTGGCCACTGTGAGAACAGGATGCTGGATTAGATGGGCCACTGGCCTGATCCAGCAGGCTCTTCTTATGTCCTTATGTTCTAGTGTACACTGCAATACATTCTTAGCTCCCAACCTGTATTTTCAGAGAACTATATGAATGCTAGAATATGTTGTGCTATCCTAAATGAGGTTGCAGCCCACAAATTATTTACTTTGCAACAGCCTTGTCAGCTTTAAAGGAAGACTCCAGAGTAAGTGGCTCAATATACCACTTCCCCCCCATTACTCTACTCCATAACAAGAAAGATAATACACCTTATGTGAACCATTGCATAGTTTAGTATTTTTATGCTCTCACTTCCTTTTTGGTATGCCAAAATGCATTTCACACAGGGAGTGATTTTACTCATGAGTCAGTTCAATTTGCATTTGGATCAAAGAGATCTTTCAAAGCACAAGCACATACCAGTCTTTAGTCTCTAGTACTTAAAACAAGACTACGTTGATTATGCTGGATACACAAAGAAATCAAGAATGAAACAATAGGAAGTATCTGCATTGAGCAAAAATGAAAATAAAAGGGAACAGGAACAGAAACAGAAACTAGCTAGGAGCGTTTCCATAATAAAGCATCCTCTTTCATATAGTTTACTTTTTACAGTTGAAGAGACCCTGGCAAATAAAACCAGTGTGTAAGGATCAGAGCTTAGAAAAGTTACTTTTTTTGAACTACAACTCCCATCAGCCCCAGCCAGCATAACGCTGGCTGGGGCTGATGGGAGTTGTAGTTAAAAAAAAAGTAACTTTTCCAAACTCTGGTAAGGATGTATGGAAATCCAATATGAGAAAAGGAACACATCTATCAAAGATAAAATAGTTTATCAAATAAGTGTTACTGTAGGGTTGAGGATTTGAAAGCTCAATCGACCAGTCAAATACTCATCAAATCACATCAAATATTTTAAAGTCTCTACCTTTATTAGAACAAAAGAAATACTTTAATATTGTTGATACTTATGCTAATCACAAAAACAAGTCAGTTAACTGTTTATGGCCTGGTTCACACATCAGGGTAAGCCATAGTTAGAAATCATCTATGACTTGCTGTAAATGAGCAGCTTGCTGGTGCACCCTGCTCAATTGTGCCCAGTTCGCTCACCCCAATTGAAGCAGAGGGGAAAGAAATCATGAGGCACCTGACTTAGTGTCAATTGTAACACAGGGCTTGTGGTTTGTTCCTCTTCAAACAACCCACTAGATGAAACTTAAGGTTTGTTCTTGGTTAACTGCTCATGGTTTGTTGGGAGGAACAAACCACAACTGCCAGTTTGTATCTAACACTAAGTTTGCTCCTCATCCATCTGTTTCTCAGCTCCAGTTAGGAAGGAGCAAAGTGGGCATGACTGAGCAGCATGCACCAGCACATCACTCATTGGTGGTAAGCCATAGCTTTATTTCTATGACTTACTGTTATGTGCAAACCAAGTCACTACAAAACAATTATATATATGTGCATGTTACACACACAATATTAGACAAAGTTATATAAGGTCTATATAGGTGTTAATATTCACTGAATAGAACTTCTATTTGGCTTTTATCAAGAAGTTTGGAATCAGCCCAGTTACAAAAATTTTGCAAAAATGAAATTAAAACAAAAGTAAAGTAACAGCAAATATTAAAATCAAAAGTCAGTTTTAAAATACAGGCATAAATGTTGCCACTTACATAGTGGCATTCTTGGCTTCAAGGTATTTTCACCATAGGGCCAATGTTTGACAGGCTGATTGATTGGCATGCCAATCCATATCATCTACCAGAGTGTACCAATATCTTTGGGCTTAGTGCATACTAACCATATTTATAACAGCTTTGTTCAAGATCCTTGTTGCTCAATAACCAGTCTCCAAAGGTTATGGGATAGGGAGAGCAATGGTCTGTTGCAGAGGAGGCAGCCTGCTTGGTGAGCGGGGTGGGGAAAATTGACTTTTCTTGGGTAAGGTCACTACAGTAGGGCCCCGCTTTACGCGTTCTGCATTACGGCGTTCCGCTGATGCAGCGGCTTTCAAGCAGGGGAAATTCCCCGTTTTAAAGCCGATTTTGACGTTTTGTGACATTTTGGCGTCATTTTTTCCTGACGCCGCCCATTATAGTCTATGGGGCCCTGCTTTACAGTGATTTCCACTTTACGGCGGGGGCCTGGTCCCTAACCCGCCGTATTAGCGGGGCCCTACTGTATCAATTTCATTTCTACCATCCAAAAAAGGAGTGGGAAGTGAAATCAAGATTTATTTATTCTTCAGCTTCCCAGGGATTCCAGCTCAAACTGCAAGGCAAAGTCTGGAGAGCTTTTTGACAGTTATACCTTGAAGAAGCAGTCATCAAATCGCTTCAAAGCTCACAAAATAGCACAAGAGGGTGGACAGTGGTGGTGTGTCCATTTAGTGGTGCTAACTTTGGAGAAATTAGATGCCTTCCATCTTCCCTTAGTCTGTTTTAAAAAGGAGACATCTGTCAAAAGAAGTGAAAGCTCAAAAGTGAAGCTTCATGTAGAAGAGTAATAACTGAGCAATTACTGCATGCACAAGATAATGTGGAAAGGGCCTTTTCAGTTCCCTTGTTCATGCAATAAGTGCTCCATTATTACAGGAAAGTATGGTTGGTCAGAGTGTGAATAGGTAAGAGCACTTAACTAATACTCCTAGCATCCCTGACAGTTAGGAACTTTTCATTATATTTCTATTTACTTTCTTCTATGACATATACAAGATTACAACCCTGTATTTCACATTCACAAATTCAGAAGAATTAAACCCTGGCCCCTGATTTCAAGCTCTCAATAGCTTACATAGATTAGAATTCCTATTGCACCAACAATATAGACACTGAAAGAAACGGAACTGTGGGTTGTATTCAACTAAGTCCTACTCAGAGTAGACCCACTGAAATTAATGAACCTTGGTCATGTATTAACTTCACTGGGTCTACTCTGAGCAAGACTAGCTTTTACCATCCTTGTTGCAGGGCAAAGTACTTAAAGGAGAATAAGGGCTACCTATTCTCAAGTTAGGAATCTTGACTAGGCACTTTTAAGACTATCCCAAGGGTATTACATTTAAATGGCTTAGATCAGTGGTTCACAAACCTCCCCCCCCGCCTAATGGACCACTTGAAAATTGCTCAAGGATTTGGCAGACCACTTAATGATTTTTCTATCTATTGTAGCAATTGTAAGGCACTGCTCTAGATACTGTATTATTTTTGTTGAATCAAGATTAAATGTTCTAATTCTAGCCTACCACTACCCACTGCTAATCCTCTCCACTCCTTCCAAGTGTCTCCCTCCCTCATCAATTCCACCCTGTCCCGCTCACCTTCTGTGTGGACCACTGGGTACTAAGAACAATGGAGCAGCTACTGTGGTCGCTACTTCTCCCAGCCCTGCTGCAGACCACATGAATGAAGCTTGCAGACCACTGGTGGTCCACAGACCACAGTTTGGGAACCCCTGGTTTAGATCACAGTTTGGCTCAGAAGTGGACACTTCAGGCCCAGGGGCCAAATGCAGCACTCTCCATCTGGCCCTTAGAATAGTCCCCAGGCCACCATCATTCTTGCCAGCCCTGTGTCCTGGAATGTGTCCTTGAACTATGATGGGGAGATTTGTGTGTGTTGGAGCCTCTTGACTTCTGCATGAATAGAATATATCCCATTGTACAATGGTAAGAGTCCCATCTGTCGTTCCACCCGCTTTCAACCTCTGGCTCTGCCCACTACTGGCATGCAGCCCCCTAAAGGTTTGCCATAAGGGAATGTGGCCCTTAGGCTGAAAAAAAGGTTCCCCACCCTTGGTTTAGCTACTTCAGATATAGACTCTGTCATGGCAGGAGTGAAGCTGAGGGAGAGATGGAGAGAAAAGTTGAGCTTACAGTGCCACAAGGACCTCCAGCCATTAAGTCCCCAGAGAAAAGTGCCTAGCACAGTAAAACAAACATGTTGCACAGGCATGCCTGCATCACTGAATACAACCCACTGCACACATGCTGCAGTTTGCTACCTCAGTGAAACCCAGCATGTCTATTGTTGTTGTTACATGCCTTCAAGCTGATTACAACTTATGGCAACCCTATGAATCTTTTCAGATATATTCATAGGGTTTTCATGGTAAGAGGTATTCAGACATAGTTTACCATTGCCTTCCTCTAAGCCTACAGCACCTGGTATTCCCAGGAGGTCTCCCATCAAAGTACTAACCTTTATTCTACCCTAATGTATTACATAAGACTGCCCCCATTTCTCTATCCTACAAGTCTCATGAGGGTCTGTTTCTCAGAAGATAAGACTAACAAGCCAGTCTTCTTTAGCTTATATCAATCGCTCTCCTATCCCTTCTTTCTATAAGCACCATCCAGATGAAAACACTATAGACAAGGCACACAAAAGGTCAGAAGATTAATGGAATTCTCCATTTCTCTTGTTTTAGTCCCCTCTTTTATCAGCTCCCCCCCAAACTAATGTTTTTCACATAGCTTTTGCAAACAAAGAACAACACAGTGTTTTGCAAAAGACTGCAACAAAAAATCTTGCTTGAATAAATACTTGCCTGATTGGTTGAATCCTCCAAAGCACTACTCCATAAGCAAGTCAGTTACATGTATTATGCCTTAATACATGGTAGTTTTGCATGTGGAGATACAAAACTCACAAGAGCCATCCTTCACCCCTCCCCCAGTATCCCAGAGCCCCAACTATGGGGTCCAGCTCATGGATTTTCTCCTATACTTCATACTTGGGTTGTCTGGCTATTCTATCAGCAATCCTTATTGTCACAGTCAAATCTCATTCATGGGTCATCATATAGGTTCCTTCCACATGACATTCAACATGACATTCCCAGCACAGGAATTAATTGGTGTCTATACAACACAATCCATCTATGGTGTACAGTCTCAAGCTACCCCTACATGTTATTAAATGTCTCTCTGTATGCAAGGGCCCCTCAGGAAATGAACATAGAGAAAAACCTCTTCCCTAAAGGCCATCACAAATGAAAGCGGCTTGTGTAGGAATTAGCCTACAGACTTGGGGAAATTATGACACTTCATATATCACAATAGAACTATGACAGGACTATCTGTTCCAAAATGGGGTGCGTAGGGATGAGATCCGCTCTCCTCCTTCCAGTTCAAGGGGAAGCACCCTCCCACCTTGCACAAAAGTATGTGGTCACGGGCTGTACCGGTCTCCCTGGTCTACAGAAGCTTCTACCCCTTCCGCGGACAGGAGACCTCCTTGGTCATTGTCCACGGACCTTTCGCTCCTAGAGCGGCACCTCTCCTTTTAGCACGCGCTATCGGACCGTTCGGAAAGGGAGAGCGAAGAGCTCCAAAGACGGGTCAAAGGTCACCGCAAGGGCGGTCCCGGCCGCTTCCGCCCGAACAAGGGAGGCCCTGCTTGTAAGAGGTCGGGCAGCGCCCACTCACCGGCAGCATTTTCTCACCTGGTAGCGGAACATGGTTCGCGGGGCGCGGAGGCTCCCTCCCCCCGCCCCCACCGCCCGGGAGGCTCCGCGCGGACCCTTCTCCAGCTCCGGGACCCCGCCCCCCTATACGTGCCCCACGTCTTGACGTAGTTCCATGAAGTCCACCACACAGGTTTCCTCTTGCGTAGATAACTTGGGCGCGCATGCGTGCTGGGAGTCCCCTTCTATTCCTGGTCCCGCTAGTAACAGACGAATGATGTTTTTTTCCTCCTTAAGGGGGAGTGCCGTCTTAAAGGCCCACAAGCACAGTTCTTCTTGCGGGGAAAGGGATATTCCATACCAGGGACGAAGTTTTATTTCTTGTTTCCGATGTAACAATTGGAGCTGTTGCGATTTATCCTTGTACTTGGATACATTTGAGCTTTATGTAGGATTCACAGACATGGCCTTTTTCCGGGGCACAAGAGCTCATGCCACAATAAATCAGACGTCTTTGAGATGGTACTACCACAAGTCGCTTTAGATTAATACCTGTATAGCCATCTGTTTGTTTAAACTGTTAACATTTTTGTATTCTTTACTCTGTACGCTGCTTAAGTGCACTTAATGGGATGTACAGTCCACTTTTTTATGACATGAACTTAAGGTGGCTTACAATATATATAATAAAACATCAAAGAAAATACAGTCATACCAATAAAATACACAACAGTAACAGCATCATAGAATACATGCCAATAACCAACAAATAAAACACATTGTCAAACAATGGAACGTTCATATAGTTCAGATCAGTCTGCAACCTATATTATTTACTTATTAAATTTCTATCCCAACCTTCCAATGGAGCCTAGGGCAGTAAGCATCAAAAAGCTAAAACAATGCAACAAAATAAAATGTATATTTAGATTTTGAAGAACAATATAAAAACCAACAAAACATTTGGAAATCTAAGAATTAAAACACAATCACATGCCTTCACACAGTTACTAATTTCAAGGTTGCCTTTTCTAGTATGTTTCAGCCATCAAATGCCTGAGTAAACAGTGTTTTTAAAATTTCTTCTAAACATCAACAGTGATTGAAGCTGAGAGACTTCAGGAGGAAGGGCATTCCACAAATGGAGAATCACCCCCAAGAAGGCTCTGTCACGAGTCAATACTGTACTATCTGGGCAGCAGCCAGGGGTGGCACCGACAACAGATCATGTAACCTGTACAAATTACAATCTGATTTATGTGTATGATCTATACAGGCTGCAGAATTTGATTTTTCTTTCAGGCCAAATATAAGCATAGAGTTATCACAGTCCACTCCATTACCCACAAGTCATCCACATCTGTTTCACAGGCCTGGAGTCCAGTGAGTATGGTAAGTAGATGTAACTAGAGGTTTGCTATGAATCAAGTGGAGTTCCAAAGAATATGTCTTGGAACCCAGTTTATTGTATCTGTTAACAACTTAGACAAGCAGAGTAGGAGTTTGTTGATAACATCTGTGAATGTTGGGAAACTAAAAGTTATTTTTGGTATAGATGAGAAAGAGGAAGGCATGCAGAAAGAATGGGATTACCTCTCAAATCAGAAATGAGGAGAAAGGTATAATTAATTATTCGTTTCTCCCTTTTTTAGTTTTTACTTGACAGTGTTGACTGGATTCTGTAATTATACCCTTTCTAGTAAAACCCTGTTGGAATGGTTTCTTGTGCTGTCTTTTTCTTTCCAAATAGATTAGATAATATGATGAGAAGGAGACAGAAACATGGTCAGAACCCTAAATGCAGTAATACAGCAAGTAGTACATAGGAACGAAGAGAACTATTACAATAGTTATGGTATAGAAATAGAAAAGGATAATAAGGTAGAACAAGAGCCCTACACCAAAAAATTAGAGAAATTAAATGGAAATTTAAACCAAGAGTAGGGAGAGGAACACACTGACTGAGATGAAATAAAAGGAAGATGGAATCAATACATTGAAGAACTCTATAAAAGAGATGCAAGGATGGCAGATCCATTCAAGGAGGAACCGTGTGATAAAGAACCAGAAATTATAGAATGTGAGATGAAAGTTGCTCTGAAAACACTTGGAAGAAACAAATCACAGGAACAGAGGGCATACCAACAGAGTTGCTACAAGTTACTGAGACCCAATCTATCCAAATGTTGACAAAATTTTGTCAACTAATATGAAAAATAAAATAATGGCCCACCGACTGGAAGCGTTCAATATACATCCCAATTACAAAGAAAGGGGATTCCAGGGAATGCAATAATTATCGAACTATTGCCTTAATATCCCATGCAAGTAAAGTAATGCTCAAGACTCTACAACAAAGGCTGTTATCATATATGGAGCAAGAAATGCCAGATGTCCAAGCTGCATTTAGAAAGGGAAGAGGCACCAGAGATTATATTGCAAACATACATTGGATAATGGAACAGACCAAGGAATTTCAGAAGAAAATCACCCTGTGCTTTATAGATTACAGCAAAGCCTTTGACTGTGTAGATCATGAAAAACTATGGAATGCTTTAAAAGAAATGGGGGTGCCACAGCATCTGATTGTCCTGATTCGCAACCTATACTCTGGACAAGAGGCTACTGTGAGGACAGAACATGGAGAAACTGGTTGGTTCCCCATCGGAAAGGGTGTGAAACAGGGATGCATTTTATCACCCTATTTGTTTAATCTATATGCAGAAAATATCATACGGAAAGCGGAATTGGACCAAGATGGAGGTGTGAAAATTGGAGGGAGAAATATCAATAATTTAAGTTATGCAGATGATACCATACTACTAGCAGAAACCAGTAATGATTTGAAAAGAATGCTAATGAAAGTTAAAGAGCAAAAGCAGGACTACAGCTGAACATCAAAAAGACTAAAGGAATGACAACAGAAGATTTATGTAACTTTAAAGTTGACAATGAGGACATTGATCTTGTCAAGGATTATCAATACCTCAGCACAGTCATTAACCAAAATGGAGACAATAGTCAAGAAATCAGAAGAAAGTTAGGACTTGGAAGGGCAGCCATGAGAGAACTAGAAAAGGTCCTCAAATGCAAAGATGTATCACTGAACACTAAAGTCAGGATCATTCAGACCATGGTATTCCCAATCTCTATGTATGGATGTGAAAGTTGGACAATGAAAAAAGTAGATAAGAGAAAAATCAACTCATTTGAAATGTAGTGTTGGAGGAGAGCTTTGCGGTTACCATAGACCACGAAAAAGACAACTAATTGGGTGTTAGAATAAACTAAACCAGAACTATCACTAGAAGCTAAAATGATGAAACTGAGGTTATCATACTTTGAACACATCATGAGAAGACATGATTAACTAGAAAAGACAATGATGCTGGGACAAACAGAAGGGAGTAGAAAAAGAGGAAGACCAAACAAGAGATGGATTGATTCCATAAAGGAAGCCACAGACCTGAACTTACAAGATCTGAACAGGGTGGTTTATAACAGATGCTATTGGAGGTCGCTGATTCATAGGGTCGCCATAAGTCAAAATCAACTTGAAGGCACATAACAATTTATTTATTAGATTTATATCATAGAATAGTAGAGTTGGAAGGGGCCTATAAGGCCATCAAGTCCAACCCCCTGTTCAATGCAGGAATCCAAATCAAAGCATTCCCAACAGATGGCTGTCCAGCTGCCTGTTGAATGCCTCCAGTGTCGGAGAGCCCACTACCTCTCTAGGTAATTGGTTCCATTGTCATATGGCTCTAACAGTTAGGAAGTTTTTCCTGTGTCCAGTCGAAATCTGGCTCCCTGCAACTTGAGCTCATTATTCCATGTCCTGTACTCTGGGATGATTGAGAAGAGATCCCAGCCCTCCGCTGTGTGACAAGCTTTCATGTACTTGAAGAGTGCTATCATATTTCCCCTCAGTCTTCTCTTCTCCAGCCTAAACATGCCCAGTTCTTTCATCTCTCCTCATAGGGCTTTGTTTCCAGTCTCCTGATCATCCTTGTTGCCCTCCTCTGAACCTATTCCAGTTTGTCTGTATCCTTCTTGAAGTGCAGATATCAGAACTGGACGCAGATGAGGCCTAACCAGTGCTAAATAGAGGGGAACTAATATTTCACACGATTTGGAAACTATACTTCTGTTAATGCAGCCTAATATAGCATTCACTTTTTTTGCAGCCACATCATACTGTTGACTCATATTCAGCTTGTGATCAACAACTATTCCAAGATCCTTCTCACATGTCATATTGCTGAGCCAAGTATCCCCCATCTTATAACTGTGCATTTGGTTTCTTTTTCCTAAGTGTAGAACTTGCATTTATCCTGTTGAATTTCATTGTGTTGTTTTCAGCCCAATGCTATCAAGGTCCCTTTGAATTTTGTTTCTGTCTTCCACAGTATTAGCTGTGCCCCCCAGTTTTGTATCATCTGCAAATTTGATAAGCATGCTCTGTACCTCCTCATCCAAGTAGTTAATAAAAATGTTGAAGAGCACTGGGCCCAGGACCGAGCCCTGTGGTACCCCACTCGTTACTTCCGCCCAGTTTGAGAAGGAACCATTGATAAGCACTCTTTGAGTACGATTCTGGAGCCAACTGTGGATCCACCTGATAGTTGTTCCATCCAGCCCACATTAAGCTAGTTTGCTAATCAGAATATCATGGGGCACTTTGTGAAAAGCTTTGCTGAAGTCAGATATATTATGTCCACAGTCTACAAGGGAGGTTACCTGATCAAAAAATGAGATAAGATTAATTTGGCAGGATTTGTTCTTCACAAATCCATGTTGGCTCCTAGTAATCACTGCATTGTTTTCAAGGTGCTTACAGATTAACTGCTTTATAATCTGCTCCAGAGTTTTTCCAGGGATTGATATTAGGCTGCCTGGTCTGTAGTTCCCTGGTTCCTCCTTTTTGCCCTTTTTGAAGATAGGGACAACATTAGCTGTCCTCCAGCACTTCACCAGTCCTCCATGATTTCACAAAGATAAGAGACAGCGGTTCTGAGAGTTCTTCAGCCAGTTCCTTCAATACTCTAGGATGCAGTTTATTGGGCCCTGCTGATTTGAACTTGTTCAAAGTGATTAGGTATTCCTTGACCGTTTGTCTATCATTCTCAAGCTCCAATCCTGCCTCTTCTACTTCATGTTTCACAGGAGGGTCATAGACCCTTTTTTGGGAGAAGACTGAGCCAAAATAGGAATTGAGCACTTCTGTCTTTTCTTTGTCATCTGTTATCATTTTGCCATCCTCATTGAGTAGCTGTGCCACCATATCCCACCCATCCTTGCAGTAGAAGCCCAGCGCGACAAACAAAAGCACTAAAAACACTCTAAAACATCATAAAAACAGACTTTAAAATATATTACAAGACATCCTTAAAAACATACAAAACATCTTTAAAAACATATTTTTTTTAAAAAGCATTAGAAACATCTTTTTTAAAAAAAGGTTTAATAACAAATTAAAAAGCAATTCCAACACAGGAGCAGACTGGGATAAAGATCTCTACTTAAAGGCTTGTTAACAGAGGAAGGTCTTCAGTAGGTGCTGAAAAGATAACAGAGATGGCCCCTATCTAATATTTAAGGGGAGGGAATTCCAAAAGGTAGGTGCCACTACACTAAGGGTGCATTTCCTATGTTTTGTGGAAAGGACCTCCTCCTGATAAGGAGTGTCACAGTGATAGAGCTCCTGATAAGGACACCCTCTCCCACCACCCTTCACTACAGTGGAACAGCACTGTTGTTGCAGTGAAAGGAAAGCCTCTTTGGCCATCACTAATAGGGAAATCATAGTGGAACGCGATGTGTCTGTTTACACAGAACATAGGGAGCCTCCACACTATCATCATTTTGCAGGAGAAATTAAAGTGCATACCAGAACTTTAGGTTTGTGGATTAAAGTGCTCTGCCAACCCTAGCAGAACAAATCAACTTTTTAAAAAACACACTTTCTATGGTTAGGAAAGTGATGGGGAAATGCAGTGAAAAGTGTCAGATGAGTAAATGGTTAATGAGAAGATGTATAATTACCACACAAGCAAACCAGGATGAATGCTCATTGTGTAATCGTGCCATAAACCAGATGAAATATTGGATATAGTCTGTTGCATAAGCTTTGTCCAATCAGATCAGGATGAATACGGAATAAACAGGTCAAAGGGAAGAGCCCATAGAGGATCACTGCATGCCCCAAGGATCCTTATAAAGCTCTTCATTCATACAGTAATTATGCACATTTTACCACTACCTACAGATCTACCTACTTCTGTCAGTTCCCAACATTCTGGTCACAGTGCTATCAAGAAACAGAACCTGGGAATATGCAGATCAGAGCAGGCTTGATTATATTAATGGCTGAGTCACCAGGAGCAGAGCACTGATTTAACCTCCATCCCAACAGTATCCTTGAGTGCATCTCTTCGCTTTCTCACATATAAATGTGTCACCCTGCTAACTCCTATTTGAGAAACATGAAGCGCTGCAATTGGGGATAATGCTATGGTGGAGGCAATACAGTACTGCTTACTACCACAGTTGACACTGAATGGCCCAGTCACCACTGAGAAAGGCCACATGGCAGCCAGCATGCAATGGCCTTCCTCTCCTTTCTGGAGTCAGTTCCAGGACTGCAAGAAAGGAGAACAGTATATTTGTCCTGGAGCCATATTCAGGAATGAGAGGAAGGACAGAGCCAACACCCAGCACTGTAGGGTTATCACTTGCATGTTGCAAAAAAAAAAAAGAAAAGAAAAACACATAAAGGAAAAAGAGGACGTGAATCTGCATATGCTAATTCATATGCTGCTGCTCTTCCTGGAGCTCTTCCCGTGGCCCAGCTTGCGCACTTACACGGCGCTCAGCATCCTGGCCTTGCTGGGTGGCAGCCTCAGCGCCTACCGCGCCCTCAGCCAGGCCACCACTGAGAACCAGGAAGAGCCCAGGCTGCTGTCACAGCAGCCGCACCTGGGGGAGGAGAGCGACCTGTCGCCACCATGGCTCGGGCTGACCGCCTTGGACGTTACCTATCACTTGCTCTCCGACAGCCTCTGTGTCTGGGTGTTTGGTTAACATCAGCTACAGGATGGCTGGCGGCGGGGCCAACTGCTTGCCATTTGCTAGCTACTCTTCTTTCTTGACAGTAAACGAAAGCATCAAAGTAGTGTGCAGGAAACACAAAAATCACAGCTGACGCAAGAGAAGTAGAAAATCAGAGAAGTGTCATAAGAACTGGAGAGCCGCAAAATAATTCATCCAACTTGAAAAGGCCTGTGGTCGCCAGAGAGTCTGCTAAAGATGTCTGAAATCAAGAAGAGGAGGCGCTTGGCGGGTTTTGAGCCCCTTCCTCAAATGTGTGATGGTCATATTGTTTTCTTAACAATGTTAATATTTTGTTATTTAAATTTTTGTGCACTGTATTTTTTTCTGATGTGTGTTTTGTATTTGTGGTTATTTTTTGTTTATTTTTGTGAGCCGCCTTGAGGGCCATTTGGCCAAAAGGCAGCATAGAAATAGAATTAATAAATAATAATAAATAATAAATAAATAATCTGTATACCTGCAAATTTAGCAATAATTACTATGATTTAAATAGAAATACAAATACTGTTGAAATGAGCAACAGTCTTTAATACCCACTGCACTGAGAGAGAAAGCCACTAAGGGGTTAGTGTATTTAGGCTCAGGAAGATGGACGATGCTGGACTTAGATGGGCCATTGGCCTGATCCAGCAGGGTCTTCTTATGTTTCTAGTTCTTATGTTGAAAAAGATGGAAAGCAAAAGGTGAAAGGAAGGAAATTATTCTCTCTATATTAGAGGTGAGGAATGAGTGGGTAATTCCTTTACATTTTTATTGTAATAGAACTAGGAGTAATTTTATTACTTTTGTGGAGTAATTGTAATGTTTCCAGAATTACTTTTGGGCATTACTCAGGGGGATGGGGAGCAGGGGAAGTCTTCTGCTTCTCTGATTTGTGGATTTTTTATTTATTTATTTATTATTTGATTTATATCCCACCCTTCCTCCCAGCAGGAGCCCAGGGCAGCAAACAAAAGCGCTAAAACACACACATAAAAACATCATAAAAACAGATCTTCAAATACACCAAAACAAAACAACTTTAAATACATTTTTTAAAAAGCTTTAAAAACATCTTTTTAAAAGGGTTAAAAACATATTGTTTTTTTAAAAAAAACATTAAAAAGCAATTCTAACACAGATGCAGATTGGATGAAAATCATGTCCCTCAAACTGGGCTTCTGTGCAGCATCGCTCTTTCCTCATGCTCTGTGGGTGGGCTGGAGGCTATGAGGGAAGAGGTGGAGAGTGAGACAGGGTGGAGTGGAGAAAACAGTTGCTTTAAAAATGGATGGTGGTGGTGGAGAATGGAGTGGAGGGGGAAAAGGAGCTGGAGGGCAAGAACATGGATAAAGGAGGAGGAGGAGGCAGCAGCAGCAGAATGCAGATAAAGAACTGTGGAGGTAAAAGATGACGTGTGTGTGTGAATACTGTGTTTGCACTTGGCACACAAAGTGGCCTCCATCAGCCTCTCTGGCTACTCTGTTGCATTTGCAGTATTTTAGCTTTTTTGCATCTCGGGAAAATGTTTGCTTAGGTGAGTGTCCCTTAGTTGATGACATGGCACGGCAGGGTCCGGGAGGTGGTTAAGTGAGAGAGATTATGCTTGCTGGCTGGGGGGGGGGGGTTGCACTTGGTTTGATGTGCAAAGTTCTGCCTCTGCCTCCCTCCCCACCTCCCTTACCAGCGGAGAGACCACCATTGCTATCTTATGGGTAAAAAGAATTATTCTACTACCTCTGTATGTGTGTGTTTATTTTTAATGTTGTTTTAGGCTACATAATTGTGTAGCAGCCAAGGCCAGCACCTTGTAGGCGTTTTTTTTTTTTAAAGTAACTGAAATGTAATTGTAGTGATTACTTTTGAGAAAAAGCAATCAGTTACTTTCAGAGCAATTGTAACTGTAACGGTAATTGCTACTTTTTTGGGCCATGTAATTGTAACTGAAATGTATTACTTTTAAAAAGTAATCTTCCAAGCTCTGGGAAGGTAGCATGCATGTGGAAGAACTCTCCACTCTTGCCTTCTTGTCCTCCGTCACAATGGCCATTGCCATGGTTAGTAGTTTGAGCACGGTGGGAGTTCAGGCTTGCTTCTCCACTTGGGGACTGGGGGAATGACAAAATAGGAGAGTGGGGAGTAGGACTGCAAAAAGGGCTTGAACTCCCTGTCCCTTTCCCCTCCCTATTCTGCTCTCATCAGACTTAAGAAAAGCCCAGAGGCCGATGTACTCCAGCATCCTGTTTTCCAGTGGCCAGCGAGATGCCACTGGGAAGGGGAATAGCCCCTTCTTGCTATTGCTCTTCAGCAGCTGGTATAAGAGGCATAATACCTCTAATCCTGGATGTGGCCTACATCAACAGGGTGGCCAGGTGCCTTGTTTCAAACCAGGCAGCCCAGTATTTCCAGCTTGGTCTGATCTGATGTCCTATTTCGCTGTTTGTCCAGTATTGAGAAGTGGCTAGTGGGCGGTCATTTTCTTTATTTTGTTGCATGCCTCCCCAATCTCCGAGCGGTGAGATTTCAGGGGTCCCTGCGCTCGCCCTGGGTTTGGTTTCCTTGGAAAGAAGGTCAGTGGAGACTGTGGTGTCTTTATGAAATATGGTTTGTTTATTTACACACATTCCAACCTGAGCTTAGGATGGAGGGGGTTCAAGGCATCAGCAGTCCAATATCCAGCTTTTCCATCAGTGTTACAGGAGGCATCCTAAAGCCATGGTGCAGAGAGACAGCCTCTCTACCTGCTTCCAGTTCCCAGCCTTTCTCCAACACACCACTACACACACTAAAAGCACAAACCTCTCCCAGCAGCCAGGACGGGAAGAGGTTCTCCTGAAGAGTTTCAATGACAAAAGGGTCTTCCTGGCCCATTCACTAGTCGCTGGGCACCTAATAGATCCACTAACAACCTGGCGACTCTATTAGCTTAACAAAAGAAACTCATCTGGCCAGTAGAGCCAGCCGCTCACCCCAAGGCACAGGATTCTAAATCAGAGGCTAGAAGGGGACCCACATCCATTCCAACCCCCAAACTCACAACAATTTCCTTTGCAAAAAGATGGAAGATAATTGGAGTGGGGAGGTGGCAGAAGCACAGCTAGGTTCTCCTCAGTCTCTCATCCCCCAAGTCAGATCATCAGGGTTGCCTGCCCTTCCCACTACATAGCTGTGGGTTTGGACAAGGTGTAAGGCAGGCATGGGAGGAGGAGTTTTGTTGGCATTTGGAATGGAGGGTGAGGACTGTATGTGCTGCACTGCTCTTTGTGTGCTTAAGGCCAGTAGCTGCAGGTGGGGTGGAGCTGCAAGTGAGGTGGAGCTGCAGAGCCACCCTCCCCAACACCAACATCACTGCAGCCTACCTGGATGAGGATGGGTCGGGGAGGAGGGTGGCGGCAAACTTGGGGCTGCATAGAGTCCATGCAGCTCTTGTCTCAAGGCCACTCTGCCCCACCCCTCGCCCTGGTAAGCTGTGTCTATGTCGGGAGGCAGCTTTGCTCTACCGTACTAGCCACTACTGCCTAAGACAGTGATGGGGAACCTGCAGCCCTCTAGATGCATTTCAGCCAGAGCTTTCATCATTCTGGAGCATTGGCCATGGAAGGCTGCAAGTTCCCCATCCTAGGCCTAAGGCCTTTGTTAAAGACACTAATATCTGATTGAACCCTACTGCAGCAAGATGCTCAGATGAGAGATTGTTTCTGGCTTAACAAAACCCCTGGTTCTGTCTTTTTTCAGGTTTCTCAACTCTGTTCTTCAGATGCAAATCAGTTCCTAACTGTTATCTAACATCAGCCTGGTAACTTGTGTAATGCTTTTTCCCCACAGGCAACTGACTTAATTTACTCAGCTAAACTGAAAAGCTCAGCCTTGACATTAGTATAAATTGTAGCAACAATACATATTATGATCCTTTGACTGAGCAACAAACTGCAAATTGTCTTTTTTTAAAAACCGACAGGTAGTGTTAAGGGACACATCCACACCAGCCATTTACAGCATATTTGCAGTGACCCAAACACTATTTTTTGTGAGGGGGAATCCACACAATTTATTCTTGAGCTGCAGGCATTTGTTAATGCAGATTTTCCTTTAACAGTACTAATCCTTTTTTTTGCAGGAAGACCAATATAGATGCAAACATCCAGAAGTGTGGCTATGTCAAAGCAGAACTATTCAGTGTTTGGAGGCAGGTTGTTTCCAACATGTTATGTGACCCTTCTGGGGATGTCCTCTAGTGCCATGACTTGGTTGTGGTTGGGCACAGCTGAGCTATTTTCTTTCTGGGAACAGTCCTGAGAAGGTTGTTCCTTTTTGCTTTGGTGGGAAGGGAGATGGCAACCTTGCTGCACATGGAATGCCTCTCTGTCTCTCCATAGCAAAATTTGTACACCACCAGAAAAACCTAGCCTGGAATTTCATTGCTAGGCTTTTTGTTGATGTGCAAGTCCCAGGGTTATTAACAAAAAAATCCTGACAGTTTCATACGTCCAGCGAGCCACTTAGGAAGCTGCAATTAAACAGATGGGATGACAACAAAGGCCCTTGGAGTGGAGTGGAGTGTCCTCCCAACTCCTCCTCCCTCCCTCCAAAGAACCTTGTAAAAACAAAGGCAATTGTGCTTCTGTCACACAGCTGGCAAGATGGCACTGCTGCTGCTTGCAAAGGTGTGTTAGGCGTGTTAAGTTTTTAAAAGTAAGAAGGCAGTGGGGGGGAGGGGCTGTGTTAAGTCCCTAACCATTGGGCTTGTTGCCCAGGAGAAGGGCTCTCTCTCCTTTCCCAGCCTGTGCTGCTCAAACTCTTAATACACCATTGGCCAAGCAGGTCTTCATTATTTGACGCACAGTCCCAAAGGCACAGCTGAGCCTGCTGTGCCGGGCAAGGGAAGGAGTGCTCCAAAACATCCCAGACTGGTTGGATGGTACATAAGTTCTAGCTATAATTTGAAAGTACATATATTAAAAGTCCCAAGTTTCACTGCAGCAAGACTGACGTCCAACAAAGCGCACAAGCAACTGTACATTGATTAATTGATTGATTTTTATTTATGGTCATAGACCAAACTGAACATATACAAATACATAAGTACACAACAATACTTAAAAGAATCCCGTTCCGTGCCCGGTACCTGCCGGGCAAAGGGGCGTGTTTGCGGCTGCTGCCGAAGCCAGGCCGCCATCAAGGGTGTGTCCGTGCGCACGTGGCGCGCCAGCGCGCCGTCGTGACGCACAGTAAGGAGGCGGGGCAGCTGAAGGCCATTTAAGGCCACTCCACCAGCCTCCCGCCCTCCTTTGAATTTTGGCGGCGGAGGCCTTGTGGCGGCGGCTGCTGCGCGCCGCGGGGAGCCTTCCGGCCGCGGCGGGCCCTTTGGCCTCCCGCCCTCCTTTGAATTTTGGCGGCGGAGGCCTTGTGGCGGCGGCTGCTGCGCGCCGCGGGGAGCCTTCCGGCCGCGGCGGGCCCTTTGGCCTCCCGCCCTCCTTTGAATTTTGGCGGCGGAGGCCTTGTGGCGGCGGCTGCTGCGCGCCGCGGGGAGCCTTCCGGCCGCGGCGGGCCGTTTGGCCTCCCGCCCTCCTTTGAATTTTGGCGGCGGAGGCCTTGTGGCGGCGGCTGCTGCGCGCCGCGGGGAGCCTTCCGGCCGCGGCGGGCCCTTTGGTGCGCTGGCCTAGTGGGGGCAGCGGCGGCAGCGGGACGCGAGGGGCCTTCGGGCCGCGGCGAGGCTCGGGAGGCCTTCCGGCCACGGCGAGGCCTTTGATGGGCCGGCCTCGCGGCTGCGACGAGGCACATGGGGACTTCCAGCGGCGGCGAGGCACGGGAGGACTTTCAGCCGCGGTGAGGCCTCTGATGGGCCGGCCTTGCGGCTGCGACGAGACGCGTGAGGACTTTCAGCCGCAGCGGGGCACGGGTGGCTTTCCAGTTACAGTTTCAGTTTCAGTTACCCCTGAGGAAGAATCTTTAATTCAGAACATGTCAGGCCTAAACAAACTGCGCTGCTATGGGGCCACCTTTGATGCTCTTCTGCTCTCTCCTGTTTCTTTCCTTCAAACTATCACCTTCTGATTCCATCATTTATCATAGAAATAATGTTTGGGATTAAGGGAAACACAACAACCTACTTCTAGTTAAATAGTACCCTAGACTTTCTATCATAAACCTGGAATATGTGGAGTAGGGGGAGAGACAATGTTTAAAATTTAATTCTATGCTGATAGTAAAAGAGAGATTGAAAGGCCAAATATGTCTTGCAACCCAGGGCATGTGTGTCTGTGTTTTAAGTATGCAGAGAGAAATGTTTACTTTAGCTGAAGGTGAATCACAGTCAGCATTTTTATGGATTAAATATAATTTGAAAAGAACAGTAGGGGAAAAGGTTATTTTAAGGATTTTCTATTTAAACTAAACAAAATATTTATGCAGGCAGGCTTCTGTGCAGAACATAGAGGCAAGTATTCAGGGAGAGCTCCTGTCTGTTTCTCTAAGCATAGTAATGCAGCAGGTAAAGGGATGATGCATAGACGAAGAGCTGTCTCTCTACTCTTCTATGTATTTAGGTCCAGTTCCACACTTTATGTGGCAATTGACATTGCCGCTTGCTCACTACATGTCTCTCACAATGCTGTAATGGGTGGCAAACCTCCAGTTAGGGCCAGGAGATACTTCTATTGGGGTCCCCTTCCCATTACAGAAAGCAAAATAGGAATAGACTCCTTTTCTTGATACTGAAGTGTATTTTTAGTTTAAACTAAATGTTACTTTTCAGTTACCAATTACCTAGAGAGGTAGTGGGCTATCTGACACTGGGGGCATTCCAGGGGCAGCTGGAGAGGGGATGCTTTTATTAAGGGATGTACTGAGAAGGCCATCCCACTTCCTCACTGTTTTGCAAACCAGGAAAGTTCAGAGAAGGGGTTAGTCAATTAGGGAGAACTTGAGATGAGAGGGCCCCCCCAAAAATTGCCTGCACTCCCACACCCTCCTGCTGCCTGTGGCCGCCACTTCTTTTGCAGAATAACCTAGAAAGATGCTCTGTCATAACGTAGCGGCCATTTGGATTGGAGCAATGCAATGTAATTACAAAGAGCAGAGGCTTTTTGATGAGGGTGGGGGGCAGCTGGAGACAGAAAGGAGGCTGCAGGAGCCAGTAGGGACCCCCAGTTAGTGCTGCAACCTCACCTCCAAAACTACTTCAACTCCAAATGCAAGGGGAACTCATCCCCCCCTTTTTTCACTGTCAAGCTTCTCCCCCCCCCAAATACGTTCTTCAAAACCCAGGTAAAAATATATGAACCTTTCCATCAGTTAAGTCCCATAAACCTCTGTCCTAAGACCCATTTAATCTGTGGTATTCTGAGTAAACACACATAGGATTCTGCTGTATGTGTGCAATCACATGCCCCCTTCCGGGGGAAGAAGTAACGATACACTCGGGGATTTTCTCATAAGTAAGTATGCATAGAATTGGTCCAATTCATATTTCTCTGAGTAAATTATTTAAACATAATGGAATTAATCACGTGCAGGCTGCACATTTGCTTGCATCTTCTCTTTAGCTAGTTTACAAACTGGTCTGTAGATAAGGTGCCCACCTTTTTTACAGGCCTCTAGTCCTGTGCTTTTAAGAGTCATTTGATCTGCAGACATTAGAAGATGGCATTGCTTAACTCCATGCCATCTAATAACTGCTGAATACGAACCTGCTATTAAAGGCACAACAACAAGCCAGAAGGATATGTGGGGCCAGGGCCCCCCAAAGGAGTGGGAAGCAGCCCCCAGCAGAGGCTGCTTGAGAAAAGTGTCCCTTCCCAGCTACGCTCGAGGGCTATGGACCTTGCTTGCAGACTGCCCAGTTATGGGGAGACTCATTTTATGATGTGGTTTTTCTTTATTATGCGGTTTTCCGGATCCTATGGACGCACTGGTCCAGGGGACAATTGATGAAGACATACAGTTGGGCAGGGTTATTGGCCCCTTCCCATCATCCCCTACCTCTGCTCTCTCAGTGCCCCCCCCCCGTATAGTGCCCAAAGTGGCAGTGGGCAAAGTCTACCTGATTCACCATCCGTCATACAAGTGGGGTCAGTCAGTGATGGCTTCATACCAGATAGTCTATGCACAGTGCACTACACTTCATTCAATATAGTGCGCACCTGTGGCAGAGATGCCTTATGGGCAAGTGTGGCAGCTAATCTGCCTGCGTTGCCAGCTGTTACACATGGTGGATTTTGAGCTGCTGAGTTTTGCTTTTTAGGTCAACTATGCAGCAGAGCATTACCTATGGGCTGCTGTATTCTTGCATGGAGCACTTCAGCCCCTTCTTGGAAGGGACAGCCAGGAGACGAGAGGCCCCAGAAGCGGTGGGGCACTATTTTCATGATGTCCAGTTCTCGGGTAGGGCAGACTTTGGGTGCATGTTAGCGCTTGATGGCACAGTTTATAGCATAGCTATGAACTGGGGAGTTCTTTTGGCAGCTGGGGAAGTGGAGGATCCTGCCCCAGTGTTCACCTTCCAGGGTATTAAAATCGACTTTTGGACCCAGGGCTGTAGGCTGCCTGGGAAAAGCTTGAATTGTTGCAGATCAAGATCCTGAAGTTTTCAGGGGCTGGGAAAGTGTTTGCTTTCTGCCCTTCAGGTATTGGGGGCCTTCTGCGGTGGGGTTTATAGTGCCATAACAGGGATTTCACAGCCTTACCACAGGTTCAGGGTTTTGGCTGCCTTATGCGCCAACCTGCGGTGTGGCCCCCTCCGTTCCTGCAGTGCGTCAATGGTGTTTCAGTTAGAGGAAGGACCGACTCTGCTAGTCCCATACCGCATACTGGGAGATGGAGGAGGGGAGTCAGAGATGGTCAGGGCAGGAGGGGATTCCTGGGAGTTGGGGGATGGCAGGGGCTATGCAAAGCGTGGCCTATTCCTAGGAATCACGTCCTGGAATTCATCACAGATGGTAGGAGTAAAACTTGTCTGCCAGTGTGTCGCAAGGTAGGCTTGCAGGGGGCCTTTAGGACCATTCACATGTCTTGGGATATGTCATGTGCTGGCCAGCTGGCCCATGCACACCCCCATACCCCTTATCCTCACCCTCCATGTTCACCTGACCCGCCAGGGATTGTTGATCAGGGAGGTGCCCTGTGACCATCATGCTTCAAAGCTCAGCGGTTACATGTAGCACCCCTCACACTTAATTTTGGAGCCTTCCGGATGGGGGGTGGGGGTGTTTGGGGCCAGGTCAGACTTCCCTTCGAGCCATCCTGGGGTCCAAGGTTTGTTTCCAGGCAGACCAGGGGTACAAGAGTCATTCCACATTATTTTACCCTCCCCTGGACTGGACACTTCCCCATGACGGCGACATAGTGTTTTGGCCGGAAGCTATAGGCCTGGTTGCCTGATATTCAGGGGGAGCGATCTTCCCTCATAAAGTTTCGGTCTAGTGTCGCGATGCCTGGGAGCGGACCCATGGGGGTTTGAGGGCCATGCCCCTCCGGAATTGGGGTTGCCTACCTGGCAGTGGAATTGCCTACCTGGGACGGTCTATTTGGTTTTGTATATGCAGGTGCAGGCCGTTAGGAGGTGGAAGTAGGGGGCGCATGGAATACATTCACCGCAGGGGCGAGTCTGAAGGTCTGGGACCCAACTGTTCACGATTGTTTCTGTTTTTGGCAGGTTGCTGGACGGGGATGGAGCAGACGCGCAGTCTACTCTGCAGCCATGGCATGAGCTCATAGGCTGGCCTTGGGGCCGCAAACGCACATTGGTTCACAGCTGGGCCTCTGATGGTGGGCCATGGTTTGGTGACTGGGTCGACAGAGTATGCGCTGGAATGGTCTCCTACCCATGTCGTTCCAGCAGGTTCTGGGCAGAAGGTTACTGAAGGGCAAGACATGTGAGAACATGCAGTTGAGGCCACAATAGCCTCTGGTCGTCTGCTATGGTCAGACAGGAAGGGCAAGGCCCTCAGTGGCAGGCATGTGAGGACATGCAGCTGAGGCCTTGGTAGCCTCGGGTCGTCTGCTGTGGTCAGACATGGAGGGCAAGGCCCTCAGTGGCAGGCATGTGAGGACATGCAGTTGAGGCCACGGTAGCCTTGGGTCGTCTGCTGTGGTCAGACATGGAGGGCAAGGCCCTCAGTGGCAGGCATGTGAGGACATGCAGTCGAGGCCTCGGTAGCCTTGGGTTGTCTGCTGTGGTCGGACATGGAGGGCAAGGCACTCAGTGGCAGACATGCTTGGACATGCAGTTCGGGAGGCAACGATGCCATCCTCCTGAGGGACCTGCAGAGGGGTCTGCATGAGATTCTTATCGGGTGTGGGGTAAAGGGAGACTAAGCAGAGGCTTGTCCCCCTTTTGTGGCAAAGAAGTGCGGGAAAAGGTTTAAAGGGAAAGGGCAGCTAGGTGACACCTTTAGGCACCTTTGGGGGCGATTGGCGGTCCGGGGGCCTGCAGCTCAGGGCTATACGGCCCGGGGGGCAGAACACGGGCCGCCTTTGGGGCCAACGTGCCTCATCCGCTCGGAGTTTCACGGCTCCGGGGGGCGGTGATGCGGGTTGGACCCCCTACACATCTTCTGGGTGTGGCCTGAGCTGGGGGTCTGGCACAGGGCAGCCCCGGGCTCAGGCAAGGTTTGATCGCCCTATGGCTGCAAGCAGGCTTTGCCTGGATCATCAGAATGCTCCCGCACTTGATTTCCCCTCTGCAGGTTCATTATTCCAATTGATTCCGTTTAATAAAGTGGCCCATGATTTAACCCAATGAATGGTGTTTGTGTTTTATTTCGGCAATAGGCCGCAAGCATTAAACATAATCACTCTTGTGAGATGCCCTCTTACTGCATGTTAAAAAAATAAAATTAAAATATTAAAATTAAAAGGGGTATTGTTTAATCACTACTTTTCAACAATCAATAGCTGCTTCAAAAAAGCTGGCTACTTTTGTTGTGACCTGGGTGTTCCGGTCAGACAACAAATACTCCAAGTAAAATAAATCCGATCTACCTGGGATTTTTATTAAAATTGGAGTAATAAAAATAACTGTAAAGTCACGGTAAAAGGGACAATAAAACAACACATGACCAATAGTTTTCACCTCCCCTGACTCACAAGGGCACAGACACTCCTGGAAGGGGACGCTCTTAAATCTACTTTCAAGGAGGGCAGAAGGCAAGACATTAAGCTTGGCTAACGTAAAAACTTTCCTCTATTTTGGGATGGACAGATTAATTAAGTAATTTGCCAGTGCAAATGTCGTCATGTACATTAAACATTTCCTGGCTGGACAATTACTAAAATCTTGCCCCATGGCTGGGCCTGGCAACCAAGACGTCTTCTGTACCTTTAAAAGTTGTGCAGGGGGAAGGGAGAATTCCACCTTGTTTTTTTTTTCATTACCGTGTTGCAAGAACACCTGCACTTGGCTGACTTTCTCTTCTCCTAAAGATACAGGATCAGTCTCAGTCCCTGAACCTGGCAACCCTACCTGGCTCTGCTCTTGACACGCCAGATTCTGTTCAGCCTGCCCTGAATCCACTCTTTGGCTTCATACAGAGAACCATTAGTTTTGAAGGGGTGGGTGGGAGAGAAATGAACTAGGCAAGCCTACTGTACTGACATATCACAAAACAAGGAAAATGCGTGGTTAATGTGCTGAAGAAACCAAATCCTACACAGTTACATGGGAGTAAGCTCCATTGAACTCAGTGGCCCTTATTTATGAGGAGACATGTATAGAATTATGCTTCTAGGCTGCAGTCCAGGCCCAGACACCACTATATCTGAAGCTCTTCCACACATACTGGCCAAAATTGAAGGCAGATGTTGGACCAATACCTGATCCCATAGAAACAGCAGCAAGGCTTTTTCATCAGGCCTTTACGATCCTTGAGACTTCCAAGATGAATTAGTTCTGGAACTGTAATACGAAGAATCTACTAAATACTGTAATTCTTACTGTACTGTACTGGCTATATTGTTATTGTATTTTATTATGTTTTATTGTACGCTGCCTAGAGTAGCCATTGGCTAGATAGGCGGCCTATAAATTAAAGTTTATTATTATAGTTTATTATTATTAGCAGTTACAGGACCACAAACAGCTCCAAGTAAGCAACTTACTTCAACAAAGGGTGAGAGCAGATGGGGCCTTTTTAAGCCCCTGTTCTCAGCATACCTGTCTCAGGCTCCACCCCCACATGATTAAGAATCTAGAAATCTAGCATCTATACCTGGTCTGGATCCTTAGCTGGAAAGCTACTGCTGGACTTGAGGGGCAGGGGAGGTAAATAGCTGTGTTAGCCTGAAGCTGGTGCAACGATCAGTGCTGAAGTTGTCGTGTCATGTGACAGCACTGGGGCCACCTTGGGATTCAGTGGATTTGGGGCTGCTTCAGCCCCTCCCCACCCCTCTTCTGGAACACTGTTTTGGGGCTTTTGTGGGCTGCCTCTATACATTCAACAGGCTTGACAGGGAGCTCTGTCCTGGCAGAAATGCTTCCTCTCTCTCTCCCCCCCCCCATGTAAATGGGGTTTAGATTGCAGGGTTAGGCTAATGGTCCAAAACGTATTTACTATGGAGTAAGTAAAGATGCTTAAAATTGCATCATAAGAAAGTGTTGTAAAATTGGTCTGTGTGTGTATCATCAAACTACATGTTATACAGGAGAGACATTCTTGGATGTTTGGGCTTTTTTAAAAAAAATTCAAAGCATCCACTGGAAGTTCTGAATTTGATTTGTGCAGGGGTGCTGGGGGAGGAGGTGTTTCACAAAGGCTTTTGCCCCAGCACCATTTCTAAACTCTCCCCCTGCACACAAAGTTTCTGTTACCCTGCTGGATTTCTCCTCCATAGGGCTAATAGCAGTCTCAAAAGAAGGACAAATTAGATCAGAAAACACTCTAGGGAAAGGATTAAATCACTCCTTTGCCAGCACCATTGCATGAATCAAGTCTGAAGAGTATTGCACTTATTTGAAAGGTTATTTCAAAAAGTCAGGAATTCCAATCATGGAGTGCATGCATTGTGTGAAGTTTGGGACTGAGACAGAGAAAGAAAGCAGATTGCTGTTATAATGAAGGAAATGTGAAATAAGCATTTGTGCCAAAGTGTGATGTTTGAGGAATCCTGAGAGGATGTCATATTTATTTCACTGGTTCACTACTTTGAAAATACAGTTTACCTTAAGGATAAACCCTTCCTTTCTTTATGCTTAGAGCAGGAGGTTGGAAGACTTTGGTCACGGGAATGCCTTGGAGGAAAGGTGCCCTCTCTATCATTTCTTGTATACTTGGTATCCAAACTGCAAGTGCTAGAAGCTGTCATGTGCTTTTATGCATAGGATGTCTTGCTACGTGCAGAACATCCTAAGTGACTACAATGCAATATTACTGTTTTTCAAGCATTGTCAAACCTGAGGTTTAACTCACTTCTTGACCCTCCATCCTGCTATTTTTTTAAACATCTGATCAATGTTCATATGGAAGAGAAATCAGTGGGAAGGTATTTTTTATATAAATGAGCATTCTGGACAAAATACTTTACACTGACGTTACAAATTTGACTGAACCAAGAGTAGCTTTAAGCTTACTATATGTAAAAATATATGTCTTCTGTTATTTAATAATGTAAAAATGGAAATGGACAGCCTTCAAGTCGATCCCGACTTACGGCGACCCTATGAATAGCGTTTTCATGGTAAGCGGAATTCAGAGGTGGTTTACCATTGCCTCCCTCTGAGGCTAAGAGACAGTGACTGGCCCAAGGTCACCTAGTGAGCTTCATGGCTGTGTGGGGATTTGAACCCTGGTCTCCCAAGTCGCAGTACAGCACTTTAACGACTACACCAATAATGCAGTAGAGCCAAAATATTAGGTATTATAACTGCCATCTGCTGGGCAAGTAACTAGTCACTGCCCCAGCTGCTGTATCGTATACACTGCCAGGAGTCCTAAAAAAGCCCTCAGTGCCAATTATAACTCTGCCTTGTTTCTCCTTATCTCACAAAATACCCTTCAGAAAGACACACACATTCAAAACCAATCTCTGTGCAATATTTAGAACAAAGATTGCCTGTGATAATATCTAGGGAGCATGAGTGTCAAAGTGCAGACTCACATGTTCCTGTATGATCGAACTGATAGAACAAAGCACACTGCCTCCTTGTCACCTTCCTGTGTGTGTTCAAGTCGATTACAACTTATGGCGATCTTATAAATCAGTGACCTCCAATAACTTTTGTTGTAGACCACCCTGTTCAGATCATATAAGTTCAGGTCTGTGGCTTCCTTTATGGAATCAATCCATCTCTTATTTGGCCTTCCTTTTTTTCTACTCCCTTCCATTTTCCCAGCATTATTGACTTTTCCAATGAAACATGTATTCTCATTATGTGTCCAAAGTATAATAACCTCAGTTTCATCACTGTAACTTCTAGTGACAATTCTAATTCGTTCTATGACCCAATTATTTGTCTTTTTCGCAGTCCATGGTATGCGCAAAGCTCTCCTCCAACACCACATTTCAAATGAGTTGATTTTTTCCTTATCCGCTTTTTTCATTGTCCAACTTTCACATCCATACATAGAGATCGGCAATACATAGAGATCAGGAATGATCCTGACTTTGGCATTCAGTGATACATCTTTGCATTTGAGGATCTTTTCTAGTTCTCTTTTAGCTTCCTCCAGTCCTAGCCTTCTGATTTCTTGACTGTTGTCTCCATTTTGGTTAATAACTGTGCCAAGGTATTGATAATCCTTGACAAGTTCAATGTCCTCATTGTTGACTTTAAAGTTACATAAACCTTCTGTTGTCATTACTTTAGTCTTTTTGACATTCAGCTGTAGTCCTGCTTTTGTGGTTTCCTCTTTAACTTTCATCAGCATTCATTTCAAGAGCTGAAGCCTCCTATCCCTATACTAGGGTCTTGATCTGGATCACACCTCCCCCCAGCACTGGCAATTTGTTTGGCAGGGGGAGGGATCCTGCACTCAAGGACAGAGCTACACACAGTTAAGTCACATGTAGTCTGCCCCCCACCTGCCCAAGCTGCTTAAATACCTTCAAATCGCATGTATTGGGGAAAACTCCATGAGGCTCATTTAACATCCACACAAAATCAAGCTATTTCATTGTCCACAATCACTACATCAGCTGGAAGAACTCAAGAAATAACAAACGAATGCCCAAATGCTTACATTCAGATGGGAAGCCACATCACATGAAACCATTGATCTCCAACAGCCTCATCTAAGGTTGATCACAACCACAGCACTACCATTATACAAATATATGGTAAAAATATATATTAAGAAGTAGGTCCCCAAATGTATGTTTGGGCTGAAGGTGGATCCCAGATCTGAAAATGTTGATGCCAACTGCATTAATCACATCATCCATCCATTTGAAGGCACCTATTTTTAATAGACAGTAATCCAGACACTTTGACCCCCAAAATTACCCAATAGGACACTTGAAGCTCATGGCCTATTGGAGAGAGAATTTCACATTCTTATGGATTAGGTTCTACTGCAGCTAATACAAGCATTCCCTGATGTTCAAGGGAAGTGGTTCTGATCCATTTACTTTGGAGATTCTGGGAACGCAGTGCATGCTTATTAGTAGTTTGGTACAGAAACTGTTTCATGAAATTAAACAACATAAGGAATCAATAGAACAAAAAACATGATTCACTCATGCAGAAATGTTCCAGTAGTGTTGTTTGGCTATTGATCATGATGATGGCGATGATTTCAATTACATGTCTTTGTTGCCTTTCTCAAAAACAATCCAAGGTGACTTACAGAAATATAAAATATACAAAACAATTTAAGTGTCGCACTTGGTGTCGCCTTGAGGTCGCCTGGAGACAAAAGATCAGAAGATCATGGAAGATTCCTTGTTTTATTACTCTGTTAAGTTTTTATTATGTTATTTGTAATACTAGCTAGCTCTTATTTCATTGTTTAGTTTTGTAACATGTGTTGTTGTTTTTGTATTATTTTATATGAGACATTGGAGAATGTTGTAGATATTGTTGTAACTGCTCTGTTTGTGTTGTTTCATTTATTCTGTTATGAGATTTATTGTTTACTTATGTTTACTTAAAATGTGGTATTGTTTTTCCTTTTAACTGTATCAAAGCTGAATTGTATATTTTATATTGTAATTGATTTTTTATGTTGTAAACTGCCCAGAGAGCTTCGGCTATGGGGCTGTATAGAAATTTAATAAATAAATAAATAAATAATAAAAAATACTAAATGCATGCACCCCATAACAAATTAATAAAATCAAATCCACCAAAAGTTACAATAAACTAAAAACAAATTTAAAAAGTAATGATCAGCTGAAAGCAGCCCATCACATGTGATCAGATGCTTGAGAGAAGAGGAAAGTTTTGACTTGGCACTGAAAAAATGGTAACATTAGTGCCAGACGGGCCTCACTGAAAATATGTTCTGGGGAGGGGGACACGATTGAAAAGACTCTTCCCCTTGTTGCCATACTCTGAGCTTCTCATTAGCCCAACAGAACAGCTTTGTAATCTGTGGTTGCTCCTGGATCCAACATTGCACCTAGAGCCACAGGTGGTGCCTGTGGCCAGGGAATCCTTCTAATCATTATATCAATTGCATATAGACTATGGAGAAGGATCATTCATGCCACCCTCATCCATGCCTTTATAACATCTCATATTTAATACTACAAACCACTGCAGGTAGACTGTTGAGGACAACTGGTTCAAAATGCTGCTGACTGCCTCCAGGAGGATATGCAGAGATAGCATGGGTACATAATACACATACAATTTATTCTGCAGGGGTGGCACTAGCTGGCTACCATTTCGTGTCTGTGCTCAATTCAATATACCAGCATTGAACTTACAGCCCTTTACAACTTGGAAACTGCAGACCTACAGGACTACCTCTTCCCATATGTTTTCCCCTGCCATGTATGACCTTTATCAGGTGCCCTGCTCTGTTTCATCATTGCATGAGGATGCTGGCCTTAGCAACCATCACAGTAAGAAATGGTGGCTGCATTTCCCTTCTTTCATAATGTAAAACCTTGGGGCCATTCTATGAAGCAGAATGTTGGAAGATTCAGGACAAAAGAAAGGAAGCACTTCACACAGCACAGCTGTGGAATTTGGTCCCACAAGAGGAAGTGATGGCCACCAACTTAGATGACTTGAAAAGAGGATTAGACAAATTAATGGAGGAAAAGGCTATCAATGGCTATTGACTATGAAGACTATGCCTACTGCCATTGTTGGAGGCAAAATGCCTCTGAATATAAGTTGTTGGGAATCACAAGTGTGGAAAATACTCTTATTCTCAAGTCCTGCTTGTGGGTATCCCAGAGGCATCTGATTGGCCACTGTGAGAAAAAGATGTTGAAGTAGATGAGTCTTTGGGCTGTAGCAGAACACTTCTTCATTGTTCACTGTGGAATAGTTTTTCAGAGGAGGTTTGGAGAAGGCTCTGTGAGACCTTTCTGTTTAGAAAGGCATTTGGGAGCTGAGGCCAGTTGTGCTAGGAACATGGTTGCTGCTGCTTTAGATGGTTTTACATGTCAGTAACTTGTCTGGTTTTTGTTTTTGTTTAATCTTCCTGCACTCCATTTTAGGATTGTGACCAAATGCAGAACAAATGGCCACAACATCAAGCCAATTTCTCCCCTCTCCCCTCCTGCTTGCCTTGCGTAAAACCCAGTCTGATAAAGAGTTCTTTTTTTTTAAATTAATTTTTATTCAAATTTTCAAAACCAAAACAATACAAAAAGAAAAAAACACAAATCAATAACTAATACAATAAAAAAGAAGAGAGAAAAAATAGAAATATTGACTTCCGATTTGTCATAGTTCAGCTATAAATCTATAATATATAACAAACCTATCTCTTAATAGATTATAAAATCACCTTCCTCCAGCGGTTATCTTAATTGGTTTCAAATCTCATTAACATCATATCATTTTAATCTTACACAAAAAGTCAAAGAGAAGTTTCCAATCCTTGAGATATATGTCAATCAATTCTTTTTTTTTCTAAATAAACATGTCAATTAATCCAACTCATCAAGTCTACTAAGTCCAGTAATTTCAAATCGCTCTTCTGTCTTTATCCGTATTAGGTCCATCTTCCATCTTCCATCTCCACGCATCCAAAAATCTTGCTGTCATAGTCATATAATAAAAGTCTGATAGGAATTTCCTCCATCACAGATATTTTCTTGCTATCAAATCCGAACGTATCACGGAAGTATTGCTGCAAAGCCGCATCTCTGTTCCTCTTTTCCACATGATACACTAGTACATCTCTTGAAGATTTTTCCATTGACACAAAACAGGGATTAATTCTGTTAACTTTCTCCATTTCAAGTTTCATCAAATCCTTCCAGTCCAGGAATTTTCTTGAACCGATAATATCTTTATCTCCAATCTCTTCAATTCCTTCAGGGACAGCACTGAGTTCCAAACTGTAATATTTGTCTCCAGGATCCGTCAGAGCCAGGAAATCCAAATCTTTTTTCATGTCCATATTTAATCCAATCTCCAAAGTTTGAACCTTGCCTTTAATTTCTCTTTCATCTTTTTTTGGTTTTCCAGATCTATCTTTATTCTCCTTTCTCATAGAATCCTGAATTTCTTTCAGCTCCTGTCTCATTTCGTGAAGTTCAATTTTCCACGCTTGTCTATTATTTCTCAGTTCTTGTTTTATTGACTTAATCTCATTCATTATTTTCTGAAACATGTCTAAAGATAAAGTCCCTTCTTGTACATCCATGATCTTCTTAATTGTCATTCTTAAAGCCAAAGGAACAAAACTCCTTCAATTTTCAATGTCCCAAGCAAAGAGCAGTTTATTTCTTTATCCAGTTACAAAGGAGTTAATCTTTCCAATCAACTGACGTCACACGCTAGACAGCCCTTATCTCTTATATGCCCAGAAGTGCAAAAACAGCTTTAGTTCACAGCGTCCAAATAACTAGTAGCAGAGAGAATGAGCAGATTCGTAAAAAAAAAAAAGTAGATCAGGAAAAATAGTCCCATGCATATATTACACAAAAACCTTATAAATCAAAAAGATTCCAATCAGAAATCCCTCATCCATTGTAATCTTTAAAATGCTATTTTCCATATCAGCTTTTTGCAATAAAAGAAAGATAGGCTATTTTTATTTTCTTCCCCCTTAGTTCCGTGAGTAAAGAAGGAAAGTCTTAACTCACCTAGGTTATCTTAATTGCTGTTACTTTGACAAATCTCTTTAGCTGTATAGATAAGAAAATGATAAGCATAGACAGGAGGATGCTTGCCTGTTTGTCCGTTGTTCTTTAAAGAAAAAAAAATGGGTCACTTATTCAGGTGAGCTAGCATAGAAATCCTCGCTCCGTCTGGGCAGCTGGAAGCCTTTCTTTCGCAGACAATTCTGACGAATTCCAGACTCCAACTATCACAACAAAGCTATGTGGGAAATCTCACGTTTCTTCCTTATCCGGAAGAAATTATCCCCAGTCAGAAAAGACCCTTCTGACTGAATTAAAAGCTGAAAAAGTTTCATCTAAGACGGGAGCCCGTCTCAGAGCTGCACAGGCGGAAGGATCCTCCTGGGAAAGTCCAGTCTGATAAAGAGTTCTGAGGAACTCAAAAGTTTGCTCACTAGTTTGTAACTTTTTGGTAAATAATGGAATTGCCCTGCTACGGATTTTGGAGTTTTTCTCATGAATCGTGCTAGACCATAAGAAAAAATATCCAAAATCTACAATAGGGTAACACTTTCATTAGGACCCGCTAAAATGACACAACATTTTTAGGGTTTTGTTTTGTTTTATGTGTTCAATATAGAATGTTGCAATTTTAAATATAGTTGGAAGCCACCTAAAGCACTAGGACCCACTAAAATATCACAACTTGGGTGGGTGTGGAATATTGCAGTTTTAAATATGGTTGCCAGTCACCTCAAGCATAGGATGTGGAAAGATATAAATATTTAAAGCAAATCCACAAATTAATAATTTTCTTCTGCCCAAGATTCAATATTAATAAGGTAGCTGAATCAAAAATAAAAGTACCTCTAGAGGGCAGTGTTGAACTTGTCAAGGATTATCAATACCTTGGCACAGTCATTAACCAAAAGGGAGACAACAGTCAAGAAATCAGAAGGCTAGGACTTGGGAGGGCAGCCATGACAGAACTAGGAAAGGTCCTCAAATGCAAAGATATATCACGGAACACTAAAGTCAAGATCACTCAGACCATGGTATTCCCAATCTCTATGTATGGATGTGAAAGTTGGACAGTGAAAAAAGTGGATAAGAGAAAAATAAACTCATTTGAAATGTGGTATTGGACGAGAGCTTTGTGTATACCATGGACTGCAAAAAAGAAAAATAATTGGGTGTTAGAACAAATTAAACCAGAACTATCTTTAGAGGCTAAAATGATGAAACTGAGGTTATCATACTTTGGACACATAATGAGAAGACATGATTCACTAGAAAAGACAATAATGCTGGGAAAAACAGAAGGGAGTAGAAAAAGAGGAAGACCAAACAAGAGATGGGTTGATTCCATAAAGGAAGCCACAGACCTGAACTTACAAGATCTGAATGGGGTGGTTCGCAACAGATGCTGTTGGAGGTCACTGATTCATAGGGTCACCATAAGTCGTGATTGACTTGAAGGCACATAACAACAACGACAACAACAGAGGGCAGTGAAGGACAAAAAAAAGGATGATTGATTGTATCATCAAAATCTCTCACTAATAGTGTGCAGGACAGGTAAAGACGCCTCTAAGTGAAGGGGGGTTTGCAGGCACAGATCAGCTGATCCCTGTGCACAGTGCTCTGCAAGCCACAGCAATCAGCTGATCATCAGTGCTTGCATAGGATTGCACGTGGCTCATTGTAAACTGATTGTCAGGACTTGCAAAGTGCTGTCCAAGGGGCTCTTTAGGAGCTGCCATGCAGCTGATTGGTAGTGCCTTCAAACCCCCTTTGGCTCAGCAGTACCTACACTGCACCTGATATCAGGCACCATGGACTGGCCAAAATGGCCTCATGGGCCAAAAATTTACAAGACGTCTGAAGCAAATGAGAAGCAAATGTGCAAGAGGGAGAGGCATTCCAGAGTGCAAGAGCAATAGTGGGAAATGCCTATTTTCAGGTTACCAGTCTATGATATTATTATTCCCCAGATGATCTAAAATTTCTAAATGATCTTACGGGTATATTCAGAGGTATATTTGGGTAAGCTGGTCCTGAGTTGTTCAGGGCTTTATATGTAGCCAGTGCAGTTCCCTCAGCACAGATGTAATATGCACGAATCTAGGTACCTCACCTGGCTGTAGCATTCTGCACTAGCTTCAGCTTCCAGACCAATCTCAAGGGAAGCCCCATATAGACTGCATTATAGCAGTCCCATTGTGAGGTTGCCAACACAACTAATCTACCTCATAGGTTTGTTATGAGGAAGGAGAAAACCATGCTTGCACACCACCTTGAGCTCCTGGGAGGAAAGGTGGAATACAAGGCAATAATTAATAAATAAAATAAAATAAAAAACACATGAGTCATGATAGCCAGGCTATCAATGGTTGAAAGAGCACATTGTGGACCAAACCACTACAAGCATTGTGTCCACATAATCAGACCTCATCTTCTGAAACCTATCTCACAAGGTTTGGCAAGATGTTCAGTCAGACATCTTCATGGGCTCCATAATAATAGCAGCATTCAACTCAAGGTGGGGATGACAGACTTTATTCTTTGTTTGGCAAACTTGTCACAGCAGGCCTCTGATGGTTCCAACAGTTTATTTGCTGGGACAGTTGTCAACAGTCCTTTCACCATGTGGAATAGCTCTGAAATCTGGCTACTCGAGGATGTGATGCAGGCAGCAAAGTAAGCCTTCTTTGCTGTTTTCACCATCATGTAATGGGCATGGCTATGTACTCTAGTGGGTGCCCAAGTGTCTTCACATCAAGTTTTGTGCCACTTGCATTCTACCTTCGTCTGATCTGTTTCATAGCTTGGAGCTCTCTGGAAAACCAAGAGGTCTTCTGTGCTCTGCACTGCCAGATGAAACTCAGGATCAGGAGCAATTATGTCGACAGGCTAATGCATCTCGCCATTCCATAGGGAGACCAAGGATGCAGACACATTAGCTGCTTCAAAAGCAACCAAACCATTTTCTCTGGCTTTGATTTACAACATGTTTGCCCATGACTGGACACATTTCCCTTTCCCACAGCTGACCTCAGACCTTTTAGGACCACCCACGGCAAAGTGCTGGGCCAGTCACTGAGTCTGCCCTACAGCAAAGCGTTTTCATTGGACACACCATGGAGAGGAAAGGAGTTGACCTTCCAGTTTTGATTTCGGTTTCAAGCTGATTTCACAGAGAAATGCACTGAGGCTGCATTTCCCCAGCTTTTGGAGTAAAAAGGGGCAGAGTTTGACTAGCGTTGTGTGTCTCCAGCTTCAGAAAACAGAGAAGCACAAGCACAAGTGTGTCTCTACCCCAAGGCATCAACAGGATTGCAGAGATGAGATGGAAGTGGTGTGAGTGTACACACATCAAAGATAAAACTTTATTCAAAACCCATTCACTTCTCTGGGGGGGAAATGAGCATCTGTCTTCAGTCTAAGATTCACCCTGAAGATCTAAGTAAGAATAATTATTTATGACCTAGCAGTACTGGTCATGTTCTTTCCATGTTGATTGCAAGCTATACTGGATGCTGTTCTTTAGCCCATATGTTTGTGGATATTGTTATAAGAGATTGGAAGATTGGACAAGAGTAGATTAATAGGACAAGAATAATGAAAATGGATTTTTATAATATGTGGCAAAGTTGCCAAGCACCTTTATTTTTTGTTACAGAGATTATTGGCTCATTGGCTAGTAAATATCTGAATAGGGACATGCCTTTATTCTCCCACAATCTTGGCTGATGATAGAATCTAGTTCTCTCTGTGTGAAAAAAAATAAGAGACTGCAGTTTTCAAGTGGGACTGAGACAGACATGGACAAAGAGACAGAGTCTGGGCTCCAGCTAAGAGCATTTTTGGAGTTTACTGCCTCTTTCTAGAGATCTGATGTCGTGGCAGTGACTTCTGGCTCTCTGTAGCAGTGTTTAAATTGTCTGTCAACACCTATGCTCAACCCGTATGTTGGTAAATGTTATGAATGCCATAAGCCTCCTGTGACTTATTTCCAAAGGAAACTAAACCCATGCATATGCAGCATCCCCTGGAACCTCTCGTCACTCAGAGAGGTCATGCGAGCATAACAGTATTTCAGGGCTTACTTTTAATCATCAAGTTCTTCAAACTTCTCTCCATCTCCATCTAAGAACAGTCACAAGAGAGTTTGCACTTGCTCATGAAGCCAAACTCCTACACTTCAGAAGAGAATTTCTCACCTGGTTCTCATTCCCTTAAGGGTCTTGGTGTGCTTTATAAGGAAGCTCTTCAGAGCTGGGAATGTGCCAAAGTGCTTCCCTCTCACCCCATCCATATCCAGGTATAAGGAACAGTTCTGAGCTTTGCCACCATTCCTGCTCCATCCCACCACCACTCACATTTCCCTTTCTGGCTGAAGAGCAACAGCAAATACATACCGATTTCCCTTTACAGTCCAGCACCAGGAGTATTCAGGTAAGTCATTTCTGTGGATGCGGATTGTGCTCAATTGTGCTCTTCTCTTTTCCATAACCCTTTCATTCTGTCTTTGTCCTGCAGCCTCAAAGAAATAATAAAATTAACAATAATAAGCCAGCCTTCTCCACCCTCTCCTCTTGTCCTCTCATTCCTTATTATATAAGATTACAGAATGTAAAATCAAAACACACGCTTTATGTGCAGAGTAAAGGAAAAGAGAGAAGCAGCTTCAAATTCATCCAGGTTATTGCCAAACTACCGTTAGGATTGTTCCAAATAAATGGGACCTCTTTTTAAAGAAAAATTATTTATTTATTGTATTTATATACCGCCCCAGAGCTGAAGCTCTCTGGGCAGTTTACAATAACTAAAAACATTAAAAACAGATATACAAATTTAAAAACTCATATTTTAAAAACAATTTAAAACACAATTTAAAACACATCTTTTAAAAACAATTTAAAACACAATTTAAAACACATCTTTTAAAAACAATTTAAAACACATCTTTTAAAAACAATTTAAAACACAATTTAAAACACATCTTTTAAAACACAATTTAAAACACAATTTAAAACACAATTTAAAACGAAAAGGCAAAGCAAGTACACGTTCATTCTTCAGCCAACTGCAATAAGTTGTTTAATTCCTTTTCATTGTGAACCATGTTTTAACCATACAAGCATTTAAATTGAGTGCTTTCTTCCTTCAGTTTTAGCCCATTAAGACTGAAGAAACTATTTTCCAATGTTTTGATGGAATATGATCCTGAAAATATCCTAATCATGACACCATAGGTTTCGCATCCAATTATTTTCTTAATAGGTTTGGCTACTTTAGTCCAAAAGAGTCTTGTCCACTTTCCCTACCATCAAATACGTACATACTTCATCTGAATTGCAAGCAGAGCCAAGAAACCCACTGCCCAAACTTAGATGAATGCTAGATGCCATTAAGAGAATAGCCTGTATGGCTGTGTATACATCCCCCACACAATTCAAGCACATTCTTTCCCCCCAAGGAATCCTGGGAACTGTAGATTGGCCCTCACAGAGCTATAATGCCCAGCACCCTTAACAAACGACAGTTCCCAAGATTCTTTGGGAAGGGATGTGCTTTAAATGTATGGTGTGTACACAGCCTAAGGAAAATAGTTTAAGAGTACATTGGCCTTTTGAGCTTAGGCTCCAGCCCAGTGCACACTTCCTAGAGAGGAAGTCCCATTGAGCTCAGTAAATTGTGCTACATGTGAAATGTCTGTTTGCATTTATTTGCTAACTGGACATTTTGCCTAACTTTTTCATCCTAGCCTGAAGGCTGCGAACATGAATGTTTGCCTGTGTATATTTGTGTGTACAGATATAGAGGGAGAAACAATTCTAACCCCCCCCCAAAGAATAAAAAGTAACAGGTTTAAATTCAGCACCAATGTCACATTTGCAAACGTTTAAAAAGAGGCCAAATAGTTACTCGACCTAAACAATTGGGCTCTGGCCCTGCAACCTAACTCTCCTGTTCCTGTTAATTACATGCGTTCATGCATGCCATCAACCAAGATGAGGGCAGGGGCATCAGCCCCTTAGGGAATCCTCCATCACCATCTTGGTTGAGGCAGGCATGTGCATGTAGCGAGCCTGTCATTCACAGGGATGGGAGAGGTAGGTGGGGCACGTGTGAGGGCTTATTGAAGCCCTTCCTGACTATATTGGGGTGGGTACCTGGGAGCCGACACTGCCATGGATCACAGAATGGGAACACTACTCTCCTACCCTAAGGAGGGCCCTTTCAGGGGCCCCTCTGGGCCACAGGGGCCCTTGGCTAAGGCCCAACCTGGCACTGGCACTGGGTCCACAAACCACAGTTTGGAAACCCCTGGTATAAATGATACTGAGCTATATGGACTAATGGTATGACTTGGTACAGGCAGCATCTTATATAAATTTTCCATGTGAAGAACTGAAGTTGATGAATAGTGACTTTCCAAGGCCACTCAGTCTAAGTTTTGAATCCAGTTGTTCTATGTACAAGCCAGTCATTCTATCCATTGAGGTACACTTAGATATGGAGTTGAGGCTGAAAGTGACTGTGTAAATATTTATTTATGCCAGAGTTACCCTTGGTGAATTCAAACTTTATAAACTTACTTCCAGTTCTCTGAGGGCAGTCATACTGGTGAACATGCCTTGAGGTTTGGGATCTAAATTTGCAAGAATCTTGGTCCAGAGAGATAATTGCCTCCCCATATGGAGCAACTTTCTCTTGGGGAACCAAGTATCTTTCTCTAATGCATGACCTTGTAAAGTCCCAAAACATCATTCATGGCCATCAGAGAATTCTGTTAATTTGTGTGTGTCTCATAAGAGATCTCAGTGTTTTAACAAGTCTCTGAGGCACTCTGTCTTGAAATTATTTGTCTGAACAGAGAGGATGGGGAGAGAACTTTAGCCTTCTTACCTTTTTCTCACCATCTTATCTATAAATCCCAAGAGGATGTTACTTGTTTATATTTAAGAAAGTTATACAGAACTTGCCGAAAAGAGAGGAAGCACCTCAAGGTCCTAAGAGAGAGACCATTTAATTTCAAGGTCAAATATCATCCTTAAAGAACACAGTTGCTGGACCAGAGTTTATTAGCATCACTTTCCCCAAAGATGCAGTGTTTTAGAATTTGAAATAATTCATTGGCATCTAGGATAACTCTTGTCATCTAGGAAGGAGAACAATCTATACCACATTTTCTGATTGATAAACATCAGCACATGCACATGAACACACACCCTGGTAAGCATCCCCAAAACGAATGTTGGTGTCCAATGTGCAGGGCCAGCAACAGACACATTAGAGACATCCACACACCTTGGCTGCTTTGTGGTTTTATTGTGATGTTTTAATCATTTGATTTGTTTATTGGCAAGTTTTCATTCTTTTCCAGGAGTCAGAAGAACATTAGCACAATTGAACAATAATTTAGCAGACATTACAGAGCACCATTATAAACTAGCCTCATAAAATCACATTCAGTCTCTACATCTGTGTTTCCAAATCCATATTCACAACCGTGTTCTTTCTAGAAAAACAGTTTACTTAAACCATTAAGTTATAAAAGAATTTGTTTGTATTGTTCTACCTCTGAGGTTTATCAAACAACTTATTTTTGCTATGAAAAAGGTCTCCAGATGATCTACTTATTTTTTTATCTATTTATTAAAGCATTTATATACCACCTTCTCACAAGACATCAGGGTGGTTTACAGCAACAAAACATTTAAAAGCAATATAGAACAATAACTAAAATGATGGTGGCTATTGAACATTCATCCTGCTATGCTTGCACACAGTTTACACAGAGATTGGACTATGGGTAGAGACATACACTTACTGTTCTGCTAGTTCCAGTCTCCACCACTCTTTTCTGAAAACGGGCACATGACACTAGTTAAACCCCACCCTTAATTCCTCTAAACTATGGTGGGATTGGCTCAAGTGCTTTTTAAAAAAAAATCAGCTTCAAACAGATTTCGTAGCTGATCAAGCCATTGCCCCTCCAGCTGTAGCCAATGGAAACAGTTTGCTGTAGGTGACTAGTGTATTCACAGCCTACATCTGGTGTTTATTGAGCTTTCATTCTGATTGGTTTGTGGGGAGGTTATATGACAATAGACGTGCATCTTACATTCATTTTGATTTGCTGGTGATTTGCTATTCATATGTCTTCCCATTAATCATTAATTCCTCCCACACTTTTCAATGCATTTTCCCCTCACTTTCCTAATTGCAAAATATTTATTTCTTTTTAAAAGAAATTTGTTCTTTTTGAAACTTGTTCTTTTTTAAAGAAATTTGTGGATATATGGAATCTTGTTGTTGCTCACTAGTAAGCACTTCATAAAAAATATAAAGCTCCTTTGCCAACAAGGACAGGATATTCCCCAACAAGAGGGATTTGCTAGAGATTCTCAGGTAGATTTCTCTCTTAAAGGTTTTTATTTTGGGACAGTGTGACCATATATGAACCTAGTACTCTAGAGTTTCTCTACACATATCCTGGCCCATGGCAGTTATTTCTCTCAGTCTCCAAGGATCCTTAATAGTATTTTGAGACCACTTTGTAAGAATATTCTCTTCATTCATTAATAATGAATGGTTACTTTAAATTATTTGTGTATTTTACCTGGATTAAAATGTGAAAACTCCCCCAAACATGATGAGAAGGAAGAGAAATAAAAATTAATTAAAAAGCAAGGATTTCTCATGGCCAGTCAACACCTGGGGAAGGGAAGACGTAGGAGTTCTTACAGAAGTTTTAAGAGCTGTTCCCTCTTCATCAAAGAGCCCCAAGAGCAAACAGCAATAAAAAAAAACAATAATACAATCAATATAATTGCTGGATTCATAGGTAGCCCATATGGGCAACAAACCTTCACCCTAGGTAAACTCAACCCATGCAGGAGCCTGTATAAATACCCACCACCATCAATTGTATAGACATTCTATGGACACTTTCAGGCTGTCACTATTCTGAGGTGGGATTCAATTATGTACACATTTTTGCAAGCAAGTTCTCATCATATAATGCATTTTTGTATATTATTTTCACTCACAGATTTATTTTTATGCATTCTTTCCCCAATGTATGCATTTTTGTAAACATTGTTTGGTTGGAGAACTGCAGTGCTAAATTCAGACAAATGTGAATTTCGAAGGATGGCCGTGTTTTGATTCTCATGTTGTTTCAGAAAGTGCAAATTTGATAATTTCAGCTTTAAATGTGAAATGGTTTAATTTATCCCCCATCCGTGCCTGAGAGGCTGCATCAGCAGTTCTGTCCCCAAGGGCTGTGGAAGGTAAGTTAAAAGGCTCCAGAGCCAGTAGCTATGCAAAGAAGAGACAGCAGCTTCTGATTTATTTTTAATACAGCTACAAAAGACACTCTCCATCCATGAGTATATATGTGAAAGAGGATGCATGTGCTGTTGACCCTAATGCGAATGTTTTAAAAAAGCTAGTGCTGTGTTGAGCCAATAGAACAAGAGATGTGAGAAAAAATATCTTTCATTGCACCAAGTCTAGATCAAAAACGTTTAGTAAGTTTTTCTGACTGTCCTAGGGTGGAATAGTAAGTATATATTTTTAAAATGCATTAATAAATGAATATCCCTCAAAGACAGGAGAAACAAAACAAAACATAATGGAATATGTATTAATATGCCAAATGCACACTAACACCACACAGTGAACGCTAAAGAGAGAGAAATGGTAAAATTAAGTTCCAAGCTTCTTTAGAAAAAAATGGGAGACAGAATACCATGTGCCAGATATCAGAAACAACAACCTTACCCCAAATATATAATAATAATAATAATAATAATAATAATAATAATTTGTTGTAGTTATTAACTGCTTTTCTATCCCATCCTTCCTCCTGAAGGAGCCCACAAATTGCATAAAGAACACCCAAACCTCTGATGTAAAACATGATCTGTTCTGCTTTCGTTAGTTGTGCGTTCAGTACTGCTATGCCTGTATTGTTCTGGTTTGCAGTAAACCAAGAGGCTAGACTAGCAGGGGCACCCAAGGTGGAATAGTCAAAGCTGAGACACCAGACTAAGATGCATCCAGACTCAGAGGAAGGCAATGGTAAACCACCTTTGAATACCTCTTACCATGAAAACCCTATGAATAGACTATCCAAAATGAAACACGAGATAGTGGTGGAAGATGAGACCCCCAGGTCAGAAGGCACTCACTGAGCTACTGGGGAAGAACAAAGGACAAGTACGAGTAGTGCTGTGACTGATTACACAACTGTGTCAAAGCCGAAAGGAAGCCCAGAGGCTGTAGTGCACAGATTCAAAAGGAGAGTCTGGATTTGTACAACATACACAATAGAAACATGGGATGTGAGAAGCATGAACCAGGGGAAATTAGAAACTGTAAAGAAAGAAATGGAACGTATCAATGTTACAATACTTGGCATGAGTGAATTAAAATGGACGGGAATGGGACACTTTCAATCAGGCAACTACAAAATATTTTATGCAGGAAATGAGAAATTAAGAAGAAATGGGGTTGCTCTAATAGTGAGAAGCGATGTAGCAAAAGCAATTAGGAGCTATCATGCAAGGTCTGAGTGAGTGATATCAATGAGACTTAATGGGAAACATATTAACATACCCATCATCCAAGTCTATGCTCCAACGACAAACACAGAAGAAGAGGAAATGGAGAGATGTTACACAGAAGCACAGAAAGAAATTTATCACACACCAAAACAGGATCTCTGATAATCATGAGGGACTGGAATGCAAACATAGGGAACAGAGAAGAACTAGAAATTGTGGGGAAATGGGACTTAGGAGATAGAAATGAAGCAGGAGAGAGACTTTTTGAATTCTGTGAAGCCAGTAATTTGTTTCTTCCAGACACATTTTTCAAGTAATGAGAAAGACAATTGTACATGTGAACATCACCAGATGGTCAATATAGGAATCAAATTAATCATATAATTGGAAGCAGAAGGTAGAGAAGTTCCAAACTTTCTGTGAAAACAAGACCAGGGGGAGACTGTGGTACAGATCATGTACTGGTAATGTCGAAAATCAGAGTAAAGCTAAAGAAGAAGAACAAACCAATCATAATGCCAACATACAATTTAAATAATATCCCAGAAGAATTTAAAGATCAAATAAGGAACAGATTTGAGGCTTTAAACCTAGCTGATAGAGAGCCAGAAGAACTATGGAGTGAAGTCAGAGACATTATCAGGCAAGAATGCAAAAAGACAATACCTCTAGTTAAAAAGAGAGAAAGACCTCAATGGATGACTGACGAAACTTAAAATGGTTAAGGACAGAAGGAAACCAAAAGCAAGAGAACCCTAAATGCAATAATACAGCGACTAGTACGTAGGGACAAAGAGAACTACTACAATAATTATTGTATAGAAATAGAAGAGGATAATAAAAAGGTAGAACAAGAGTTCTGTACAACAATTATTGTACAGAAATAGAAGAGGATAATAAAAAGGTAGAACAACAACCAAAAGATCAGAGAAATGAAAGGGAAATTCAAACCAAGAGTAGGGATGTTGAATAATCAACAGGGGAACACACTGACTGACCGAGATAAAATAAAAGGAAGATGGAAGAAATACACTGAAGTACTATATAAAAGAGATGGAAGGATGACAGATTCATTCATGGAGGAACAGTATGAAAAAGAACCAGAAATTTTAGAATGTGAGGTGAAAGCTGCTCTTAAAATACATGGAAGAAACAAATCACCAGGAATAGATGGCATACAAATAGAGTTACTACAAGTTACTGAGATGGAATCTGTCCAAAGTTTGACAAAAAATTGTCAACAAATATGGAAAATAAAACAGTGGCCCACAGACTGGAAGCGTTCAATATACATCCCGATTCTAATCCCAGGGAATGCAATAATTATCAAACTATTGCCTTAATATCCCATGCAAGTAAAGTAATGCTCAAGATTCTACAACAAAGGCTCTTATCATATATGGAGCGAGAAATGCCAGATGTCCAAGCTGGATTTAGAAAGGAAAGAGGCACCAGAGATCATATTGCAAACATATGTTGGATAATGGAACGGAACAAGGAATTTCAGAAGAAAATCACCCTGTGTTTTATAGATTACAGCAAAGCCTTTGACTGAGTAGATCACAAAAAAATGGAATGCTTTAAAAGAAATGGGGGTGCCACAGCATCCGATTGTTCTGATGTGCAATCTATACTCTGGACAAGAGGCTACTGTAAGTACAGAATATGGAGAAACCGATTGGTTCCTAATCGGAAAGGGTGTGAGACAGGGGTGTATTTTATCACCTTATTTGTTCAATCTATATGTAGAACATATCATATAGAAAGTGAGATTGGACCAAGATGAAGGAGGTGTGAAAATTGGAGGGAGAAATATCAATAATTTAAGATATGCAGACAATACCATACTACTAGCAGAAACCAGTAATGATTTGAAACGAATGCTGATGAAAGTTAAAGAGGAAAGTACAAAAGCAGGACTACAGCTGAACGTCAAAAAGACTAAAGTAATAACAACAGAAGATTTATGTAACTTTAAAGTTGACAATGAGGACAATGAACTTGTCAAGGATTATCAGTACCTTGGCACAGTTATTAACCAAAATGGAGACAATAGTCAAGAAATCAGAAGAAGGCTAGGACTCGGGAGGGCAGCTATGAGAGAACTAGAAAAGGTCCTCAAATACAAAGATCTATCACTGAACACCAAAGTTAGGATCATTCAGACTGTGGTATTCCCAGTCTCTATATATGGATGTGAAAGTTGGACAGTGAAAAAAGTGGATAAAGGAAAAATCAACTCATTTGAAATGTGGTGTTGGAGGAGAGCTTTGTGGATAACATGGACCGCGAAAAAGACAAATAATTGGGTGTTAGAACAAATTAAACCAGAACTATCACTAGAAGCTAAAATGATGAAACTGAGGTTATCATGCTTTGGACACAAAATGAGAAGACATGATTCACTAGAAAAGACAATAATGCTGGGGAAAACAGAAGAGAGTAGAAAAAGAGGAAGACCAAACAAGAGAGAGATTTATTTCATAAAGGAAGCCACAAACCTGAACTTACAAGATCTGAACAGGGTGGTTCACGACAGATGCTACTGGAGGTCACTGATTCATAGAGTCTCCATAAATCGTAATCAACTTGAAGGCACATAACACGCACATACACAATTGCTTAGAAAGTGAACAGTGAGAACTTAAAATGGCTATTTCCTACTGCTGATGGCTTCAAAAAGGCAGTAAAAGGCTCTATTGAGAATGACCCCATAGATTTAGGGGGTCGATGAATCTGTCAATTTTTCTGTTTCTTATTTTTGAGTTCTCTTGTTCAGTTCTCCACATTTCTGCATCATTTTGTGATTTTTTTTAAAAGACCTCATGAAAAGTTGTCAGCATTATAGTGCACATTTCTCCGAATACACACATTTGTGTGCAATTTTTCCTAATACATTTTTGTATTGTATGCAAGGAATTTCCCCTAGTATAACACATTTGTGTATTGTATTTTCACAAATATATGCATTTTTATGCACACTTCCCCTAATTTACGCATTCTTGTACACATTTTCTAGTTGGAAAACTGCATCACAAAATTCAGAGAAGTGCCAATTTTGAAGGTTACATGCGTTTTAGTTTGTGTATTGTTTCAGGAAGCATGAATTAGGTAGGCTCCTGTTAAATTGCACATCAAATCAAAATTTACCCCCACCCTTGCCTTAATTCTTCCCTGCCCATCACTTTTCAGCACCCCCCATCCAACCCCAAATGTTGGAACAGAATGTAATAATCAGCCTTAAAATGTCATAATACATTGTATTGTTTTATTGCTTTCTTGTGTAATGCAACAGAAATACATCTTTTAAATCTATTAAGAGCCGGTGCAGAAATTCCAAAGTGCTGCAGCAGATTGCCACCAGCTGGATTGTTGGCTTAATAAGGACCTGAAAGTGTTCCAGGCTGTGCTGCTGCTTAAAACTATTTTATACGTTATTCCCTGGCAAATGTGTGTTTTCTTCTGGCTATACACATGAGAGCGGGGAACAGCCTATCGTGGCTCTACACTGTGGGAACCTGCGTCACATAAACACTAATAAACTGCAAATTTCCATATAGACATACTATATTTTTAATTAACATCATTTGTAAATTTGTGTTAAAATGTAACACATGAAGTGGCCTATCATTGCAAGTTACTGCCCCTACTTCTTTTCCTGCAGTCATCTTCCTGCCAGCAGTCTCAACTGGCACAGTATCATTTTCAATGGTTGTGTTCATCCCAGCCCTTTCCAATGCTATGAATAATGATACCTGTCATCCTTCCACTTTGAGCAGTCCCTACCCATTCCACACTGACTACTCTGTTGCCATTGTGTTCTATTGTAGTTGCCCTTATATTCTAAAGCCTTGTTGTTGCTATCATACAGAACAAAGACTGTTCCCATGTGAATTGTTTGTCAGATTCCATAGTCTGGGGATAAAAGGCAAATCCTGGTAGATTAGGGGGAGGAGGATTTGTGTGTTCCAAATGCACAGAATGAATTGATGCATTGTAAAATAGATAAAATTATTTTGTTGTTATTGTTGTTTTTATACCTCATCTTTCCTCCAATAGGAGCCCAGACTGGTTAACAACAACCATAAACATACAATCAGCATAAAACAATAACAGGTCCATTAGTTGTTTCAGAGCATTCTAAACTTGCAGTTTCTAAACTCTTCAAGACCTATCCATGCAAATATAAAACAGAGCAAGCAGTTATATGTCTGATGTCATATGGGATTTTTCTAAAGCAAGAAAGAGGCTTGAGATTTTTTTAAAGGTTGTTTTTAAGATTGCAAGCTGTAAATTTAGAACTGCTTCATCAAATGAGCAGTCAGTAGCATGAACCACTTCACACAACTACATTTATCAGTTGATCAATACAGCTATACAGTTAGCAATTTCTCTCTGGCATACAGCTTCAGGCTGAAATGTCAAGCTGTTACAAGTTAAAACAAGGCATCAATCCTTCACACAGGCTGCTAAAATCTAACTGAAGTCCTGCTGAATCCAAAAAGGTTGCTTCCAGATGACCTGTTTATTGAGCATTCATTCTGATTGTTTATGCCAAGTATACAGGGAAGTTAGATGATGTTGCATCAAGCAAATGTTATCCCATAATTTCCAGTGCATTTTCTTGTCACTTTCTTTATCACAAAAGGTCCCATGGGGAGGGGAGGGGAGCAGGTTTGAAACTAACTTTCATTGTTGAACCTGAATTTGAAATATGTTATTGGATCCCACCCACAAAATAGAAACAGTCTGGAAGCACTGACAGTGTATGCTTGCAGCTCTAATGAGTTACCAATTTCTCCTTCTCTGGTTCCTCTAAAATGTGGAGCCAGACACTGATAATAAAAATTTAAGTTTCATAATGCCAGACAAGAAAATTTCTTTCATTTATCAACCTAGCGATTTTATAAACAGCATAATCATTGTTTAATTTTAATGGATGTAGACACTTAAGTGAATAACTTATCCTAAAAGTCTGGCCTCAGGTCCTATTAATACCTGCCTGGAGTAGTCTGAACTTAAATATTAAAGTAGAAGTTGATCAGCTTCATATTCACTATCAAGCCTGCAACACCATCGCAGGTTAATTGCAATGTAATTCATTAGTGGAACTTAATTTTCTGGTTGCAATGCAGGCTTCTCAGTAGTGTAGCCTTCTCTCCTCCTTTTTTAATATAATTTTTATTAATTTCTTTAAACTCAAAAACATAGCAAAAGAAGAAATATATATAAGGATATATATGTATATATACAGGACTTCCAGTCGGTTGTTGATGGATGCTCTTTCATGCTCTCCCCCCGACCAAGTTAATAATAACTTTTATTAGCCACTGTGAGTCAGCAACATAGAATTAGGGGGTGAGCTAACTCTTTACAGCCCTTACAGACAAAGAAAATGAAAGTAACCAACTACTTACAACTCTAGTCAAGCTGTATATATACACATACATGTGTGTGTGTGTGTATACAGAATTCATCATAACATTTTCACACATCGATTCCTTATATTCAGGTGTTAAGTTGGGCCTCCATTTATGCTGTATAGTAAATTAATTAGATATTTATTAATTTCTAATTTTTTCCCTTTTGCCTTCACAGGATCATTTCAGGGAGCTTGGTTCAACTTCCTTGTGAACTATCCATCAAATGTTCCATATCTAAGAATATGCCATTGGCACTATTGGACCCTCAGCCTGTTCACTGATAAATCCAATAAAATCAAACCAACCAGCTGTGAAATTGTCTCTCTTTCTTATATCTTACATCTTTATTTTATCCTTAAGCTTTTCCAGTAATGCTGTGTTCTGTACCATACAATACCAATGCTCTGTACTAACACCTGCTAGAACCTTCCCAAATTGAGCTACGGTGAATCGTGCCACCAATAATAAAAAATTGATTAATTTCTTATTCTATAATTCTGAATCTTCATTCAGGAACAGGTTCAATAGCATCATTTGTGGGGACAAAATAATCTGCTGTTGTACTATCCATCCTATTTCTCCTGCAGCTGTTGCCCAGAACTTTTGAACTTTTCGGCACTCCCACCACATATGCAAATAGGTACCTATTTCCATACAGCCCCTCCAACAGAGAGGTTGTATTGCTGGTTGTGTAAATGAGATCTTTCTAGGTGTCATATACTAGTATTAGTGAGAGCTTTCTAGGTTTAATAGATAGTGAAGTAAATGGTGGTTTGTTCCACAAAGTCACCCAGTCTTCTGTATCTATTTGAATATCCATTTTTCACTCCCACCACATTTTTAAATCTAGGGTGTCTCCATTTGTCTTATCTATTAAAATCTTATAGATATATATTAGATATCACCCCCTTAGAACAGTCAGAATAGTTCATCATACATTTTTCAAACCTGGATGGTCTATGGATTGCACTTTCCTTTACCATTGGACTATTTAAACATCTTTCAGCTGCTTCCAAAACATTCATGGGAGTGGGATCTCCTACAACCGATTTTTCAGTTGTTCCTCATTTAATGGGGTGCCTTTTATATAAAAGTCACTAAGATTATATAATCCCTTTGTACCCTACCCGAAAATATTATGTCCTATTCTTATTAAAAAATGAAGGGTGGAATGCTAAGGGAATCACTGAAAGTGTAACTGAGGTCAATACTGCTGCTTTCTTTATCCAAGCCGGAAACATTGTTTGTGTGAATTTATTTTCCATTCTTGACACAATATGAAGCATGGTTTTTAGAAAAAAGAATCAAATTTAATGGAATACTATTTACTTTAGTCTGTTCAAGAGTGAGCCAATGTTTTTCCATATCTCCCAAAATAGATGGAATCATATGACCTATTTGGTTCACAAAATAATGTAATTCCAAATTCAGAAATCCTCACTCCCCTATTTTTGTTGTTGAATATAATCCTTTTTTACTAACCCTTATCATCTTTTGGCCAAATATAAATTGGTTGAACTGTTGTTGCCATATTCCTAATTGCCTTAATGGTATCTCAATTGGGAGCACTTGAAACAAGTATGTCAATTTTGGCAATATAATCATTTTAGTCATGGCCAATTGATCCATCAATGTATTATTAGCCTTTTCCCATCATTGTACATCTTTGCTAATTATCTGCCATGCCCTCCCATAATTCTCCTTATACAAGTTATTAAAATTTCTAGGAATCTGAACTCCCAGATATCTTAACATAGCATGACAAATATTTTGTTGAGAGGATCCTTTGGGCTGCAGAAGGTATGTTAAAACAAATGGCCTCTGATTTATCAAAACTGACCCTTCACCCTGCTGCTGTTCCACTTGATTTGAATTCCTTTTTAATTGTTACTGCAGGTTGATGTGGGTCTGAAATAGGAAGAACATCAGCAGCATAAAGCCCTATTACATAGTCTTGCTCGCCAGTTTTAACCCCCATACCTTCTAATGATGCAGTTGAATTGCTAATGGCTCCAATGCTAAAATAAACAAAAATGGGGAGAGCAGACATCCTTTCTTTCTAACCCACAACAGAACTTACATTCAGGTTTATATGGAGACTGAAAACTGGAATTAATACAGTTTCACTTCCATCCATTCATAACCCTTCCAAACATGAGACAGCTGATTTTCTGGGGTTTTCTGATTCTGCACTTGCTCAGTCTATTTGGGAATACTGCTATCGTTATCATCTACACTGCACATTTGCTTCACGCCCCTAAATATTCTTTCTTTGCTAACCTGGCATTTTTGGAGATTGCCTATTCTTGGTACCATTGCCCCACTAACTCTGGCTAACTTTGCTTCTGTGAGAAAAAGAATCAATTTCCTTGGCTGGCTGTGGTACCCAAATTTTCTTTACCTTCCTGTGGGCCTCTGATTGTGTCTTGCTAGCGATCATGGCATATGACTGCTATGTGGAAGTCTGCCACCCACTAAGCTACACTGTCATTATGAGCTGGAGACTGTGTATGATTGTTGTAGCTGGGACATTGGCCATGACTTGCTTGTTTGATATTCAGTTATTTGTCCTCATGTTGACCCTGCCTTTCTGTGGCAATAAGGTAATCAATATTTTTGTGTGTGATTTCCCTGTCGTCATGAAACCAGTGTGTGGAGATAGACGTGTCCATCAAACTGCCCTTTTTATAACCAGTGTTATCCTGACCATCCCTTTCCTGCTAATCTGCATCTCCTATGTTTTCATTGTGACCACCATCTTGCACATCTGCTCTGCCACAGGCTGGCAACGGGCTTTCTCCATCTGCTCCTCCCACTTAATGGTTGTCCTTCTGCAGTACAGCTGTGGTAGTTTAATATATCTGCATCCCAGCTCCAGCTACTCACCAGAAGAAGGCGGGGCATTGTCTGTGATGTACACCTTTCCTGTACTGAACCCCTTGATCTATAGCATGAGGAACAAAGAGTTAAAATATGCACTGATCAGAACCTTGAAAAGAACAGAGCTGCCTCAGAAAAAATGACAGGATTAGATCATGACCAGGAAATAGCACACTAGCTATGGTAACAATATGGTGGAACTGAAAACAGGTCAGTGAGGATGGATGCAAGCTGTCTGCATGCTTTACAGTATCTCAAGGCTACAGCTGCCTCTCAAAAGGAATGTTTGTTGCCTGCAGCAGAAGTTGTACCAATGCATCATGTGGCCAGTGGCCCTCTGTTGACCTGAATTCAGCATGGGTACTCTTGAAGAAAATGCATCAAATGCCTGATGGAAAGCAAGTAGAACAATAGCTGAACTAGTCATACTACTGAGTTCTGTTTTGATGGGCAGAAGAGCCTGTATATGTTTCCAGTCACAGAGAAGGAATTAATACATTTTATTCAGTGGCCTGACCATAGTGTGAGGCACACAGAGGGAAAGTCATTCAAGAAGGGACTGGAAGTATGTCAGCAAAAGAGGCAGACATTAACCTCAAACCAGACTGGCCAGAGAAGTCTCGATAGACCGGCACATGAAATTTGGATAAACTGGTATTCATCCAAAAAACTATACTGAAATGGTTGATTGATGGAGATATTTTCATGTATAAATGCACACACTAATATTTGCACACTGAGATTCAGTGGGATGAAGATTCCACACTTTCTTTGTGACATCAGGAATATAAGAGGATCACTCATGCTGTTGATAATTGTTCTAATATATAACACACTAGATTACGGTAAAACAAAATCCCCTGCTATTTGGGGGGAAAGTGAGATGCAGATAGTGGGTTACATTTTCTCTAACTTTCTTTTTTTTTTTTTTTTTTTTCAATAATTTTTATTCAGATTTTCATAAAACATACAAGACAAAATCATAAAACATTCAAAGACAAAAAACAAAATCAAAAATAGTTAAACAAAAAGAAAAAAAGAAAAAAAAAATAAAGAGTAAAATATTGACTTCCCATTTGTCAAAGATCAAATCAGTTATAAGTCTATAATATATAACAATCCTGTCTCTTAAGTCATATTATAAAATCACTTTCCTCCAGTAGTTATCTTACTTAATCATCAAATCTCATAAACATTACTTTATTCTTTCCACAAAAAGTCAAAGAGAGGTTTCAATTCTTTAAGAAATATATCTATCAATTTTTTTTTCCAGATAAGCATATCGATTAATCCATCTCATTACTAATTATGATAATCTTATTGTCATAACCATAGTCAAAATAAACATTTCAATTAATCCATCACATCAGAATCTGTTAGGTTCAATAATTTCAGTAGCCATTGTTCTATTATCTCTATTAGTTCCATTTTCCATCTTCCATCTTCAGTAGTCTTGTTAAGTCCGGTAATTTCAATATCCAATCTTCCATTATCAGTATTCCATAATAATCTTGCTGTCAAAGCCATAGTCATATAGTAAGAGTCTGATGGGGATTACCTCTATCCCAAATATTTTCTTGCCATCCATTCTGAATAAGTTGCTGAAATACTGCTGTAAAATCATATCTCTGTTCTTTTTTTCAAAATACACTGGGTCATCTCTTAAAAGTTTTTCCATTGTCACATGGCTGCAGTTAATTCCATAGATTTTCTCTATATTGGGCTCCATCACATCATTCCAGTCCAGAAGATTATCCATGCCATTGATAACTTTATCTCTAGAATCTTCATTCATTTCTTCAGAGATAACATTGAGTTCCAAACAATAGATTTTATTTCTAAAGTCCATAGACTCCAAATCTTGTTCCTGTTCCACGTTGGTTCCAATCTCCGGGATCTCCTCTCTCACAGGGACCCCTATTCCAGTCTCCAGGGTCTCCTCTCTCACAGGGACCCCTGTTCCAATCTCCGGGGTCTCCTCTCTCACAGGGACCCCTTCCAGGGTCACCTCTCTCACAGGGACCCTTATATCTTTAATCTCCTGCTTCATTTTACTCAATTCAATTTTCGTTATCTCAATCTCATCCATTATTTTCTGAAACATAGTTATTTCCAGATTTTCAGCCACTTTCTTAATTGCCATTTTAAAAGAAAAATATAGGAAAACCACTTCTTATTTCAGCAACAATTGGGTTAATACTCCAAACTTGGTGACATCACAGTATAAACAGAGCAGACAGCCTTATCTCTCCAATAGTTAAGTAAACAAAATGCAGTTCCCAGGATCGAAACAATTAATGGCAATCGTCAAGAAACAGATTCGTCAAAATAAAATAGACCAAAAAGAGAGTAGTCTCAAAACAGTATAATATTTTTCAAAATAAAAATCTGGAATAGAAATCCCTCTTCTGTGTATATCTTTAGAATGCAAATCCAGGACAGCTTTTTGCAACAAAAACAGAGATAAGCTATTAATTAGTGCGTAGCAGAGAGAAGTTATGGCTCCCCAGTGAGATGTCAAAAACTGATCAATCTGGCAAATCTCTTTTAAACAGCAACAATTTAAGTCAAGTAAAAGAAAAATATAGAAAGAAGGGTGCTTGCCTGTTAGTGCGTTCTCTCTTAGAAGATAAGATGAACGTTCGCTTTAACAGATAGAGCTTGCTGTTGAAAATCCGTCCCACCTTCGTCGGCTGGACCTCGTCCCATAAATTAATGAGATCTGGTCGTCCCAACAAAAATAGGCTTTGAGGTTAATCTCTTCGTTTCTCCCTACCCGGGAGAAGTTTAATCAGTCAAAAAAAAAAGAAAAAACTGACTGATATATCTGAATAAGCTTCTTTTGAGGCAGGAGCCCGTCTCAAAAGCAGGCACAGGCTAAGTCACCCTTCCCGGAAGTCCATTTTCTCTAACTTTCTTGTAAGAGTGCTGTCATATTAATTTGGAGATGGTCTGGCTGTAGAGATGGAAAGGTGCAAGAAAGGGCAACCAAACTTTAGCAGGCAGCTGGATCAACTCCCATATGAAGAAAGCTTACAATGTCTGGGGCTTTTTGGTTTAGAAAAAAGGGCAAGTAAGCTAAGGGGGGTCATGACTGAAATGCATTACATTACGCATGGTGCAGAGAAGTGGATAGAGAGAAGTTTTTCTTCCTCTTAACACTAGAAACTGGGGTCACTGAGCGAAGCTGAATGGTAGAAGATTCAGGACAGACAAGGAGTACTTATTCACACTACCCACAATTTTACTACCACAAGATGTCATGACCATCATTTTTAATGCTATAGACAAATTCATGAAGGATAAGGCTGTCAATGACTACTAGCCATGTTGCTTGTATATTACCTCCAGGATCAGAGGTAGCACGTCTCAGAATACATGTTGCTGGCGGGAGGGCCCTTACCTTCATGTCCTACTTATGCAGAATTTCCCAGGCATCTCCAAGGAGGTCTGGGGAAAAGAAGCCTGCCTGAAACACTGGAGAGCTGCTGCTAGTCACTGTAGACAATGCTGAGCTAGATGGACCAATAGTCTGCCTCAGTATAAGGCAGCTTCTTATGTTGTGGGCCTTTTATTGGTTTCTGGCTGATTACTGTGGGATATAGAAGGCTGGACTACAAAGCCCTTTAGTCTGATCCAGCATGGCTCTTCTTGTATTTTCATGTCTTTATTTCAAGTCTCATTTCTATCTTAAAATTATTATGGTTTTAATTACTATTAATATGCAAGGAGTACACTGGTTCCTGATGAAGGCTGGTGGCTCCATTATCAGTGAGGCAGTGAATCCTTTCAACAATCCATCCAAGGTGCTTTAAGCTTGAACAGCTCCTTGATAGTTGAGACTAAAACCTGGGGAGGATTCACTGCTCCATTGACATCAGAGCCACCAGCCTCCACTGTTGGTTCCTGTTCAACCTACACTTCATAATTAGACTTATATTTCCAGTATTCTGTCCTCCAAAGGAATCTGATTTTGAAGTGGCAATCATTAAATTCTTACTGCCTGGATAAGTTGGCACTGGTGGTGGTGTGTGGGTTAATCAGAAACATCACTATGCATCCTTTGACCTCTTGTTGAAGTGATTCATCCCAAATCTGCCTACCCAAGATGACACTAGCAGGCTTTAGCATCATGATAGAACTAAGCTGTGACTTTCCAGATGTTGTTGGATGCCAGCTCCCAACAGAACCATCCAGCATGGCCAATGGTCAGGACAGAAGGATGAGAGTTGTCATCCGGAAACAAACAGAGGGTCACACGTTCCCCAAACATACCACAGAACTAGCACAGATGTACAAATGTTCCTTGGGTGACTGAGCCTAGAGCTCGTACTCAGAGCTTGGAAAAGTTACTTTTTTGAACTACAACTCCCATCAGCCCAATCCAGTGGCCATGCTGGCTGGAGCTGATGGGAGTTGTAGTTCAAAAAAAGTAACTTTTCCAAGCTCTGCTGTACCTGATAAAGAGTTAGCAAGGTTCTATATGTGCAGGTTTTAGAAAAACACATGAAAGCAAACTCACATGTACAAATGTACATCTAGGCTGTGACTGAAAGCTCTACATGTTTTAAATGTTCACTCACATTCTGCTTGAGATCTGCTGGAGAGGCTCTGCTGGTAGTTCCAGGTTTAAGTGAAATCCAAGGGTCAGTTACCTGGGCGAGGGTCTTGTTAGCAATAGCACTCCATCTGGAAGTTAGGCTGGTGGCAACATTGTAGGCACCATGTGAAGACCTGCCTCTTCATTTCAGGCTTTTAACAATTGGAATCTTGGTCTGTAGTTTGGGACACTGACAGATTACTGATGTGATCTGATATGTTAATATTTTGTTTTATGTACATACTTGCTGTAACCCCACCTGGGGTCCTGCAATGAAGGGTAGGCTATAGTGTTTTTTAAAAAAAAATTATCATCAGTGTCAGACAATCGTCCCTGTGTATTGCATCAGGGTCCCTGGATATGCTCTGGAACCACTGGACAAGGAAAATGATGATTTGAAGAAATGTATATGCAAGTGGAGAGCTGCAAAAATTTGCTGTTTGTGTGTGTATGTATTCTGTGTCAATTCCCCGCTCACATCTTACATTGATTCAAATTCACCCCTCATTCAAACTTACAGTGATGTAATCATCCAACTGCTGCTTTATTTATTTATTTAATCATCCATCCATCCATCCATCCATCCATCCCATTTATGAATTGCTTCCCATGAGAGATCCAAAAATAATTTACAATATAATAAAACATATATAAAACAGGTACATATACAAAGACAGTTAAATATATATATATATATACAGAGAGAGAGAGAGAGAGAGAGAGAGAGAGAGAGAGAGATTTAAACAATAATAGCACATACATAAAATCAACTCAGATCCAATACAGGTATCATTTGGTACCTGTATGCACAACACCAGGGGCAGGGAAAGTTTTTGGCTCCGTGGGCACACTGACAGGTGGATGGGGCAACCCACCTGTCAATCACATGGCTCCATTATGACATTACACAATTTACAGGTGGGTTGTTCTGTCAAAATCTCTTGCCCTTTGGGAGTCTTCCTGTGTTTTTTCTTTCTATTCCCAATGTCAGTGGTGGAAAAGAGATGCACAGGGCAACTTCAAAGAGCAGCGTTGGGAAGGAAAAGCAGTTTTCATTGAATGGAAGGCATGCTCCTACTGCCCATCAGCTGATGGGTGTTTGGGAGTGCACCTTGGTCCAGCAAAGGAACGATCAGGTGCCCACTTTAAGCTTCCTATTGTTCCTATGAAGCTCTGCCCTTACCTGCCTCAGACCTGGTGCTATGTATGACATCAGGGGTAGAATGGGTGGATGGGGCTTCCCCAAAATGGCCTTGCGGAACAAATGGGGAGACCTGGTGGGCCAAGTCTGGCCCACGGGCCAGAGCTTCCCATCCCTGTACTACTTAATACACTAAGAATATGAGACACCAACTTGTTCATAAATAATCTAGAGTTAGGAGTGAGTAGTGAGGAGGCCAAGTTTGATACTAAATTGTTCAGGGTTGTTAAAACAAAACAGGATTATGAAGAGTTCCAAAACGACCTCTCCAAACTGAGAGAATAGGCTGTAAAATGGTAAATGCAATTCAATGTAAACAAGTGTAAAGTTATACATAATGGAGCAAAAAAAGCATACTTTAAAAATACACTCATGGGGTCTGAACTGGCAATGACTGACCAGGAACGAGACCTTGAGGTCGTAGTGGATAGCTGAATGAACCAGTGTGTGGCAGCTGTGAAAAAGACAAATTCCATGCTAGGGATCATTAGGAAACATATTGAAAATAAGACTGCCGGTATCATAATGCCATTATATAAATCTATGGTGCAACTCACTTGGAATACTGTGTATAGCTCTGGTTGCCTCACCTCAAAAAGTATTTTGTAGACTTGGAAAAGGTTCAGAAAAGGACAACCAGAATGACAGAGGGGATGAAGTGACTCCCCTGTGAGGAAAGGTTGCAGCATTTGGGGATTTTTAGTTTAGAGGAAAGGCAAGAAACAGGTAACATGACAGAAGTGTATAAAATTATGCATGGCATGGAGAAAGTGGATAGAGAGATGTTTTTCTCCCTCTTGCATAACATTAAAACTCATGGACATCCAGTGAAGCTGAATGTTGGAAGAAAAAAAATACTTCTTTACACAGTGCAAAGTTAAACTTTGGAATTTGCTCCCCTAAGAGGCAGTGATGGCCACCAACCTGGATGGGTTTAAAAGAGGATTAGACAAATTCAAGGAGGAAAAGGCTGTCAGTGGCTACTAGCCGTGACGGTTATGCTCTGCTTCCATAAGCGGAGGCAGTATGCTTCCAAATACCAGTTGCTGGGAATCTCAGGAGGGGAGAGTGCTCTTGCACTCAGGTCCTGCTTGCAGGCTTTCCATGAGCGACTGGTTGGCCACTGTGAGAACAGGATGCTTGACTAGATGGACCATTGGCCTGATCCAGCAGGCTCTTCTTACGTTCGCTGCCTAAAAAGACTCTAGAACTCTTAGTATTTAGGCTCTGTGGAAGCTAATGGCTGGGTGCAGAAGGCCAGCATTAAATAATCTTGCACCTCAGAAGTACCTGGTGACTGATAAATCTTTTCTCTTCCCCTTCTGCTTGTTAATCTACTCAGCTGAAAAGCTAAAAGTACTCTCATCAGGCTGTGCAACATGGAGCATCAGTAGCCTTGGATGTATATGTTGCACCAAGAATTGGTGACACAGCTGGGAAGAGAACAAATGTTTCTTACTAGCAGGGCTTTGTCTGTGGGGTGGCTTACAGTCACAGGTGTGAATCCTGTCCAGAGCATTCATTCTCCACTCCTGACTCTCACTTCCTACAAGGCACACTTCTGAGTGCCAATTAAATGTCACTACCAGACCTCCCACTTGAGAGTGGGTATGTGCTAAGCTGGGTATATGCTACAAATTATGTTCTACCTGGGTCTCTTCCCAAATGTATAAACATTTGAAGGAACTTACAGGTGTGTGTTCTCCTCTTCTGTACAGGAGGTGCCCTCTGTGTCGGTGCTGGAATATGCCCTACCACAAAGACCTCCACAGGCCCGAGAAGAGGAGCAGGACCTTTCAGAGCGGGCACTACCCAGGCGGTCATCCTCGCCAGTTATCGGGAGCCCTCCTGTTAGGGCTGTTCCCATTGGAACCCCACCTAAGCAGCCCATCATGCCCAACTTTAACCAGCAGGTATTGCTTCTCTCTTCCAGAATGAGGGAGGGTGGGTCTGAGATGGCAGCTTCAGGGAGGAGCAGGATAAAAATAAAAGGCTCTCTGTGGTGTGGTGTGCAACACAGGGATTGTCATAGAGTGCTCAGTTTAGCATCTCTAGAGGCAAGTGCTTTCTTCTGTCCATTGCCTTGTCTGCTTGGAATGCTTGCTTACTTGCCCCTCTGCTCTGCTTTGGATGCCAAACTGTCCTGTGGTCCAAGTTTGTCTTCCATCATCTCTGGCAAAATGGGAAAATAGCATTCATTAAATGTTTGGAACTTTCTGCAAAATATAATATAGAGAACCTTTCAAGGATGTGATTACACTCTAACATGTTTTGAGTGTTCAGTGAAATGTGGGTCCAATTTGCTGTCGTAAAAAAATGCTCCTATGTCCTTTTGTTTGTCATTGATGGCATATTTTTTCTTTCTCAGATACAATGAAAATTATAATTAGATACATGATTTGTTAATGGTTAAGAAGCAGTCTGGTTTCTGGAGTTGAAGAATGTAATTGGCAGCTGAGGTTTAAATCAGTTCTCCTACAAGAGACAGAGATGACCATCAACTTAGATGGCTTTAAAAGAGCATTAGGAAATTCATGGAGGATAAGATTATCACTGGTTGCTAGCCATAATGGCTATGCTCTACTTCCACAGTCAGAGACAGTATGCTTCTGAATACCAGTTGCTGGAAACTGCAGGAGGGGAGAGTGCTCTTGTGCTTAGGCTCTGCTTGCAGGGTTCCCATGGGCATCTAGTTGGCCACTGTGAGAACAGGATGCTGGACTACATGGGTCATTGGCCTAATCCAGCAGCCTCTACTTATGCTCTTATGTTCTTTACTGCAAGTCCAATTGCCATGGCTGCGCACCCACTATACATTTAAAGCACATTATTTCCCACCAAAATCCTGGGAACTTTGGTTTGCCCGTCACAAAGCTACGATTCCCAGCATCCTTAACAAACTACAGTTCCCAGGATTCTTTTGGGGGAAACCATGTGCTTGAAATATGCATTAAAAGTGCTTTAAATGTGTGATGTGTACACAGAGTCAAAAACTTTACATCAAAAACTAAAGAATAGGATTGTCTTGTGAATACTTTTGCATGGAGTGTCCACTCAGATTTAAAGAAAAACAACAGGAGTTGTAACATGCAATTCAAGGAGGCAAATTGTTTTGCAATCCTTAGCTCAATAAGTCAAGAAAACAATAAATTGCCAGTGTAATGGCTGTTTAACATGTATTTAATATTGGAATGGTTTACAGTCTAATCATCTGATTTTAAACACATTTCTCTGGAACTTCCATTGATTTCAGTGGGACTTCCTTCTAAGAAAATCTGCAGTACAAATAATATTAACAAGACAAAGGTATAGGAAGAGAACAAGGTTTGATAAAAGTGAAGACAGAATTGGAGCATGTTAACTGGTAGCAGAGGGAGCAGGAAAAATGAAGCTTGAGTGGTCTGTGAAAGACTTACCAAAAGAAGCCCTTGCAGTAAGTGAAATGTTTTACAGTCCTGAAGTTTAAACATGTTCATTGTTTGTAGAAGCATGAACTGAAATGCCTTGTAGATTATGGTTGTGCTGTACAATTTCATGAATGCCAGACAGACAACCCTTGTCTTGCAAGATGACATTCAAATTTTTACTTGCAGAAAGGAGGATTCTGTCTTCCACAGGCAGTTTGGTTTATTGTACATGTTAAGAATTGATGTGATCTGTTAACTTCTTGATGGTGGTGTCACGTTTCTCTGTCATTATTGGTCTCTCTCTTTTTATCTTGTACCAGGTCATACATACCAATTTATATGGACAGTGAAAACCACACCAGATTGACACATTTCCACTTCCATCCTTTCTCAACTCTCCCAGAGATGCAGCTGTTGATTTTCTGAGCTTTTCTGCTTTTTTTTTTTTTTTTTATATAGTTTTTATTCAAATTTTTCCAAAAAACAAACAAAACAAAGTAAGAAAAAACATAACAATACTACAACAAAAAATAAAAATAAAATGGTTGACTTCCGATTTGTCACAGATCAGCTATAAGTATATAATATACATCAAACCTGTCCCTTAATATGTACATACAGAATCCCTTTTCTCCATAAGCTGTCTTAATTAATCATCAAATCCCAGTATCATCATTTTATTTTGATCTTTCGACAAAAAGTCTAAGAGAGGCTTCCAATCCTTAAGGAATGTATCTGTCGATTTTTCTCTAAGTAAACACGTCAATTTATCCATTTCTACTAAGTCCATTAATTTCAGTAGCCATTCTTCCATTGTTGGTATTGATTCCATTTTCCACTTTTGTGCATATAATAATCTTGCTGCCGTAATCATATATAATAATATTCTTCCATATTTCTTTTCTATTTGTTTATCCATAAAACCCAGTAAAAAAAATTCTGGTTTTGACTGAATATTTATCTTTAAAATTTTTTGCATCTTCCTACCTATCTGTGCCCAGAATAATTTCGCCTTTTTACATGACCACCACATATGATAAAAAGATCCTTCTTGTTGTTTACATTTCCAACAAACATTAGAGACATTACTATACATTTTTGACAGCTTTTCTGGAGTCATGTACCAACGGTACATCATTTTATAAAAATTTTCTTTAAGATTATAACATAATGTAAATTTCAAGCCTTTTTTCCACATATTTTCCCATTGATCCATTTGTATGTTATGACCAAAATTTTTTGCCCACTTTACCATGCACTCTTTTACTTGTTCTTCCTCCATATCCATTTTCAATAAAAGTTTATACATTTTTGCAATTATGTTTTCATCATTTGTATACAAACCTATTTCAAAATCAGATTTACTTATTTCAAACCCATACATTTTCTTGTCCATTTTATATCTTTCTAACAATTGTAAATAGGCAAACCAATGAAAACTATATCCTTCCTTTATCAATTGTTCTCTCTCTTTCATTGTGTATTCTCCATGTACATTTTCTAATAGTTCTTGATAAGTTAACCATTTCTCTTTTCCAGACATTTCTCTTCTATAAAACGCTTCTTGACTTGAGACACATAATGGTATTTTCGAATAAAACCTTGGTTTGTATCTATTCCATATTTTCAACAGAGAACGTCTTATAAAATGATTGTTAAAGTCTACGTTTACTTTTACTTTGTCATACCATAGATATCCATGCCATCCCCACTTCAGATTGTGGCCCTCCAAATCCAATAGTCTTTTATTCCTCAATAAGATCCATTCCTTTATCCAGACTAAACAGCAGGCAGCAAAATAAAGTCTCAAATTTGGTAATCCCAGTCCTCCTCTTTCTTTAGCGTCTTGAAGTAATTTAAATTTAACTCTTGGTTTTTTTCCTTGCCATACAAATTTAGAAATATCTTTTTGCCATTGTTTAAAAGGTAAATCAGAGGATATTACAGGTATTGTTTGAAACAAAAACATCATTCTCGGTAATACATTCATTTTTATCACAGATATTCTACCCATTAATGACAGTTGTAGTTTATCCCATCTTAGCAAGTCTTTCTTAATCTCTGTCCATAATTTTTCGTAATTATTATGAAACAGCTTTGAGTTTTTATTTGTCATGATGATGCCTAGATATTTCAACTTTTTTTCTATTGTAAAATCTGTCTTGTCCATTAACTCTTTCTGTTCCCTTAAAGTTAAATTTTTCACCAACATCTTTGTTTTTTGATTGTTGATCTTAAATCCTGCTAACGGTCCAAATTCTTTTAATTTGTCCATCAATATATGAATTCCTTCCAAAGGGTTTTCTAGTACAATTATCAAATCATCAGCAAATGCTCTCAATTTATATTCTTCTTTTTTTATTTTTAATCCCGAAATCCTTTTATCTTGCCTTATATCTCTAAGCAGCACTTCTAAAACCAGAATAAATAAAAGGGGAGATAATGGACATCCCTGTCTTGTACCCTTTTGTATTTCACATGAATCCGTTAAGTCTCCATTAACAATTATCTGGGCCTTCTGTGATGTATAAATCGATCTGATCCATTTTATAAAGTTGTCTCCAAAATCCATTTGCTCCAAAACCTGGAACATAAATTTCCAATTCAAATTATCAAATGCTTTTTCAGCATCTAAAAAAATCAAAGCTGCTTGTTTATCATTTCGTTGTTCTAAATATTCCAACACATTCAAAACATTCCTGACGTTGTCACGTAATTGTCTTTTAGGTAAAAACCCTGATTGATCTTCCTGAATAAATTGTTGCAATATTATTTTCAATCTTTCAGCCAAAATCATTGTAAAAATTTTATAGTCATTATTCAGTAGAGATATTGGCCGATAATTTTTTGTTTTAGTTAAATCTTGGTCCTCTTTAGGTATTAATGTTATATTAGCATTTTTCCAACTATCCGGTATCTTTCCCTCTTGCAAAATAGAATTCATTGTAGACTGTAAGGGTAGCAAGAGTTCTTCCTCCAAACATTTATAATACATTGCAGATAGCCCATCTGGTCCTGGCGCCTTTCCTAATTTAATTTTATTTATAGCTTCAGATATCTCTCTTGACGTAATAGGGCCATTAATAACTTGTCTCTGAAAATCTGTAATTTTCGGCAAATTCTGTTTAGATAAATACTCTTCTATTTTTTCAGATGGAATTTCTTGACACTTATACAATGTTGAGTAATATTGATGAAAAATCTTTTTGATTTTTACATTATCTGTCAGCGTCTCATCTCCTTCTTGTATCTTTAAAATAATATTTTTTTGACGTTCTTTTCTTAATTTATATGCTAACCATTTCCCAGGTTTATTTGCAAATTCAAAAGTCCTTTGTTTAGCAAAATTTAATTTCCTTTCAATTTCTCTAACTGTCAACATTGATACTTGCTTCTGTAACATTTTAATTTGATTTACAATAGAAACTTTAGCTGGATTCTTTTTCAATTCTTCCTCTTTTTGTTTTATTTCTTCCAAAATTAATTGCATTTTCTGTTGTTTCTTTTTTTTAAATTCAGAATTACATTTAATAAAGTATCCCCTCATAAATGCCTTACTAGTATCCCAAACAATATTTTCACTTGTTCCTTTATATAAATTATATTCAAAGAACTCCTTTAATTTCTTCTTACATTCTTGTACTACTTTATCATTCTGTAATAAAGATTCATTTAGTCTCCATCTAAATCCAAGATTTTTTTTTTTTAAAGTTAATATCACAGGATTGTGGTCCGAAAAAGTTTTTGGTAATATATCCATTTTAAAAATATCCTTCGCTAAAATTTTTGACATCCAAATCATATCAATCCTCGAAAATGTTTTATGTCTTTCTGAAAAATAAGTAAATTCCTTTGCATTATCATTTATATATCTCCAGGTATCCACCAATTCTAAATGTTCCATGAGTTCAAAACAAATCTTCGGTAATTTACCTTGTGTCTCTTTGATATTTTTTTCAGAAAGCCTATCAATTTTTGGTGAGATTACCCCATTCCAGTCACCCATGACACACCAATGCTCATATGAAAACTCTGACAATTTTTCCATAAGTCCTGTATAAAACCTTGTTTTATCTTCATTGGGGGCATAAATACCCACTATCAAAATGTTTGTACCTTGTAAAGTAATTTCAACCCCCACAAATCTACCACTATCGTCCAATAATACCAATTTAGGAAGCAATTGTGGGTTAATATAGAGAACAACTCCATTTTTTTTTTTTGGTCCAGCTGAAATAAATTCTTCACCCAAATTTTTACAAATCAAATATTTGGAATCTTTCTTCTGAATATGAGTTTCTTGTAGACAAATTATATCCAATTTTAATTTTTTCAAATAATGAAACACTTTCTTTCTCTTCTGCGCCGTGTTGGCTCCATTTATATTCCAAGTTAGGTATTTGTAATCCATCATTAAGCGTGTATTTTAAAATTTGCCTGATGCTCCTTTTGATCCATCATCTTCCTTCCCCTCCTCTGCATATCCTTGTTGACTTTGTTTCCCAGGAACTATATCCATATCTTTGAATTTATCTTCTTCCATATCTTTTGAAGCTTTTCTCAAGAAGTCCCTTGCTTTTTGAACAGTATTCAGTCTGTATTTCTGTTGTCTGAATGTAAAAATCACTCCTTCTGGAACGTCCCACCTAAATTGAATTTTGCATTGCTTAAGTTTTTCTGTAAGGAAAGCATATTCTTTTCTCTTACGTAAAAGTCTAATAGGAATTTCCTTCATCACCAGTATTTCCTTACCATCAATTTTAAAGGTATATTTAAAGTGTTGCTGTAAAACCATATCTCTGGTCGTCTTCTTTACGAAATGAACAAGCACATCTCTTGGAATTTTTTTCATTGTTGCATATCTGGAGTTAATTCTATAAACTTTGTCTATTTCAAATTCCATCCTATCTTCATTCAAGTCCAGAAATTTTACTAAAGCATTAACAATTTTATCTCTAATGTCTTCACCTGTTTCCTCAGGGATTGCACGGAATCTCAAACAATGCTCTTTATTTCTCATTTCAGTCACAGCTAAATAGTTCAAATTTTTTTCTAGTTCCAGATTTAGTATATCTGTTCTATTCTCCAAGGTTTGTACCTTTTCTTTAGTATTTTTTGCATCTTCCTTTATTTGCCCAATTGTCCCTTTAATCTCATCCACTTGTGTTTTAATATAGTCTTTTATATCTGTCAATTCAGTTTTCATTTCCTGTTTCATTTCCTGTTTTATAGCATTAATCCCTTCCATTATTTTTTGAAACATTTCTGGGGGTATATCCTCTTCCTGTGTATCAATAGAACCTCTTCGCCCCTGGGCCTTGGTTGTTTTTTTAGTTGTCATTTTCAAAAAGAGGCCTTTAATTTCTAATATTAATCACTGTTTCAGAACCTAAGGGCAGTCTATTTCTTTTCTTTTTTTCCCTCCACCAAAAAGAAGAGTTAATATTCCAGGCCTATTATTGAAATCCAGCCAGCACAACACAGTCCTTATCTGCTTCCAAGAATGCAAAACAATTCTGGTTGCCAAGACTAAACAATTAGTAGCATATACGAGCAGCGGATTCATCCAACAAGAAATAGTCCAAAGAGAAAAATAGTCCAAAATATAATAATTACCTCTCATCCGTTTTTAAACTTTAAAAGTCCAAATTCAAGCCAGCTTTTTGTCGTAAAAAAAGTATATAAGTTGTTTATATTTTCTTTCTTCCTTAATTATATTTAAAAGAGAAAAAGTATGACTCACCCAGGTTTCTCAATTGCTGATTCATAAACAAATCCCTTTTATTGCAGTAATTTAAGCCGAATGATAAGGTTTAGGCAGAAGTGGGCTCGCTGGTTAAGAACGTTTTTTTTTGAGAGAAGAAAAAACGCTTCGCTTTATTCCAGTTCAGCTTGCGTGGAATTCCTGACTCCGTCTTCAGCCGATCGGCTTGCCTTCTTATCTCAGGAATTTCCTGATCAATTCCAGCCGCCGACAGCTCAACGAAGTCTTGTGGAAGATCTGATCGGTTCTCCTATACCTTGGAGAACATTTAAGCCAGTCCAAGATTCCTCTTGGCTGGCTTTTAACCTGAAAAAAGCTTCCTCTGAGGCAGAGCTCCCTCAGAGACAACCACCAGCCAGCACCACTTCCCGGAAGTCGCTTTTCTGCTTTTTTATCTACTCAACCTTTTGGGGAACTCTGCTGTTGTGCTCATTGTCCATGCAGAGTGCACCCTCCCCACTCCCATGTATTTCTTTTGGCTAATCTGGCAGTTCTGAAGATTGCTTACTCTTGTGTCATTGCCCCACTCACTCTGGTCAATCTTCTATCTGTGCAAAAAGTCTCCAACTCTTTGGCAGGATGTGGCACACAAATGTTCTTCTTTATCTTCTTGGGAGGTGGAGACTGTGTTCTGTTATCTGTTATGGCATATTACCACTATGTGGCAATCTGTCACCCGCTGCACTACACTGGCATTATGAGCTGGAGAATGTGCGTGAGTCCTGCAGCTGGGACATTGGCCATGAGTTGCTTGTTTGGCATTCAGCTCTCTATCCTGATATTGCACCTTCCATTCTGCAGCAATGATGAGATCAATAACTTTTTCTGTGACTTTGCTGCGGTCCTGAAACTAGCATGTAATGACACCCATATCCATCAGACTAATTGTCATATAGCTCTAACAGTTGGGAAGTTTTTCCTGATGTTCGCTCGAAATCTGGCTTCCTGCAACTTTTGCCTATTATTCCGTGTCCTACACTCTGGGATGATCGAGAGTTGTCTCTGTGGTTTACACCTTTGTCACTCACTTCTGTATTGAATCCCTTGATCTATTGCATGAGGAACAAAGAGTTAAAGAGCGCACTGAGCAAAACACTGAAAAAGAAAGTGCTGTGCCAATGATAGCCTTGGACATACCAACTAGTGTTGCACTGTTGTGGGAATGCACAATAACAGCAGCCAAATGCATATCAGCTTTTATGTGATTGAGGGCTTATTCACACATGAACATAAATCACGAAATATTTTGTTACTCAGCCACTCAGCACTTGGTGACTCAGAGGCTGAATGTGTCCACTGCCTCTATTGCAAATTACTGCATTTGAGGTGTCATGATAGTTCTGCCTATAGAGGTTGACCTGTGATTTGTGGAGTCTGTTTTACATGTGGAAGTCAACATTTCATGTTGCAATAATCAACATGGTATATTTACAAAGATGTGTCTGCTTGAAGCAGACAATGGACAGCTTCTCCTCTTTGCTTGTTGACACTTAATGGAACTGAAACACTAACATGAATGAGAAACTGAACTCACGCTTGAAAATCAACCATCTAATAATAGAACAGATGATGCCACCTAGTGATGGACAGAAGGGCCAGTGCATATATACATCCAGGAACTGGCATAAAGAATGTAAGTGTCTGCTGAATTTAGTGGTCTTAATCGCAATGAGTTTCCATGAGACTTAGGGCTAATTCACATTTTTATGCAGTGATGTACACTGGGATTTCAATGCTTTTAAAGTTCAAAATTGTTTGAAAATCAACATTATCCACTTTTGACAAAATATCATACACATCCCCATGGGTAGGATGGAGAACATCTAAATCTGAAAGACAGATTGAATTGGCCTCCTTCAGAGAAATGCTGAGGCTGGAAGACAATGAATGTGGGCTCTGCCTCCTTTTCTGTTACCCACTCTGAGCCTCAGCTTCAACTCTTTCTCAGCCTTTCACCCACTGATGCTGTGAAGGAAACCACTAGCAGCTGCTCTCTCTTTCCAACCTGCCCAAGGGCATCCTCACTGAAAAGAGGCATTAAACAGCTAATATTCAGTGTCCTGAAAGGGAAGCAAATATTTGATTTATTGCATTATTACTGCCAGGGAGGAGAGAGGTCTTTTGTCTCAGGTGCAAAAACAAAAACAACTGGTCATGGGGTAAAGGTAAAGGTAAAGGTGTCCCCGCACTTATAGTGCAAGTCGTTTCCGACTCTTAGGGAGACATCTTGCGACATTTACTAGGCAGACCGTATATAGGGGGTAGGATTGCCAGTTCCTTCCCCGGCCTTTCTTTACCCCCCAGCATATGCCGGGTACTCATTTTACTGACCACGGATGGATGGAAGGCTGAGTGGACCTCGACCCCTTTTACCAGAGATTTGACTTCCTTCTTCTGTTGGAATCGAACTCCGGCTGTGAGCAGAGCTTCAGCTGCGTTACCGCTGCTTACCACTCTGTGCCACGATACTGTGCACTTTTACTGAACAGGGGGCACTATTTACTGCTCCATCTCAGGCAGTAAAATGTCTTGGGCTGGCCCTGGAGTAAGCTTCCTGAAAGGACTGGGCCCCAGGTAGTTACCCTGCTTCTTCTTCCTTCTGTCAGACTCTCCCTACAAAATGCATGAAGACTAGAAGGACAGTGTAAAGTCATTTTAGAGATCCTATACAGAGTCACCAATCTTTTTGGGTGCATGGGCAATGGTCACACTTGGAATTTTGAAAGAGTGCCGTGGACACAACCCTCTTCTGGCTGTTTTTCTCCTCCCCTGCCCTAGGTCAGTCTCCCCCCCCCCCAAGACAGACCTCCCTCAGCTCAATGTACCTTTTGAGGTAGGAAAAGGTAACCGCTCTCGTCACCTCATGACATAGGGGCAGTGATTGGGGAGGCAGGGCTTAGAGGCTTAATGGGCACCACAGAAAGTCTTGAATGGCATCATTGAGCCCACAGACACCATGTTGGCAACCACAGCTCCCTGAGTTCTGGATGCTCCCTTTTCTTGCTTCAGGCCTGCAACTGGTGCAGCAACAGCAAGTTGTATAGCACATTTAAGTCAATTAAAGCATTCATTTTAGTTTATTATACAAATTCATCTTAAGCTTTCACACATTTGTTTTTCTAGCAAGTCTCCTGAGCCTTTTAACACACGTATGGCAAGCATAACTCCAGCAGGTGGAGTTTTTTGTGACATGCACATACAATAATGAGGAAACCTTTGCCTGCTCAATTCTTTTTCATATGCATTTTAAAAAGTTTTTTATAGTAGCTATGAATATAGGAAGTCTATGGTTAAAATCTCATCATAGTCATGAACATCAGGTAGCCAGAAGCAGGCTCTAGCCTACATGTTCATTATGGGAACAATGGCCTGCCTTATAGGAGTGTTGTAAGGATTACTGAGATTTTGGGATTAAATAATTCTGAAGACTGTAAAATACTATATATGTGTTTAGTAATTAATACTCCTACAAAAAATCCAAGGGGAGGGGGCAAGATGACAATATCATTGCTGAAATGATCAGTAGTGAAATAGTTAGCATCACAGACAGCTAAAATGACACCTTTACTCAAAAGTTATACAAAGTATTTGTCAGTCAGCAATGGAATGTTGAGCTTCAGGATTCCAAGGTTCTTTCTTGACTCTGAGAGGGGAGTGCCATCCAGTACAATGGTTCTCTTTTTTATGCTGACTTTTATGGACTTCCAAGGATTCTTTATGGGTATTTTTTAAAGAAGTAATTAGATCCCTAATCATGGCTGAAAAAAAATATGTGATTGTGGAATACAAACTGGGAAATATTTGCTTAGAGAATTCAGAACAAAATGTACCAGTCTTAGAGAAACTGCTCTTTGAATGTAGGAGACTTTTAAACAATGTAGGCCTTTTTTTAATGGAGAGATTAATGAAAAAATGAAAATGCACTGCCTTCATTTCGATTCCAACTTATGGCAACCCTATGAATGAGGTTTTCATGGTAAGTGGTATTCAGAGGTGGTTTACCATTGCCTTCCTCTGAGGCTGAGAGGCAGTGACTGGCGCAAGGTCACCCAGTGAGCTTCATGGCTATGTGGGGATTCGAACCCTGGTCTCTCAGGTCATAGTCCAACACACTAACCACTAAGCCACACTGGCTCTCAGAGAATAGTTTAATTTAATTTAATGGTGCTTAAGTGATCAAATCTTTAAATAAAAGCCCATCTACTCATACAATACTCTATAAGAACCACCAAAGAATATTTTACCTTACAGACACTTGTGGCTTTTATGCAAGAAAGGATTAATTGTGTGTAGGAGACAAGAGTGAGACATCCCATAAAAGTTAACTATTCCTTATCTGGCAGTGTGGCTATAGCACAAGCATAGGAAGCCAAAGGACTGTAGATCTGTCCTGCCCCCCAAAAAGCACATTTATCCAAGCCATGTCTTCTCTACTAAATCAATGTGTCATTAAAAAGAAGGAAAGAAGTTGTGAGAAACAAAGGTGTTCCATGTGATGTTCCTATATTAATGTATATATGGTAAGTGTTGTTGTTTTAGAAGATACATGGTAAGTGGAGTGAAAGAGGGGGAGTGAATGGGCAGTAGAATGCGAGATGATTGGCTGAGTGTTTAAAATGGCTGAATGTATAAAAGGAAGAGTGAGAGTGGAATAGGGGGGAGAAGAGAAAGAGTGGATTGCTTGGTGGGGTTTAGAGAGTTGTTTACCAGGAGGGAGGTGGAGTTCGGATTAGTATTGAGTAAAACCATATGCTTATGTGCCTTAAGAAGAAATCTTGTTAATCTTGTTAGCTTTGTTATCTGTAATAAATACTTAATTTGGTTTACCAAAGGCCTGATCCTTGGCTGGGGTTTCACAGACCAGAAGGGAGGGTAAGGTAATGACCAAGGCTGAAGGGGAACTGTAACAAATGGTGGCAGCGGTGAAGAGAATAACAATACCAGTATTCAGAGTCTCTGGGAATACTAGTATTGGGACGTTACTGGTGGTTGCCTAGCAGGGGGATCTGTTGAGATCTGTGCTAGAGCGGGGAGAGAAATCATAAGAGAGAGCGGTCCGGACTGGTGGAGTCCCTGGTGGTGCCTAGAGACAGGCAGTAACCACGAGCAGGTAGAAACCTGACAGGGAGAGCCAGGGAAGGACGCCTCACATGTGGTGTCAGTAGCGGTGGGATACGAACAACAGAGAATCCAGATACGAATACTAGAGAATCCAGAACAGTGGTGTGGCAAACAGAAATAACAAAACAAGATTTCTTGTGAGAGTGACTGGCAAAGAGTGTGTGGCAAAGAGTGAGTGAACTCAAACACCATGGCTGAATACATAAAAATGAAAAGAGAGGAGCTGGTGGAGAAGTGCATAACATTCAATTTACCTCACGAGGGTAAAGGGGTAGATGAATTGAGGTTAGCACTTATAGGATTTGCTACTGCCCAGCAAAAACAACCTGTCAGGGAAGAGACCCCAGAAGGATATTTAAGCAATCCCGCTTATATAGAGTACTTGAGAGAGAAGTTAAGATGGGAGGCTGAGGAAAAAGACAAGCAGAGGGAGTTGGAAGCTGAGAGATTGAAGATGGAAGCTGAGAGATTGAAGATGGAAGCTGAGAGATTGAGGATGGAAGGTGCAGAGAAGGAAAATCAGAGGGAGTTGGAAATTGAGAGAATGAGATTGGGGTTTGAGGAGAGGGAGAAGCAACGAGCATTGGATGCTGAATTACAAGTAGAAAAGTTAAAATTTGATAGAGAGAAATTTCACTCTGAGGAGACAAGGAAAGACAGAGATGGAGCAAAAATAAAAATTACTCCAAAGGACTTTGCTGTCTATGAGCCTGGTCAAGATCCTCAAATTTACCTCAGCACCTTTGAAAAAGCAGCTCAGTTGTGGGGGCTACCTGAAGATAAATACATGCAGTATTTATCAAACCTGATTAAAGGGGAATTGGCTGAGGTATACCAATATTTCCCCTCAGACAGGCCCGTCACCTATGCTGAATTCAAAGAAGCAGTGTTTAAAAGATTCAGACTGGGGCCTGATTATTTTAGAAAGCTTTTCAGAAACTGCCAGATACAGACAGGGAGGTCTTTTGTGGAACTGGGAGCAAAGTTGATGGATATATTTGGAAAGTGGATGAGTAGTGCCAAAGCTCAGTCAGTGGAAGAGGTGAAAAGCCTCATGATACTGGATCAATTATACCATCAGTTACCACCAGAAATAAGGCTCCTGGTCAAAGACCGTTCCCCTACATCAGTGCAGGAGGCCGCAGAGATGGCGGATCACTTTGCCTCCAATAGAACTGGCTGGGTGGGGAAAACATCAAGAGAGTTTAAACCCAGACCATATAGTGCTGGCAGAAGGGATGTGGTACCACAGCGAGTGAGTCCTCCAGTAAAATCTGAAGGGCACAGGACACCCCAGAGTGGATCTGTGTACCCTAAAAGTGAGGAGAAATTATGCTACAAATGTGGTAGACCAGGGCACCTACGTTTTCAATGTGAGGTTGCCAACCCCATTAGTAATCCTGCTCAGACAAGGGCAGTGAAAACAGAGCCCAAGGCTTTAGAAACAGCGAAAAAGGTTCAGTTCTGCCAGATAAACTGGACAGAAGTAACAGACCTTGATTCAAGTCTGAGAGAGGAAGTGAGTGTACAAGGGGCAAATTATTGGGCATTGCTTGATACTGGTGCCGCTCAGACATTACTGAGGCCAGATTTAATAAAATCTGAGGTAATATTACCTCAGGAAACTGTGACTATCCAAGGAGTGAGGGGTCAACCAGAAAGTTTGCCTGTGGCCCTGGTGGAAATGACTTGGAGAGGCCGAGAGGGCCGATATAAAGTAGGCATTAATGCCCAGCAACAAGAACCAGTAATACTGGGAAGGGGTGTAATGGGCGCCCAAGGAAAGATCTATGTAGTGACCAGACAGCAAATTGGCAGAGAAAAAGAAGCCATATTAAGGGGGGCTGAAACAAACAGGGTGGAATCTGTTTGCGAGCCTCAGGTCACCATAGCAACCACTAGCAGGCCTGCTGAAGAAGACAAACTGTATCAAGTGGTCTCTGGGGAAGAAGCAGATCAATTCAGGGAAGAGCTGCATAACGATACCAGTTTGAATCAAATAAAGGAACAGGCTCTGGCCCAACAGATTCCTTTCACTGACAAACTGAGGAATCAAGTTGTGTGTGAGAATGGGATTTTATATAGACTGTGGATGCCTGCTGAGAGAAAGGATGAATGTGAACCAGTGAAACAAATGATGGAGGTGGTGAAAGAGAATTTGAGTCATGCACAGGAGAAGCAAAGTTACTGGTATGACAGAACAGCCAGAGAACGTGTGTATGATGTGGGAGATATGGTTCATACCCAGGAAACATGACAAATTACAGGCTAACTGGGAAGGACCATATACCATCAGAGAAAGGCTTGACACAGTGACATATGTAATCACCACAGACCAATTAAACAAAAGCAAAGTGGTTCATGTAAATATGTTAAAGCCTTACCATACCAGGGATGCAAAGGTGTTGCAAGTTACCTTATTCCCTGAGGGAAGTGGGCCTGAACTTCCAGATTTGGTACAGGAAAGCAAAGACAAAGGAGGGGTAGATCAAGTGGAATGGTCAGAGGAGGTAGAGGAGGAAGTAAAAGAAGAGATTCTGAGAGTTTTGAAAACCTATAGGAATCTCTTTAGCAACAAACCTGGCCGAACAAGTATAGTTATACATTCCATTGATACTGGAGATCATGCCCCAATCAGATCTGTTCCGTACCGTGTGAATGGGAAAGTTTTGAATGAGATCAAAAAGGAGGTGGAAGATATGCTGGAATTAGGAGTGATCAGGGAATCCATCAGTCCCTGGGCCTCAAGTATTGTCCTGGTTCCGAAAAAAGATGGAACGACAAGGTTTTGCATTGATTATCGGCTAATCAATAAAATTACTGTCCCAGATGTGTATCCTATGCCTAGGGTAGACGCTATGTTAGAGTTATTGGGGGCAGCAACCATTATCTCTACACTAGATCTCTGTAAAGGATTTTGGCAAATGGAACTAGACGAGCAATCCAGAGCCAAAACTGCCTTCAGTACACCAGATGGGTTATATGAGTTTGTGACCTTACCCATGGGACTAAGGAACTCACCAAGTTCATTTCAGAGGCTAATCAATACTGTGTTGCGAGGCATGTCAGATTTTGCAGTGGCCTATATCGATGACGTGGCCATTTTTAGCAAGTTGGTGCCTGAGCATGTCCAACACCTGACAACAGTATTGGAGGCCTTAAGAAAAGCAGGCCTCACAATAAAAGCTAAGAAATGCCAGTTTGGACTAAAGGAAGTAATCTATTTAGGACATAAGGTGGGGAGTGGGAAAATCACCCCCTTATGGAGCAAGGTGGAGGCAATACAAGCGTGGCCGAACCCCTTAACCAAAAAACAAGTAAGGGCATTTCTGGGTGTGGCTGGATTTTATAGGAAGTTTGTGAGAAATTTTGGGGAAATAGCAACCCCCTTGCATGAATTAACAAAGAAGAAGTGTTCTGAGCGTGTGGTATGGACGGATGAATGTCAGAAGGCTTTTGATCTACTGAAGCAAGCCTTGTGCCAAGGACCCATATTAATAGCACCAGACTATGAGAAACCATTCATCGTGGCTACAGATGTGTCGGACCTCGCGCTTTGAGTTGTCTTGCTACAGGAGAGAGAAGGCACCAGACATCCAGTGGCGTATCTGAGTCGCAAGCTGACGCCGAGGGAGAAAAACTATTCGTCGGTCCAGAAGGAGTGTCTAGCGGTCGTGTGGGGACTGAACAAGTTGCGCCCATACGTGTGGGGACGAAGATTCACAGTGACTATGGATCATCGGGCCTTGTTATGGTTGCAGACTATGAAAAACCATAACACTATGCTGCAGAGGTGGTCCTGGGCCCTACAGGACTATCAAGTGGACTTCCAGTTCATCAAAGGCAAGGACAATGTACTGGCCGATGGACTTTCCAGGCAAGTGGCTGGGACTGCAGTGACGTGACCAGACAGAGGAACAAAGAAAGACATTTTCCCCATAGAGACTTTTATTTGTTAACGCGACGTATAAATCCTGGAACAGGAATAATACTCTGCTGTTGTTTAAGGGGGGGGAAATGTGATGTTCCTATATTAATGTATATATGGTAAGTGTTGTTGTTTTAGAAGATACATGGTAAGTGGAGTGAAAGAGGGGGAGTGAATGGGCAGTAGAATGCGAGATGATTGGCTGAGTGTTTAAAATGGCTGAATGTATAAAAGGAAGAGTGAGAGTGGAATAGGGGGGAGAAGAGAAAGAGTGGATTGCTTGGTGGGGTTTAGAGAGTTGTTTACCAGGAGGGAGGTGGAGTTCGGATTAGTATTGAGTAAAACCATATGCTTATGTGCCTTAAGAAGAAATCTTGTTAATCTTGTTAGCTTTGTTATCTGTAATAAATACTTAATTTGGTTTACCAAAGGGCTGATCCTTGGCTGGGGTTTCACAGACCAGAAGGGAGGGTAAGGTAATGACCAAGGCTGAAGGGGAACTGTAACAAATGGTGGCAGCGGTGAAGAGAATAACAATACCAGTATTCAGAGTCTCTGGGAATACTAGTATTGGGACGTTACTGGTGGTTGCCTAGCAGGGGGATCTGTTGAGATCTGTGCTAGAGCGGGGAGAGAAATCATAAGAGAGAGCGGTCCGGACTGGTGGAGTCCCTGGTGGTGCCTAGAGACAGGCAGTAACCACGAGCAGGTAGGAACCTGACAGGGAGAGCCAGGGAAGGACGCATCACATTCCACAGTTTACTTTGGGACTGCATGAGACATGTAATGCCCCAGCTATGCTGAAGCACGTTGCACATGTGTCCATAACTGTGACATCCTTCTTGGTTGATGGTATCAACTTTACTATGAAGCCTGACCACTCATGAGGGAGCCAGTTCACATAATACAGTATATTAATTAATTAATTTATTTTATTTATTATTTCATTTGTATCCAGCCCTTCCTCCCAGCAGGATCCCAGGGTGGCAAACAAAGCGCTAAAAACACTTCAAAACATCATAAAAACAGATCCCAAAATACATTAACACAAAACAGCATTAAAAACATTTTAAAAAACAACTTTAAAAAAGGGTTAAAAACATTATTAAAAAACATATTAAGCAATTCTAACACAGACGCAGACTGGGATAGGTCTCAACCTAAAAGGCTTGTTGAAAGAGGAAAGTCTTCAAAAGGCGCCGAAAGGATAGCAGAGATGGAGCCTGCCTAATATTCAAAGGGAGGGTACTTCAGGGTACTCACACAGCACTGCTTGGAGAATAGCTGTATGTTTGCCTCACTTCCCTGACTAGTGAGAAGTTCCAGGGATGCAGCACTTTACTCAGATTTGCTTTCCTTTGGAAGGAGTTCACTGGAGGGTTATGGCATTTTTAAATATTTGAGTTTGTTTTTTTACAAATATACAGGTTGAGCATAGGTAGAGGGACAGCTCAAACATTTCAACAGACAGCCGCATTTAATGTCCCATACCAGATCTTCAAAAAAGGCAGCTCCCCAAAAGCACTTTGTAGACCTTGTTCTCTCCCTATCTCTTAGCCCCTCCAGACCTCCTTTTTATTGTGCATCAGTGTTGATTTATACCCATGATGGTATCCAGGCGGTTTATACACAATCTCACTTTCAATACTGTTTGCGTCTGCAAAAGTTTTGGAGCAGACATACTGTTTTGTTTTCAATCAGGGCATGTCTCATAGCTTCTTGCTGAAATCCTGCAACTTTTTATACCACAAATGTTTGGTGTGTTTGTGTGTGTCCTGTTTTTGTTGTGCTATAGTACAAGAGGAACTTCCAAACAGGAATAGTATAACAACAGAGGGGAAGCATCACAGAACAACAGATGAAGTAGAATGATATTTGGACGGTCTAGTTCTAGTATAAATCCATCACTGATGCACTATTATTGCATCAATGTTGCAGAATATACCCATAAAAAATACCAGTCTGGAGAAGCCCTTTCTTTTTATTTATTTATTTATTTATTATACTTGTATACCGCCCCATAGCCAAAGCAATCTGGGCAGTTTACAATAACTAAAAACAAATACAATTTAAGATACATCTTTTAAAACACAATTAAAAAATTTAAAACAATATAGAACACATGCTAAAATGCCTGGGAGAAGAGGAAAGTCTTGACCTGGCGCCGAAAAGATAACAGTGTTGGCACCAGGTGCACCTCATCAGGGAAATCATTCCATAATTTGGGGGCCACCACTGAGAAGGCCCTCTCTCTTGTTGCCATTCTCCAAGCTTCCCTCGGAGTAGGCACCCAGAGGAGGGCCTTTGATCTTGAACATAGTGTACAGGTGGGTTTGTATCGGGAGAGGGATTCCATCAGGTATTGTGGTCCCAAGCCATGTAAGGCTTTATAGGTCAAAACCAGCACCTTGAATCGGGCTCGGAAACAAAGGCAGCCAGTGCAAGCGGGCCAGAATCGGTTTTATATGTTCAGACCGTCTGGTCCCTGTTACCAATGTGGCCGCTGCATTTTGCACAAGCTGCAGTTTCCAAACCGTCTTCAATGCCAGCCCCACATAGAGTGCATTGCAGTAATCTAATTTAGAGGTTACCAGAGCATGGACAACTGAAGCCAGGTTATCCCTGTCCAGATAGGGACGTAGTTAGGCCACCAACTGAAGTTGGTAGAAGGCACTCCGTGCCACTGAGGCTACCTGAGCCTCAAGTGACAGAGATGATTCTAGGAGAACCCCCAAGCTATGAACCTGCTCCTTCAGGGGAAGTGCAACCCCATCCAGAACAGGTTGGACATCCACCATCCGGTCAGAAGAACCACCCACTAGCAGCATCTCAGTCTTGTCTGGATTGAGCCTCAGTTTATTAGCCCTCATCCAGTCCATTGTCACAGCCAGGCACCGGTTCAGCACTTTGACAGCCTCACCTGAAGAAGATGAAAAGGAGAAATAGAGCTGCGTGTCATCAGCATACTGATGGCAACACACTCCAAAGCTCCGGATGACCGCACCCAACGGTTTCATGTAGATGTTGAACGGCATAGGGGACAGAACTGACCCCTGCGGAACCCCATACTGGAGAGTCCAGGGTGCCGAGTAATGTTCCCCAAGCACCACTTTCTGGAGGCGACCTGCCACGTAGGAGCGGAACCACTGCAATGCAGTCCCTCCCACTCCCAACTCAGCCAGTCTTCCCAGAAGGATACCATGGTTGATGGTATTGAAAGCCTCTGAGAGATCAAGGAGAATCAACAGAGTCACACTCCCCCTGTCTCTCTCCCGACAAAGGTCATTATACAGGGCAACCAAGGCTGTTTCTGTGCCAAAACCAGGCCAGAAACCCAACTGAAATGGATCCAGATAATCGGTCTCATCCAAGAGTGTCTGGAGCTGGCCCGCAACCACTCGTTCAAGGACCTTGCCCAGGAATGGAACATTTTCTACCGGCCTATAGTTATTAAGATTTTCTGGGTCCAGGGAGGGTCACTTCAGGAGTGGTCTCACTACTGCCTCTTTCAGGCAGCCAGGGACCACCCCCTCTCACAGAGAGGCATTAATCACCTCCCTGGCCCAGCCGGCTGTTCCATCCCTGCTAGCTTTTATTAGCCAAGAAGGGCAAGGTTCCAGCACAGAAGTGGTTGCACGAACCTGTCCAAGCGCCTTGTCAATGTCCTCAATCTGCACCAACTGAAACTCATCCAAGAAATCGGGACAAGGCTGTGCTCTGGATACCACTGGAGTCTAAGTCCTGGCGGATGCTAAAGATTTTATCCTGGAAGTGCCTAGCAAATTCATTACAGCAGGCCTCAGATGGTTCTACCATGTCCCTGGGGCCAGAGTGTAATAGCCCCCGGACAATTCTGAAGAGCTCTGTGTTGGAAGTGGGGCAAGAGCAACTCCTGTTTTGTTCTTTTGTTTAAGCTCCAGAGGGAAGATAGGGCTAGGGTCCTTCAGATGGATAGGCTTTGTTTACCTTTTACCTGTGATGCTCTGACTGACTTCCTTCTGTCGCTAGACTGTGACACCTTTAGGGAAGCTTACCTGCCCCTCCTCCTTCTGCCCTTTCCACTCCTTTGTCCTCCAGCTGTACAGGAGAGAGGAGACTCCCTTTGTCTCTGCTCTCTCCAAGCATGGGGCTAACTCCTACACCTGGGCGTTATGCCTCCAACTTAGCTAGTTAGTTAGAACTAGGTTTGCCTTTTCTATTTACTATGTATTTCTATAAATAAAGTAGCTTTTCTTATTTTACTAAGTCTCCAGTCTCAGTGATGCTGTTGCAGGGTAAAAGCCTGCTTTCTTAGGCAAACACACACGCTGGCACACTCGCATTTCAGCATCTGCTGTTACTCTCTGCTGCTGTGGTGCTGCTTTTAAACAAAATTAAGCAACACAACTACACACAGCGCAACACTCTGTTACACTGAAAAATAACAAAGGCTTATACTGTTCCCCACTAACACCACACTTGCACCAACCCTTCTGGCTTGTGGGGGGATGCAATAAGGCTAACACATTTTCTTCAACTATCTCCTCCCCTTCTTGGGTTATCTACTTGTAGCTCCATAATGTGCCTGACAACTTTGCCACTGACTATTAAAGAACAGTTGCTGTCATTCTGGCCCTATTAACCTTCTCATGTTCAACCTCTACAAACTCACAACAACAACGTGACATTTGATAATAATGTCCATTCCACCTGTAGGAGATATTAATGTCAGAAGATTTAAGGAGACTCAAATAGTTGCCTGACAAAGGCCTTTAAGAGATGCATTTCAAATCATTTGGCAATTCTAAGCTCTTAGTAATCATTTTATTTCACACGTCTTAATATTACAGAGTAGACAAGGATGTGATCTTAGCTATTCATTCATTCATTCATTGGCGATCACTTGTGGCTGAGTAAGATTGTCTTCCAGGGTAAGGTCTTTAATTTGACTGTCCTTTCTTACTGTCAGAGATATTGCTTGAATTACTGAATTTAGTGTCTACACAATTAGTTTGGGACAAGCCGGGCCTGTACAAAAGGGACGGGCTCCACTTGAACCAGAATGGAACCAGACTGCTGGCACTTAAAATTAAAAAGGTAGCAGAGCAGCTTTTAAACTGACTGAGGGGGGAAACCCGACAGGAGCTGAGAAAGGTCCGGTTTGAAATAAACCTCCCCCCTGGGATAAAAACCAAAGAAATGATGAAATTTGAAAAGGGGTAGGCCTAGAAGTAGGCATTGTGAGAGCAGGGGCACAGGATATAAATTCAGAAGAGCAAAATTACCACAGGCCTAACCACAAGTGCCAAAGACACTTGAAGAGAGACACTGCTTACAAGTGCCTGTACGCTAATGCTAGGAGCCTCCGAACCAAGATGGGAGAACTGGAGTGCTTGGTCTTAGAGGAGAGCATTGATATAGTGAGCATAACGGAGACCTGGTGGAATGGAGAAAACCAGTGGGATACGGTTATCCCTGGATATAAACTATATCGGAAGGACAGGGAAGGACGTATTGGTGGCGGAGTCGCTCTATACGTGAAAGAAGGCATTGAATCCAGCAAGCTCGAAACCCCCAAAGAGGCAGACTCCTCCACAGAATCGTTGTGGGTGGTGATACCGTGCCCCAGGAGGGACTTAATACTGGGAATGATCTATCGTCCCCCTGATCAAAATGCTCAGGGAGACCTTGAGATGAGATATGAAATTGAGGAAGCATCCAAACTAGGAAATGTGGTAGTAATGGGTGACTTCAACTACCCGGACATAGACTGGCCGCATATGTGTTCCAGTCATGACAAAGAAACAAAGTTTCTAGATATTCTAAATGACTATTCCCTAGATCAGTTGGTCATGGAACCGACCAGAGGGACGGCAACCCTGGACTTAATCCTCAGTGGGGACCGGGACCTGGTGCGAGATGTAAGTGTTGTTGAACCGATTGGGAGCAGTGACCACAGTGCTATTAAATTAAACATACATGTAACTGGCCAATTGCCAAGAAAATCCAACACGGTCACATTTGACTTCAAAAGAGGAAACTTCACAAAAATGAGGGGATTGGTAAAAAGAAAGCTGAAAAACAAAGTCCAGAGGGTCACATCACTCGAAAATGCTTGGAAGTTGTTTAAAAACACTATATTAGAAGCTCAACTGGAGTGCATACCGCAGATCAGAAAAGGTACCGCCAGGGCCAAGAAGATGCCAGCATGGTTAATGAGCAAAGTCAAGGAAGCTCTTAGAGGCAAAAAGTCTTCCTTCAGAAAATGGAAGTCTTGTCCGAATGAAGAAAATAAAAAAGAACACAAACTCTGGCAAAAGAAATGCAAGAAGACAATAAGGGATGCTTAAAAAGAATTTGAGGAGCACATTGCTAAGAACATAAAAACCAACAACAAAAAATTATATGAATACATTCAAAGCAGGAGACCATCTAGGGAGACAATTGGACCCTTGGATGATAAGGGAGTCAAAGGTGTACTAAAGAACGATAAGGAGATGGCAGAGAAGCTAAATGAATTCTTTGCATCTGTCTTCACAGTGGAAGATATAGGGCAGATCCCTGAACCTGAACTAACATTTGCAGGAAGGGATTCTGAGGAACTGAGACAAATAGTGGTAACGAGAGAGGAAGTTCTAAGCTTAATGGACAATATAAAAACTGACAAATCACCGGGCCCGGATGGCATCCACCTGAGAGTTCTCAAAGAACTCAAAGGTGAAATTGCTGATCTGCTAACTAAAATATGTAACTTGTCCCTTGGGTCCTCCTCCGTGCCTGAGGACTGGAAAGTGGCAAATGTAACGCCAATCTTCAAAAAGGGATCCAGAGGGGATCCTGGAAATTACAGGCCAGTTAGCTTAACTTCTGTCCCTGGAAAACTATTATTAAAGCTAGATTAACTAAGCACATAGAAGAACAAGCCTTGCTGAAGCAGAGCCAGCATGGCTTCTGCAAGGGAAAGTCTTGTCTCAGTAACCTATTAGAATTCTTTGAGAGTGTCAACAAGCATATAGATAGAGGTGATCCAGTGGACATAGTGTACTTAGACTTTCAAAAAGCGTTTGACAAGGTACCTCACCAAAGGCTTCTGAGGAAGCTTAGCAGTCATGGAATAAGAGGAGAGGTCCTCTTGCGGATAAGGAATTTGTTAAGAAGCAGAAAGCAGAGAGTAGGAATCAACAGACAGTTCTCCCAATGGAGGGCTGTAGAAAGTGGAGTCCCTCAAGGATCGGTATTGGGACCTGTACTTTTCAACTTGTTCATTAATGACCTAGAATTAGGAGTGAGCAGTGAAGTGGCCAAGTTTGCTGATGACACTAAATTGTTCAGGGTTGTTAAAACAAAAAGGGATTGCGAAGAGCTCCAAAAAGACCTCTCCAAACTGAGTGAATGGGTGGAAAAATGGCAAATGCAATTCAATATAAACAAGTGTAAAATTATGCATATTGGAGCAAAAAGTCTTAATTTCACATATACGCTCATGGGGTCTGAACTGGCGGTGACCGACCAGGAGAGAGACCTCGGGGTTGTAGTGGACAGCACGATGAAAATGTCGATCCAGTGTGTGGCAGCTGTGAAAAAGGCAAATTCCATGCTAGCGATAATTAGGAAAGGTATTGAAAATAAAACAGCCGATATCATAATGCCGTTGTATAAATCTATGGTGCGGCCGCATTTGGAATACTGTGTACAGTTCTGGTCGCCTCATCTCAAAAAGGATATTATAGAGTTGGAAAAGGTTCAGAAGAGGGCAACCAGAATGATCAAGGGGATGGAGCGACTCCCTTACGAGGAAAGGTTGCAGCATTTGGGGCTTTTTAGTTTAGAGAAAAGGCGGGTCAGAGGAGACATGATAGAAGTGTATAAAATTATGCATGGCATTGAGAAAGTGGATAGAGAAAAGTTCTTCTCCCTCTCTCATAATACTAGAACTCGTGGACATTCAAAGAAGCTGAATGTTGGAGGATTCAGGACAGACAAAAGGAAGTACTTCTTTACTCAGCGCATAGTTAAACTATGGAATTTGCTCCCACAAGATGCAGTAATGGCCACCAGCTTGGATGGCTTTAAAAGAAGATTAGACAAATTCATGGAGGACAGGGCTATCAATGGCTACTAGCTATGATGGCTGTGCTGTGCCACCCTAGTCAGAGGCAGCATGCTTCTGAAAACCAGTTGCTGGAAGCCTCAGGAGGGGAGAGTGTTCTTGCACTCGGGTCCTGCTTGCGGGCTTCCCCCAGGCACCTGGTTGGCCACTGTGAGAACAGGATGCTGGACTAGATGGGCCACTGGCCTGATCCAGCAGGCTCTTCTTATGTTCTTATGTTCTTAATTCCTGCTGGTTCCAAACTGCTCGATAATGTAGATGGGATGCTATAATCAGGATTCACTGTCTCTTCTACTGCAGTTACAGAATTCTCAGTCTCTACAACTTAGCTTTTTGAAGTAGGAACTAATAGGAAGTTTTGGCTCTAATCAGCAGGAAATGAGAGGGAAGCAAGTTAGAATACTCTTCCAGAGCTTGGAAAAGTTACTTTTTTGAACTACAACTCCCATCAGCCCCAGCCAGCATGGCCACTGGATTGGGCTGATGGGAGTTGTAGTTCAAAAAAGTAACTTTTCCAAGCTCTGTACTATTCTCAGTGGCTAACATACAGTACTCCCCTTTCATGCTGATTATGTCATAGGATGCTGGAGACCCTTCTGGGACCTGGCTCCCAAAACAGTAAGGGATCTAAGACAACCTAAGACCTTAGACACCTACACCCCTGATCATCCCTACCTGGAGATGCTGGGATAGAACCTGAGAACTTCTACTAGGAAAGCGTGCATTCTGTCATGCAGGTACAGCCTTTCCCCTTTCTTTCTAAACCTGATTTAAATTTAATTGCATTTGTTGTAAACTTTGATAACCTGAGAGTTTTTAAACCCCAGACAGGATGTATCCTTTATTTAGGTAAGAGCTTTGCACAAATTCTGGACTGGATTGCTATTTGTAGTCCATAAGAATTTCTCTTCCTGCCTAGCCTTGCAAATGACATATGTCATTGTTACCCCCATTTTACAGGAAGAGTCCTGAGCCCAAAATAATATAACTTGCCTAAGGCCACCCAGAATCCATAGATAAATAGGTATTTGAACCCAGGTCTCACAGGTTTGGAGGCATATTGAACTGGTCATATTTTATGCCAGGGAAAGCCAATTTAATGCCCTCAAAGTGTTGCTGGACTGCAGCTCCCATCAGCCCCTGCCAGCCTGGCTAATTATCATGAATGGTGAGAGCTGTAGTTCAGCAACATCTGCAGAGCACCACATTTGCTGCCCCTGGTTTACATAATCCATCTTTTTTTTGCTGCTGCTGCTAGACAATGCTCTTCATACTGCTTGTTTTATTTCCTATATTGCCATTCACCTTTTTAGTAACAGATTGTTCCTCTTAAATGAGGGAGAAAAGGTGGCATTGTGGAATCTACCTGCTGCAAACCAGTTGCATATATCCTTTTATCTTTCCCCATTTTGCTTAGATCAATGCATACTCATTGACACATACTACTGATCCCTGTTCCATCCCACCTTTTCTGTAAAAGGGGGTCAGCATATAATGTTTATATGATGATCTTCACTTACCCAAATTAAAATTAATCTGATTAAATCTGGATTCTGAGCAGTCAAACAGCATTGTTTCATTTGAATGCTTTGATACCTTTGTGAAATAAGTTTTGAAAGCAATGCCATCCCCAGAAAACCCAAACAATTAAACAGTGTGATCAGAGGGTACATAATAATATTAGACAATATTGGATAAAGATCACTGCCAATAATAACTGAAATGAAATAAAGAGAAATGGGATATAACAGTGCCATGCTGGATCAGCATTAGAGATAATACACCATTAGCTAAGACTGAAATCCTGCATTTTCTTATTGTGTAGAAAGGCCATTAATACTATGTCTACCAAATCACATATTTAAAAACAAACTACTTTTCAAAAGTTTCTGCAGAAGAATCCTGATGCTTGATTTCTACATTATTTAGAATTGCCAGATAATTACAATAATTTGCACATTTTCTGAGAATTGTAAGCATCCTAACTCCGTATCAAGTCCTCAAGGCAAAAGACTTGCATACTGTGTAATTGTTTAAATAAAAATTAACAACTTTCTAACAAATTCCCCAAGAATAGTTGTATTTGTTTGGGGGTGGGGGGGTAGATGAGCAAATAATGCATAGATGGCCTCAGGAGTTTATGTGCAGCAATGCAAAGCAACATGATGCAGCATCAGAGTGATCTCAGCCGAGGAACAGGGTTGTATTCAACTAAATCCTAGTCAGAGTAGATCCACTGATATTAATGAACCTAAATTAGTCATGTCCAATGGTCTACTCTGAATAGAACTAGCGCTGAATACCACCCATAGTCTTTAACAACTGTGAGCTGGGGGAGGTTCAAGTTGCATCTGACCTGAGCCTTATCTGTTAGCATCTCTGTGCTCCTGAATGCATTGTGGTGAGGGCAAATTTATATAACCTATTATATCAGAATAACTGAAGGGACTGAAGGTAGAGCCTGACACTGATTTTATGATTTTATGCCTTCTATGTTAAATTTTACCCTTGTAGTCCCCTTTAGTACCACTCCCTATATATATATGTACATATGTGCGTGTGTGTGTATTGTATTTTAATTGTATTTTATGTATTTTAATTTATTTTAATGTTTTGTGATTTTATTGTTTACAATTTTATAATGTCCGTGTTTGATTTTATTTTTGTAAGCCGCCCTGACTGCCCTATTACAGGGTAGAAGGGCGGGATAGAAATATTTTAAATAAATAAATAAATACAATAACAACCATCCTGCTGTAACAACTCCCTTTGCCACTGTTTTATACACTTAAAAAAATGATGCTTTGTGCAAGGCAATCCAGGGGCCTTTCTAGCTAAACAGGGATTAAAACTTGTACTTTCAATAGCGGGGTGGGGAACTGTGAGCCTCCAGGTGTCGCTGGACTACAGCTCCCGCCATCCCTGACAGCTGCCCGTGCTGGCTGGGGCTGATGGGAGCTGGGGTCCAACAACTTAGAGAGGCACAACTTCCCCATCTCTGCCTTAAACGAGTCCAATAAACCTACCATGCTGTTCTTTATGCCTGGAACTCTCTTCCCAAATACACCTCCCCCCCCCGTTCCTCTCTTTTTTCAAATCCCTCATCAAACACTCATTTTTTTATGACAAGCGCCTAATCCCCATAGCATTTACCCAGTTTGATACAAAATAAATGTTGCTGCATTTTTACACATTCTTCCCCGGCCACATTTTGGACGGTTAGCGTCTTTCTGCTTATGCTGCTCTTGTAAAATAAAATAAAATACTGAGGAAGCAGCAGTTGTCGTCATAAAGAATTTCCCCCCTCAACTATCTTCCAATCTAAGACATTCACTGTTTGCATTACAGTAGAGGAAAAGCGCAGGCGCGCGCGTGTGAGGTGGGCTCTCTCTAAGCTCTCTGTTAATAGGCTTGACTGCCAATTCAAACAAGCTCGAATAGGCTGCGTGATGTCTCTTTAATAGAGATTTCTGCTCAGGTAAAGTGGGAGGCGCCTCTGTTCACTCCCCACTCCCCCTCTTTCCTTCCCTCCGTGTATGTCATTGTGGATTAGCAGCTGTCGCCAGCTCAGCGCCTGACGCATAAAGAGAGGGAGAGAGACAGATTTAGATCTGCGGGAGGAAGGGATGAGAGTGTGTGTTTTTTTCGGCCCCTTGCACGGATGAAACTCAAACGCTCCTCCTAGCGAGCGAGGAAAGGAGGAGCAGCAGCAGCAACAGTAGGAACCTTTCCTTTGGGCTGTGTGCTGGGGCTCCACTTCCTGGAGAAGCCCTCCCTGAGGGGAGTTTCGACTGGGATCCCTGCTTCCGCTAGAGGGAGGAGGAGGAGCAGCAGCAGCGGCAGCGGCAGCAGCGGCGGCGGCGGCGGCGCGGCGGCGGCGGCCGCAACAGCAACACCTGTCCAAAATGAAGGATCGGTTGGAGCAGCTGAAAGCGGTGAGTGCCCCCCCCCAAGGGTGGGGTCTCCTACGGGCTGGTCTGTGGCAGGACTTGTAAGAAGGGCGACGCATAGGGAATGAACGGCCATTGAACTCCGTGGAACTTTGGTTCCGAGTAATCATGCAGAGGATCGGGCTTTGGGGAAGTATTGGCAGCGAGGAAGCAAAGGGTTAAGCCCCACCTCGAGGGCTAAATAAGCCAGTACAGGTCCATTGTGGAGGGAGAGAATCTATGTAATCAGAGCGCGTGTAGTGCTTATGTTGGACGTAGGCAGGAGAGATCCAGATTCAAATCCCTACTTGGCCATGAAACTCATTGGACTACCTTGGGCCAGTCGCTATCTTTCAGCCTAACCTACTTCACAGGGTTATTGTGAGGATACAATGGAGGTTGTGGGGGGGGGACTTTATATTTGAGCTCCTTGGGGAAAATGCAGGATGTAGTCAACCACCCATAATACAATTCAGGAACACTTATTCCTCCAGGTACTGGTTGTATTCTCACCAAGTAAAGGTAGACTGCGTGGGATATATTTTGCATGTTATGAGAGAGAAGTGGTTAAACTAAGCTTAAAGTTTTTTTAAAAAAACTGGGAGATTGGGGGTTGGTAGAGATGAGGCTTTTACAGCCCAGTAGCAGGTTTTAAAGTTTATGTGACAGAAGGGTTGGAAAGGCAAAGGTGGGTTTGCTTCCTCCGACAGCAGGAGCAAAGAGGTGTGAGGCTGAACATTGTTTAAATACTGCACAGCAGCAAATATGTGTTTATCACGGTGTGCACAGGAACAACTGCACATCTGGGACCTGTGGCAACTGCCAAATCCTTGACACATGAACTTGTAAGGTGGGGTGGTCAGCATGCATTTGTTTGGATGTACATGTTAAAATAGCAGACCAATGGAAAGCTGGCTAGGAGGCAATGGGAAAGTAGTGATCTATAGAAGTTTGAGGGAGAACTAAGAGAGGAGCAGATTTATGAAGATGCTTTTTGGAAGGAGTCAGAGGTTGCTTTTCCCTCATCACTACCCACTTGCCTCCACATGTTACATGAAGAAAACTGGAGTTGACAACTTCCTCCTTTTGGTTTCCCTCCATGTGACCCTCTTCTCTCTCTCTCCTTCCCCATCTGTGTGTACATTCACTAAAGCATTTGCCCCAGGACATCGCTGGGTAAGATGTCTTGAAAGGGTTATACACATTGAAGGGTTAGGTACTAATTTCTTGTAATCTCTCTTTTTAACCCTTTTTGTTTTACTAAGTGACTTGTAGCTGCTGTGGTTGTATACCACTAGCAGGTGCCCCTTATTTGAAAATGAGTTTTCTTATTTCATATTACTGAGTCACTGTAGACTCAGAACATGTCACTTTCTTAGATGAGTTCTCCATTGTTTCTTAGTTTCCTAAATTAATCTTTACGCTGTGTATAAAATACACAAAATTAGCTTGCAAGGCAAGTTTGGCCGTGATTCTTCTGAAGTGCATAATTGTGTAGAATTGCTTGTACGTATCTAGGGCTGTACATGGTGTGATCTTAACAAGTTTGGTCATTCAGCACAGTCCTTGGACAACGACAATTTCTCACAGATTTTATTGCCTGAAAGTGTTATCAGTTCAATGTGTGCCAGGCTCAGCTGCTGGGAAGGCCTGGTTTTAAACTTGCTGTTCTCTCCTTCATGATGATGATGATTAATAATAATAAAAATAAAAGGACCATGTTATCTTTGTGCTTGTTTGGATACATAGGCTGATCCTGTTTCACCGCCCCCTTTCCAGTGCAAGAACGGCTCCTTGTCTGTTGGGGCAGGCTAGTTGCCTAATGTCAAGGAAGGATGCTGTGGAAATTGTGGCTGTGCCACAGTGACCATCAACGTCTCTCCTTGCTCTCACAGAGTATGAAATGTAGGGTTTAGCCAGAAATAAGGATGGCAAAATGGCGGAAGTAGGCTAGAGCCACAGGTGTGGCTTAACTAGTGGAGAGAGGGGAACTCAGCTTTGCCTCAAAACGCTGCTCCTGAATCTCGAATTGTGTAACGGGCTGGCTGCTAGAATTTGGTGGTGAGAAAAGGGTGTCTGCCAGATACAAATGAGAAAACAGTGCTAGAAAATGAGGTTGAGGGTTTGTGACAAGTTCTGCTGAAATCTCACCAAAGCTTGTTGTACAAAAGTCATCTGAACACTTAAATCTGCTGGTGGATATACTATGTTCCCTTGAATAAGGAGTAATTCATAGGACAGATACAACTTGCCTGTACGGAGGGAAACAGCAAGCGGTGCCAAGAGAAGTCATTTAGGTGCTATGAAAGAAAATGCATGCATGATTTTACACTTCATTTGGCCTGTAATTGAGTCCTTGCCATGTGGTTGGAGATAATTGGCAATAGACAAAAATGGGGAAAGAGAAACTCAGTAGAGGAGATAAGGCTGACAACCCAGTGAGGTACGGTTATGGCAAGAGTCTTCAATGGGTGGGGCTAGTCCTAGTGTAGAACCTTTTTATGTCTCTGATAAGAGAGACTATAGGGCACTTGTCTGGCTTATTTTTCCAGTTCTACAGATACAGTTTAAATAGAAGTATCAAACAGATAAAGTCAAACTTCAGGTTTCACAGGCATGTTTTGCTACCCACCCACCCACCTGTTCCCCACCATTGTTGAGGGGCACTTTCACATTCTGTTGACTCGAAAAAAACTTAACTAGGTTGAAACTGAATCAGAACTTGTCTAATAGTAGAAACTATTACTGGACTGCAGTGCAAGGAAATGAGGGGCCTATAGCCTGGTAATCAGAGAAGAGATCATCACTACCCTTTTATGTTTCATATAGCTATGTTAGTCTATTGTGGCAAAAACAATGGAGAGTGAGAGTCCTGGGACCTCAGAAAGGTTAACACATTGTTTTTGGGGATGCATATCTGTTTCATTGGAAGCATGAGATATTATCCTCAATTGTGCAGCAGTTTTGTATACATGAATTTGGGGGGAGGGGCTTGTGAATCGTTGGCCCAAGGGACCATGAAATGCAAAAGAGATTACAAGCATGTAATATCTCTATGAGCTTTTCAAATGTATACAAAAGAGATCATATAATTTCCCCAGCTTTGCTATGCTAATGTAATGCCTGTGATGGAAGATAAATTTGTGTTTTTTAATATTGAAATATTTTTAAATGCTAGGGTAGTGCCCATTTCTGTGTAAATATTACCTGTTTGTCCTATGTAGACCATAGATAAGGCATTGTTGGCACTGCTTCATCCTCCAGTGTGATATGCCATCACTCACTGACAAAGCCCTTATGCTGTGACAATAAATCTATTGCTCTACAAAGTGCAACGAGAGCCATGGTGGATGTTTGTTGTGATGTTCCCCTGCTTGTAAAATAAAAATAAAATTTGTATCAAAAGGGGAGTCATCAGGATTATACTCTTTGCTAATTAAACAAAAATCTGCACCGAGGCAACCTGAATTCTGCAACTTGCATAAATTATGAAAGCTTGCATCTATCTTCTCATTTTGCATAATCTAACTGAAACTTGCTGGCTTTGGAAAACTCTGCCAGATACTTCTTTCTCTCTCATGCATGCATGAATTTTAACTCTGTTTGTCTTTCCTAATCCAAACGTGCTGGGCTAGAATATAGGATATTCAGATTTACTATATTTCTGTATTACAGCACTTTCCTCCTCCCCTGGAGAGTAAGGGGCCTTTTCCTAGGACAATAGTCTGTTTCTGGTAGATGAGGCTTTGTTTCAGATTTTTAGCTGGAACTGGATGGGGCAGCAGCTGCTCCTCTCCCCTGCCATTTATTTTTAAAAAAACATTGCATGGTATAACCCAGTTTCCCACCCAATCTCTTGTTTGATTCTTGATGTGACTAAGGTTGGGAAGGGTATAGTCCTACTTTCTCTATATTCCAATGTAAACCTGAGATGGTGTTTAACAAGGTTGGTCAGGAGTGTCATGGAATAAGTTCTTCTTGTTTTATAAAGGGAGGAGGTATTTCTTAAGGCTCTGTGTTATATTCTATATACAGAGATAGTGGCCTGATGTGACCTTGTCCTTAAAGAAGTGAGGTTTGTGAAGTGAATCACCTTTGTTTTGTCTTGCTTAGCCTGAGCAGGGTCACTCTGCTTGTTTTGTGACTTTTGAGATGGTCTGGGGTGTCAAAAGTCTGGTCCTCCCCCATTAAAGAAAAGGACGATATTTTGTGATGGAAGATGTAGGAGAGAGTTGGTTGTTGCTCTACCTCATGATTCAAAAGGGAGGAAAGGAGGAGTGACAGGGATTTAGTGAGGATTATGAAGCCATCAGCTGTGGCCAAAGAAGATAAAACGCTTGGGTGAGAGAAGAGGATTAATTTTTTTTTTATTTCTCAGCAGACTCAAGTCCCAAACAGACTATGGCTGTGGGAGGGCATGCACGCAGGAGGGGTCTTACCAGAGGATGTGTGTGTTTAATTTCCAGAGAACAGTTTATGGATGCTTTTCCTAAAGGAAGAGCTCTCACCAGGAGAAGGAAGGGTTGAGGAAAGACACCCAGCATGTAGGTCCTTCCTGCCTCCTTAGACATAAGGCCTTTTCAAGAATTCAGCTCATGTGTAATACCTACACATAGAGTGGGGATAAGTGCCCTAAACTCTGCCCCCAGAGGGCAACAGTCTGAAGCAGGAAGCTTCCCCTACTCATGGAGGCTACTTGCGTGATTTGGAGCCCTGCATGGCTCTAAAGGTGCAAGAAGAGGAGGCTTCCTGCTTCAGCGTTTTGCCTTCCATGGGGAGCAGAACTTAATGGCTTCATTTCTGCACTCCTTGCTTGTGTATAGGTGATAGATACAAGCAGAGCGCCTGAATTTTGGTTGCATTTCATTGTGGCCTGATAATTTTGAATTACCATGTGGTAATTAAAATGTGGGTAGCTGTAGTAGGAGTAGATGCTGCCCCTTGAAAATTCCCCATATGGTACTTTTTGTCTTAGTTTATGCACGTGTCAGAGGAAATAGATAGGCCTTTTAGCCTGCCCTTTTAGCTCTATGCCACCCAGAGTTTGCTCCATAAAGATTCTCTGATTCTTAGATTTGCATTGTAGATCAGGCATACTGGTCCCACAGAAAGCCACAGAACATAGATGAAATAATACTTCGCTACCCATGTACAGCACAATCCTAAGCAAGTGTATTTGGAAGCACTTATGGGGACCAAGTTAATGAAAAATGTAACTAGTTAGCTCAAAATTAGAAGCTTTTAAAATTAACTTTTGAATATAAGTTAAATATTTCTACTTTCAACTAGTTAAAGGGTAACTTAAAAAGAAAGTATCTAGTAATTGCCACCCTGGGCTTCTGCTGGGAGGAATGGTGGGATATAAATAAAATAAAAACAAATAAAATAATTTCAGTTGATTTGATTGACTATTAGCTTTATTTTTAATTTTCAAATGCAATGGATGGGTTTCTTTTCCAGAAACCCCCAGAAGTACACTAATCTACTCAGAACTCACCCTGCTTTGTCTGAAAAAATGCTACACTTGTCATACAGGGTAGTATTCAATGAACTATTTGTGCTGGTGCAAGGATTAGCACTAGTGCAATGGGATTTTCCTCCCCTGTGTGCATCCCACACCATCACCCAATCTGCTCTGGAGGGTTGGGGAAACCCACAGAACAAATTTAGGCGGTGTGTAGGGGGAGGAGAGGGAAAGAACATTCTGTTGTGCCAGGAGAAATCCTTGTGTTAACAGAATGTTCTCCTTAATGCTACAATGAATACAACAACTTTCTTTTCAAAATACTGTAATAATTCACCAATACCTCTGTTAGGTCTTCTCATCCTCTCCACGTGAAATAATGTATAAAAGTCAATGCATTATTGGTATACCAGATTAACCAGAAAGGAGATGTCACATTTATTTCAGATTTAAAAAACCATGACGCATGCATTTTAACATGAAGTTATTATTTCAGGAAACTTAGCACTCCTATAAAAATGTCCAGACATCTGAAAGAATTATTGTCACAAAACCTCACAGGCATAAATCTCTGATAGGCTTATAAACATGCAAATTAAAAGATTATTTATTTATACAGCCTCTTGTTTATTTACATATATATTAAATTCAGCAGCAGAAATTGCTCCCACTCTTATTTGGATCAGTGTGTTTGCTTGCTTGTGCTTATTTCCTCTCCTGCAACCAATTGGTTGTCGACTCGGTTTATTTCTACAAGTACACAGAAAATGCCAGCATGAACTCTGGGACTTAAGAGACTGTATATCGTAGGAAGGCACACTACTCTCTGCTTCTCAGACAAGAAGTTTTAGAGATTCAATTAAGAAATGCCATCATTTCATATAGTATCATGGAAAACTCTGGGAAAGCTGCATTTCAATTTTTAAAAAGTTTAACTTTTTAAAAAGATAGTCTATAAGTTAATATTTTAAAACAAAAGTTAACCTTTTTTAACTAGCAGAAGTTGACAGCTGAATTGAAAGTTACAAGTTAGCTATTTTTATTTAACTAGATATTTAATCAGTTAAGTCCCATGACTGCTTGAAAGTAAGACTTCTGTCCTAAACTCACTTGCCTAGGTCTGTAAGCCTCACTGACTGAATTCAGTAGTACTTAACTTCTGCGTTAGGATTGCGCTGGAAGTCCCTCTGAGTTAAGTGTGGCTTGCTCCCCAGTAAATGTGGTTTGGATTGCATCCTTATTTTTAAAATGTTGCAAGGTTTTGCACTTGTGGCTTCAAAAATATGCTTTATAAAGCTCAAAGCAAAAATAACAGATCTTGTTGCATCTTCAGGCAACTGACTACTTAGATGGGTAAATATTCCGCTGTTTAGAACAAAGGAAAATAATGAAATAGCTGCAGGCAGGGATAGACAACAGGGTAATCTCTAAATCAGGGGTTCCTAAACTGTGGTTCATGGACCACCAGTGGTTCATGAGCTTCATTCATGTAGTCCATGGTATGTGTATGAAGAACACTTACAATTTGAAGTCTATGTCATTCAAATTGTAACACAATAAAATACAATATAAGATAAAAGAAGCAATTAAAATAAATTAAAAATCATACAGCGTCCAGCACAGTGCATTAAAATTGTACAACAGGCAGAATAATCATTAAGTGGTCCACCAAGGCTATCAACAATTTCAAGTGGTTGATGCGGGGTGGGTGGGTTGATTTATAGCATAGTGGCTTCAACAGGCAGAAAAATCATTAAGTGGTCCACCAAGACCTTAATCAACTTTGAAGTGTCCGTATGAAGAAAAAGTTCCTACTGCTCTAGATGTTGTGGACTTACAACTTGAATCATCTCTGACCTTTGGCTATGTTGGCTTAGGGTAATCCAAAGAAATGGTTTGGATAAGCCCTTCAGTTCAGTGTAACAAATGGACATAACTTTAGGAGAAGGCTAGTATTTCTTCATTCTGCTATAAAATTCCTTTTGAATTTGAATGGCAAAATAAAGGCGTCTTCCAACTAAAGGGGAAGTAATGAGTAAGAAGAATAGGCTTTCAGTTCTTAGGAAGGCATGTTTTATTTTTGTTTGCGTGCAGCAAATGTTTGCCCCACCCTTCAGCAAGTGCTTTTAAGGGAGCCCATAATAAAAGGAAGCCAATTAAAATAGTAAAGCAACATGACAAATGAACCTATAAACTGAAATAGCAAAAGAATAAAAACCATGCAAGCTAACCTTTTTCAAAGGCCCAAGAAGATAAAAAGGGGTTTGCCTAGCACTGACAAGACATCAGAGTAGGCACCAGGTGTGCTTTCCTGAGGAGAGTGTTCCATAATTGGAGTACCACAACCTACTGTCTCCTTAGAAGGCAAGGGTGCCTAAAAGAGACTCTGATGGTGGTTTTAATTAACAGGCAGATACTTGTAGACAAAGGTGTTTTTTCAGGAAGGGCTTTAAAGTCAGCATCAGCAAGTTGAATTGTGCTTGGAAATGGACTGGCAATCAGTGAAGTTGTTTCAAAACTGGTGAAATGCGCATCCTAGGGCTACTAGAATTAGTTAGTAGTCAAGCAGCTGAAGTTTTTCAGAAGCCTTCAAAGGCAACCCTACATATAATGTATTGTAATAATCTAGTCTGGAAGTTAGCAGGACACAGACTCTACCTTCCAGGAGGAGACATAGCTGGTATCCTAGGTTTAGCTGGTGACTTTGTGCCATGGAGGCCACTTAAGTGACAAAGCTGTATGTATCAGTAGTCCCATATCCCAGGAGGGTGTGGCAGTTGGCACACTAGCCTATCGTTCTACAGTCACTCTGACAAGCAACATACCTGCACAAATCTTACAGCTTTTGCTATGATAAAGCACATGTATGAAGCCGCTTTATAAGTACAGGTGTCTTCTTATGCCATTAATATATGGGATATAGAATGGTATTCCCATTCCCACCCAAAAGTATGTAATTGACGGTGAGTTAGGATTGCAGTGTCCAGGCACGGTATTAGCAATCAACTCTCAAATCAAAACATTGGCTTAGTACGGTAGTTCAGATTCATTATTATATGCTTGGTTTACGAATCCCTACCAGGTGACCAATATGTAAAAGTTGCAAATTTAATTCTTAAAACAGTTAAACGGCTAGGTTGGGTCTCTGAGCATGTGATAGAGTTAGAATGAAATTTACTGCTATATGAGCTGTGGTGGGGATTGTATGCATGATGAAATCAGCAGCCATCCGAATTCTGCTCTTCTCCGCCTGCAAGAAGAGGAAGAAGGAAGGCAGTTGCTTTAGTAGTTATGCTTGGTTGAGTGTTATGAGAGCAAAGTTCAGCTGAATTGCTTGTGAGGGCAGAATGCAGCTGTGAAAAATGTGCCCAGAGCCTTCATATCTTGACCTTGCATCACTTGAGAAGTAGTCAGTGCCATGAGATTCATACCTCATGAGAACATCAGGTGCTAAGTTATTCCACTTCTATTGTCTTTTGTCATTAGTCATATTTCCCCCTCGTTTCCTGTTGACATCACTTTTAGTGAAAGCTATTATTGCTTTGATTCTGTTTGAATTCTATGCATTTGAGGTATAAATCTCACTGAAGATGAATTATGACAAGTGTCTTCTTTTGCTTTTCAGACAGGAAAAAAGCCTCCCCCTGCTCTCAAGCCTGTTTTCAGCTGTCCTATCTGAGAAGTATAGAGAAATTAGCTAGAGACTGACACTCAGGGTATATCTCCTTTAAAAAATAGGGGTGCAAATCACATGGTATGCTTGTTTTACTGTTTTGGATCAATCTTGAAATTGTGGCCTAGGACCTCAGCATAGAACAGAGCTTTAGGGTAACCACTTGAGCTCCATGTGCGTGCAGCACAAAGATAAGACTGCGATACACACTTATATGGGAGTAAGTCCCATTAAACGATGTATGTATAAGATTTTACTGAGTTGTATATGATGCTTATAACTATTTGTTTTGAACACTTCAGGGATACGATGGATAGCCTTTATACCCTCTCCCCAGGTAACTGAGAGGCTGGAGAAAGGGCTTCATATTTCCAGGATAAAACTCCTCTTGCTTAAGTATATTAATTTTATACTTTCATTTACACTGATGCTGTGTTGTGGAGCTCTGTGCAAGCCTGAATATTTACCTCTCTCGTTAGGAGATTTTTCACAATGTTCTCAGTTCTCAATAGTATGCTAGAAAAACTGATACGGTGCAGCTGTTACAACTGGGACTGGGCATGAGATGCAGGAAAGGAATGTCAGTGTGCAATTTTTGAATTGTGCAATTTTATTTTATTTTTGTACAGTTGTATTTTATTTTAAAGATTTTTAACCCAGCTTTCAGGATGCAGTGCCCTCATGAGGTGGTTTTCAAGACTCTAAAACTCATTAAAATACAATAATTACAATTTCAATGTTTAAACCACAAACTAAAATGAGAGAAAAAGATACCCCTGGCAGCAATTTTTTTTTCACATGTAGTACAATTCAATCAAACTTGAACTAGAATAAAAATATCTTCAGAATTCTTTAAAAAAGAAGTAGTATTGATGAGGTCCTATGTTTTTCCCTGGGGAGGGAGTTCCATAGGTGTGCAGCCACAACTGACGCAGCCTGCTCACTAATAAATGCCAGCCTAATCGTTCTTTCTGGTAGGCCAGAGAGTAAGGACTTGGTTTAGTAGGATCTTCCAATAAAATCATTGAGGCTGTATCACAGATAAGGTTTGTCTGTAGCCGTCCAGATGCTGCTGAACGCCATCATACATGACACTGGCCATACTGGCTGGGGCTGATGGACATTGGAGTCCCAACAACATCCGGAAGGACACAGTTTTCCCATGATTGCTGTATGGGGTTGGAATGGCAGGGGAATGGAGTAAGAATTGGTGCATTGTGAAAACTGGAATTTAATGTTTGCTGCTTCAAGCTGTTGAGAGGCAGGTAAAATGTGTTAAAGGAATTATAGGAAGTTTGGACTGGTGCGTAGCCATGTGTAAGTCATTGCCATGGTAACATAGGTTAAAGATTTGAGAACTACTGCCATAGTGGGGACACAGGTCAGAATTCTGCAGCCTGGCTTCTCCTGCAGTTTGGCATCTCTTTTCTGTTTGGGGGGACATAGACACTATATTCAATCTCCCTCTCTGCTATATCTTCTGTTGCTCAAGCAAGCAGAGGAATGTGTTGGGTCACAGCTCCAGTTTGTGAACTGACAGTTGGGTATTCCTTAGAGGTTGTGCGGCAGGGGAGAAAGAAGAAAACAAGCAGAGGGAGGGTATGTCACATGGGAATGTTGAGTGTGAGGGGCAAAGATAAAAAGAGCAAATGTCTCAGAGCCCACGTGTGACGATCTCTAATTTCCATAACGCTGTAAGTGAAACAGATGATATTTGGGGAAAAGAAGATAAATGTGCTTCACTTTAGGAATATTGGGTTGTACTGTCTTTAGTACTGAGCTGTGCCTATAGCTCCTGGGACTTTCTTTGCATATGTATGACCCTTGGGAAGCACATCATCACACAGTTCACTCTACCACAGAGTACTGTTTCCAAGAAGCAATAAATACCAAAATTAATCCAACCCAAGTCAGCATATTTGGGTCAAAAGCATGAACAAATTAATCCATTGTCATTTTGAGGGATTCCTCTTTTTCCACCAGTGGTGGCAAATGTGGCCCATTGATATCTTTAAATTGCTGGTGGACATGTAAGTGCCTGCCAGTGTGCAGTGGGGGATGTTTTCTGCTTCTTGGGATGTTATGATTTTGCAAGTAGAATTGTTCTTCTCCCACTCTCCCAACTTTCTTTTTGTTCACTCCATGGTGTGGCTGCTGGGAGGGATTATGTATAGGGCTGTCTTCTTTGGGTCAATCCTAATTACTGGCAATTTATACTAAAACCACTGTTTTCTGACACCTCTTTTTGACCCTCTTCCATGCCATTGACTTCTCTGGCTCCAAACGTATTCCATGCCATTCACTCTTCTGGCTCCAAATATTCCAGAGTGTGCTTACAATAATCATCACTTCAAATGCTAAAATATGAGAGACAGTCATTTAAGCTAAGCAGCCACAACCCTAAACACACTTCCTGAAATCAGTAGGAGTTTGTCATGTAAATATGGTTGGGAATAGTACTTTAGATTGTTATCCTGCCAGTAGGTCCTGTGGTTTTTAAAACTTTTGCGCAGGCCTAGCACTTTTAGGCTGTTTGTAAAATAATATTTAAACAAGATGAGGATAGCAGATCAATTATACTTTTATCTTGGGCAGTTATTCCAGGAATCAAGTGTTCACTTTCTGCTGTATGGGGCATGGGTGTGATGTGGGACTGCCAAGGCACTTTACAGATAAAGCTTTTTTTAAAAGATGTTTTTAAAAATGTTTTCTTTTAATATATTTTAAAGTCTGTTTTTATGATGTTTTAGAGTGTGTTAAATGTTTTGTTCCCCCCCCCCGGGCTCCTTTTGGGAGGAAGGGTAAAATATTAATTTAAACAACAACAATAATAATTATAATAATATCATCATCATAATCAGTAGTGTAGTGGCAAATTTAGAACTTTCATGTTCTTCACAGCCACACCTCCTTCCCTCCTTATTTTTTTGCTGTTCAGTTAAGAATGAGATCCTGTTCATGCCTTCTCCCACAACAACAGACATTTCTAGGAGCCAAAATACATGAAAGGGGAGAGTGTTAGCTCCTGAGAAGAATCTTCTCAGTTGCTGACTCACGTCCCTTCACTCTGATTGATTCCAATCAGCAGGAAAGTACAAGGAAGCATATTAGAAGACTCTTCTCAGTGGCTAATACACTCCCCATTTATGCTGATTGGCTTGTAGGATGCTGGGGACACTGGGACCCTGCTCCCAAAAAAGTAAAGGGCCAAAGACTCCCTGAGACCTCAGACGACTACACCCCTGATTGTAATCTAATATTCTCTTCCCACTCACTCACAATGGGATGTATGTAGATAGAAGAAATGAATGAATAGGATGTGCTTTTATTTAATAGTATTAAGCTTTCTAAAATGTATGTATTCCTCCAAAAGAATATACTATTACTACTGTTAGTTTGCTTTCAACATTGCAATCTTGTGGGGATTTAATGTTCTCATTGGGAGTTTGATGTTCTTATACTGATGGTGTTTTTTTTTAAGTGAGTATTTCTTTAGGCGAATACCTCTCGCTTGGTGAAATCTAGGGATGGAGTAGGGAGGAGAGATGAGAAGAGAAGCAGTCCTTAAGTGCCACCCTGGGCTCCTTTTGGGAAGAAGGGCAGATATAAATTTAATAATAAATAAATGATCCCCCCCCCAAAAGGAAGAAACATTACATTACCTACAAATAGACATAAAGGTTTAAACACGGAACTTGCAGGAACTCCATCTTGCATGTCGCCTTGCTGGATACTTTACAGAGCAAACCAGGAAAAGTACTAACTTCCCCCTTGCTGTTTACATTTGGTGTTACCCGAACCTGCAATTTAAGCAGCAAGTTTATTTATTAAACTTCTATCCTGCCCTTCCTCCCAGGGCGGAACAGTGACCAAGCGGGATTTAACTCTCCATGCATCAGCTGATGTGGGGGGAGATCAGCTGCATCTCTACCTCTCATACACCTGACATCGCATATGATGTCAGGTGTACATGGTTTGGTGAGATCTGGTAGGCCAAATTTAGTCCATGAGCTGGATTTTCCACTCCTGAGCTAACGGATGCCAAGGAAATAGAAACCCCTATTCAACCCTGAGATTAGATAATGTGTTTGTTTGTGCAGTTTCCTTTAGAAAATTGACAAGTTTTAAAACTAAATAAAATAACTAATCCATATTGCAATTGTGTAGTTGTCTTTACAGAATTTTTCTTCCAAACCTGAAGTTTTCAAATAATGTGGGCTGTTTTGTGCATGTGTGTTTTGCTAAAACTGTTATATGTGTAGGAGAGATTGGAAGGTGAAGAATAAGAGATTAGAGATTATTGGGCTGTAAAAACATGGGATACAAAATGAGATAAGAACAAAACAACTATCTCACAAATGAAACTGAGCAGTGTATGAAATAAAGATATTAAAAATTAAGAGTCCAGAAAAGCTTGGATAAATATGTTTTTAAGAGGTATTTGAAAGTCATTACTGTCTCTGCCTCATTAATTACCTGAGGGACAGTATTCCAGGGGGTTGGTGCTAACATTGAGCAGTCCCGCTTCTCTTTTGCTGCCAAGTGACAATCCACCAGTCTTGGAACAGCCAGCAGGGTCTCCTTGGAAGATCTTAAAGACTGGCTTCGCCTGTAATGGAAGGCAGTATGCTAGGTATCCTGGTCCTTGATTGTTTAGGGCTTTAAATGTCAATGACAACAACATCCTTGAACTTCGCTGGGTAGCTAGCATAGATCTTTCAACACTAGTGTGCCCTACTAAACACCCTAGCAGTGGTATTTTGAACTAACTGCAGCTTTTGAACGAGGCTCAAGGGTACTAGTCCCACACATTGCACATTATAGTAGTCTAATCATGAAGTTACTCAGGAATGGATCGCCATGGCAAGGCTATTTGTAGCTCTTGAGACTTGCTCCATCTGATTCTGGTGACGATTCTTTACACCAAACTGTAGCCCTCTTTTTAACATAGGAAGCTGCCTTTATGGTTTATGGTTTATACAAGATCATTGGTTTATCTGGCTCAGTATTGTCCACACTGCCTGGCAGTCAACCTCAATGGTTCTGGTAGGAATCTTTACCAGCTCTCGCCAGAGATCAAACCAGGGATATTTTGCATAAAAACACATGCTCTACCACTGAGCTACAGCCCTCCTTCACTTGTCTAGTCTCCCATTACGTACGAAGCTGCTGAAGTATATAACTTCGCAAATATACTGAACTGGTGGTGATTGACTTGGAATGAGATTTTGGGGTCGTAGAAGATGGTTCAATGAAGATATCAACGCGGTATGCTGCAGCTGCAGAAAAGGTGAATTCCATGTTAGATATCATTAGGAGCAGGATTGAAAATAAAATTGACAATTTCCTAATGCTGTTGTACAAATCTATGATGCGACCATACTTGGAATATTGTGTACAGTTCTGGTTACCTCACCTCAGAAAGTACATTGTACAGCTGGAAAAGGTTCAGAAAAGGGTGACCAGAATGATCAAGGGGCGGGAGCAACTCCCCTATCTGGAAAGGTTACAATGATTGGGGCTTTTTAGTTTAGAAAAAAGGTGAGTAAAAGGGGGACATAATAGAGGTGTATAAAATTATCCCTGGTGTGGGGAGGCAGTTTTTCTCTGTTGCTCATTATACCAGAACCCGGGACCACCCAGTGGATGCCTGAAAATACAGGGCAGATAAGTAGTAGTAATTCTTCAGGCAAATGGAATTCGCTCTCAAAAGATGTAGTGATGGCTCCCAACATCAAAAGTTTTAAAAGGTGTATAAATATACTAATGGAGGATAAGGCTATCAAGGCCTAGGAGCCATAAAGGCTAGGTTCTGTCTCCATTGTCTTAGGCAATATGCTTCTGCATACCACTTGTTAGGAATCACAAGTGGGAAGAGAGCTATTGCACTTGGGTCCTGTTTATGGGATTCCCATTGGCATCAAGTTGGCCACTTTGAGAACGGGATGCTGGACTAGGTGGGCTTTTGATCTTGTCTAGCAAGGCTCCTTTTGTGTTCTTCTGTTTTTAAGTTGTTCACTCCTTGTTTACTAAACGGCATCTTGAGAGAGAACTAGGCTCCTCCCCTTGATTTAGCCTGATACCAGGCTGAAACTACATAGAATTAGGCCAGCTGTGATTATATTTGGATTAATTTAAACTTGCACTCATGAGATTATTATTAAAATATAACAACAAACACTAAGGGTTGTATCCAACACTGCTGTTCCGCTGCCTCAGAAGACTTCTTTTTGCCCAATGGAACTTTGTTCTCCCCTGCACACACACTCTGCACACCTTCAAAATCTGTTTGAGAGGATTGGAGGACCCTCCGGAGCAGATTTTCAGGATGTGCAGGGAGAAGAGAAGAAGAGGAAGTTCCGTTGTGTGAACATGCAGTGTTGGATACAACCCTGGGTTTCATATTTTGAAATGACAAAGTTGGTCAGGAGCCCTTTTGCTTGAACTGTTTGTAAATTTGAGTAACTTCATAGCCTCTCTTGTTTATCCTCACTTACTGTTCCACTCTACTAATTATCCTGCAAAATAGTGGTACACTTGGATGCAGTTGCACTTTGACCTTTCAATGCTTATTTTATTGTCCCCAAAAGCAGTATCTCCTGATGGGCAAATGTCTTTAAGTGACACAAAGCATGACAAACCTAGCAACACTTATCTGCTATCTTCCTCATTCAGTGCAGTGTTATCACAGTACATGGCAAATAATTCTTTAACCCAAAATCTTTTCAAGTAGCCCTCCAGCCAGTGGCCATAATATATGAAAATACTATGAATGAGCAAACCACACAAGTGGTGAACAATACAACAACATGCAACAATCACCTGATGAAACTCTTCAGAGAGAAGGAATTTTCTGATTTTCAGGGCTCCTAAAAATAAGAGAATTTAGCAGTGCTTTTCCTTCAACCTGCAGATTGAGTAAAGCAGCATTGAAATACAGGAGTTCAACCTGAATTTAGTATCAATTAGTGTTGCTCTGAATTAGGCCTTCACTGTATTTCTCTGTTAATGTTGTGATTTTGTGGACCACCACTTTGGGATAATTGACTTTAGTCTAAAGAAGTAAACATTTATTTAAAGGAAGTCCTGCTGAAGTAACTGGAAATTACTTCCTGGAAGGTATGCTTAAGATAGCAACCTTAAGCAAAGTGAAATAGCAAAGTAATATGAAGGCGGATCAATTCTCCTCACTTCACAAATTGGCAGAGTTGGCACATTTGAACAACAGCACTCAGAATACAACCTGCATATGTCCCCTTATTATTATTTTTATTAAGACTTAACATTGCATAGCATAAGGATAGCCAACATGATGACTTCCAGATGTCTGTTGGACTCCAACTCCCATCAGCCCCAGCCAGCATGGTCGGTGATCAGGGATGATGAAAGTTGTAGTCCAACAACATCTGGAGGGTCATAGGTTCCCCATTCCTTAGATAAACCAGTATCATTGCCCCCCTTATTGCAGATGGAGGAACTGAGGTTGAAAGAGAGTGGCTGCCACCTAGTAATTCCAGTGCAGAAGTGAGATTCAAACCAGGGGCTTCCTGATTCACAGTTCACAGTGCAATGCTAACAATGTTTACTTGGAAGTAAGTCCTAATTAAATGACACTGTCAGGTAAGTGGGTTTGGAATTGCAGCCTCAGTCTCTTAGCCACGGTGCCACAGCAGCTTTTAGTTATGCTGTTTAATCCCTTGAATTTGTTTAAACCTATATTTTGCTCTCTTTATCTGTGCTGCTCAAAGTGACTCAATTTCTTCACTGAAAGTTACTGTCTTGATGAAAGGTCATAACAATAACATTCCCTTCGTGTTAGAGTTAAGCATTAAAGTAGGTAAGGCTGTGTCTGTTTTTAGAATCTTTGTAAGATATTATTATTTTAATTTACTATCCTCCCTTTACCCTAAGGTCCGAGAGCGGGTTTCAACCATTTGAAATACCACATTAAAAACAAAACAATTTACAATCACAAAAGTAGGGTGGGTCCTAAAAATATGCATCTCAGGTGTCAAAAGGCCAGGGTAAAGATGTGTGTCTTCAGCATTTGCTGAAAACCATAGTGTGGGGAGGGAGTTCCACAATTTAGGGGCTGCCACAGAGAACTTCTGAGGGTGGTGGGACTACCAAGAGGGCCCCCTCTGTTGCTCTTAACACCTGACAGGGTCTGTAGGGAAGGAGGCAGAAGGCAGTTTTTTCAGATATGTGGGGCCTAATTCATTTAGGGCCTTAAACACTGAAATGAGCACCTTGAATTGGGGTCTGGAAACAAACTGGTTACCAATGCAACTGGGCTGCTGCTGGGAGGAAGGGAGGGATATAAATCTAATAATAATAATAATAATAATAAAAACAGGGGTTATATGAGCTCTAAATGGAACTCCAGCCGGTAATATGGTTGCTGCATTTTAGTCTAACAAATGACTGTAAAGTACTTTAATAATATTTTGTTGCAATTAACAGAAGGAGTTTGTTCAATATGTGGTGTGTCATAAACCAAATCAGACCTTTGGTCATCAGTCACCATTTTATTTAAGGTGTTAATATAACACCTTTCATAATATTTACCCCAGGGCAGTTTACAATCACCAGCATGATTGCTAGCTCAGCACCAGAGATCTCAAGGAAACAGAGGATGCTGAAATTTGTAAATTCTTTACTTTGGTCAGTACATGTTAATAATTGGTAGTCCTTCCCTCTAACTATATCCATCAAAGGAAAAACTTTGAACCCCTGAGGAGCAAGTAGCAAAAGAATCTCTTGCACGTTCTAAAAGTGTGATCTTGTAGTTCTGCTTTTCTTTAATCTTGCACCTTTTTAGCCTCACAAGCAAAATTGTTTTTGCTATATATATATATTAAATGCCATCCTACCTACGGCTTCAGTCGTGACAAGCTGTAGCTCAGGTATCTGTTTTGCAGTACTAAGGTTGAGTGGTCAGTGAGCAACTGCAGCCTATCCCTTTCCAATGCCCTTCAAGCACCCTTCCCCAACATGGCGCTCTCTATAAGTTTTAGACTACAGCTCCCATTGGCTGTGTTGGTTGGAACTGATGGAAATTATGGAAGGCATCAGGTTGAGGAAGGGTGCCTTGGAGAAACTGGTTGTGACAGCAGCACTTTATATTTGTGCCCTGTAATGTAGCTAAATTTTATAGCAACAGTATCTGCTTCCTATTACTACTGGGAAATAAGGATGTTTGTCCTTAAAATTAGTTAAATAAGGATCTAGAAGGATCTAGTGCAATTCTTCCAGTTACCGTTAGGACATAAGTAGAAATCTAAAAAGTTAAACTTGTCTTGAAGTATATTTTTGGGTTAAGCAGTATAAGTAGCCAGTTAATGTGAATGATGATAATATGAAATGGCATGTATGCAATGGGTTTCATTTTATCTATAGTTCATTGATTTGTTTTTATTATATTTTGAACTATTTTATATTATATACTACATGTAATATATGAATTGTATATAAAGCAAAAATAATTGTATAATATTTCTGTTCTAATATTTATTGGCTTTTTTAATGTTATGATTTTTTAAAATTCTTGTAACTAGCCTTGAGATTGCTTGATGAAGAAGATGGGATATAAGCTTTATAAATATATCTTTTAAAAAACCTCTTAGAACAAATTCCTTAGGTAATATCCAATTTAAGGCTGCAGTTCTACCCCCACTTACCTGGGAGTAAGCACCAATGAATTCAATAGGACTTACTTCTGAATAGACACTAGGGTTGCCAGGTTGTCGGTTTTCTTCTGGAGACTCTAGGTTTTGGGGTCCTCTCCAGGTGAGTCTCCTTACACTCAGGACTTTAAGCTTTAATTTTAAAAGAAAGATTAAGTTTCTGGGTGGGCTGGTTTACAAGATATACACCAAAATGTCAGCTGTCCCCGTAACTTTTGTTAAATGAGCTGGTAGCTGGCAGCTCTAACCCTGCCCTTTCAGGTTTGTAACCAATAAGTAAAGTCAGGGTTGTGATTGGCTGACCTCCAGACAGTACATAGACCCCACTGCAAGGCCAGAAAACTGTTGTTTTTTCCTGCTTATCTGAAAATCTCATAAATTGGGTAAGTATATAGCTTTCAGTCTTTTTCTCTCTTGTGTGCAGGAGTCAAACAAGTTTAAATTTTCCTGGGCTGTTGAAGAGGGCAGTGTTTTGAAAACTTTCCCAATATGGAGCTTTAATCGAATACTCCCTTTTCTGGGAGTAAAGCTGCAATGCTAATCCCACATACCCAGAGTAAACCTCACTGAATTCAATAGGACTTACTTTTGAGTAGACATGGTTAAGATTGTGCTGTAAATTAATGGGACTTTTGAATGAACATAGCAAAGAATTGTCTTTGTGTTGTAAATCTCTCTCTCCCCCTCCAATCCTATTGTTTACAGCAATTAGTCAGGGCTTGCTTAGGTATCACTGCTTTATTGTGTAGGAAACTAATACTGATTTTTAAAAAAATGTTCTTCAATGACCAACTGGTTTTGACAATAAACTAATATATGGGGTGTATGTATTTTTACATCTCCAGTGTGTGTGTATATATGGAGTCTTTCTAACAACCCTGTGAGGTAGGGTTGCTGACTGGAAACCAAGTCAGCCCATAATAAGAAATAAATCCCTTTAAAATCGAATAACCATAAAAACAAGTATAAACAGTTGCAAAGCGGCTTAAAGTGGCATGATTCTGAATTTTGGGTTGAGTGGGTGAAATTCCTTATCAATGAGGTTGCAGCTCTGTGCACGCTTCCCTGTTTGAGTAAGCCCCATTACATTGGGACTTGCTTCTGAGTAAACAAACATAGGATTGCACTATAAATATCTTTACAGGCTGTGTAAATAATAAACATCTTTGATAGTCATGCTTATATAAATATTTCTTATGCCCTGATAAGTATCTGATTTCACACTATGGTTGCACATTATTAATTCCTCTGCATTTTAAGTGTGCCCTTCTTCCTTGGGGTGGTCATGGTTCCACTCTGTTATTTTCATCTGAGGGGCAGATAGGCTGAGAGATGGTAGGTAGCCCATGGCTACCTAGTAAACTTTATAGCTCATTTCCCTTTTAAGAAAATAATCAAAACAATTTACATGCAGGCAGAGTTTATTATGTAAATCGACACAATACATTTGAAGCACATCCGACTTGCATTTAAAGCACATAACTTCCCCTAAATAATCCTGGGAAGTGTAGTTTCCTCCTTACAGTTATAGTTCCCAATTATATAACAAACTACAGTTCCCATGGTTTTGTGGTGGTATTCATGTGCTTCAAATTTGTGTTGAAAGTGCTTTAAATGAATGGTGTGGATCTGCCCTAGGTATGCTGTGCATCCATCAGTGAATTGAAAAGAACAATTTTAAAATCTACTTTTTCTAAATGGGAAGGGCTGTAGCTCAGTGGTAGGGCATATGCTTTGCATGCAAAAGTCCAAAATTCAATTTCTGGAAAAGACTATTGCCTGGAATCATGGGAAGCCAATGCTAGTCCATGTCATCAGTACTGAGCTAGATGGTACCAAATGGCCTGAGTCAGTATAAGGCAGATTCCTTTGTTCCTAAAAGTGGAAAGAGACTGAACAGCTATAGTGACTCCAAAATTTATTTATGTATTTTATTTACAACATTTATAGACCGCTTTATTGTAAAAAATCTCAAAGTGGTTTACAGAAGGAATTAAAACAATAAAATTATTGGCAAAAACAATTAAAGACAGGTATTTAAAAACATTCAAAATAATAAAACCAACAATGAGTTAAACAGAGAATAAAAAAATAGCTTCTACATGCCTGGGTAGGCTTGCCTAAACAAAAATGTTTTTAGCAGGTGCCAAAAAGAGTACAATGAAGGTGCCTGCCTAATGTCAATAGGCAGGGAGTTCCAAAGCATAGGTGCTGCCACACTAAAGGACTGATTACTTACAAGAGCAGAATAAGTACTATGTGGCACCCGCAGCATGGAAAGCACACCTTGAACTTGGCCTGGTAGCAATCGGCAACCAATGCAGATTTCAGAGCATAGGTATTATGTGCTGATAGGGTCTCACTCTTGTCAGCAATCATGCCACAGCATTCTGCACTAACTGCAGCCCCCGGGTCAGGTTGTGCTACATGGGGATTTCTGTGACCATGGCTGACTGGCTGCCAGGATTTTTTTAGTTTTGGTTAGGAATCCTGACGTGGTGGGATGCTGAGTTTTCTGTCTTACAGTAATCTTGTTGTGGTTGGTGTGGTATTGCATTTAGGAATCCATCAATGTATTTCATTTTTCTATTTGCATTTCATTTACTTTTAACCTCACTCCATTACACCCATAGAAGCAACAACAGTGGTTCCATGAGCTCACCTCGACCCGCTTAAACCCACGGATGATACACCTTGTTGGTTGCATGACGATTTGTTTCTTGCCCGATAGTGGTAAAAGAGAATTCACACACTGGGAAGTGTGGCTGCAATTGTGATTGTTCCCAAGCTGCTGCCTGTGAAGGTAGACAAAACCATGTGTGTTTTCTCTCTGTCAATTATTACTCATTAGAATTGGGTTGGCTGTCAACGTGAGCTTATAGCAGCCCACAGGGGAGACAGAAAAAAAGGGTAGAGAATCTTCTGACTCTTACTCATTTCTCAGAACTCTTCTGAAGTGAAGGGTCAAATCTATAAAGAAGTTCGGAGCAGCCATGTTAAAAGATAGGGGCAGGGTATTCCAGATGGGGGGTAACCCTGCTTGGATACGGTTATCTTTGCAGAGGATCCCTAGTCAGGCTTTACCAACAGCACAATCTAAACCATATCTACTCAGAACTCCTACTGAGTTCTATGGGGTTTAGTAAGTGTGTTTAGAATTGCAGCCTTCAGGGGCATCCATCTTTACTCCTGAGCGCTCCCATCTAACATTGTCACAGCACTAGACTCCTTTTTTCCTACAGTGGCCTTCTGGTGACTGGCCTAGCCTGTGGGCACTTAAACCCTTCTTGCCAGATGCAAGTAGGCTAGATTAAATGTTCCCTACCCAGACTCCATCTTTTACCTAAGATTTCTATCTTAATTTCCAATTGGAGAAATTTTTTTGTTTGAATTATATGTGCCAAGCAACTGTGATGGATGCTTAATGTATCATGCTTAATGACATCATTAAGGCCCACCTCTGAAATCTCAGGATTTGGGATGCTTCTGACCTGGCAGTCCTAATAGACACGGTTAGGATTGTGCTGTGAGTCATTCATGGGGTAGACTCACTGAAATCAAGGGAGTTATTTCAGTGGGCCTACCCCAGAGTATGATTTAGTTGGCTAACATCCCTTTATTTTTAACAGGGTCCCTGAATTCCAAAATGCCTTCCCAACAGCCTTCAGTTAAAATTAGCCCCCCAAAATGTCCCTCTCAGCTGTTCTTTTCCAAGTCTGTCATATATTCTCTCTCTCTCTTTGCCATCATTCCACACCTCCTCAAGATGTAGTGGACCAAAGGACAGAGGGTTTTTGCAGAGCATGCTGTGAGGTTGTAGTGGAATTAACCAAGGGTGCTAGCCATCTGCCCTAGTTTTCATCAGGCTGAGGAATGACTCATGTTACTGTGAAGGCAGAGGCACACTCATCCTTTCCCCTCCATACCTAGGCAAGAGAAAATGCTGCTGTCTAGAAGTGGAATAAGAGCCTCTTGTTACCCTTAATTGAGGAGGAAGTGAATTGGGGGGAAATGCATGGCAAGAGGCTGTGTATAAGGATGCAGAGTCTTACTAAGTGCACAGCTTAGTAAAGCAGATGAAGAGGACAGAAGAAAACAGTAAAAGCGTAAACCATTGCATATTGTGTGAAGTGATGGAGTGCATCACAGGCAAAGCTTGAATGTGGAAAATGTAAGGGGGACATGTATATGTGCCTGCAAATTGGACAGTCTCCTTGTGTGAAAGCAGGCCGGCCCTCCTCCATTCTGCAAGCAGCAATCCGTTAATACCTCTTGTGGGGTGGGGGGTTTCAGGACCAGATGTGAGATTAGATGCACCCCTTATGAATGCCGATGGCTCAGTCACCTTTCAGCTAATGTAACTGCTGACCTGCATTTTGTGGGACTGTGGAACACTTTGCTGCAGGGGCCTTGGTTACTGAACCAAAGAGTGGCATCTTGGAGGGACCGCCCCTGCTGTGTAGAATTGAAGTTTTCTTTTTCCTGTCTGAACCACCACATTTTCTTTCAGGAAGCTGCAGGAAGGAGACTTTGAGCTTGCTTATCCTCTGGCAATCATTTGTGGTGTATATCACTTGGGTCTTTCTGCCTCTTACTATTTCTTGCTAAATGGCATATAAATGATCCTTTAGGATAATAGTTTCATAGCAAAGAGGTTTTTTTGCTATCTCTTATTGTTTGTAATTAGTTTTAAATGATCATGTCTTGAATGTTTTGTTGTAAGTCATCCAGCGAATGTTGTAAACTAAACAATTAAATAACAGCAGTACTGGTGCCTGCAAACCAAAAGCCCAGTAAGCATTTTATTTCCTTTTATTAATTAAAATCATTTCTAAACCACTTAATATCTAAACATATCTAAGTAGTATGCAAAAATGCAACATAAAAACAATATCATAAAAACAGATACAACATTTTTATAAACACATAATTAAAAACAGAAATTTGGGTCCAATCTTATAGGTCAGGGAAAGGCTGGGTGCAAAAATGCGTCCTTTCCAAAGTGTCTGAAGCAGATGATGGATAGTGCATCATGTATGGGAAAGGGAAGGGCGTTCCAGAGGGGCAACGATAGAAATGCACATTTTGGGGCACTATTATTTATTTGCTTGTTTGTTTGTTAGATTTATATCCCACCCTTCCTCTCAGTAGGCCCTGAAGGGTGTAGTGCTGTGAGTAAGACTTCCCCAGACGAGCTAAGTGATCTTACAGGGTGATACAGGGCCAAGTGGTCCTTCAGATAATCTGGGCTTAACTTGTCCAGGGCTTTGTACGCTAGCAACAAGACCTTGAAAATGGCCCGGTAGCTCATCAGCAGCCAGTGCAGTCCCCTCAGCTCCCAGACCTGGGTGCAAATCATTTTCTCTCCCCTCAAAATTAATAATGATGATTTGCCTGAGCAAGGCTCTCTGCCTTTGGTTGACGTTTTATTTTGCCCAGGACGTGAAATTTGGTGGCAACTATAGTTTGAACATTTCTTTTAAATCTTATTTTAGCAGGTGCAGAGGGTGGTAGTAAAAGATTAAATCTTCTAATTCTTGGTCACTGGCTTCAGTCCAGCTTCAGATTCAGAGTAGGAATGGCTTGCATCCAATAAATTTTAGCTGGGAAATGTTTCCTCCCATACCTCACTTACAGTGTTTCTTTCTGCAGGGCTTGGACCTTCTATACATTTATTAGCTCAAGCTGCTTCACACACAATACTCTTTCTGATGAGAGGCAAAAAAAAGTGCACCCCACACCATCATATTTGAAAAGCATATCCATGGCTATTTTGTCACAAATGCATGTGTGTGGAAGCTATGCAATTAACTTGAAAAGAAATCTATGGACAAATTCATTCACATTGAAAAGTAATATTGTACAGCTCAGAGCTTGACCTGTGGAGGATTTGGAAACACTGTCATCCATTCTGTTTTGCATTGCTTTGGAAAGCATGCAGAAGAGACCAGTTCTTGATGACAGAATGCATTTTGATGTCTCTTTCAAGAGGATAGGAAGCTAGAAGAAGCATTCTTAAATTAATATTTCCCAAATATATAGCAGTTGAATATTACATTGCTCAATACCAGCTGTCCCCTAGCTGGTTCCCTCAAGATTTTTGGACTACCACCATCCTTTTGTATGCATATTTTACTGATTTTGAACTGTTTCATGACAATACAAGCAAGTAACAAAAGCAATAAAAGAAAAAAATACCAGCCGAGCTAGTCAATTTTAATATAGCACCGTACAAAGTCAAATAAATATCATCAAAGCTCAGAACAAAAAGAAAATGGGGAGAAGCGGGTGGGGGAGAGAAGAGACTCCGCCAGAGTCCTTTGGCATATATATCACACAAATAACTCTAAATAGGTGCCCCAGATCTCAGAATGTTTATGTTCTTTGTGCCTCAAGCTTTAGCCTTTAGGCCTTTCCATATGCAGCAAGAGAGGAGTGGTCTTCCAACCAACAAGCAAATGGGGGGGGGATGCAGGGAAGGCATTAGATCCTTCCAGTGTTGCAATATCAGACATTTAGCCACTAATAGGAATCACAAGGTCCAGTTACATTGTCCCTCTGTCAAGGTGCAGGAAACTTGCATCATCCTTGACCATGCTGAGAGTTGTAGTTCAAAACATCTGGAGGGCACAAGGTTGCAGCAGGCTGCTTAGTACCCTTGGATACTTTCTGGGCTGTCTGTAACTTTTAAAGCAAATATAGATTGCTTGCTCATTTCTGATTTCCTCTTCCCTATCGCTCCAACTCCAGTTCCTGGCCAAGATTGGATTACACATAAAGCTGCCTTCTGATCCCACAACAGAAGGGCTTTAGAAAAGTAGATGTTGCTGTGCAGTGAGGCAATAGATCTTATTTCTTTCTCTTGACACTTTGATCCTGCTTTTCTATCCACAGATAATTGTAGTGGCTCACAAAATGTTAAAACAACAATAAAGACAATAAATCAAATCTAAAATAAAAACAGCAGATACAAATAAAATGGGGTAGCGTCATTAAAAACACTTTTAACACTTTTTTTTTTTTTAAGAAAAACACTTCAATAAGTGGAGCCAAAAGCTCAGTAAACTAAAGCCTTTGTCTGTCTAAAGGCAAGTAAAGTCAGGACTAGATGGGCTTCTCTTTGGGAGAATGTTCCATGGTTCTGGTTCGAGAGAAAATGATGATGGATTGCAGAGCTTACAGGAGACAAAGTGGAATGGTCCTAGATAGTTGCTGTCAAATAGTTGCTAGCCACTGCAATATGAGGATTTAGTCAGGCATCCTAGACATTTGTCACAGGACAAAATGGACATACCTGTGATTCATTATTGAGGTTTGATCTTTCAAACCTCACATTGTGGTGTGTTAGGGCTGCTGTTTTTTCCTGTCATTGGATCCCATGCTGTTCCAATTCAGTGTTTAAATAACAGAAGTGTGGTGCGTGGATCACATGAGAGGTTTCCATATTGACTAGCCTCAAATACTACTGCAGAGGTATGGGGTCTAGGAAACCTGTCATGCTGCATCAGTAACATAAGAATTTGGCCAGTGGAAGACTGCTCTACAGCTGCAGTAAGATAACAATAAATTAAGAAATTATGTCTGAACTTTACATATTCTTACAGCTCTAGAGCGATTCCCAATGTGGGTAGTAGCGCCTCTCTGAGGGGCGTTACAGCCTTTCAGGGGGACATTGGCGTGACTACAAACTTTAGGGGGGGCGTTTGGGTTCATTAGGGGGGCGTTGACATTTGGCAGTCTGATGCGACAGTTGAAGCATTTAAGTTTAATTTTATTTAATACACAAATCATTAATTTTTAAACTGTTTTGTCCCCAGTTAGAATGTATTTAATAGTCTCAATTCATGGAAATAACACTATAGTGTGTGCTCTTTAGTAAAGAAATTCTGAATAGCAGCCAGTGTCATATCAAGGAACGGGGATATTAGCCACGCCTCGGCACTAGGTAATGTTCCGATGTTGTCTTGAGGGATGTTGGAACCAATCACAAGAGAGTGTTTGATAAGCTGGGTGTATTGGTGGAGAGCACATTCTTCCAACGGATGAGTGCCGTGTGCAAACGGGTGACACAGTCAGTTATTCGCTGGTTTTCTTCAGGAATGGGACACACTGGCTACCCGTTGTTTCTGTGATGTTTAAATGAACTTGTTTAACGAAACAATGCCGATAAACTGAATGAGTTTGTTGTTAAGTAACACAGTGTATTCTGTTGGTTCATACTGTGTGGTCTTAATTAGTTTTTGCTTATGTTTTTAGGATTTGTGAAATAAGAAACAACTCCTAAGTCTGCAATTTGTTTCTTGCGTGTAACTATGTATGTATATTAATAAATCATACTAAGAATTCAATGTGTAATCTAAGTGCAGTAAAAAGGCATGATAAAAACGATCAGTAATAATCATTTATGCATTACTCATATTTTAAGGGAGGAATAGGAAGCATTGGCATATACTTAATCTGAGGGGGGCGTTGGGCACAAAGAGATTTTGCAAAGGGGCATTGGGTCAATAAAGTTGGGTAATGCTGCTCTAGAGCAACTCCCTCTTTCTAAGAAGCCTATAATTTCCTTTTCTTGTGGTTCACATGATCTGAGGCATCAGCCCTCACCCAAATCCCTCTAGGGATAACAAACAGACTCACAGACTATAATTGATGGCCACAGCTCTCTCAGTCAGCTAGCCATCTTAAAAGCCATGTCATGCTTCATAATTGCTAGTGTCAATTTTGTCACACTTTTGATCTCATTCAGTATTCATATTTCTTTAAGTATTATACTGTATCTGCCACTTCACCTTCTGCTCCCTTGAAGGGTTTTGTTTACAGTTTCTCCCCAAGATCTTGGCAGAATTTTGAGACAAGATGGCCACTCTCTCTCTGTCGTATAAATACTGGGCAGAATTCAACTAAATCCTTGCACTAGTGGAATGTTTCCAACCAGCGCAAAGGGAGTTACCACCCTCCTGTCCTCCCCCAATGCATGTCCCATGCTATTTCCAAAACTGCTCTGGAGGGTTGGGGGGAAAACCCAGACGAGAGAGGAAGAATGTTCCGTTTCACAGGGAAAATCCTGGTGCTAATAATATTTTTGACTTAGTGTTATGTTGAATACAACCCACTGCCCACTGTATTTACATCAACAACAAGGCATGTAAATCTCTCCCACATGCACACATGGAGTAAGAGTGAAATGGAGTAAGAGTGTAATACCATCAGGAAAGAAGCCTTTCAGACATCTCTGAAGGTCAGGTTTTGGTAGCTGAGGGGGTCTCCGTGAAACCTAGTCTGTTTCTTTTCCTACCCAACTATGCCAACATAACTGACAGTCACTCAGCTTAAGTACACGTGGTTTGTTGACCTTAGAGCCTCCTTGTAAAGTTTCCACCCAAGGCAGGATAAGTTCCTCAGAGGGTGCAGCTTGTTTAGTTTATGGTGCTCAGCAAGTAATGACAAATGCTATGCTATTTTTAAGGCCAGGCATTGAGGCCTGGAATCAGTACTGTAGAGATGCAAAATTATATAAGGGCAGCCATAGCTGGCATTTCAGGAAGAGCAACATAGACTGAGGATGGATGCAAATCTAGCTTTGTAGGAGGATGAGGGGAAGAGACTAATGGTCTCTTTCTGCCTACCAAGGAGAAGCATCACGAAGTCTTCACTAGGTAACAGAACGACACCATCATTAGGTATGGTCTACTTCCCTACCACTTTTCTGTCTTATCTACTAGAAAATGTCTTGGTCCTTTTCTTATATTGGAATAGAACCATACTCTTATTCTACATCCTGTTCTCTCCCTTGCCCATGCAATTTCTGTTGGTGGGAAACAGAGACACACCCCATGCGGTACTCACTTAAATGCTTACAGTGGTATGCCTGTACATACATGGAGAAGCAGTCATCTGTAGCCTCTGACCATGTTGTGAATTTATTATTGCCGTGCATCCATCTTCTCTGGATTTTTTTGACTAGAGGTGATGGTGGCAAAATCGGGGTAGAGATAGCCAAAGTGGTGCCCTTCAGATGTTGTTGGACTCAACTCCCATTTTTTCTGACCATTGACCATGCTGGTTGGGTTGATAGAAGTTTGGCCCAACAACATGTTGAAGGCACCACATTGGTTATCTCTGATGTATGGTCTTAAGCTTCAGGTGGTTTGTACCTGTTGATTCCTAATGAAGACTTGTTGTGGACTTAGTTCACATGTGTTTCAGTGGCCTTACAGGGAAGTATATTATTGATGCAAGTGAGGTCTCCAAGAGATGTGAATCCAGCCTGTGAGAATGGGATGCTTCCTTCACAACCAGGCAAGACTAAAGAGGATGAACTTGGTGCAAAATACAGTTGTGTGATTCTTCTGCTTTCATTCTTTTCATCTTGTTTCTTTATAGAAACAGAACCAAGATGATGCCGATGATGACCTGGAAATTGCCATTGACAACACGGCTTTCATGGATGAATTCTTTGCAGAGGTGAGGACAGACAGGAAAAAGTAGCCCTGAAATTAAAGCTAAGCCCAAGAATTGCAGAACAGTGAAATGCTGAATTTTCATGAGCTTTGGGGTGGGTTTTTTTTCCAGTGAAAAGCTGTCATTTCTGAAAGGGCTACTAAAAATATTTAACAGAAAAAAATTCCAGCTTTGTACCATCTCACACACACTCTTGTCCCTTTCACAACCATTTACTGCCCCACGCCCAACACACAGGTATGCATGATTCCTGTTGCTTGGGGGTGGGGGAAGGAACACACTTCAATTAGTCATGCAACTAGTCCAATTTTCCCTGCCCTGCTACATTGCTCTGTCAGTCCATTGCCTGCTAGTGCTGTGTGGAAAGACGTCTGCTGCAATCTTGGGTCTAATTGTGCTGTGCGTGCACATGGCTAGCTAGGGCAGAATGTTGATAGGAATAAGTATGTCCACATCCAGACATTGTCCGTTCATACTACCTTACTTTCAATACACGCTCTTATGGACATCTTCATACTAAATAAGGGTGAGAATATCCCCCCAAGTGTGTCTACAATGAGGACACATTCCCTCTTTTTCTCCCTCTTCTCCACACATCCTTCTTGCAGACAGTTTTGCATGTTTGCTCAAAGGGATATAAAATTTCTGCAAAGGAGCACATTTTGTGTTAGCAGCGATGTATGTTTGTGAATAATGTTGAGTTTCAGCTCAACAGTCCTGCAAAGGTCTATATTCAGCTGCTTCTACACCATGGGCAACTATCCTGGGTGGGTGCCAGGTCTGACAGTGGCCCTGGGCAAACATACCCTCTAATGGGAGCCCCCAACATTTCCCTGGTGAGTTCCATCCCAAAGCTTACCAGGGGGCTGACGGGGATGTGTAGAGGCAGGCAAAAAAGAGTAGAGGAGCTGGAAGCATAGACCCTACCACTTGGTACCCCCTACGCCCAATACTGTAAAGAAAGGCACTGGGCAAAGCAGCTGCAGCTGCTGCTGCCACCACCACCATCTTCCTTGTCCCCAAATGCCTCCAGGTCAGGGGCAGGACTTGATAGCAACAGCTGTGACTGCCTGACCTAACACTTCTCTCAACAGCACTGGGTTATTAAAAATGTAAACATTCCAAGTGTGGGGAGGCCAGTGGTAGCCACAACGAGCCCTCTGGGGCTTGCATACACCAGGATTTGCCCTGCCTTGCTGAGTGATGCCAGACCTGCACCTATCAGCTGTGAAATGGAAATAGGATTCTTCTTTTCCCTTGTTGTTTGGCTATTGATGATGATAGTGTGCCAGCTGAGAGCAGTTTTGGTCAACTCTCTATCACAGCCTTTCCCAACCAGTGTGCCTCCAGATGTTGTTGGACCACAACTCCAATCTTCCTGACCATTGGCAATGGTAGCTGAGGCTGATGGGAGTTGTGGTCCAACAACATCTGGAGGCACACTGGTTGGGAGAGGCTGCAATAGAGAGTTGGCCTTTCCCAACCCTTCAGTCCCCAGATGTTGCTGGACTACATTGACCAGTAGCCATGCTGGCCGGGGCTGATGGGAGTTGTAGTCCAGCAACATTTGGGGACCCAAAGGTTGGACTCTACACATTGCTCTATAAACTTAAACTGACTGTGCTGGCAAGTGTGAGCATGTCCATGCAACCCTGGGAACTACATACATACTATTTGTACATACTTGTGTGTAGTTGATCCCTAAATGAAGCTTGATGGTTTGGGGAATTTGTTCTGCTATTATGTAGACTGTCCCAAGGGGTGCTTCTAGATATGATCTTCCAATTGTATTAGAAACAATACTCATGCAGTTACTGACATTTCTGTATAAACAAATTAAATGTATCGGCAGAAAAGAACAATGTTAGAATTATTTAATTTTTTTTAATAGATAAAGCAGAGTGATTTTAAAAGAAGAGTTGCTAAGGTGAGGAGGGGGTAGATGGAAGGTGAGGTTGGATGGATGTTTAAGCATTTTCTGGGGCTGGATGGATATGCAGGCACCAGCTGCCACTGGAACTGCAAAATGCTTGGCACGCATAATGGTGTTCTAAAAGCACTATGTGAAGTTTTATCTTTCTAAACATTATTTGACTTTCTGGTCTCATGTTCAACAGTACTCAGTGGTGCCGTCTCCTCCAAATGGAGAAGTAGTCAGGTAATACACCATTGGATAGATAGGAAAGTACCATACGTTAACAGTATCCAAAGTAGCAAGTGATGCAGCTGTTCCTAAATATGATTGTATGAGCTGGCATAGTTTTAAAGTGAGTCATGTGTAAATGAGCTTGGCACTAATTTTGTGGAGTTTTGCTGGTTTGGGCTTTTGATTTTCCTACTCACCTACCCACCCACCCACCTGTGCCGATGTGGTGATGGATCTTGTTTCCATAACTTTGCAGATTGAAGAAATCCGGCAGAATATTGACAAAATTTCAGAGAATGTAGAAGAAGCAAAAAAGCTGTACAGCATCATCCTATCAGCCCCTATCCCTGAACCAAGTGAGTAAGACAGAAGCCTCTTGAGAGAAAATAACAATTCTTATGGACTTTCCCCTATCCTGAAAACAGACCCAACCCTACTGGAACTCTTTTTCCATCTGAAGGAATTGATGTGTACTAAATCCTTCTTCTCTCCCTGCCTCCTGATACCCTGCGAGCGAGAGGCTGGTACTCAAGTAGAGGGATGGAGCAAGCTGCCTGAAAAGGCTTCCTCTGCCCTCTTCTCTGGTTTAAGGAGGCTGTTGGCAAAGCTCCCTTGCATGGGGGCCCTTCTCCATTTAAATTTCCCACAGTGCCCCAGAGTAATGCTATCTTGGCAGCATCATGGGAAATTAAAGTGGCCACCTCCGCTGCCAGGTAAACCTACAGCTGATAGACAAGTTGTTGGTGGGCCCTACCAGGGCACTGTGGCTCTGGTGTGAGGTGCTGATGCCATCTCTGCCTCTTTCACCTGCCCTGTCACGCCATCAACATTAGATTTGTTTTCCCCCTGCCCTCTTCTGTTTGAATGGACTCTTCCTGACCAGCTGGGGAATGCTGGCTTGTGCTATGTATATGCATGGTGGCGGCGGCAATGGCAAGAGATACTTGCTGCTGTTCACATATCGCTCAGTGCTGATGTATTTGTGTTCTGCAGAGACAAAGGACGATCTAGAACAGCTCACAGCAGCTATCAAGAAAACGGCCAACCGTGTCCGAAACAGACTTAAGAGTAAGGAACGTATCCCTCAGGCGAACGGTCTTGGAAGTTCTTATTTGTATTGTTCAGCTCTTATTTAGGGCAGCTCTGTGCTTTATATAGGAGATTCAATTCCTGCAGGAACATGGTGTGTCCTGTAGTGAATGCCTAAAGCAGGGGTGAGGAATCTAGCCCTCCAGATTCCCTTCCACCCATCAGCTGTTCAACAGAGAGCAGATGAGAGGGGGAAGGGCTTTGTTGTGCAAAGTGTGCAGTTGCAGCTCCTTTCTCTAGAAAGTGATCCAAGCAAAGGAGAAACTATCTCAGAAGAGAGGTAGACTTGTTTTCCTTGCCAGAAGTGTAGCTGCAAATTCAGAAGTGCAGGATCCCTTCATGATAGCCATGCCACACCCCCTCACAGTCATGCCCCTGCAGAGCCTCACCCCTTCTAAAATTATACAACCTTCTAAGATTATACAATAAAATGAGCTTTCAGTCCCTTACTTTGTTTGGAGTACTTTCCCTTACTGATGCATTGCAATGATCAATGAAGATCTCCATATGTCTAGCTCCATCTATCAGCTAGATCTACTATTTTTTGTGCACATACATGGACAAATGTACTAAGATGCTGTAAAGTAAGGAACTTCCTTTGCTGAATTTCCCTTGTTGGTTGTTGTACTAAGACTCAGTTACTGCATTTGGGCAGAGCTGATGAGTTTTAGGAGGAAAGTTAAGCGTGGAAATTCCTGATCCTGACCACTGGTGTTGGCTGCATCACACTCATACACACGCTGTCTTAGGCATATTCATCTGCATTTCTCCTTAGCATGTGCAACACATGTATATAGAACAACATTAAAAGCTGAAACACCATCTCTCTCACACACGCACTTTCTCCCCCCAAACGTATTTTCTCTTTCTTCCCCACATTTCTTTCAAAACTATGGTTATTAACCTTTCGTGGAACAAACTGCCAAAGGTTAAAAAGTGTTTTCAGGTACAGCCCCACTCTAGCATAAAGTGTAAGCAACGTACCAGTGTCTCTTTCATCTGTACTTGCAAGCTAAGAGTCCTAGCCCAATCTTCTTGCTGCCTCCCTCAACATACTGATCTCCCACCACCACAGTGCATTAGGTTAGAAAAGGACCCATTCCTACATACTAATAGGTCCATGGCAATGCGCTAGGAATCACCACTGACTTAGAAGGTGGAGGGAGAGTAGTATAGATAACTCTTTTATGCAGACCAAGTAAAGGTACTAAGCTTTCTTAAGTGCAACATAGAACCAGAGCACGCTACCGTCAACTCCTTTCCTTGCATTCACAGGCATGGAGCGGAATATTGAGCAGGATGAGGTTCGATCATCAGCTGACCTGCGGATAAGGAAGTCCCAGGTAAGCAGAGCTCTGTGGCAATTACATACTGCAGGATGCCTTTGCCCATCATTTGCTGTTGCTCAGTAAGTGATGCAGGTCAAATAATTAGATGAGGTAGAAAAACATTTTTGGAACCAACAAGTGGTTAACCTAAGGGAGAGAGGGAGCAAGGAAGGCACTGGTACTCAGACCTTTTTGGAAGCCACATTCTCAGACCTGCATCCTGATCCCAGATAAATAGGAACTAGTGGTACTTCTTCCCAAACTCAATTCAAAGTGCTGGTTTTAATACCTCATGGACCACCTTTCCCCATTTGAGCTTACCTGGAACCTAACATCAGCCTGCTCTTCCTGCTTCCTCCAAGGGAAGTTGGGCAGGGGGTAATGAGAGAATGGACTTTCTTTGTGGTAGCCCTCCTCCTTTTGTGGAATGCTCTGCTAGATAAGTTCACCCTGCACCAACATTTCCATCTTTTTAGCCCCAGGCAAAGATGCTTTTATTCTCCCAGGCATTTGGACACTAATAATGTGCCTTTGGGGGACTTTTGCTTATTTCTATGTTCATCCAGGAGGATATTTTTGTTCTTCAGTGATTATTGTGGATGAATAATTCCAGCTATTGTATTGGCTTTAAATTATGTATTTGTGACAAATTGTGCTGTGTAATTTTGCTGTTGTATGTCATTTCAAGACTGTGCGTGAAATGAAGCAATGACTAAAATAACAATGGTGATAGCTGTTTGCACATGCTTAGTACTGGTTGCTTTATGGCTGAGTTTTAGTATTTAAAAACTGGTTCCAGGTTGAAGCCCTGGCTCAGATTAAGCCCTGCAAGCTAGCTGAAAAAAGAGAGAGAGAGAAGCTGATGGTTTCTAGTCTGTAGGTGGACTGCCCAGCGAAGGATCATACCTTTCTCCTTGGGGGGCTGTACCTGAGAACACTTTTTAACCTTTGGCAGTTTGTTCCACAAAAGGTTAATAACCATAGTTTTGAAATACTCAATGTTTTTGCTTATGCAGATGACTTCCAGTTCCCTGAAGATAACACTTTAAAAAAAATGAAAACTAGAGGGGATTTCGTCTTTTTTTTTTTTTTAAATGCAGACTCAAAAGACTTCTGGGTTTTCCAAAAACCAAACATCTTTCAGTTTCCATTTTCCAAAAGATAAAGTTTTTATATTCTGCTGTGCAAATCAGAGAGAATGAATGAGCCAGGCCCCCTTGTTTCTTCTCATCACCAGCATTCGGTTCTTTCCCGAAAATTTGTTGATGTGATGACTAAGTACAATGAAGCACAAGTTGACTTCCGGGAACGGAGCAAAGGAAGGATTCAGCGGCAACTTGAGATCAGTATGTATGCTTTTTGCTGAGTGGCCTGGGCCTTCACCTTTCGGTAGTGTCACAATCCTGAACGCTAGAGGTGGGTTCTTCTGCTTTGGAGTTCTGCACTGCATGCTCTCCGGTGCTCCTGGTGCAGCACTTCTCCTCTGTCAAGGACTGGAGCCTGCTATGAGCGGCTCAGAAATTTGTCATTCTTGGAACCACCCTTGTGTGAACAAGCCTGTGCCATCCAGATCTCACTCCAGTATAGTTGCCACTGTCCCAACCCGCTGGTATCTGAAACTTCCCCTGGCATTGCTCACATGCTTTCAAACCTGGCTCTTCTCAGCCTTAGGAGCTAGAAATTTTATTTCCTTTTTTAAAATGAAAGTCAAAATTCTCCCAGTGCTGTTAATTTGTCTGTATAGGGCTCTTCCTTGCTTGAAGCACTTCACCACATATGTTGCCTCAGTAATCCTTGCAACAGACGTGCAAGTTTGGTCCATGTTATTCCCAGTTACAGAAACCAATAAAACCAATGTTTTAGATGATTGCTTTTTTTATTTATTGTATTCTTGTTAACCTTCTTAGGCATGTTCTAGTGGAAATGCAGCATTTAATAATGAAAAATACTATTTAAAACATTCTGCACTTGAATGGTGCTATCATGAAATATATTGAGCCCTGCTTTTAGGCTGGCCATGAGACCAGTGAGGTGCCAAAGTGAACATCATCTGTGCATAGAAGCAATTGCAACCCTTCCTGCCTTGGTGGTAGTTACAGCTCACAAGGAAGTGTTTGTTCCTATTACAATATCTGAAGCACTTGTTCTCTCCTTGTCTCTTTCCCTGGGACACAGCTGGGAAGAATACAACAGATGAGGAGCTGGAGGAAATGTTAGAGAGTGGGAATCCATCAATATTCACCTCTGGGGTGAGTGCATGTGAAGGAGGCTGCTTGGTTCCTTAAGGTGGGAAGGGAAGAGGAATGCAAGAGAATATCTGTGGATTGTTAGAAGGGCTGTTTCCAAGTGCACCAGTTGTCATAGGTTGGAGTGGCAAAACGGAAGCAGAGTTTGGGCAGGAAGTGAAATGGAACGACATATCCTGGGAGAGGAGCTGGGATGGGTTGAAAGAGAGTATATGAAAACTGCAGTGCAGAATGTTGCCTAGGCCACTGCATAGTATGGCCAGCATGGTACATTTGCAAACAACAATCTTGGGCCTCTTCCAGATCATGGACTCCCAGATCTCAAAGCAAGCACTGAGTGAGATTGAGGGACGGCATAAGGACATTCTGCGTCTTGAAAGCAGCATCAAGGAGCTTCATGACATGTTTGTGGACATTGCCATGTTAGTGGAAAATCAGGTAACTGAGCTATGGAGGGGGTGAAGAGAGAAATGGATCCCCAAATGGAGTTGAGGAAAAGCAAAGGTGACATTAAAAAACAAAATACCCAGAGCTGGTTATTTGTTTAAATGATGATGTTGATAACCTATAAAGGTTATCAATTCACTGCAGCAAATATCCCAACCTACAATTTAGAGCAGCAGGTAGGAGGATGGTACCCATATTTACTAATTTATTTAGATCCATTTCTTGAGACTATAGGCCTCAATCTCCTTGCAACAAGCCTTCAGCTATTTAGACTGAGACACAGTAAATTTTACAGATGGGTAGGATTTGAATGTGCATCTCCCAAGGCTGCATCCATCATCCTATTCACTGCACCACACTAGCTCTCTGAGGCTGGGCGTGAAAGTGGAAAAGAGGCCACTGAAAAGGCTGGGGGAACCCCGACAATAATTTAGTCACCAACTAAATTATTGCCTGCAAGCACAATGTGACCACAGAGGCCTTCCCTAGCACTCACAGGGTCCCCTCCCACCACTGAAATTAGCTTTGAAACAAGCCTTGTATTGTAGCCAATATAATAGTGAGTGTGAGTGTGTAGCCCACAATTTATTTAACAAAGTTATTTTTACTGTTTGATTGTAAAAAAAAATTCTAAGCAATTTACAAAAAAATTAAAATTATTGATAAAAAACAGTTAAAAGCAAGTAGTTAAAAACATTTTTAAAAACCATTAAAATAGCACCAATATTTTTCTAGATTGCAAATGTGCCCACAGGCCCCAAAAGACTGGTGACCCCTTAGAAACTAGAATCCACATTCCATGTATTCCATTTGCTTCTGAGTCTCCCACAATATGTCTTCGGTTGGATGATCATATCTCTGCTTAGTAAGCCAGGATGTGAACAAGCCTATTGTCAACCCATGCACCAGCCCTTTGGCTCCTCCTGCCTGGCACAAGCAAACAAACCAAGAAGCCTCTTAATTAGCCATAGCTCCCCATTTCATCCAAACCAGGAAACTATGGTTACCAGTTTTGGAACAAGCCAGAATATTAAACCATGGTTTGAAGTTGGTATGATAGCTTAAATGGTTTTTTAAAAATGAAATATAAACATTCATGATAGGTCTGTCAACAGTTATTAGCGATGACAGCTAAATGGGACCTCCATGTTCAGAGGTAGTGTACTTCTGAAGAGCTTTGTGGGGTGGGGATCAAGAGAAAATGAGGGATTAGCAGAGAGTTTGGAATGTAGAGAGGATAGTAGAATGGAAAGTTAACAGTGAGCATTTACAAAAAATGCTTCCCCACCAGTTAATGCAGCAGCACTTCTGAGTTAATAAGCATGGCTCCCAGAGTGAGTTTACAGCCCTGATCTAGGGATTGACTGGGTAATGTTTGAATGCAGCTGGCTAAACCTGAAGAATGGTCGGCTAGTGTCGTCTGGTGAAGTCCATTATTAAAGTAATTTGGATACCAGAGTTGAGAGTGACTGCATTTGCTAATTGGATTCATGATCCCTAGTCTGAAGGGTGGCTTGCTACCCTGTTATGTTCCTGATGATAGAGCCCTGTATCCTGGACTGCAGAGGCTGTGTTGCCATGTTCTCAACTGGTCATTACTCCATTGCACTGTACAAAAAACCAAAGAAACCCCAAAGAAGGTCCTTTCCATCCTTCGCAACTGGACCCCTTATTAACATCTATCAGTTATGAGGCAGAAATAGTCTGCTGAGAGATGAAGCATGAATAATACTAAGGCCCCATTTCTTGTTTTCTGCTCACAATGCAATGCCGAGGAAGTGACGGTCAGGGCAAGCGATGGTGAGTGTTTTCAGAATTTAAATGGAATTTGGGAGGGAAGGAGGGAGTATGGGCAAGTTAGTGTGTGAATCGTATGGCTTAAAGCCTGTGGAGACTGTATACATCCCTGGGAGAGTCATTCAGAGGAAGGGTGACAGCAGTAGGGGTGAACTCCTGGCTTGCTTGAGGAGAGGGCAAGTTTCCAAGAGAGGAGGAGGAGGAGCTGCATGATGTGAGATCTGTGGGGGTGGAGAGAATATGCTCACGATTGCGTAGAATTAGTTAGGGTGGGGGTTGCTGAGTATCCTCTCCATGCTAATAGGTATTTTCTAGCATGTTAACATTCTTTCTCTCTGTTTCTCTTCCCCCTTCTAACTTTCACAGGGAGAAGTTGTAGATAACATAGAACTCAACGTGATGCACACCTTAGATCACATAGAGAAAGCTCGTGAGGAGACCAAAAAGGCCTTGAAATATAAAAGTAGGGCACGCAAGGTGAGCCTCTTCCATGGACTACCAGCTCTGCACTGTTGGCCACCTTGCTGGCTTACACTTTCTGCTTCTGCCTCTCTGTTTTGCTTCTGGCTTTCCTGGTCTCCTGCAAGGGAGCCATGATTGACCGCATAGAGAACAACATGGACCAGTCAGTAGGCTTTGTGGAAAGGGCCGTTGCTGACACCAAAAAGGCTGTAAAGTATCAGAGTGAAGCACGAAGGGTGAGAAGAACTAATCGGAGCCCCTTCCCTCTCTTCCCTCCTTTGAGACCAGGGGCGGGGAACCCTTTTCCACCCAAGGGCTGCAATCCCTGATGGGCTTGAGGGTGGCATTCTACTGGTGGGTGAAGCCTGAGGCAAAAGTGGGTGGAGCAATGGATGTGACGCTTACTTTTGTGGCGCTCTACCCATGCAAAAGTCAGATGTTTCTACACACACACAGACCTCTTCATCTCCCATCCCTAGCAAGTAGTTACATTTTTGCAGGCCAAGGACAGATTTTTTAAAATTGTTTTTAATTTTTTTTAAATTGTGTTTTTCAATTGTTTTTTGTGTTTTAAAATTTGTATATTTGTTTTTATTGTTTTTAATTGCTGTAAACCGCCCAGAGAGCTTCGGCTATGGGGCGGTATATAAATGTAATAAATAAATAAATTCCAGCCAGATGACAAAAGTGCTTGAGGAGGGCATGGAGCTGGGCCAGGGGAGAAGGGGTGTAGCCAGGAATGGGGGATAGCCTAGAGAGAGTCCCAAGGACCAGATAGAGAGGCTTGGAGGGCCCCTTGGCCTGAGGCTCCCCACCCCTGTTTGTAGCTACTTGTCCCTGTGCCTTTTGAGTTCTACTGCTGAACTCGCATCCTGCAAACCAACAGAAGCCCTACACCTCTTGCTGTCTCTATTCCATCTACCAAAGCCCCTATTCAGTCTTGTTAGAAGCAGACCCTTTTTTCCATCCCATTCACTTGCATTTCCTTCACATGCCCTGCAGCCTGCTCAAGACTCGTCCAGTTATATAAGAACCTATGCAACTAGCTAGCAATGTTTTATTATGCATTTCCCAGTAGTGCTGAGTAGCACATATATCCCCTTCCTCCTCCAGGTCTCTTCTTTCACAGCTCCTTAATTCTCTCAACCATCTCTCAAGAACTTGAGGGGTGAACTTCCTTCAGTGTGCTAGTCATCAACTCTACAACTTCCGCTTTGGGCTGTTCTTCCATTTTTTTATCACTTTCTATGCTAACCCCTCTGTTCAAATTCTAAAAATTTAATTGGAATTCTGGTACAGCAGACAACCCTAAATAGGTAGAGATATCACCACCTTTTGTTCCTGGCAAGGTTTCCCGTGACTTTAACAGCTGTGTCACAGGCAGAAATTTAACCAGTCAAGTGATACAGCAGCAGGAAAGCTGCACCTTTGAATGTTTTCTTGCTGCTTATGGCATGGGAACTCTGCTAGGGGCAAAAGGCAATTATGAGTAGATTGAACTGTCAGTGCTTACCACATCCTGCTAGGAGAGGCCAGAACTGAAGTACCTGACAACACTCTTCATCGAACATGCTTGCATTCCTTATAGCAGGGGTAGCCAACATGGTGTCCTCCATATTTTTTTAGACTACAACTCCCATAATTCCCAGCCAGCATGGGTAATAGTCAGGGATGATGGGAGTTGTAGTTCAAAACATCTGGAGGGCAACATGTTGGTTTCCTCTGCCTTGTTTTTATGCTGAGGGAGAAATAACTTCTTTGGTAAATGTAGAAAAAGAAATGTAATAGTTATAACTCTCCTTGAGTTGATCAGGAAATAGTCTTTCTACTAGCCCTTATTATGCTTGATAGATGCTGCTTCATAACAGGCCAGCATAATTTTTAAACATTTTAAAATGGGATTCTACATTTTAAGCCTGAATGTTGAAAAATGATGGTGATTTTGTTTTATTCAAATTCTTGAACAATTCAACCTGACAGTGATAAAGGAAGAGGACTATTAATGGCTGAGATTACAATCCTATGCATGCTTATTTGGAATAAGCCTTACAGAATTCTGAATAAACGTGCATAAAGTTGGACTGTCCCATTTTAAGTGAAGTGTTTTGTTCCAAAGTGAAAAATTGGATAAAGGTATGTATTTTTGCTTAACAAAGAGAGAACTACTATTGAGCACTTGATTTTTTTTTAATAGCCAAGGCATCAAAATCGGGGCCAAACTAGACATAACATTTGTCATATGGTTAGCCCTAGTATGAAATATATATAGTATATATATAGTAGGCTTGGCACGGGGCAGGGGCAGGGGAACTGAATTAGAATATTGGCATGGGGGAAATAGATATTTTAACTCTTTGCTCCCAATGTAGTCCTGGTCAGAATGTAGTTTGCAATGGGAGGAAAGGTCCTATCAATGCCAATGTGATCTTTCCTTCCATTATAAATAGCAGGCATTGGGGGCAGGATCCTATCAGGACTGTATCAGGCCTAGAGTTCCCCTGTAGCCAAGCCATGGTCCTGATCCAGCTCAGCACACACACACACACACGGCTATTTATTGTTTAGTCATCAGCTATATAAGGGTAAACTACATGACAAAATCTCACTTCTTGTTTGGCTCTGAGTTACCTGTTCAAACCTGCCACAATCCATTTTAAGTCAAAATAGTTGGATGGAAGCTTTTATGTCCTGTGCACTTAAGGGGACATTCACGCTTGCACATTCATCATTCCATAACACTGCTTCATGACTTCCACCTACTTGCATGTGTGAATTGCCTCTATTTGAATTACTGGATTTGAGATGCTATCTGGCAATACAACTGTTTTGTGATGTTTATATCTTTGGCTGATTCATGCTAGCAGGTCATCATTTGCTGCAGCAATCCACTGAGTGATGAATATGCAAGTGTCAATCTGTCTTAAACAGTATAAATCTAAGTGCTTTAGCTTAACCAGAAGCTGCCTTCTCAGTGTGAACATACCATTTTCACCATTGTTATTACATCATTACAATTGCTAAATATACCTTTTCTTTTATCCTTCTAGAAAACAATAATTATCATTGTGATAGTGGTTGTCTTGCTGGGAATTTTAGCTCTCATTATTGGACTTTCAGTAGGGCTCAAAACAGCCTGAAGGGCTGCTGGCTCTGAACTGTAAGTAGCTTTTGGAAGCAGAAGGATTATTCATCTTCTTATTGCCTTACTGGGGTTAGTTCAACCTTTCTTGCCATGTCCTCTGCTGCTTGGCTTTTGGATGGGCTTCTGCATTTTTCTCTCTTTGATAAATATTAAGATTTGAGACTATGGTTGATTGGTTTTTCCAAAACTGCTCTAAGCAGAACTTTATGGGAACTTGTAGTTCGTACCCATTCATAGTCTTCTATAATATGTGAGGTAGGGTAGGGGGAAGCTAGAGTTCTGTATTAAGCCATCTAAACTTTTAGACCTGGGAGTGTGAGGAACCCATGATTCCCTGCTTCATATAAATGTTCACTCCATATAATTTATTTTAGTGGTTCTGCCCCCCCCCAAAAAAAAACTTCTGCATTTTTTGTTGTTGGGCACATATGGTTGAAGGAAGGGACATTTTTTATTATTATTATTATTATTATTATTATTAAACATATTACTTCCCCCATACCCCTAAGGTCCCAGGGCAGGTTACAACAATGTAATATACAACATTAAAAAGTTCAAAACAACTTAACAATCACAAAAATAATATCCTAAAAATATCAATTTCAGGTGGCAAGGTGTGTTTTCAGCATTGCTAAAAATTGTACAGTGAAGGTGTGAAACACATCTTGGGGGGAAGGGAGTTCCACAACTTAGGGGTGGTCACAGAGAATGCCCTGTCCCAGGTCACACACACCCCCGGTGAACTTCTGAGGGCAGCAGAACTACCAATAGGCCTCCTCTGCTGATCTTAACACCTGAGAGGGTCTACAGAGAAGGAGGCAGTCTTTCAGATATTTGGGGCCTGAGTCATTTTGGGCTTGAAGCACTAACGTGAGCACCTTGAATTGGACACGTGAAGCGACTGGCAACTAATGCAGCTGTTTTAAAACTGTGGTAATGTGCGTTCTAAATGGAACCCCAGCCAGTAATCTGGTGGCTGCATTTTGGAACAATGGAATTTTCCAAATTACCTCCATGTGGTAGGCCCGGTGGTACAACCTCACCTGTGTTCAGTCAGGTTTGGACTGAGATTTACACCACCTGTGCTCTAGCTGCTGACCTTCCTTGTTTCATCAAGCACAGGTCACTGGAGTACCAAGATGGCCTATATGCTCTACAGTGAAGGTGAGGGTACTAAGGAGCAATCGTAACAATGGCTCTGTGCATCTTACTATTCCACAGTGAAGCAAGAGCGTCAACAGGAGTGCCAGCCATGTCAGCCAGAAAATCCCCCAGAGCGTTCAGGTTCCATAAGTCTCAAGGGCAGATAATCTCAATGGGTCCCTTGCCTCATTCAGCCCAAACCTCACCAGGGAATAGTCCGTCCATGACAACAGACTCGCAGCGAGCTCCAAAAGCAATTGAATATTGCCAGTCTGCCCACAAGCTCCATAATCAATGAGCAATCCAACATAGATAAGGTGTTGGGATATTGGTGATTTGGGGGTCATGGGGAAGGATACCATCATACAGAAGCACTTGACTGAGCAATAGGTAAATTTTGCCCAGGCTTGTTTTGATTCCTAAGTTTTCAGCATACAGTGCTGATATTCTGATATATATATTTTAAATCAGTGACCATGAGGGCTAGCAACAGTATATTAGAAACCAGAATTCCTGGGATTCTAAAGATGCTACCAGGTTCTGGAATTCTGAGGTGCAATAGTAATTATAATGTTATATGTAGTTCTCTGGCTTCATGGCTGAAATGCTTCTTTGGGTCTTTATTTTCTGTGCTGTAAATTTCACCTGTATATTTGAGCTGTTGCTTCTTGTGTTTGTGTTTCTGAACTCTTAGCATTTGGGTGTGGTGTGAGAGAGTGTTTGATCAGCTTGAGAGAGGCCAAGGTTTGCTAGAAGCACAAGGTATGGTTTCTGAAGTTTTAAAAGCAACTTGAATAGAAATCCCTTCAGAGAAGAGAGAACTCTGCAGGCTGAAGCCATAGTCTTCTCCAGAGCTGATGTTGGTTTTTGTGTTGCTTTTCTTCCTCAAATACACATACTTTGTTTCGTTTATCAGTGATTAATGATTGCAGGTCACTAGCCCACGCATCTGATATTCTGTGCATATGGTATAGAAGTCCATTCTGTGTTTGCAGAAGGGTGTTGCCTGATCCTCATATCATCCTTTCTCAGGTCTGATGATGATCCAAGGCCATCTTGTAAAGATGAGGATGTAACATCACAACCATCTGAGGGTATCCTTAGCTGATTGTGAGACTTTCCCTTGACCCCATAGCTCCCTGACAGCAGGTCAATAACAGCTGTTTCTCCTGCATTCCCATATATATATGTGTGTGTGTGTGTGTGTCTTGTCTGCCCTTAGCTCTGGTCCTCACTCAGACTGTGAGCCTCGGCTGTTCCTTAAACATGATGCTTTCCTCTACATCCTCCTCTTCCTTAACTGCAGATCATGGCACCTGAGCTCAAGAGCTAATAGGGAAAGGGATATTGAGAGAGAAGCTTTCCTTTCCCCTAAGTACTTTGTGGAGACCTGGGGGAGGGGGTCCTTCTTTTCCCTACCATTCGGCAGAGCAGGGAGGGGAAACCTGTGTTGGTCCAGATGTTGTTGAACTCAACAGCCATCAGCCCCAACCTGCACAGGCAGTGGCTGGGGTGATGGGAGTTGTAGTTCAACAACATCTGGAGGACCATAGGTTCCCCATGTGTGCTATAGATGTTTGAGGCATCCCTCTGATTAGAACAAGTTGGTTGCTCATCCTGACATGAGAATAACTTTTCCCTGCTTTGTTCCTTTGCTTTCCTCTAGACACTCCTGAGCTCTTCCTGGTTTGCTATCAAGACTCCCCCTCCTGATCCTCACCACCGTGGTGTAACCTTCCCCTGCCTACCTCCAGCCTCTGGAATTTAGTATGAATGGTGTCCTGCAGGATGAGTTCACTTGTACCAGCGCTTCCTGTGAGAGCTACATGCTGTTCCAGTTTACTCCTTGGATAAAGCTCTGGAGCCAGAAGATGCTAATGTACCTTGCTGCATCCAGGAAGCAGAGATCGCATGGCACTCCAGAGAGAACCTCCCATCACATCTGCTCCTTATCCATCCTTTCATTCCTTATCACTACACCTGCTGCCTCCAGTTCAAGAATTTCTTATTTTTAAGCCTACATCCTTCAGTAATAATTGATAGTACAGTGGAATGAACCTTAAAAGGAATTTTGGAGACACTATTGCTACCTCAGTGCTGCCTTTTATTTTCAGCTGTGCCCTTTTAAATGCCTGGATCTCTGCTGGAGACGTCAGACATTACATTGCTCATCAAAATTGCCCAGGTTAAGGGCTGGGACTTGAAATGGATCTGCTACATAAGTGATAACTACCCAACTTGTTGTATATCAAGGCTGGCCTTTGCTATTTTTTTAAAATGATGGAGCACATTTTGCAGATGTGCATATTAGCACATTGAGAGTCCCACAGTACATCTTGACCTGCCAACCCTAAAGAGAGGTTGGCCTGGTAATAGTGTTTTGGAGTTTACAGTCAATCAAGCCCATCTTGGAGAGGGATAATGGGTTAGTAATAACATTTATAGTAAATGCATTTATACAGCCACTCTAGGCATGAAAACACCTGGGTAATCAAGCCAGTGTTCCTAGATCAGGCTGACAACTGCATACTGCATAGGTGGGATACAGTCACTAGCACTCAAGCCCTCCAAATCTGAACTGTTTATGTTCCATCTTCTTGGCTCAAAGGAGCAGGCGTGGCAGTAGAGGTTTTATGCTATGGGTGCTTGGGACTGGTCAGTGTTTGAAGGGTAAGATGTCCTTAGATGCTTATAGTCGAAAACACTCCTGGGGATATGTGTGGCTTACACAGTGGATAACCCACTTGTTTGGAACACATTCAAATTTCTGAATGGAGTAGAATACAATTCCTTCCTGCTTACAATGACTGATTTTACTTGAGTGAGTGTAAGTGCCTGTGTGCTGAAGGCATGGTTGTGTGTCCTCTCTCCCCTGATTTTTTGTGTGTGTATTTGTCTGAGGGCGTACAAACTGTGAGGAATTGAAAAGCTTTGTTTACTTTGCAGTGTTGTGTCTTTGTACTGAGGGTTTCTATTTTGTTTGAATAGCCACGTATCCTTGAAACGTCTGTTCATAATCTGGCCAATTTGGTTTGCAGGGCAGGGAAACACAGACACAGAGAGAAAGTGAGTTGGTTGATAAGACAAGCAGATGAGACGTGCCTTCCTGATATCCTAACCTCTGCCAGAGAAGACCTTTTACTGTTTGATTTAAAAGACCTCTAGCTTGTTGAAGGAGATTTGTATGCTGTCTTTTAAAGGTAGTCCTAGCAGTTGTTAAGTTCTTGTGGTTTTATTTTAAATCCCCCTTAAGGTTTGTTCCTTCCAAGCATGACTTTTATGTTTTTTGTCTAAGAAACCCTTCGCTATTACTCCTATTTGTAAGGCCTTCAGCTGTCTCACTGCTGTTTTCAGCCATACCAGTGTTCTCCTATGGACTTTACTCACAGAAACAAAGGGGCATGTCTGTGTATTTGTAAATTAAGGCACAGATAAATTAGTTTGGCTAGGAAAGCATCATATGATCTAGCCTAGCAAAAGCACAGGAGAGGGCTATTGCTATATCGTTGATTCAGGCTAGTCATGGCACGAGAGCAAGTATTGGGCCTTTCCCTGAAAAGCAAGCACCTGTGCTGTAGTTTTTCTCACCTTCAGCATCAATAAGTTCACTGCATGGAAGCCTACCTCACAGACTGAATGAACCGCATTCCCCCTCCTTTTTTTAAAGGGACTTCCTGGAGCTAAGTGGCAAGACATTCCTATGGCAGAAGGTTTTAGGTTCTGGCAGTAATGTTTCTATTGAAATTTAGGAGCAGCTGCACACAAAGGTGTTCTATATTTATACAAATTCTTCACTGGAACGTTGACTGTAGCTGTTATCTATCCCATGGCAGATAAGGGCTCTTTGATTGGAATTAAAGATTTGTTTCCTGGTGGAGATGACAACTTCCTGGACACTAGCAAAATCTGGCTGGTCCATCTGTTGCTCCACCATTCACATACACTCAGCATCTAGGTTGTCTAGTCATTATGGTGTAGATATCATGTGAATGCTTTCTCTGTAGTGCACTATCACTCCTGGTTTAAAAAAAAAAGCATTTGTGATCCTCCTTCCTGAGTGCACAGATGGAGCTAAGAGGAAAAGGTTTCTAGGGATGTCCTTTCCTTTTGGCCTTGATGTCTATAAGTGACAGTTAAGGGGATGGTGGAATGATCACCTGTGACAGGCATCTGATTTGCAAAGGGGGGGAACGACTGAATTTCAAAATATTGAGCTGCCTGTGGACAGCAGAGATTCTAGGAATTTAGTTTTGTCAAATTTCATTTTTTAATGAACTGTTTTTTATTTTGAAATAAATTAGTTTGATGTTCAAATAATTGTATATTCTGTGTTTGTGTATTGAATTTCTGGACTGAGTACAGCCATAGAAACAATTATACTTGTTTTGAGGGATGGCACATACTTTTTTCGCCTTATAAAGCCATTCCTGCATCCTGTATGCGCTTTTGCAACATGCCTTGCAATGTGTGTGGATTTGCTATTATGAACACAGAAGGATTCAGGAAGTGCCTCTAAGTACACCTGGAACACCAAGCCTGAATGGATAGTTTTCCTCATGTTGTCTGTTGTCATGGCAATACTTCAGGTAAGATGGTATTTATGGTGGGGCATATGTGGCATTGCTTCTCTCCTAGGTCAACCTTCCCCAGTCCTTGGTCCCCAGATACTATAACTGTCATTGTCCCTGACCATTGGCCATGCTGGCTGGGGATGATGGGGGCTCCAGTGACATCCGGGGACCCAAGGATAGGGAAGGCTGTCCTCTGGAGTATCAGTACCTGCATGCTTTCCATCTACTAAAGTACTGCCCAGGACCCCAAAATGGAATGGAGTGCTTCTGTATTATGTAAAAATAGAGATAAGGAGACTGCTCTACTGGTGTAAAAAAAAATTCATGGAACAGTCCCACTGCCATCTACTTCTGTGAAAGAACAGTCCATAATATCCTCCCAAACCCTGGTTTATTTCATTTCCCGAGTTTCCTATCTTCCACTCCATAGTTCTATCCTCCGCTTTTATTACTCATAATAGGTGCCCCTATTCTCTTTCACCTTGTTCCTACCAACCCTGTTCTGGTGAAACATGTCTGGGTGTATTACTACTCATTTTCCCTCTTGCTGAGCAGAAGAAGATCATGATTATGATATGCTGCATCATTCTTGCCATCATCCTGGCCTCTACGGTTGGAAGCTTCTTTATCTGAGCACCTATCCCTCACCACTTGCCTCAGGTGAGTTGCATGCAGAAGCTTAATCCAGTGCTGGTTGTCTTAATCAAGGTACTCCATTGTGATTGACATTGCAGCTTGTTGTACTCCTATTTTCCAGTAGCCCTTGTACATTTCTTACTATGGCTATAGTCCACAATACCTCACCAGAAAGTATCTTCCCCTCCAAAAATTTGAGACTTTTTAAAAACCAGATCCATCACTCCAAAGATAAATCTGTGCCATCCAATTGGATGGTAGCAGAAGAATTCACAAATGTGTACATATTAATAATATAAATCAGGATTAAGAGCACTCTGCTTGTAGGATGAAGATAACTTCCTGTGTTTTTCAATAGTATGGTCCCATAATGTTTGCTGGTCATTAGGCTAGAACACCGTTTAGTCATCTCTGTTACCTTCAAACCTCTCAGCTCCTTGACATTTCTTTTCTTCCAGGTTGGATTTGCAAGATGGCTTTTTCTTTTATTGGCCCCCTGGTCCTATGATTTCCAGTGCTTTCTCTTTTTATAGAGATGTCACATCCAACCATTTGCCCTTCAAAATCTTTTGCTGGATTCCAGATTTAAAAAGTGCAGCAGAAGCCAGTGCAAGACCCAAAGGTACTACACCAGCATAAAGCCAAATAAGACAGAGAGGGTGAAAATTACGAACACGGGCCTTGTTGGCCTTCATGGTACAGCCACCTCAGTTTTAATTGGTTTCTTTGATACTTTACAAGCTCTAATTGGACTTTATTCCCTATTGTTTTGGCTCCTTCTGCCTAGTAAACTACAGTGAAATGGAGTACTTTATTATTTTATGAATCACCTTTTACAAGCATCTCAAGGCAATTTGCATACCATTAAAACGTATTTGGGGAGAATCTATAAAAAACAATCCAAAGGCATTGCTTCCCTTTACAACTTCCTCAAGAGGCAAGCAGGTGCCTGTGGTTTTTCAGATCAATGAATTTGTTTTCCTCGGTGATGCTGTGTCCTATTGCTCACACTATGTTGAAAAGGAAGCTGCTGCTTACAGTAGCTGTATGACTGAGCATTTGGATAAAGGCACTGACAGCCCCAGATTGTTTCTTCACTTGCTGAGCAATGTTGCTTACACAGACTCCTGCCATCCTTGTGGTCCTTGTCACAAGTGAATATATTCTACTGCATGAGTGTATTTAGTATTTTTAGTGCTTTTGTTTGCCACCCTGGGCTCTGCGGGGAGGAAGGGCGGGATATAAATCAAATAATAAATAAATAAATAAAAGTATTTTGGAGCCTCAAGCTGCAAACACCTATAGGGGAGCCAAAACCCTCTTGTAAATTACTGTCTTGTTTGATTTGACACTGCTTGTATGTAGTTGTATAACATATATAGATCTGTCCCATCTCATGTACTTGAAAGATTGTCACTTAAACAACTTAGGCTGTATTTAATCAAGTGTAAGCGGTTGCCTTCCTTCAGTCACGTCCCTGGTAGTGGCGGCATATAGCTGGAACAATGTTACTCCTTTAATCCTGGCAAGTGGTGCAGCTCCTTCTTCAGCTGGGGCAATTCCTCATGTTGTTTTCCCCTTTAAATGAAAAACCACTTACGAGGAAGAAAGGAGATCACTATGGAGATCACTATGTTGCCCAATGACCTATCCTTCATTATAAAAAAATTGAAGTCCTATCTACTGTATTTTGCAAGACAAGCCACAGGATACTTTGGGCTGAAGGAGAAAAGCTTATTCAGAGTTTCCCTGAACTGTGGGGAGGCAATTATGTCATCGGGGGAGATGGAAGTGCAACAGGGTGTTGGTTACCCCCAAACTGTCTCCCCATTCAAATAGTCTGGATAGCTGCGGTGACAGCTCCCCCGGGTTGAAAATGCTGTTTGTGAATGCCAGGTCAGTGAATGGCAAAACAATGGCCATTCAGGATTTGATCCTGGATGAGCACGCCGACCTGATTTGTATCACGGAGACCTGGTTGGATGAAGCTGGGGGGGTTAATCTCTCCCAGCTTTGCCCACCAGGTTTCTCTGTGCAGCAGCAGGCGAGACCTGGGGGACGGGGAGGTGGAGTTGCAGTAGTCTATTGTGATGCCATCCCCCTGAACAGGTGCCCTCTCCCACAGTCTTCGGGGTTCGAATGTGTATATTTGAAGTTGGGTGGCCAGGACAGAATAGGGATTCTGTTGGTGTACCGCCCACCCCGCTGCTCAACAGTCTCCCTTCCTGAGCTAGCTGGGATAGTCTTGGTGTTGGTGTTGGAGTCCCCTCGGCTTGTGGTATTGGGTGACTTCAACATCCATGCCGAGACTGCTCTGTCGGGAGTGGCTCAGGATTTCATGGCCTCCATGGCAACCATGGGTCTGTCCCAAGTATTATCTGGCCCCACTCATGTCGCTGGTCACACTTTGGACCTTGTTTTCTGTGTTGGATGGGATGATGGTGATCTTGGTGTGGAGGAACTTTCTATAGTTCCTTTGTCATGGACAGATCACTACCTGGTTGGGTTTAGACTCACTGGGACTCAGAACCTCTGCAGGAGTGGGGGACTGATTAGGATGGTCCGCCCCAGGAGGCTGATGGATCCGGATGGTTTCCTGATGGCTCTTGAAGATTTTCCTGTCACCGTGGCAGGTGATTCTGTCGAAGCCCTGGTTGACCTCTGGAATGGGGAAATGACCAGGGCGGTGGACACGATTGCTCCTGAGCGTCCCCTCTTACGGAGTGGAGCCAAACCAGCTCCCTGGTTTACCAGGGAGCTGGCGGCGATGAAACGAATAAGACGGGGACTGGAGCGATGTTGGCAGAAGACTCTGTGTGAGTCTGACCGAACACGGGCTAGAGCCTATCTGAAGGCCTACTCCGTGGCAGTGTGGGCTAAGAAGAAACTTTTCTTTCCTACCACCGTTGCATCTGCTGGGAGCTGTCCAGCGGAGCTGTTTTGAGTGGTCAGGGGTCTTTTAAACTCTGGCCCCCAGGAGGGTAATATAGACCACTCAACAGCCCGCTGTCAAGAATTTGCACGGCACTTTGCAGATAAAGTTGCTCAGATACGCTCCGACTTGGACGCTAAAATTGATACAGTCTCAGGGGATGTAACTTTGGCTCCTGCTTGTCCAATAATAATGGATTCCTTTCAGTTTGTACAGCCCGAGGATGTGGACAAGATCCTTGGAGAGGCGAGAGCCACCACATGTCTGCTGGATCCTTGCCCTTCCTGGCTCATTAAAAGTGCCAGAGGGGGACTGGCCGAGTGGGTGAGGGGAGTGGTTAATGCCTCTTTACAACAAGGCAGAATTCCATCGTGCCTATAAGAGGCAGTTGTACGGCCTTTGTTGAAAAAGCCCTCCCTGGATCCCTCCATAATGGGAAATTATCGGCCAGTCTCCAACATTCCATTTTTGGGCAAGGTAATAGAGCACGTGGTGGCCACCCAGCTCCAGAGATTCTTGGATGAAACGGATTATCTGGATCCATTTCAGTCTGGTTTCAGGCCTGGTTACGGGACAGACAGCTTTGGTCGCCTTGGTGGATGTCCTTCGCAGAGAGCTGGACAGGGGGAGTGTGTCCCTGTTAGTTCTACTGGACCTCTCAGCGGCTTTCGATACCATCAACCATGGTATCCTTCTGGACCGCCTTGCTGGGATGGGACTTGGGGGCACCATGTTATGATGGCTCCATTCCTTTCTGGAGGGACGAACTCAGAAGGTGGTGCTGGGGGACTCCTGTTCGACCCCTTGGCCATTGACCTGTGGGGTCCCTCAGGGTTCAGTTTTGTCCCCCATATTATTTAACATCTATATGAAACCGCTGGGAGAGGTTGTCCAGGGGTTTGGGGTTCGGTGCCATCCATATGCGGATGACACCCAACTCTTCTCCTTTCCACCTAAAGCCAAGGAAGCTGTCCTGGTCCTGAACCAGTGCCTGGCATCGGTGATGGACTGGATGAGGGCGAACAAATTGAAACTAAATCCAGACAAGACGGAGGTGCTCCTGGTCAGTCGAAGGGCAGATCAGGGAATAGGGATTCAGCCTGTGCTTGATGGGGTTACACTCCCCCTGAAGACACAGGTTCGCAGTTTGGGTGTGCTCCTGGACTCTGCTCTCAACTTGGAGGCTCAGATCTTGGCCGTGGCCAGGAGTGCCTTTGCCCATTTAAGACTCGTGTGCCAGCTGCGCCCGTTCCTGGAAATGCCTGATTTAACTATGGTGATGCATGCCTTAGTTACATCCCGTTTAGACTACTGTAACGCGCTCTATGTGGGGCTGCCTTTGAAGACTGTTCGGAAACTTAAACTGGTACAAAGAGCTGCAGCCAGAGTATTAACAGGGGCTGGTTACAGGGACCATACAACTCCCTTGTTACAACAGCTCCACTGGCTGCCAGTTTGTTTCTGGTCACAATTCAAAGTGCTGGTTTTGACCTTTAAAGCCCTATACGGCCCAGGTTCAGGCTATCTGTCAGACCGTATCTCCCTATACGAGCCTGCCCGGGCCCTGAGATCTTCAGGAGAGGCCCTTCTCTCAGTCCCAACACCCTCGCAAGTGCGACTGGTCGGGACGCAAGATAGGGCCTTCTCGGTGGCTGCTCCTAAGTTCTGGAACTCCCTTCCTAGGGAGGCACGAATGGCCCCCTCCTTGCCATCCTTCTGTCGGCAAGTAAAGACTTTTTTATTCTGACAGTCTTTTGGGATAGAAGGTGTTTAGGATTGGGCTTTACAAGGCTTGTTTTATTGTTTTATATTATCTGTATTACCGTATATTCCGGGGTATAAGATGACTTTTTAACCCTGGAAAATCTTCTCCAAAGTCGGGGGTCGTCTTATACGCCGGGTGTCGTCTTATTAGGGTTGCCATATTGCCCGGATAGCCGGGTTTTACCCGGATTCTAAGCATGCCACCCGGTGCCCGGCTAGCCCCTTAGGTGGCCCGGATTCTCAGGTTTCATTTAAAAAAACAATTAAGTTTCTAGGTGGTGCGGTTCTCGAGATATATATAAAAATGTCAGGCACCCCCCCCCCGGTTAAATCTTTTTTTAAACTACTGTAAAGCACTTCGTAGCTTTAACCCCGCCCGTTCAGGATTTCAGACAATCAGTGAAGTGTTCGTTTGGTGGCAGTGTCTGCAAACCTCATTGCGAGGCCAGAAAATGGTGGTTTCCCCTCCTGTTTATCTGAAAATCTCATAAATTGGGTAGGTATATACATTTCAGTTTTTCCCCGTTGTGTGTAGGAGTCAGATCCTGGGCAGTGTTTTGAAAACCTTCCCAATAGTTGCTTTTGGGGGAAAAACAGTGCTAATCCCATATGTCCAGAGTAAATCCTATTGAATTCAGTAGGAATTACTTTTGAGTAGACATGATTATGAATATGCTGAAAATCAATGGGACTTTGGAGTGAATGTAAAAAAGAATTGTGTTTGTGTTCTCTTTCTGCCCCCCCCCCCAGTCCTATTTTAAAGCAAGTAGGCAGGGCTTACTTAGGTATTGCAGTTTTTATTCTGTAGGAAACTAATACTGATTTTTAAAAAACTAATACTGATTTTTCTGCAATGACCAATTGGTTTGACAATAAACTATTATATGGGCTGTATGTATTTATACATCTGCAGTGTGTGCGTGTGTGTATGGAGTCTTGTGTGTATGGAGTCTTTCCAACACCCCTGTGAGGTAGGGTTGGAAACCAAGGCAGCTCACAACAAGAAATAAAGCCATTTAAAATCCAATAACCATAAAAACAAGTATAAACAGTTGCAAAACAGTGTAAAGTGGCATGATTCGGAATTTTGGGTTGTGTGAATGAAGTTGCTTATCACTTGAGGTTGCAGTTCTGTCCCTGTTTGAGTAAGCCCCATTGAATACGCTGGGACTTGCTTCTGAATAAATAAATTTAGGATTACACTATAAATATCTTTACAGTTTGTGTAAATAATAAATATATTTGATAGTTATGCTTATATAAATATTTCTTCATTTATCATATTTTTGGTTTTTGGTTAGGAATCCTGACTGGTTGTGAGATGCTTAGTTTTTTGCCTTATAGGAATCTTGTGGTTGGTATGGTATTACATTTAGGAAAGTGTTACTGCCTTCTGTATTTTTTTTTCCTATTTGCATTTCACTTATCTTTAACCTCACTCCATTACAGCCATAGAAGCAACAGCAGCATATGCAAGATAATTAACTCCCATTAGTTATAAGAACAAGAATTTATAATTATTATTTCAATTAAAACAAGAGGCTTATCAATACTTTGAAGAGGACCAGATATTTATTTTCTTTCTGAGCCCAGGACTGGGTCTTTCATGATGCCTGGTGTGTGTGTGGGGGGGGGGAGCAGGAGAGTAGTCGATAAGACAGACATCCTGGCATTGATAATCGAATTAGCAAGGTATGTGTGGGGTTGTTGTACACTTCCAGGCTCAGTTTCATTTTGAGTATGGAGGTGGAACCTGTGTAGATGTGGTTATTAAAGGGAGAAGAAATTTTGAGTTAAGCAAAGCTCTGCTTTTATAAAACCTAAGAAACATACAGTACTTTGAATGTCTGAGTGCCTGCACCAGTGGAATACTGGAGGAACTTGTAAAACTTGCTGCAACAGTATTTAGAACTGAGCATGTGGTGTGAAAGACTCCTTTTCCTAACATTTTGGCTTGTTTTTCTCTGATTGTGTATTTTTATTGTTTTTACTATATTTGTAAGCTGTGCTGAGCTCTGTTTTTAACAGCAAAAGGGCAGGATATAAATTCTCTTAATCAATCAATAAATACTCCATAGTGTTAGAAACTAAGAGTCTAGGCATTTAATGTTGCTTTTAAAAAAAAGATTTCTCACATCTTTCCCTAGTTTTTGGTGGTAATTCCTAGGCACAGAAACAAAACAACTGGACAATCCAAATATTAATATTTATAAGTTTATAAGTGACAGTTTTCCTGCTAAGTACCTGCATGTCATAAGCAGGGGTAGTCTTATACGGCGAGTATATCCCAAACTCTATATTTTAACTGGAAAAGTTGGGGGTCGTCTTATACGCCCAGTCGTCTTATACGCCGGAATATACGGTATTTTAAATTGTTTTTAGATTTTTAAGTGCCTTTTACGGTTTTAAGGTAGTGCATAGTTTAATTGTATTTTAATTGTATGTTTTTCTATGCTTTTAACTACATGTAGTTCTATTTGTAAGCCGCCCTGAGTTCCAGTTTGGAAAAAGGGCGGGGTAAAAATAAAGTTTCAATTCAATTCAACTGTGACTTATGAAAGCTACTCTGCTACTGTTCAAAAGGCATGGATATTAAGAAATCCTCTGGAAGAGTTTGTCTGATCTGCTATCATGTGTGATAGACTAAGTGGAATTAGTTTTTGGATACCCTATGTAAAGAACCTAGTCCTCTAGTATGGGGGATGGGGTGGTCCTGTAGATGTTGCTGGGCCACAACTCATATCCTTGACCACTGGCTATACTGCCGAGGTCTAATAGGAGCTGGAGTCCAAACAACATCTGGAGCGGTGCAGGCTCCCATCCTTATCTACTATGAGGATTCCAGGGATTGTTTGACAGAAGCTAAAAATGTGCAGGGGTTCTTCCTGCTTCACCTCAAAAAGGACAGAATAAGCTCCTTTGTGAACTCATAAAATCTTACTACCACTTCATTTGAACTTTCAAGAATGGGTACAAGCCCAAGCTATTACCCTATACAGCCCCTTCTATTTGCTGAAAAAAATTGTTCTACTAGCTGTGCTGGCAATATGCTAAAATTCAGCACCTCCAAATAGGAAGACTAATCATGGTAGGCAAATAAAGACTAAATGTGTCTTGTCCCATAAGCACCCTGAAAACATTCTTGCTTTAAAATGAGTTATACAAAATGAGAAATTGTAAAACATAGGAAACTTGGCTTTGAAAATCCTTTATCAACTGTAGTTCTTCCAAATTTTGTATGCATTGAAAACTATCAGTTGTACTCCAAGGTCCTGCAACAAGTGACAATAATTAAAGTGGGCAAGTATCCTTAGTAAAATTAGGGCACGTTTATTCATCCCAGTTCTGTGTATTTACAGCCACTCTATCACCCTCCACATTTACTTGATTTCCAGGTAGAGAACTCAGTAATACAGTCTCCCACTATGTGGGGGAGTGTCCACAATGCATTATCCACTAAGACAATTAGTCAAGGAATACAGAAGTAAGCTGCTGAAGAACTGATGATTCAGAGCAGAAGACAGCCAACTCCATGACTTGCTGATTATATTCTGTCAGGTACAAAGAATTTTCCCCAATAGCGGCCCTTCAGCTGCAAGTCACGGGGGCTCAGATATTTCCTTATCCCCATAAAATTGGCTGTGACTATTCGTTCAAACATCCATGGATTCTGGTTGTTGTGCCTCTTCTCCTCTTCCATCTCCCGCATCTCTTGAAGGGATTGCTGGCTGACGGCTTTGGCTGGGAAAGGCAACTTCTTGGCTACCTGAGTTAGGAAGCGTTCCACCTCACCAAATTCACAAAACCCACCTACTTCTACTATAAGGCGGCCAGCCTTCACTGCTGACACGTAGTGATCCACTGCACCTTTGCCACCACCCATTCGGTGCCCTAGACTTTTGCGTGTGATGGGTTTATAAGGAGCTGGAATTCTCCACACAGCAAACATTGTCTTGGGATGCAGGTGCCGGTTGATGGTCAAACGAATCATTTCAAAATGACCCCAACGGAGGTAGCCACCACCCATAGCCTGCAGGCAGGGGAAGGAAAAAGGATGATTTTTAAAATTCAGCAATAAGAGATGCTATACGTACAAACTTCATCTTTCAGCTTCATGGCATATCTTTCATATTCTTGTTCTATATCTGAGAAGCGATAACAAGATTACTAACTCTCATACTCACCAGAATACCATACTGTCCTTCAGTGAATTCTGTGGCTTCTGTAGATGGACCACGGATGTCACGTACATTCTTGTACTCTCGCCTGACCTTAGGCAAAGCTGGAGCTCTCTCAATAAATTTCAGTTTGGGTCTCTCAGGAATAGTGATGCCTAGAATAATGGGACTGCAGATTCAATATTTCCTGCAACGGTCTTCCAGCTGGAAGACTATCAAACAGTTTTGAGCACTAGAGCCAGTAATTGTAAAACACACACATTTAGGAAATGGTAAATCAAAGCTTACATTTGGGCCAATAAGTGAGACTATATGTGGATAGCTTTAAATCACTTTGCTTCCCAAAGCTAAAGTAAACTGGTCAATTGAAGTAAAAATCTGAATTGTTCACTTATCCATCCCCCCAAAATGCAGCTTCCTGTGTCCTTTAAATTCCCTTTATGTAGGTTCCCTATTAATAAAGAGCTCCTGAGGAAGGGCGTAGATACCACCACCAAGTTAGTGCAATACCAAAAATTGTGGCGGATTTGGAGGCTCTGGAAACACCTGCTAGAAGCCTATGCACAGATTTACGGGTTCTTCCCTTGTCCCTTAAGCCTAAGGCTGTATAGAGTCCTTGTATGAAGCAAGCCAAGTGTAGTAGGCCCATTTGAATAATTCTTTTTCCTAATCAGAACAAAGAGGAAAGAGAGGGTCTGTAATCAATCCCCTCCCATCTGCTTCAAACAGAAAATGGTATTGCCAAAGGTGGCCAAGCATACCTGTCTGGTTGATATTAAACGTATGGTTTTAACACTGGATTTCAATACAGTGTGTTGGAAGCAGCCTATGCACTGCTGGATGAAGAAAGCCAGCAGAGGGAAATTCATGTACATAGCATTCCCTGGCTAGCATAGGTTGTATAGGTGGAAGACTACTTTTGTGTGCATGGTGTCTTTGCTTAACTGGGGAGGAGGTAGATTATTTTTCTAGATGTAATTGACTATATTCCCTGTGAACACCTCTCCTGAGAGAATATTTCCTTTTGGGAACAAAACTATCCCATTACTTTGCTTTATGAGATTTCAAGATGATGGTTAATTCTTGACTTGCGCTCCCATTGTCTGCAGAACATCTCTTGAGTGAATATCAATTATGCTTACCACACTTCATCCTGCCACCAATTAAATATATATAATAAGCATTCTATACTTCTATTAACATTCTCCCTTATCCCTCAACATACCACTGTAATCTGGGGGAAGCTCAAACTTCTTCAAGCCAGCAGTGAGAATCTTGGTTCCACTGGAATCTGGAAGAAACACAAAGACACAATATTTAAACTTATTGCCAAGCCAAAACACTGATAAGGATCTGCCTTATAGCACACCTGATGATGTCACAGTATTGTATACTTTAAAAAGAAGCTGCCAAAAAGGGGTTCAAAGTGCTGCAATTGTGTCTCAGTGGACAGTTATAATTTGTTATATTTTCTTCAGAGACATCGTGCTGTGGACCACCTAGCTGACAGACCTGTGAATGCGCATTTCAGTGCAGCCCTTTGATTCCAGGAAATATGGACCACATCTCAATATTCCTAGCCAATTGGCCCATACTATAGAAAAAAAGTAGGGCACAATCTCACATTACAAAACAATCCATTAGACCAAGGAGGGAACAAAGAATTAACTGCTCTTTGCACAATTAACAGAATACCACCTTCACTCAAAGGTGGTACCATAATAAGAGAAGCTTAGAAATAATGTCAGTAGGAGTAGGGACACAAAGGAGAAGCAAAGAGCTCTGCTGCTCAGACCGCAGGCCTATCTACTCCAGCATCCTATTTTCTGAACTGACCACCTAGATAGTTATGGGAAATGCACAAGCAGGATATAAACGGGCAACAGCTACCTCTTCCTGTTATTCCCCAGTGACTATATTAAGAGACATTGCACCTCCCACTCCGAAGGTGGTGTACAGCTATAATGATTAGTAGCCGTTGATAGCCTCATGCTCCATAAATTTGTTTAATCCCATTTTAAAACAAACTAAGTAGGTGTACATCATCAACTTGTTGCTGCCCTAAAGATTAGGATGACCAGATGCAGAGGCCAGGGTTCCCAAACTTCCATTATTGTAGATGTAGAAGGAGGAGTTTTAGTACACGCAGCTTCTCACTCTTGGATTACAAGCTGTATTTATCAAAGCTTCCCATTTTACATACTGTAATAGTTACAGGCACAAGACCCCTGCCTTTCGCACCATCTCAGGCGGCCTCCTCACTTTATTATCTCCGCTTTATTAACATTATGTGACTACCAAGTAGCGAGCAATAGCTGTGATTGACGGGGCACCTGTCCCTCGAACGCCCCACTTCCTATGACAGAGAACCCGATTTCCACAGTCAGCCTTGCTCCTTGTTAAAACAAGCTTCTACTGGAGAGGCTGCTAAGTACAAAACAGCCCTGGTGGATCTGGCTATCTAGTCCAGCCTCCTCGGAATGGCTAACCAGATGCCTATGGGAAGCCCGTCAGCAGGACCTGCATATAATAAGGAGCAAAGTGGGATAAGGACAAGAGAAAACTTTGCATGCTCCCGACTGTTACATAAAGCCCAGCACCCAATTCTGCCCTCAAAAGCGACTGGTGCCCTGCCGTAGAAAACGATGAACTGGCACTTTAAACGGGCCTCCTGACCTGCTAGAGTCCCGCAGAGGACAAATAAAGGGCGCCCGCGCTGCTTCCACATAATGGTGTGCTGCCAGCGCCGAGCGGGCGACGCGGTGCTCCGTTAGCACTGAGAATGAGGCTCTGTCGTAAGAAGTTCAGGCCAATCTCCAGGTGGTGATCGGAAAGTGGTGGAAATGGGAATTAAATCGCCATCATAGGAAGAAGCGCTGCCTTAATACGCTCAGGCAGCAACACTTCCGGTAAGGTATAGGGCGGGGAACAAGGGGCCAGACCAGTTAGTTCCGATGAACGAATGGGCCCAATAGGAGACGAGCACAATACAGTATACTTTTCGCTCCTTTTTCGTATGAGATTGATCGTATATTCGTATTGGCTATGTTTGCTGGGGCTGATGGGACTTGTAGTTCAGTAACAATCTGGAGGGCCGAAGGTGTCCCACGCTTTCCCGAGGGGCTGGTTAGTTTTGTTTGTTTTCATATTACCGCTGATACTGAGTTATGATGTATTTCTCTTGTTGGTATGTCTTTGTTATTATTCAACATATTGCATATTTTGAATAGAATAGAAAAGCTTTTCATTAATTCTAACAAAAACAAGCATTCCATTCCAGCATTTTCCCCTTATGTTAGTGCATTCATAGCAATGATTCCTAAAAATAGACAAGAGTATTTTACCAGCATGTCTGTCTACATACTATCATTAGAGGTGATTCAATCTAGAAGGAAGTAGAAGAAATAAATTATATTGACTCTTATTTTCGTTTGGTCAAAACTATTCTTGTTTTGTGAATATAAACAAGATCCATGGTTTCCTGAGATTGTTGTATGACTCAGTACCAATCTGAAATATGCACCACATGATACATGTATATCCAACAACTTTATTTTTAACGTGACAGAACTGCAGAGTAGCATGCAATATGGTTGAATGTTGTATCTTAAAATACACATCTCTTTAGCCTAAAGCAGAAACTATACATATTGAGAGTTGAGACATATATTTCTGAACCTTTGTCCTTCCTGTTGCAAGCTTGTAGCTCAGTATTTACTGAAGACAGCCACAATTTGTTCATTATCCACAGGCTTATAGCTGCCCACACCTGGAAACACAAAGAGGTGATGCTGAAAAATTGAGTAGCACTTTACAGCTTGGAGATATTTCCTGTGTGAGTCAGTATGAATGCAGTCCAATATATATGTCAATGCTCAGTTGACCACTGCCTTCTACACTGTAGCTAAAACATGCCCATTTTATTTATTTAGTTAAAAGCATTTATATACAACTTAATATTTCAAATATCTCTAGGGAGGCAGTGAGTTTTATGTTGGATGTGTACCCCATGTGCACCTGAAGATCAAATACAGAAGGCCTACCACTGCAGGGAAGCCACACACAAAAACTTACATAAATATGTTAATTATCCAACTTCTGCTTCTCAACCTTCTCTCCTTTATATCTCTTCTTTTGCCTTGCTCTTGTACCCCAAGCCTCCTCTTAGACGTCATATCTGACTTTGGTGCTCATGTTCTTTCTCTCTGATAGCATTCCAATCCTACTCCCTAGTACTATCAGCGTCTGAGCTGGTACTGTCACTGAGGCTGTTGTCTTCCTAACCTCCTCCTTTGGCCTGCACCTGTGGACTGAGTACACCAGTCACTGCCAAGGCAACTCCCTTGATCTTTGTCTTGTGCCTCTCCACTCAGTTTAATAGGTAAAGTCTGAATATTAGCTGTCCTCCTTGCAAATTTGAACAGGTACAACCCTGCTGCTTCTTTTGCTCTTATAATTGTTTTCAACTTGGAATATATCCCATAAAATTCAGAGGAAATACTGAAGTAACTGCTAAAGTTATCCCTTGTGATTGCCAACAGGCATTTATTTCTTTTTTCTTAACTCCTCTTGGAGGATTTCTCCTCTTCCCAAGACACTGTACCTTGTTCAAGAGGTGTTTTGCCACTGAGGAACTGCCAATAGGTCTTATCATCAGTGCTAGCATTGATGCCATGGATAGAAATCACCATGGGCCCCCAGGAGGTCTGTTCTGTCTGAAAGCTATAAGATAAAAGGGGGATCTTATAAAGAGTTGGTATGAAAGAATGGATAAATAAAAAGGAGGAGGAGGATAAAGATAAGGGGATAATTCAAGAGGGGGGGAAAGTTGCATAACATTTAAAAAGGGAAGGAAAAAAGAAAGCATCAAAGTTACAGAAGTAGGTGGAAATAATTCAGTAGTGCCCAAAAATAATATCCAAGGTCCCTAAAATCAAGATACAAATTTTAATGCATATATAGACTATGTGTATGTGTGTGTAATATATCACAGTGGTTTTGTGCTTTAATGTTAGTAATCCTTTAAAAAAAATTAATTTGGTATTTTCACGGTTTTGCATCCTGGGTTCCACAATCCTCGTGAGATGATGGTTTTCTCTGACTCACCAGGTCTCCCTTCCTTACCTGAATTCGCTTGGTTTAGCACGCTGAGCAGTTTCCAAGACAGCAAGCAGTACGGAGCCCTTTGGTACATTCACTGTTATGGAATACTTGAAATAGGGCCCTATTAGGTCATTGATTATGGTGTAGCGTACTGTAATGGTGGGAACTGTGCAAAAAGGCAGAGAGGAGAAAGCAGATAACTCATTATGCCCTTAATAAGGCCTGTCCTGTACTCCGAAAACTAGTGGGGAAACCATGACATGATCCAACCCTTTTGGGAAAACGAGTTGAAGCTTTTACCACTATGCTACCAGTGCACGTTGTTGTCATAAGCTCTATTCATGCATTCAGGTGAATAAGTTTGGGAGAGCTGTGCATGCAAGGACTGCTCCTAACATCCCCATGTGCACCAACTTCGCTGCCGACCTTTGCATATTGAGCATGAAGAGCTGTGCTAATTGTGTTCAGCTGAACAGCCTCTCTGTGTTTGGGAATCTTACATTATCAGGTTGCTGATTGCAGGGAGGCTTCTAAGGGAGTTCATCTGAATGTGCTTAAAATTCCTCTTCAGACTTTTGCAGGAAATGTGCCAACATGTGCTGAATGTTAGGGTGGAGCTTTCACTCATACCTTCACCACTTCTTCACTTTAAGCTCACACATGTTCTTCCCTGAATGCATAAATAGGGCTATAGTGAAGGGTAAATCCATAGCTAGAGGTAGAATTTACTTGCACATGCCAGAACTCTGTAACAATATATGAGTATGTAACAACAACAACAACCCCCCATATCTCATGGAAGCTGCAGCTGCCTTTTCATCCGTATGTAATGAGCCAGCAGGCCTCTTGTGTCCTGTTAATGGATTCTTCTAGAACACTGCTCTTCAACCTTTGGTCCCCAGATGCTGTTGGACTGCGATTCTATCATCCTTGGCTATTGGCCAAGCTGGCTGAAGTTTATGGGAGTTGGAGTCTGACAACATCTGGGGACCCAAGGTTGAAGAACAATATTCTAGAACATAAATGGCTAACTTGTGGCCCTCCCATCATCCCTGCCTATTGGCCATGCTTACTGGAGCTGATAAGGGTTGGAGGCCCAGCTTCCCTGGTCCTGTTCTAGAATAACCCATATAGCTGACTAATCCCACTGCAGGTTTTGGTGTTTTTGTTTTAAAAAAAACAAAAAACCTTTGGTTTCTCCATGGATAGCACTATTATTTAGGATATTACTTGTCACCCTTTTTCCCCAGGCAGAGCTCCCATGCTTTTATACATTGCTTGACAGATAAAAATTCAAAAGGTGCAGCTTTCCTGTGATGAAGATTCAGTGATGGGAAAAACTAAATTAGTCATGAAGCTGTTAGAGGTGCAGGAGTTCTACCAGGGGGGAAAAGGTAGCAATCCTACTCGGCTTTTCAGTGTCAGCACAAATAGGCTGTATTGGAACATGGAGGACATATCTATTTAGGCCTTGCCTATATCCCAAAAGACTGAAGTTACAGTTCCAAGCTATTAGGAAATTGTATGCTGCTCTGGCATTGCTTCAGAGAATGGAGGAGCTGCCTCAGGTCAACCATCATGTGGGTGCAGCCTTACTGTTTTCTGAGGAACAAGTTAGATCCCTCACATCCAGGTATGTTTTGCCCACTAGAGAAGGTAGGATTTGAGAAACAGTCCCAGGGTTATTAAAGGCTCCCAAGTAGACCTCATTCAGCACTTTGTCAAGGGTCTTCATGCAACTCCATGCCCCAGCGATGTAGAACTCAGTAGTAATATTGAGAGCCTGTAAAGAAAGTAACAAGTGAGAGAGGCTTGCACCAGAGAGGAGGATGACGGGACACATATATTAGGGTGAGAATGTACTTCCTGGCTCAACTTCCCTTCCTGATGATGAGGGATCATAGGGGACAGACACATACCTGCATTGCCAGCCCAGTGCTATAGAGGTTTCCAATAATGCCATTGCTCTGTTGTGATCCAAGGATTTGCTTTGTTATCATAGCTAGTGCCTCCTGAATGGCTCCTACAAGCTTGTTTTGTTGAACCGCGATTATTCCATCATACACACAGCTCAGAGCCAAACTCGTCATGGCCGCAGTATCTGCAGATCACAGTTGGCCATCATCAACACCATAAATCTATTATGACCATGTCGGCTTACTGCTAGAGGGGAGTGCAAGGACAAATGTCTCTTTCTAGTGTTCCACATGACATGGGACAACCCAGTGAAAGGACAGTTGGGCGTACCAAACTAGGCAAGGTGAATAAGGTCTACACTACAGGTGTTGGACAAGAAGGGCTCTGAAAAGCAGATATCCGAGAGAAGCAGGCCAAATTGCACTCCGCTGCAGGAAGGTTTCATGGATAGAGTTTTGGACTTTGAACTAGGAGTCCCTGGTTCTCAAATCCCCACTAGGCCACCCATGAAATGTAACCTTAGGCAAGTCTCCATCTCTCAACCCAAACTATCTCACAGGGTTTATTATGAGGATGAATGAGTGCATATGTGTAGATTATGAATGCTGTCCTGACTAAGCTTCTTGAAGGAAAGGCAGAATAAATATATAATTTAAAATATATATATTTTAAAATATGCGTACAAGCCAAGTGTTGTTATCTTACCTACAGAGAAATACCCCCAGCTCTGAAAGTCATTTGCCAGTGCTGCCTTGGCAAGGATTACAGCAGCCAATTCAACATCCGGGCTTTTTTCCACACACAGTGCCAAGGTATCCAGGGCCAACTGGTAATAGGTTGTCTTTGGGGTCCCATAGTCATCTGCAACAAGAAATGTGTGTTATCAGTTGCTTCTTCCAGACCACATAGGGCTTGCACCTTCCGCCTAACACTTCTTGGAAGGTGGCTTCCAAGCATGACAGAAATAAGGAACACATAGATTAAATCGAAACATAGTTTGTAATGCTGATTACACCCATAAATCTATTGTGTGTGGAAGTTGACAGAACATATCTTGACTACAAGGGTTCTACAGTGTGTGCTGAGAGACAGAGACACCCAGCTCCATAAATGGAGCTGATAAGCCACATTTGTCACTTTATGGGGTCCCCTCTCCCTTGATTAGAACAGCTAAGTTATATAGCATGAGAGGACTGAACTGTTCCCAAGTCAAGCCTCATCCGTTGTAGAACACATACATTGATTGTATGCAGAAGACCCCAGTTTGAGTCCCTGCAATATCCAGTTTAAAAGGTTGTCAGGTAAAAGGGCTGAGAGAGGCATCTTCCAGAAACCTCAGAGAGTTTCTGCTGTTGAGAGTACTAGTCTAGATGGACCAGCGGCCTGACAGTAGAGAGCAGGCTTCATATGTTCGATCATGGGTATATATGGGGGTTAGGGATGGGGAGAATTTTGCTAAAGTCAGACTTGGCACTGGACATCCCTGTAATTCGCATGTTTGCCATCTTTGCAGACTGAGTTTGTTTGCTGCAAGCTTCCACGGCTTTTCCTGACACTGGATTTTTTTTTTTAAAGGACTTGGTGTGGTTTTGTGGGCTGGCCTATAAGAATCTGAGATGGCAAAGTTAGGTGCTAACCTGTGAATGCACTTTCAAAACATATTTTCCTCCTCCCAAAGAATCCTGGGAACTGTAGTTTGTTAAGGGTGCTGGGAATTTTAGGTATGTAAGGGATAAACTACAGTTCCCAAAATTCCTGGGGGTAGGGATGCGCTTTGAATGTGCTTTGGGAGCACATCCAGTATATTCTTGGAAATGTATTAGGAAGACATTCCTAAAGGATTTGGGCATCTCAAACCCATTCAGCTGAAAAACCACTATCTAGGCAGGAGCAGGGGGAGGAGGAGAACAATGAGTATCAGGGTCTGTGGCTGGTGTTAAGATTATTCCTCGACATATCCTAAAATTGAGTGGATGGAAGAATTTCAATGTCTATTTGTCTTCTTACGTAAATAGTTAATCTCTTCTTTAGTTTTTTCTTCCAGGACATGGAGCAAGTTGACAATTTTTTCAGGTGTAGCAACATCATTAGGATTCTCACAGGATGATCGGAGAGCTAGGACATAAAGCGCCACTTTGCCCGAGGTCATCTCTGCAGGAAGAGATGAGAAAAGACAAGCATCACCAAAACCCCAAGCACACACGTTTGTGAACACCAGAGCTTTGTGGACCAATCAGACTACTTGGGGAATTTGTCTGTAGCTGGGTTGGTGCTGCCAATGTGGCAGAGTTTTCTTATAGATAAAACCTTCTTCATCAGATGTATGACATATTATCCGCAGTGAACAGTTCTATCCTAGTCCTTAAAAGCTTGTGCTACAATAGATCTGTCAGCCTTTAAGGTGCCACAAGACTCTTCTCCATTTTTGCAGCAATAGATTTGACAAGGCTATTCTTCTGGAAATCGTCGAGAGTATCTTCTGCAGGATGCACTTGCATTTTCTAGGAATGATATCTGCTTCTTTATTTGAAGGAAGAGATATAAACTATTGTATATTTTCTTGACAAGGTTCTTGTACATTTTAACAGCTGTGCTACAAGCAGAAAATAAACAGAGAAAGCTGTACCTGGGTAGAAATGTAGGAATAGTGAAAGCTTCATTGGTTGACTTTCTCCCTGTCTTACTGCCAGGAGGAAAAATGATTGCATCAACCCCAGAAGAAAAACTGGGCTCACTTCCATTTGGCCTGATCCAGCAGGGCTCATCTTATGTTCTTAATATGCATTTGTACTATGTATGCAGAAAGACACCTCTCTCATTTGAGGCATCCTACCTTTTATGGCTGTTTTCTTGATCTCCTCAACCAGCTGTTTTCTTACATTGAGGTCTTGGTCCTCAGCCAGGTTCAGAGCAATCAGGACACTGGGATCAGGTGAGCTGTGCTGATTGACAGAGTCCACTAGCAGAGTCTGGAGTCCTGTAACCAACCACTGCTGACTATCAGGGACAGCTGGAACCAAGAAAAGCAGGTGTTTAGCAAGAAACAGCAGCTGCTGCTGGAGCACTTGCCTAACCTGTCAATAGGACTGCAATTCAACTTAAACTTGTCTCTGTTGCATGATGCCCCACTTAGATTTGGTATGATTTTGGACAGCATGCCAGATTGTTTCAGCTTTTAATTTTTTATTCAGAAGAATCTTATAACTCAAAATGCACTGGGCCTTAATAAGCAGGTACGAGTCACCTTTGAGGTCTCTGTCCTACATTCCCATGCTCGTGCCTTCCTTCTTGTAGCCTTAAATAAGCTATAATTCTCTCAATCTCAACTGCCCATCTGCAACATAGGGATAATATTATTTGCTTTCCTAACAGAGTAGTTTCCTGACCTTAAGGAAAGTGGGTTGGATTCTGTCTAAGACTGCAATCCTATACATGCTTAGGTGGCTTGCTCCTGAGGAGACTAGGATTACACTGTAAGTGAGGAGAACTTGGGTCCCATTGAAACCAGTGGGACAAGGTACTCACAACTGAACCTAAGCTCCATTGATCTCAATAGGAACTAAGTTCAACTTACTTTGTTGGGACCAACGCAGTGTATGTAAAGCACTTTGCCTACAGAAACAGAGTCAGTTCCAGTTTCAGGGGACCCACAGGCATCTTCTATGGCAGGGATGAGGACCTGTGGCCCTCCAGATGTTGCTGGACTACAGCTCCCATCATCCCTGGCCATTGGGGCTGATGGGAGGCGGATCCCAAAAACATATTGAGGGCCATAGGTTTCCCCATCCCTGCTTTCTGGGCCCCCTTTCAGGTGAGCTGCCCTCCTTGCTGCCTCTGCCCCAGGCAACAGCAGTGCCCCCTCACCCAGGCCAGCTACTCACTCTCCCACCTACACAGCTGTCGGGCAGCAAGCAAGTAAGCAAGCAGTGGCGGTGAGAATCAGCAGCAGTCACTAATGCTTCTTGCTCATTCTAAGGGGATTAGGGTCCTGTGGAAAAGAGCAAGCAGTCGTGCACGTGGCTGTGGTAGCAGTGGCTCCTCTTCATTGCTGCTGCTTGCTCACCTACAGGAGGGTGAGCGGGTGATATCAAGGATGGGCACAGTTCTCACAGTTGCCCACAGGGAGAGGGTTAACCAGTGATCAGATGTAGTGCAGGCAATGAGGCAGCTTGGGAACACAAGTAGGGTTAGTGTTGTGTTGCACTCATATCCTGCTTGTAGGCTTTCCATAGGCTTCTGGTTGGCCACTGAGAAGATGCAGATGGGATGGTATTTGGCCTGATCTAGCACAGCTCTTATGTTAGATAATATGTTAAAAGAATATGCCAGGAAGGCTAAACTAGACTCTACTTCATAACATGTTCTTTATAAGAATACTGAATGAGAGTACTAAGTTTATTAAAAACTAAAATGGAGCAATGACATGTGAGTGCAGATGTGGTCAGCCACAGTCTACAATCCCAGTCCAGAAACAGATGGACCACTTCATCTGTTCTTTGTGTGAACTAGCTGTACCAGACTTCAGCTGGCCCAGTAAGAGTTGGGAACACCTTTTAAATCCTACCCAGATTGACTGGGGCTTTGGCAACTAAGGGTGATTTCCAGATAGGTGTTTATAGTGAGATCAGTGCTCCACATATACACAAGGCTTTTGCTTTTGCAGCATCCACACAATATCACTCATTAAAATGCCAGCCACTCTCTGCCCCCCCCCATTTAATCCAAATTTACACTTTCTGAGGAGAATCCAATAATTAAAAAAAAAACTGTGCCAACAACGTTTGTAATATTTCAATGACCCATTTACAGTATTAAGCCTCCATATGGAAGCACTCTAAGCCTGCTACATCTAGGTAACTTAGAGGGAAGAGTTTTGATACTCACAGCAAGTCCCAGGAGAGATGGAATCGGCATTGGTTACTATGCAGAACATAAACAGAAGGGCAACAGCTGAGAGGAACATTCTGGATTGGAGGATTTGTGTCTTTGATGCTTCAGAGAATATGAGAACTGCTGGGACTTCCTTTATATAAATGGCTAGTACAGCTCTGGTTCCCTCCCTCCCAACCTTTCACTTTTCAATTGCCACCTCATCTCTGGCACTGTTGACTTTAATTTGCTTATCTTGGTTTCTAAAACACTAACCCTTGAAGGTTTTTGCAAGGTGATACCAGAGAATGGTGACTGTCAATGAATGTAATCATCAGGTGTGTAGACATTAGTGAAAGCAGCAAGGGAGGGGAGGGACACTACTCTGTGATTCACAAAGTGTTGTACACAGTTCTTGAGAGAATAGCCACTTGTTATTAAGGTATTATTCACTAATAGGCAAAAAACCTTGCCATTTAAGAATGTACCTATAGCCAACAGATATTTCTGTTGCTGCCCAATTTCCCTGCTTTTTAAAGTTTGATAGAAATATCTGTTGGCTATAGGTACATTCTAAAACCACAAGGTTTTTTGCCTATTAGTGAATTTACTACGTAATGTGCAACACACGTTGCATAGACCAGGAAGAGCTGGCAGCATTTAGTGGTGGATGTGACATCTGGGAGGTAGGTGGAATTAAGCCCAGTTGTATCCTTCCCACCAGCCTCTCTCACCCAGCTGTGTACATGTTAGGAAGGAAAAATGGCATTGCAAGGTTTTCTCCCACACTAAATTCCATGATTTATTATGTATTATTACTTTGTAACAAATTTATAAACAGCTTCATTGCATGAAGACATCAAAGGCAAAACCAGAATAAAATGCAAGTTCTAAAAACAATAAGATCATTTCAGAAACTCTAAACACAAGAAAATATATTTACAAATTCTTAAAAAAAACAATTTCTGCAGATGTGCAGTTAATATTCCATAAATGATTGGGTCACACCTAAAGAAAGTCTTCTTAAATGAAAATGCCTTTTGTAGGTGTCTAAACAAGATGACCTTAGGTGCCTGTTTAATTTTGGCTGGTAATTGATTCCAGAGGATTCGAGCTGCAATGCTAAAAGCCCAATTTCTAGCACAAGCTAAGCACACAGTACTCTCAGGGCTCATCCATACCTAACCTCAAAATCCATGTTTTTCATATTCAGTTGGTGCCCTCGAGATCCATACATGTCCTGTTTGTGGTTGGATTTATTTGTTAAAACCCGATTTTCAAACATCCATATGTGTGGGCTTTTTTGTGTGTGTGTGTGTGGTCTAATTCACTTTTACATTTTGTTGTTGTTACATTGTGCCCCTAAGTCCCCCTCTTTAGATAGACAGATAATTTTATTTCGGTCACAGACCAGCAAAATCCCCCTCTTTACTGTGATTGGTCAATAATGATAGTTTGCTTTTTTGTGCTTTTATGGAAGAGCGCAAAAATGTGTATCTTTTTTAATTACCATACATGTGCAGATTTGTGTTTAAACAGACATTCCTTCAACTGCAGGTGGTGTGAATTTTAATTTTTTTTCCTGAAGGAAACACACCACTAACGGAAAGCTCCTTTTAATTTTATGTTTGATCACAAAACAGTAATTAAAAAAAAAAAGCAATGCGATACAGCCATAGAAGCCAGAAGGAGGAAGTACCCCAGTTCAGCACCAGAAGCAGGAACGAACTGTAAGCAAGGAGGAGGAGGCATGGACAGAGGATGGATCTAACCCAGTCATCCCCCCATAATAAAAACAAAGTAGGGCAAGACATCCTCGCTACAGGGATTAGAGCGGTTAATCATTGGGACAGAAATAATCGGTTTATAGCAGGATATGGGAAGTGCAGATTTAAATAGCAGAAAGACTGAAGTGGTGGGGAATGTCATATGGACGCCAGCAAATTAATGGACACACAAGGGGGTTAGTGTTGGCTTGTGTGCGTTGTTGTGTGAAACAGCATACATTACGTTGGAGTTAAGTTGAGCAAGAAACTGCTTCAGAGCATGTTAAGAGTCTTTATTGAAAGACATTAAGGCCAGAGGCTTAAGAGTAAATACATGTAGAGATTCTTCAGTCACCCCCCCTTCTGGTACATCTCTCTCCACAGATGAACACAAAAGACAGCCTCTCAGCTCAGAGGCATAATTCAGAAGAACGACAACACAAGGACTCTGTTAGAACTTTCCCAGTCGCTATCAGATGGCTACCATAGCAACGGCCCTGGCCGTCCGTTCCCAGACAGGGCATAGACATAACTCCCCCTTAACCACAGTTACGTCTTCACACTTGCAGGCTTCATGGAAAACTACTAGAGACAGTAATGCCTACTGGTCACCAGCCCAACAGTTAGATTGTAGATTAAAAAGAGGTATAGATGGGCCCTCAATAGTGCTACATCTGAGGAGCACAGTTGCTGGGCAGGGATATAGGGGCGAGACCAGAGCCAACTCCAAATGGCGGCTAGGTCAGGCCCTAGCCAAGAGGCAAAACCATGGTTCTTTACATGCTGACAGCTATAAGGAAAACAACAGTGAAAGTTGGTCTCTATATGTTGTTGAAGAGTTAATTTCTCCCCTGATGAAGGCTTGAATCCACAAGCTGAAACGCGTTGGGCTCTTGCATTTCCAAAAGGAACTTTTTTTACAAAGGAATTTTTTTACTATAGTGCCTTGGTGCACAGAATAAAGTTTCATCCCTTGAGCATTCTGGTTTTTTGACCTCTTACTTTTCTCTCTCTCCTAGCCAAGAGGCCCCTTGATAGGGTGGGGGAAGAGTAGTGCTCCCCTTATGCAATCTGTGGTAAAGCCACCCACCTGTTCGCTGGCTCCACCTACCTGTCTTTCCTGTCTTTTACGGCTGCACCTGTCGTGCACACAGGGCTACCATTAACCAAGATGGCAGCTGAGGTTTCCCTAAGGGATTGATGCCCTTGCCGCCATCTTGGTTGATGGCATGGATGCATGCATGTAGTACCATGCATGCCATCAACCAAGATGGTGGCAGAGGCTTCAGCCCCATAGGGAAACCTCAGCTGCCATCTTGGTTAATGGTCTTTTTTGGTCTTTTGAAATGAACCCATGTCCCCAAAAGAAGTGCCCTGACTTCGGGTAAAATGAAGGTTTTGAAAGTGAAGGAATGTAAGAGGGGCCAGGGATAAAATACAAACATAACATGAACAAAAGATTCTAGGGATTTGAAGAGACATAGACACCACACTTTTAATATTATTCCACTTTAAAAAGTCATGGCTTTCCCCAAAGAATCCTGGGAAATGTGCCTTGTGAAGGGTGATTAGAGTTGTTAGGACACTCCTATTCTCACAGAGCTACAGTTCTCACAGTGGTTTAACAGTCAGTACCTCTCCTCAGAAAACTCTGAGAATTATAGCTCTATGAGGGGAATAGCAGTCTTCTGACAACTCTCAGCACCCTCCATAAACTAGTCTTCCCAGAATTCACTGGGGGAAGACATGACTGTTCAAAGTGCGATAACAAATGTATGGTGTGAATGTGGGCACACTCCCCACTGTCAACTTTTTAGAAGTGCGTAGCCTAACACAGGACTCGTAGTATTTGTTCACACATTTATACAGTCGCTTGACAGTCTCGATTTATCAGGTTCCTTGTATCAATCCTTGCTGTGCCTACCTTCATCCTTGGAGCAGTTAATTGTGCTCACATCAAGATAGGTTCGGCCCTCCAGAGACGGGAAGAGCTGAGCAGCAGCCATAGGGTTGTCAAAAGTGCCTTTAGGAATATCAGCAAGGACTGTGGCCAAAGTCTGAGAGCAGTTCCAGGATGTTGGTGTGAGATAATTGTCAGATACAGACAAAGCCTTGGAGAAGGAAAGAGTGAAAGTACAAATGGGCAGAATTTATTTATTTATTTGATTTATATCCCACCCTTTCTCCCAGCAGGAGCCCAGCAGGACCAGATTAGCTGAAAATAATCAGCACAGGCAAAAGAAAATAGGTACTCATTGTGAAAGTCCAAAAAGAATGAAGCTGGAAAAGAAGGACGGGGGAGTACCATAAACAGAAGACAGATATAAAAAAACATGCAGTTTCTTCAGTTCATATCACAATTAGATATTACTTGCTCTCTGGCAAGTTACTATTCATCTCACACAAGCCACATTCGTGTGCTATAAAAATCTGACTTCTCTCCAAGGAACAGTTGGAATCACAAACAATCTTTCAAGGGCCATAAGATTTGAGCCATGACGCATCCCAAATGTAAATGTGTGAACACTAGAAAAAGAGGAAGGCTTCTTGAGAGATAATTATGACAGTCTCAACCATATAAATAGTATGTGGGTAACACAGAGAAACTATAAGCTTTCTCTGGGGATAATTATGGTTCTTTCTTTCTTTCTTCAGGCAAAATATTTTTTTCTGTTCTGTCTCGGAAGGTCAAACCAATGCCCCTATTTATTAAGACATAATATCCCTATAATGTTGTTCCCTATAACTTAAAAGCATGCTTAGGGGCAAACTTTGTGCATACAACACAGGATGAATGCTCAATAAACAGGTCACCTGGAAGTGACCACAATAAGGCAAGAAGAGAGGTCCATGGAATCTGAATGACATTCTCCAGGACCAGAACTGATCCTTGCTCCCACCTGCATGGCTTCTCCAGTGCTGTACATATTCCCAATTATTCCATTGCTGCTTTTCTGCTCCAGAATTTTCTTCAGCAGCCACTGTATATTTGCTGTTATTGTCCTGTTTGCCTTTGGCGGGATGTTATCTGTGGTCTGCACGCAGTTCTGAGCCAGGACTGCTACTGCTGCAATGTCTGTAGGAAAGGTAGCAAAGGCAGGTGAAGTTCACTTAACTTACTTATTTTATTTGTGCTAATAGTCTGCCTTTCACCAAGAGGTCCCAGGGTGTCCTACAAAAATATCACAATTAAAATAAATACAATGTACAATTAAAATCATGAAACAAAAACACAAAAACAAACAATATCAGAATAGCAAAACAGCAGCACAGAACAGCAGTGAACAACAATGCTTCTCATCTGCTATAACACTTTAGGCTCCTTCTGATGACCTTTTTACTGAGCATTTATTCTGATTTGCCTGCACAAGGCATCCTACACTTTTCAGTGCATTTTCCCATCACTTTCCAAACTGCAAGAATTCAGCTTTTTTTTTAGTCATTTGTTGCACTAAGGCGACAGAGAACTTCAGTCCACTAACTGCATAGACCTAAAGTTCCAGCACATGCTTGAATCCCTCCCACAAAATACTGACAGTCTGGAAGCATCCTTTTGTCCTACAGAACAGAGATCACAATCATGGAGATCCCAAACGTGGCCTTCACAGGGAGACTCACATCACAAATGCTCTTATTCCTTTGGTTTTGCTGCTTAGAGGATTTTAATGTATGGTGCTTTTGATTGTTTGATGGTCAGTTTTATGGATTTAATATTTTGATGTAAGCCACTGTGGATGACTGATTGGAAAGATGGGGTATAAGGCAGTATTCAGCTAAATAATTGTGCAAGCAGAACTTACGCAACAGGACTTCCCCTCTCCTACCCCCGTGCCATCCCCAGTTCTGCTCCAGAAGGTTGGGGGGGAACTCAGAACAGTTTTAGGGGTTGCATGGCAGGAGGAGAGGGGGGAACATTTCCTTGCCAAGGAGATATCCTTGCTCTGACAGAACATTCCTCTCAGTGCTGCTTTGAATACAACCCTATAAAGGTAAAGGTGTCCCCGCACTTGTAGTGCCAGTCATTTCCAACTCTCAGGGTGACGTCTTGTGATGTTTACTAGGCAGACCATATATATGGGATGGGATTGCCAGTTCCGTCCCCGGCCTTTCTTTACCCCCCAGCATATGCTGGGTACTCATTTTACCGACCACGGATGGATGGAAGGCTGAGTGGACCTCAACCCCTTTACCGGATATTCGACTTCCTCCTTTCGTTGGAATTGAACTCCGGCCGTGAGCAGAGCTTCGGCTGCGTTACTGCCACTTACCACTCTGCGCCATGGAGGATCTTTATACAACCCTATATCTAATCCTAAATAAATAAAAATAACTGTCCTGACATTCTACCATAGGCACAAACATTGCTCCCACTCTATAATGTCTCCACCTCTGAGTCATTCACATACTGTTTATTACCAACAGTAGCCAGATAGATACAAGATCACAAGGTGGCAATATCTTCCTTCCCCCCCCCCAAGTCCTTCACATCAGGAATCAGAGATATATTGTTTTTGAAAATGGCAGCAGCACTTCAGGTGTCATCGTTGCAACAAATGGGTCAATGATCAGAGACATTACCCACCCACAGAGAAATGGCCACCAAGGTAATACTTCTTATTGTCTGGGATGAGCAGGTCTGCCGTCTGAGATGGTGAGAAGGTACCCTGAAGCTGACAGAGGGCAAGAACACACAAGCTGAGCTGGTAATAGTTGGTCAGGGAATTGCCATGGATCTCTGAGGAAAAATAATAGAACAGAAGAGGTTATCAGATTGAGCACCTTCCAGCCTAGGCAGAATGAAGCATAGGAAAGGGAGAGGAAATATGTCTACATGAGAGCACATGGAACAAAGGTGGTAGGAGGCAGGGCGGGTCCAAGACATTTTTCTCCCTGGGATGAAGGACAAGATGCACATACACACAGCCCAATTCCATGTACTGACCAGACCAGCAGTTGAATAAACACTGGTGATAGGACAACATCCTCTACTGCACCTGAAGGAAGTAGTCTAGCTTAGAGGGGGTAGGCCAGGGCACCTTGCACACACAGTTCTGTCCTCCAACACTTTACCATTGCTCCCTTCCCCCTTGCGAGCATTCTCTCTCTCTCTCTCCCTCTCCCTCTCTCTCCCTCTCCCTCCCTCCCCTTCTCCACACACACACACAAACCTGCTGTCTCAGGCATCTGGTTAAGGCAGGCCTGTTAGAAGGAGATGTGGAATACAACCAAGGGACAAAGATCAATGGAAGATGGAGGAACAAAATGAGCACATGGCAGGAAACCACAAGAAAACAGATAATTTAGAAATATGGAGGGAAAGCAAGCAGGAATGAAAAGAGAGGCAAAGGTCAGGAAGAAGAACTCTCTCCACTCATATGGTCCTCCTCACTGATGTTCTCCAGCTCCATCGCAAACTTCTTTTCCAAGAGCTTCATCAGATCCAGTTCAAAATCTGCAGTAGAGACTTTCCGGGGATCAGAGCAGGAAGCCCTGTGAGCTAAGGCATAAAGGGCCACCTGACCGGAAGTGAAAGTTTTCCCTAAAAACGGTAGACAAGAACAAGGGTCAATAGTGCAAGGCTTCATTTCTCTGACTCCAGACATAATGACATAAGAAGAGTCCTTCTAGATCAGGCCCAAGGACCATCTAGTCCAGCATCCTGTTCTCACATTGGCCACCCGGATGCCTAAGGGAAGCCCACAAGCAGGACCTGGGTGCTACAGCAGTCCCACCATTTGCGATTCCCAGCAACTGGTGTGCAGCACTTCAGAGGCACACTGTCTCCAACAGTGGAGGTAAAACATAAGCATCATGGCTAGTAGTCATAGCCTTATTCTCCATCTTGTAAAGCTATCCAATTTGGTGGCCATCACCACATCTTGCAGAAGGTTATGCACTGTGTGAAGTAGTACTTTCTTTTGTATGTCCTGAATCTATCAACATTCAGCTTCTTCAGATGGCCCCTGCTTCTAATATTATGAAAGACGGAGAAAACCCTTTCCCTGTCCACTTTCTCTACACCACATATAATGATATATATCTCAATCATGTTCCCCCTTATTGCCTATCAGAGTGGAGGAAGAACACATTGTTTCATTGTCATCCTGGGAACTGTATCCTGGGAACTGTAGTTTTCCCCTCACAGAGCTGCAAATTCCCAGCACCCTTAACAAACTACAGTTCCCATGACTCTTTGGTGGAAGTCATGTGTTTCAAATGTGCATTGGATATGCTTTAAATATATGGTGTGGACCTGACCTCATTCTCACCCATTTATGTCCCATCTTTCTCAGGGCACATCATTCATCCAATCAATTTTGTATCTATGCAAGCCACTCTGGTCTTGCCCAAATATGCAGTTGTGTGGACAAACATAATGAATGAAGCAAAAATGATGGATATTGTTAGCAACATTTTCCATTATCATGATGGCAATGAATATATAACATTTCATGTTTTCATTTCAGCATCCATTCATGCCTTAAAAATGGTGATGGAGAGAGTGGAAGCTGCTTCAAGTCCTTCTTCCTTTCCAAAGGTATGTGAGAAACAGGCTACATTCAGTCTGCTTTTTACCTTTTTATGGTTTTGCTACTCCATTGTGTGATTGTGTGCAATTACGGGTGAAGTGAGTTTTCCCTTGGAGGTAATCTGGTGTCATTATCACCTACAAGACCAGCCTTTAACAACCAAGTGCCTTTCAGATATTTTGGACCACAACTGCTCACAACAGCTGGTTAGGGCTGATGGGAGTTGTAGTCCAAAACATCTGGAGAGCAATAGGCTGATGACGGCTATATTATTTATTATTTATTTATTGCACTTGTATACCGCCCCATAGCCGAAGCTCTCTGGGCGGTTTACAGCAATCAAAAACATTAAAACAAATACACAATTTAAAAATATATTTTAAAAACAATTTAAAACACAATTTTAAAATTCAAAACAATATAAAAACAATTTAAAAACACATGCTAAAATGCCTGGGAGAAGAGGAAAGTCCTGACCTGGCGCCGAAAAGATAACAGTGTTGGCACCAGGCGCACCTCATCAGGGAGATCATTCCATAATTTGGGGGCCACCACTGAGAAGGCCCTCTCCCTTGTCGCCACCCTCCGAGCTTCCCTTGGAGTAGGCACCCGGAGGAGGGCCTTTGATCTTGAACATAGTGTACGGGTGGGTTCGTATCGGGAGAGGCGTTCCATCAGGTATTGTGGTCCTAAGCCGTGTAAGTCTTTATAGGTGAAAACCAGCACCTTGAATTGAGCTCGGAAACATACAGGCAGCCAATACAAGCAGGCCAGAATCGGTTTTATATGTTCGGACCGTCTGGTCCCTGTTACCAATCTGGCTGCTGCATTTTGCACAAGCTGCAGTTTCTGAACCGTCTTCAAAGGCAGCCCCATGTAGAGTGCATTGCAGTAATCTAATCTGGAGGTTACCAGAACATAGACAACTGAAGCCAGGTTATCCCTGTCCAGATAGGGACATAGTTGGGCCACCAACTGAAGTTGGTAGAAGGCACTCCATGCCACCGAGGCTACCTGAGCCTCAAGTGACAGAGATGGTTCTAGGAGAACCCCCAAGCTATGAACCTGCTCCTTCAGGGGGAGTGCAACCCCATCCAGGACATGTTGGACATCTACCATCTGGTCAGAAGAACCACCCACTAACAGCATCTCAGTCTTTGTCTGGATTGAGCCGCAGTTTATTAGCCCTCATCCAGTCCATTGTGGCAGCCAGGCATCAGTTCAGCACATTGACAGCCTCACCTGAAGAAGATTAAAAGGAGAAATAGAGCTGCATGTCATCAGCATACTGATGGCAATGCACTCCAAAGCTCCGGATGACCGCACCCAACAGTTTCATGTAGATGTTGAACAGCATGAGGGACAGAACTGACCCCTGCAGAACCCCATACTGGAGAGTCCAGGGTGCCGAGTAATGCTCCCCAAGCACCACCTTCTGGAGGCGACCTGCCAAGTAGGAGTGGAACCACCTCAATGCAGTACCTTCTACTCCCAACTCAGCTAGTCTCCCCAGAAGAATACCATGGTCGATAGTATCAAAAGCTGCTGAGAGATCAAGAAGAATCAACAGAGTCACACTCCCCCTGTCTGTCTCCCGACAAAGGTCATCATACAGGGCAACTAAGGCTGTTTCCGTGCCAAAACCAGGCCTGAAACCCAACTGAAATAGATCCAGATAATTGGTCTCATCCAAGAGTGTCTGGAGCTGGCCTGCAACCACTCGTTCCAGGACCTTGCCCAGAAATGGAACTGTACTAGAGTCTACAGATGGAGTTAGCTCGGTGTGTGTACTTTCACCACATAAAGTTCCTTATTTTTCAAGAGTATCATAAACACTTACCAGTCTTCACCCTATCTACTGCATCGTCGGTAAGCCTCTTTAGCAACCTTTGCTCAAAGCTCAGGTTGTGATCGCGAGCCAAGCGAAGAGCCAACAAGACACTGGGGTTTGGGAGAGATTCTGGAGCAGTGGCTGATTGAATCATCTTATTCAGCAAATCAGTCACAAGAGGGCGTTGTTCCTCACTCACACCTAAAGGAGAACAAGACATTAATCACTTGGGGAACCCTATTTAATCCACATGACTCCTCTTCTCCACTACTGAATCCACATGCCTCCTCTTCTCCACTCTCCCAATACACATCTTGGAGAGAGAACAGGAGATGGCCCCATACAGTAATCCATTTCATACCATTGCTTACAATTAGACTAGTCAAACCCTCACACAATGGCTGTGGGCCCACTAGCCGCTTGAAAAGCAGCCATAATGATTTTGAAGCTACTCTGCCCTCTGCTGGCCACACTACCTTCCCCAATATTGACTTCAGACCTTTAAGGACTGACCACAGCAAAGTGTTGGGACAGTCACTGTCTCTGCCTGAGCCTGCAGCAAAGCGTTTTCATTGGCAACACCTGGAAGACAAACAGGTTGATCTACCAGTCAGTTGTGAAATCCACCTAAAGCTGAATTAAAAAAAAAAGCACTCAGGCTGATCCAGTCAGGTTTTTGAGTAGGAAGGGGCAGAGTTTGACTAGCATCATGTGCCCCTGTTTTCAGAAAAGAGAGGTAGAGATGCACTGGAACCAACACAACAGTAAAGATAGTGACACATTCACTCTTCTGCCGTTTCTAGTGCGTTTCCACCTCTCCTGAAAACGGGCACACAACACTAGTCAAACCCCTCTCCTTTTTACTGTAAAACCTAGTGGGATCAGCTTGGGTGTTTTTTGTTTTTTAAAAAATTTGCTTCAAAGAGATTTCACAACTGATCGGTAGATCAACCTCCATCCAGATGTGGTCAATGAAAACACTTTGCTGTAGGTGACTAGTGTGCTCACAGCCTTAGTGTGGTACCCTTTGGTTTTGTTCCCAACTAATGATGCTTAACACATTTGCCAACAGTTTGGAGGTGTGAAAGGGGAAGGTTCAAGCTCTGAGGCAGTGATCCAAGGCGCTGGCCCATGATGACAAGATAGCCAGCAAAACTACAGAAGGGTTGTAGCTCGGTAGCAGAGCATCTGCACTGCATTCATAAGGTCCCAGGTTCAACTCCTGGCATCTCCAGATCGGGCTGGGAGAGACTACTGCTTGAAACCGTGGAACAGCACTGCCAGTCAGTGTAGGCAGTATAATTGTGTGCGACGGCCACATCCAGCCACTCTGGGTCCCTGGCCACCTGAGGAAGGGAGATCCGGCTACAAGAAAGTAGATCCCGCTCTTACACCCTCCACCACCACCCATTTGATGTTCTCATCATGACCAGATAAGGAATGATGAAGTTTAAGAAGGCCACCCCTTATCAAACAGCCTCCAAGTTTCCCTGGGGTCCCCTGAAGCCTCTCAAGGTATCATGGTATATGGTATACTGGCTTCAGTTGTGAGTGGTGAAAATAGAGAGAGATCACATCAGGTTTATAAACAATTACTTATGGCTTTCATGGTAAGTGGTATTCAGAGGGGGTTTACCATTGCCTCCCTCTAAGGCTAGCCCTCCTCAGCTGGCTAGGGCCTGCTCAGCTTGCCACAGCTGCACAAGCCAGCCCCTTTCTTGTCCGCATCTTCCAGCTGGGGGACAACTGGGCTCCTTGGGACTATGCAGCTTGCCCATGGCTGCTAACCCTGAGCCACTCACTGTGGGGATGATCTTTAGCTGATCCTTGACACTCAGGAGACATGAGTGGGGATTTGAACTCACAGACTCTGGACTTCGAGCCAGGCTCTCCTCCCCACTGTGCTATACCAAACAATAATATTGGAGTACAACAGAAAAGATGTAAATACAATAATGTAGGTAAAAATATCAATGCCCCGTAAGAGTACAGCATATAAGATGATACACAAGAAAAGGGACTATCTGTTCACTTCTAAGACAGCACCTTCAGAAGCATTCACATAAACTTTCCACGACACATGTGTAACCGGAGGTTTTACCGAGGAAAGGTATTTACATAAGTTAGAAAGGGGAACCATACTAATACCACAACTAGGGCTGTGCTCTGTATATGGCCAAGGCCCAAGCCAAATTGGGCCTCTTCAGAGGCATTGGGGCTTCAGTCGAGTTGGACTGAGATAGCCCCAGATTGCTACAAGTCAGTATGGCAGACCAGAGTGATCTGGTGCTATCAGTGGGTGGGGTGTAGGGCAGAAAAAAGAGGCAGGCGTGTGTGGGACAGAAGAGAGAAAATGGGAAAAGGTGAAACCTATTTGTGGGAGAAGGTAGTTGCTTTTCCCGCCCAGACTGGGGCCATGGGGCAGATTGGGAGGGCTATGCACAGTCCTATTAAAAACAACAACAAATGGTTAGGAATAGAATCAAAGTTAAACCTAAATATAAGAACACCTGACCTAACCTTATTAGGAAGAACACAGGAACTCAGGAAACTGCCTTATACTGTGTCAGACTGTTGGTTCACCTAGCTCAGTATTGCCTCCAGATATATATATATATATATATATATATACATATATCTGCTCTATAACATAATCTTGCCTCGCTTATCTTGATTATGTTCATTGCATTAATGCCTCTGAAACCAAATAGGGAAGGAGAATTCCTACAGTAAACAAACTAGATTGACTAGCTGCTTTTGACCCACAAGGAGAAGTTCATTTCCTCTCAGTGGGTGAAGGCTGTCTTTCTTCCACAACTCAAGAGGGAGATGGCATCATGTTAGGGTGGAGGGAGAGAAACAGGAAGCCATGAGAATTCATGAATCATGAAGGCCAGGGAGAAATGAGATCCTTCCCAATCGAGATTGTCCTTCAGTAGCTCCACACTCTGGGATGGTACCGACAGGACAATCCACAATCCCCTCTGGACTCAGTTTCCCTGCCTGGTGAGTATGCTTTTAGGGTTGGATTCTAAATTAAATTACTTGAGCTTAATTTCCATAGAAATCAATTGGATGTTAGTCATGAGATAACTAAATTCCCATTGATTTCAATGGAAATGAAACTAATTTAGCATTGTATTCATAGTATTCTCAGTCCTACTCAGAGTAGAGCCACTGAAATTAATGAATCTAATTTAGCCATGTCTTTCAACTTCAATAGGTCTACTTTGGGTAGAACTAGCACTGAATATCAACCTTAGTCTGGAAGGATCCAGTCCCTTAATCTGCAATTTGTTTATTTTACATGGGTTGTAAACCACTTTGAATGAATTTAAATGAATGTATCCTCCAAACGTTTATACTCATTGAACCTCTGTGGAATGCAAGGTGACACTTATCCTTGCATTACTTAGCCCTGATTCTGCCCCAATGGTAAGAAGTTAGTTGTAATTATTTTGCTTCCGTTTCATTTTCATGCTGTGCCCTTTTTCTTTTTTCTTTTGTATTTCTCCTTTTAAAGCAATTATTGCTATTAATATCATTATGGACATGCAGCACCATCCTATGAATGTTTACTCAGAATTAAATCCCACTAATATAACTTACTAGGGATTTATCTGCAATTTGATATACACATACCTGGGATTATGCCTCTTTGAACTGAATTGTACTTAGTTCTGATTAGTCACAAATAGGACTGAACTGTAAATTTAGTTTCAGATTACAGTCTTATATCTGTTGATGACTGTCTCATTGTTTTCCCTTGAGACATTCAAATGCCGCTTTATTCATACAAATAATTCCCTGGACTTTAGTTAGCCGCTCAAACTAACGTGGATTTTTTCCCCTTTCATTTTTGTTTAGCCTTCATTAGCCTACCTGCCATCAGGGCTCATCTAGGGATGTCAGAGAATTCTGATGGAATTGGAAACAGGAGCCAATTTTTGCTTATTTGTTCCATGTCTGCAATGGAAATTAGTCCAGCAAATTGAATTGGCATTTACTGATACTGTTTTAAGTCCACAAAGGATAACTGATTACATACACTACCCATTTGCATTGTGTTTCCTTTGCATTGAAATGAATAGTGTGGAATATGTAAAATTCCATCACTATGGATAGCAACATGAACAACACAGTTTTGTTGGAAGCCGAACTGGAGCGGAACAGAAACAGCACTTCATGCGATAAACACAGGAAATCTCTAGGGTGGCCCAAGGCATTTTGCTGCCCGAGGTGAGAGAAAAGATGGCAGCCATAAATAGAAGCCAACCTTCCTCTTTCAGGAAGCCTTTTAAGTAGAGACCTTTTCCCAGTCTGCATCTGTGCTGGAATTGTTTTTAGATTTTTAAAAAGATGTTTTAAAGATGTATTTTTAATTTTGTTTTAAATATGTTTTGTTTTTACAGATGTTTTAAATACATTTTTAGTGTTTGTGGCTCCTTCTGGGAGGAAGGGCAGGATTTAAATTTAATAATTATCATCAACAACTAGATTGATAGTTGCATCTTCTTACTTCAGCAGTAGCAATGGGACCGTGTCCTCCATCACACGTGAAGGCAAATAGCAGCCGAAAAGGAAGAACATCAGCAAAAACAGCAAGTGAGGGAAAGGGTTAACTGCCCTCACCCAGCACCATTGTCCCAATTTTAATTGGGATTGGGGGGGAGGGGAGGAACACCTGCATTTGCCATTTTTAATAACTGTGCAGATGTGATCATGGATCTTCTGTAAGCTCATCTAGTTTGGTCTTCAAGTTTCAGAGCGTAGCCTCAGCGTTTGGAACATATATTGGAGTCACTGAGGTGGGAGTGGGGGATAGTCGTGTCTCAGATTAATCATAGAAATTACCTATTCTATTATTCCAATTATGAAGGGGTCCTGACCATAGGGTGCTGTGTTTCCTATCAGGTTTCTGCAAGTGTTGGGAATAGGGCTCTTCCAGGCAATCTGCTGATGCAAGCAAATCAGAATGAATGCTCAATAACGGACTAGTCCACACCAGAATTTACTGTGTTTACAACTGTTTGCATTCCTGTTTAATTTGTGTAGTAGACATGATGTTACCCGCAAGCAACACCATTCGATACATTTCTTCTGTACGTTCAGATTTATCCGATACAGGGATAATCCAATAAATTGGGGAAAATCAGGCTCCAGACTGCTCCACTCAGGGTCACAGAGTATTTATTTTTGCATTTTTGGGTGGGTGGGTGGATCAATCGTCACTTTATGCTACTCCCCTTTCCATGCCCACTACTTTTTCAGTGCTTTCATTTCTTTTCCAGCTCTCCTTGTAACTATTTCCCATGAATGGAGCAGAGCCATATAAATGTATTTGCACAAAATTAGAAAAATGCTCAAGAAAGCCACATTAAAAAAATTCTATATGAGACACTGTATATTGAAGCAATCTGAAAGGCTGTGCTGAGAATTTACAATTACTTTCATTCCTTTTGTTTTCTTCCCTGCTCTGAACTATTTCCACTGGAGGAGCTTTTCATTTGATCCCTCAGATTTGCATAAAACGTCTTGGGCAGGGATTTTTTTTTTTAAATGAGGTGCACATGTAGCTATCTGCAGGGAATGTTCTTTCCATATTTAATCAGCATAATAGGATCAACAAATTAGAAGGTAGGGACAAACACAAAATGAACTGTGTACTGGTATGAATGGGAAAGGCGAAAGTTGTATCTCGTATACACGTTCAAATACTTGATTTGAATACAGTATGGTCTACTCTGGTCTGATTTGAATGGGGGGAAGTGGATTAATAGCAAAATAATGCTTAGATGTGGACAAACCCAACGTTTATGCAGAGGTTAGGACTTTCTCTGGTCTTTATTGAGCATTCATCCTGATTTGGCTGCGGGATGTTTATATGTCTTCCCGTTGATCATTCTTTCATCTCACACAATTCAGTGCATTTCCCTTTCACTTTCCTAACTGAAAAAGTATGCTTTTTTAAAAAGTCGAATTGTTGCACAAGGGCAGCAGAACACGTAAGTTACACAAACCTAAATTTCCTACATGTGCTTGAATCCCTTCTGCAAAATAGTGACAGTCTGGGTTGCATCTCTGGACATGGGGCAATACCTGATCAGTCCAGCAATGTGTTTCTACAGGAAATAATTCTTAGATACTTTCCCTTAAGTTCAGTCTCTTCATTTTTAAGATAGTGACTTGTAGGCTGAGTCTGGGCTCTGCAAGCTGACAGCATTTGCGACGCCATCTGTCAGATGCTGGAACAGTTGACTTTGGATGTCTGTTGGAATGTTTAAGATGTACCTCTACCTATGCTCAAGCTGCATATTGGTAAAAATAAACAAATAGTATAAAATGCCAATAAACTTTCAATGGCTTCCAAGCAGGGATAAGTGCTGCACTCCTGGAATTTCCTATCACATGGAGAACTGGGGTGAATGTAACAATAATAAAGCAATTGGGAAAATACATTATGTTCCTAAGCCAAAAGATGATCTGTAGCAATAGCTATTTTGTATCCTGTTACTTCCTTGTAAAATAGCCGCAGCTAGGGTTGCTAGCTGACCTGAAAAATCTAGCCTGGCCTACTTCTGTGTCTCAAACAACAGCTTGATTGAACAAATCAGCACATAAAACTGCTAATGGCATAGAGGCTGTCATTATCACAACTTCTGCTAAAATCTGCAGATTAAGTTGCTGTTAAAAGCACAAGAGTAGAAACCAATTTTAAAAAGCTGGCAACCCTGGAAGCAGCAGGAGGAAAGGGCTTAACAAGATAGATTTCTCTATCTTTCTCTCTTTTCCAAGATACATGCATGCACAGGGATTCTCACCTCATTTCACCTATTCTGGAGTGGACTTCTGGTGTTTGTTTTTTAAGTTCTGGATTGGACTTTGGTGAGCTGATATCTAACCCGTCCCTAATCAGAAATTGATAATTTAAATCTTAAAACCATCATTCTTGTCTCTGTAGCTGTGGCTTTCCTTGAAATCTCAGAATTATTGCTAAATCACCCAGGGATAACTTCTCATACACGTATGCTACAGACAAACTGCATAGTATCAATTAAGAGCAACACAACTAGGTATGTGGAGATGAATTTATTTAAGAACCCAGCTCAACATATTTCAAAACAAATACATCTGATTTTGCATCCTTCTACAGACTTTAGTTGTGCCAAATTTATTTTGGGAGCCTCCCTGTTGCTGGACCATTTGCATTTTTCATCCAATAACAAAATATGTGAAAAGCGTAAATGATGCTTTATATATGTCCAAAATAAGAGGCACAGAGGAAGGATTACGCTACAGAATTTAACAAACTATTGCTGTTGTTGAAAACTACCATGAAATAATGGGATAAAAGGACTATGTATAAATATTGTAAATAAATAATTTAAAAAAACAACATATTAAAGGTATATAGTGCCAACCAAGCCTACAGCCATACTACCCTAAACATGCCCAATCTCGGAAGCTAAGCAGGATCAGGCTGCCTGGGAATACCAGGTGCCGTAGGCTTAGAGGAAAGCAATGGTAAGCCACCTCTGAATACCTCTTACCATGAAAACACACACACACACATATACATATAAGATTCATAGGATGGCCATAATCAACTTGAAGGCATATAACAACAGTGCCAACCAATGTATTACCTATAGAAGTATCATCTGTCTACAGTCCCTGCCCTGAGGTCATATGATAGATAATAGAGCAGGGATGGGGAACATGCCGCTTTCCAGATGTTGCTAGACTCCAACTCCCACCAGCCCCAGGCAGCATGGCCAATGGTCAGGAATTATGATCTAAAGAAACTGCAATTCAAGTAACAGTGCCCAGTTTTTTCCTACTCACCACAGGCAAGGCAGCCTTGGATGAGAAGCAGGAACACCAAACCCAGCAGAGGCCTCATTGTTGTTCAGATGCAGTCTTTGCCTCTTGATTGCTCTTGAGATGTGAGCAGCAGAGCCAAGAACTTAGCAGCAACAGAGAAGTAGGGACATAAGGGACTCCTCCCTTACCCTGTTGCTTCCCCATAACAAGAAAAAGATATTGAGCAATGCCCAGTAATGTGTAAACATGTGTCCCTGCCCTACAGGAAAGTACAGATTGACTCAACTGTGATTGTGAGGTCTGCCTTCAGCCTATAGGAGAAACTGGAAGAAGGGTGCTCAGAAACATTAAAATTTATCCCGCCCCACATTGCTCTGTGTATGTGTTTACTCAGAGGATTAAAAAAAATCCTGTTCTACTTATAGTAAAATGAGGATAAACAAATGGCAGCAGCTGGGCCAAATGGGCCCTACCTCAGTTGCCAGCTCAGAGGCAAAAGCGCATACTACAGATGGAGGAGAAATTCTATTCAGTTTGCACTGAAAGCCGGATCTATCAAATTTGCACTTTCTGAAACAATACGTGAACCAAAATACAACCATCCTTCAAAAGTTGCACTTATCCAAATTTTGTGATGCAGTTTTCCACCCAAACCATGTTTACAAAAATGCAAATATTAGGGGGAAATTTGCATAAAATACAGTAGTGAATATAGTAGTGAACATATATAAAAATGCATTAGGAGAAATTGCTTGCAAAAATGTGTACATTAGTCAAAACTGTATACAAAAATATGTTTATCAGGAGAAATTTGCATTAGAATGCTGATGAATTTTCATGAGAATTTTAAAAAATGCAAATTGCTGTAGGAAGGCGAACTGAATTTAAGACTGGAAAAATGAGAAACTGAGAGAACCGAAACTGACAGATCCTTCCATCCCTACTGCATACACAGTTACACACCATATATTTAAAGCAATTTAAAGCACATCTAACTTCCCCACATACACACGTAATTCTGGGAGCTACAATTTCCAACAATCTGAACAGCCCACAATTCCCAGGATTCTTTGGTGGGGAAACATGTTTTTAATGTGCTTTAAACATATAGCATGTACACAGCTGGAGTGCACTGAACAGAGAAAAGGGAAGTTGGCAGTGGGACATTAGCAGGCCATTTCAGTGGATGGTGGAGGAGGAGACCTTGATCTGATTCCCCTGCTCCTCTCTTCCTCGCCCTCTAGCTACTGATAAAAGTGGTTTAGACAAGGCAGTGGCTCTGAGTCAGCAGCACTGTTCCTTAGCCTCAGGTGTCAAAAATACATGACACTGCCTTGTTCTTCACCACATTTATGTTCTCCAGGTAGGAACAGAAGTTTCACATGCCTTCCCCACTGTTCCAGTTGGGCACATAAGTGAAGGGGAGCTAGATAAGGAGGAAGGCTTACAGGGCTCACATCACTTACAGAACCATTTGTAAGAACAGAGGAATTCTCAATGGACAATCACTTCATAAACAAATGCTGAATGGATGTGTGTGAACATGTGATGGGTATACAACTGCACAAGAGTGGTAGACCACCTGAGCACATAATTGGTATATGATTGTAGGCAAGTACATGGCACATGCACATGGAACTGAATCTCCATTTAATTTTCCAGATGTTGTTGGACTCCAACTTCCATCTGCCCCAGCCAGCATGGCCAATGGTGAGGGATGATGGAAGTTGTAGTCTAGCAACATTTTGGAGGGCCACACGCACCTTACCCCAGCAATAAAGCCTGTATAGCTACCTGTGCTATTGGGAGCAAGCTCCATTGAACAAATCAGAATGAGAAAACTTGCATATGCACAGACTATTAGTTAATGCAGGATAGAAGAGCATACTACATACACATTGCTACAAGCCACAATCCTAAACATTCCTACTTGGAAGTAAGGCCTATTAAAATCAATAGGGCTTACTTCTAGGTAAATGCTTAGGTTTAGATTATGAGGGTTTGCAAAAGCATGTTTATTGGTCACAGTATTTTGAGTCACAAAAGATGAAAATAAGATATTATTTCATGCTACTAAAGTAAATTGAAATCTTTGAATATAAAATAATGATAGTAAAGAAATTAAAGTGTAACCTAACTCCTAATTTGCACAAAATTCTACACTCAAGGACAAGAAGCAAATATGGTAGAAAAAACTGAAGAAACAGAAGAATCCTCTTTGTCTTAGGGCAGATCTACACTACACATTTGAGGCACATGACTTAACTCAAAAAATCCAGGGAACTGTTTCCCCCCCTCACAGAGCTACAAATTCCCAGCACCCTTAACAATCCACATTTCCCATGACTCACACAGATTTGACTTCTCAACAGCTGTTCAAGATTAAGATCACATACACATACTTACCTGAGAATAAGCTTATTTAACTCAGTGGGACTTACTTCTGAGAAGACACATTTAGGTACTGTATTGCTTCAATCCTATACCCACTTACTAGGGAGTAAGTCCCATTGAACACAGACTTGGGCTGTAATCCTAACCATGTCGACTAGTCCCATTAGATTCTATATCTATACTGACAATTAATTAATTAGATTGATCTCTGACCCTTCGTCCCTGTTACAAACCTCCTTTATACGGTCCATTATGGCATTACCTACATGTGTCCCTAATAGCCTTATACGACTAGAAATTGGAGTACAATTCATAGAATCAATTATTTGGATATTGAGGATTAATTATTGGCTAAAATTATATTTTGAACCTCAAGGTTTAGCACCTCACATTCTTGAGGATAACTTTAAGTCAATATGGAACACTATAATTATAGATAAACTTCAACATCTTGGCTTTACCATGCAAATAATAAGACAGATGGGATACGAGTCGGCAAGGATAAATATCAGACAACGTATCAGAGATATCGACTTACAAACTCATCGAGAAATGGCGAAGAAATATAGATATAATGCCAGTCCATATCTTCCGATGCCTTACCTAACTAATCTTAATATACCCAAATATAGAAAAGCATTTACCTGGATTAGATGTGATGTCCTCCCTTCAGCGGTACTGGAGGATCGATATAATAAGACTCCATATATTGATCGCCTTTGCCCCTGTGAAAGAAGATAAATTGAAACGAATGTCCATGTTTTATTATACTGTCCTCTATATGATCAACCCAGATCGCACCTTATTACACCGCTTTTAGACAACCAAATTTTAAATTCTGATGTTGCACGAATAGATTATTTACTGTCTGACCATAAGAAAGAAATTACATGGGAGGTAGCAAAATTTGCTGTAATAGCAATATTAAAAAGGAAAGAGTCTTTACAGAGTTTTAATTTTTAATATTATGAGGATACGATATAATACTTTTAAATTAAAATACGATTAGATTCGGAATTGTAAACTGAAATGTTATAAATGTTTTTATATTTTGTATGGATCCTTGTGATCATTAATAATAAAGAATGGACCCTTCCTCCCAATAGGCTTTACTCCCAAGTAAGATAGGATTGCAGCCTTACTTCTCAGGAAACATGAATAAGATTACATTGGCCAACCAAGAGGTTGCATGTGATATGTAAGTATATGACTAAATATTCCCTCATTTGTTCATTGAGAATGGAAGAATCACAAAGTTTGACATATCAAATTGCTAAGAAAAGATGCTCTGGTGCACTTTTGCAGACAGTTTATATAAAATAACTCCTCTCATATATATAGAGTTACATCAGAATAAATAACTAGGAAATGGCTGCCCTATTTAGGATAGGAAACAGAACCACAAATGATATGGTTTCATTGGAGAATGTGGAGTCACCTGAGCAATGCATGAGTTATAAATGAAGCCAATGAGAGAGAATGGTACTTGGTGTCCTATTTGGCTGAATCTTGTAGCTGTGAGTGATGGAGAACCACCTCAGGCTGTGGGCTTTATTTCTTGTAGTTGCTGCTGTTTCTGCTCAAAATACCTCAGGTAAATGTTAGGAGAAGAAGGGCAGTTGAAGTATCCCAGTGTGGAAGGGTTAACAAACAGCTGATGAAACTGTTTTTTATGCTAATTCTCTAGGGACTGGTTTTAATAGGTACTGACTTTGTCTTTATTTCACATGCTTTATGTTCTTGGAGAAAACTTCCCCTATTATGAAACCAGTTAGGGCATAAGGTTAAAAAATGTAAATGTACTGTCTTCAAGTCAATTCCAACTTATGGTGACCCTATGAATAGGGTTTTCTTGAGGCTGAAAAGCATTGACTGGCCCAGGGTCACCCAGTGAGCTTCATGGCTATGTGGGGATTTGAACCCTGGTCTCCCAGGTCATAGTCCAACACCTTAACCACCACATCACACTGGCTCTCTGGGCATAAGGTTATCGCAAAGCTATTTTAGGCAGTGAGTGATGGCTAACCTTTACTGTGAAACTCCCTAATACTGGTCTGTATTGATTGATCTATGTAGAGAGAGCTTGGCAACTTCCTGGGAGGGAACACAGTAGCTGGCTGTGTTTACTAGGACTAATTAAAATGTCAAAGTGGTGAGGAAGCATTTGAATTTTCCAGAACTCCTCTTCAGCCAAACTGAAGTGGAGGGGGGGGGAGGAGACAGAAAACCTCCCACAATGGGAATGACCAAAGGCAATTGTATGGGGTACCAGGAGCATTTTGTAGTCTTTGGCTGCAATGCACACTAGGGAGGAAGCACCATTATCTCCATAGGGCTTACTCTCTCAGTAAACCTGCATAGGAGTGGGCAGTTTAATGAAATTGGACTGGGCTAGTGGCCCCAATCGCCTATTGGATGGAAGGCATGTAATCCCCCTCAAAGTCTACCTTCAGGGGGCAGGTAGTAGCTCCACTTCCAGGATATTTCTCTTGGGTGGCTAAAAGTGGCATTCTCCAAAACATCCACATATTATAGGTACTCATGTTGGTCCACCAGGAAAATCCCCAATGATCACTATAGGGTAATATTAAGTAACATGCCAACAAAAGGAATGAACAAGCTTTTGAATCATCAAAAAATATGAGTTTGTGATCTTCTAGTTCAGGGGTGCAGAACCTTTTTCAGCCCGAGGGCCACATTCCCTTCCAGGCAACCTTCTGGAAGCCGAGTGCTAGTGGTGGGCAGGACCAGAACCAAAAGTGGGCAGAACACTGAATATGAATTTTACCTTTGTACAGTAGCAGTAGTGTAGTGGCAAATGCAGAAGTGCAGGGTCCCTTTGTAATAATCACAACCACACCTCTTCCCATCTTTTCCTTTCTTTTTCTGTTGAGAATGAGGTCCTTGTTAATGCCTTCCTCACAGCAGACATCCCTAGGAGTTAATAAACATGAAAGGGAGTCTTCTTAGTGGCCAACACACTTCCCTTTCATGAATGGCTCATAGCATGCTGGAGACATATGGGCCCCGCTCCCAAAACATATTTGCATAACCATTACTGCTGTTCTCTTACTGTTGGAATGTGTGGCCGACTGTCACTTCTGTTTGGATATTGTTGCAATTTAAGGCACAGCATTAGGAGAATGAACCTTCAGGTTGAAAAGCAGTATGCTTCTGAATTACTAGTCACTGGGGAGCAACAGCGGGAGAGGGCTTTGCCCTTCAGTGGTGCAGCTAGCTAAGTTTGGATCCTGATCTTACCGGGGAAGGAGGGTGTCTTTATATGGCAGTGTATACTACTTTAATTGTGAAGCACACTCCCTCTTCCCTGCCATTTCATGCTTTACAACTCCCTCCGTTCTTTACATTGGAGGAAAAAGCAAAGTTTGCCAACTCAATTTAAAAAAAGAGAAATTCTTCTAGAGTGGGTACTTTAGTATTTTAAGCTGAAACTCTAATCACAGCACCATCAGGACCACACAAATAAAATGGAGTTTACTTTTGCTGCCCTGGTGCTGACCACATTTACTTGGGATTAAGAACTATTTTGTTTTGCTCATTTTGTTATTTTTACTTAAAAATAAGTATCTGTAACATGTACAGTCCTGGCTGGCTGCCCCTTAACTATACATTCTTTACATTAAGAAAGGAAGGATGCTGCAGCAGCATTGGCCCTAGTGGGCTCAGGTACAGCTGTGCTAGTCTAGGTGCTGATGTTAGGCCTGTTTGCTGCTTCCTCCATCTGCCATTCTCTCTGGGTGGTCAATGGGGGGGGGGGCTGGACTGAGAGGTCCTGGACTGTGCTGGTTTTGCCCTCCTGCCCTAATTCTGGGCTTCCCATAGGCATCTCATTAGCCACTGTGGGAAATGATATGTTGGACTAGATGGGCCTTTGGTCTGATCCAGTAAGGCTGTTATCTGCCTTATCTTCACAATAGCATATTGGCTCAGTTCATCAGATTCACTACTCTTTACTGTATGTATGTTGGTGTTTGCTAAATGTTGCTACTGGCTGACCCATTCCTTTGTCTTCTGCAGTGTCTGTGTCATGTGGTAGCTCCCACCTCTTGATTACAGTCCCAGTGGATCTCTTCGGGGTGGGTGTGGCTGTTGGTGCCAATGAGCTGACTCTGGGATCTGGCTGTTCTGTGACTGCTGTACACCTGAATACACTACAGCTGGAATACCCTCTCTCTGCATGTGGAGCCATCAGAAAAGTAAGGAAATCCTGCATGGAAGCAAGGGGTTGGACTAGATGATCTCCAAGATCTTTTCCAAATCTAGGATTCTATGAAATGGTATTACTATGAACCTTCATGAATTGTCTGGATTATATAGGGGCTTTCATCAAAAAATAGAGAGGCAAAGGCAAGTGTTGCATGTATTTCACTTAACAGATTGGAATTAAGTGCAGTGAACAACTTGAGACTTGGGTCATCATTTGTTCATTTACAAAACTGAATGGGGGCCAACAAGTTTGCTATTCAAATAATCTACCAGCTCTTCTATTCTGCCTGACTTGTAGGTTTCTCTGAACTGGGGATAGAAGGATATGTGAACTTCAGCTCACTCAGTTTCTCATCTTTCCAATCATAAATTCATTCTCTAGATTTTTGCTGCAATTTGTGACTTTTTTTAATCCTTGTGGAAATTCATTGTTTTGATGCAAATTTCTTCTAAGAAACACATTTTTGTGTGCAGCTTTGACTAATGTACACATTTTTGCAAGTAATTTATCCTAATATAATACGTATTTGTATGTTCCCTTCACTAATATATTGATTTTATGCACATTTACGTCTAATATATGCATTTTTGTAAACGTTGGTTGGAGAACTGCATTGCAAAATTCCGATAACTGTGAATTTCAAAGGATGCCTGTGCTTTGGTTCTCATTGTTTTGGAAAATGTGAATTTGATAGTTGCCTTTAAATGTGATCTGAATCATTTTTCTTCCCCACCCCCTACCCTAAAGTTACACGGTTGCACCCAGATTCTAACTTCACCTATGTAAGTGATAAGTCTAAATTTCTTGAGTGACTTCTAGGGTCACATCCACACCACACACATAAAACATACCACTTTGAACAGTCATGACTTACCCCTAAGAATCCTGGAAACTGTGGTTTGTTAGGGTGCCAAGAGTTGTTAGGAGACCCCTCTCAGGGCTACAGTCCCCAACCCTGTTAACAAACTACAGTTTCCAGAAGAGTAGTATTAGAGAGCCTATAGAGATTGCATTCCTCTTCTATTCTTCTGAAAATGGTTGAACTTGCTGTGGCCTAAGAAAAGGCAGAAGACCCACAAGAAAAGCGCAAGATGACAAAGGTTAGATCATGGCGTTGTGTGGATGCCCTGTAAAAAGTTAGTAAAGTATGATAATTCCACACTAAATGCCTAGTTTAGAAGCATGCTTAAACTGCTTCCAGACTGTTACCATTTTGAGTGTGGGATTTAAATCACATCCCAACTCTGCAAACTCAGGTTGCACCGTTACAGTAGGCTCTGTGGTAAGGGAAGTGATGGGAAAGTCCACTAGAAAGTGTGGGATACAGTTGCTTGATGCAACATCATATAGTTTCCCTGCAAACAAATGGGAATGAATGCTCAATTAATTGCTAATGTCATATAACCTCCCTACAAACTTTGTGCAAATAAAGTGGAGTGAATGCTCAAGAAACGGGCCATCTGGAAGCTACCTTAGATGGACATTCTGAAGGATGCTCTTGGGCATACTGAACTCATTCAGCTGCCAAAATCCAAACTTGTTTGCTGAAATTAACATTTCCAGTAATCTTAGATTTAAGAGGCTGTAAAATAATTGTGAAGTAAGATGTATAAAGTACTATCAGCCTTGTATCCAGCATTGCTTGGAAATTCTAAGAAGGAAACCATAAATTTATTGTAGATGTGGAAAGGTTCAGTCTTGATTTAAAATGGTATCCAAACATAGGAAGCTGCCGTATGCCTAGTCAGACCATCAGTCCATCTAGCTCAATGTTATCTACACTGACTGGCAGCAGCTCTCCAGGGTTTCAGGCATGGCTTCCTCCCAGCCCTACCTAGAGATGCCGGGCATTGAACTTGGGCCTTTCTGCAAACAAGGCAGATGTTCTACTGCCGAGCTCCAGCCCTTCCACATAAAAGGAGCCACTTAGGTTGTTCTGCAGGACCTGCTGCTGCTAATTTGACATCGGAGAAACACAGGACATAAGAACATAGGAAGCTGCCTTATACTGAGTCAGACTACTGATCCATGTAGCTCAGTATTGCCTACACTGACTAGCAGCGGCTTTCCAGGGTTTAAAACAGGGGACACTCCCAAACCCTACCTGGAGATGCCAGGATTGAACCTGGGACCTTCTGCATGAAAAGTAGATGCTCTGGTACTGAGATATGGCCCTGTCCCCAAAATAGATGAAAACTTGCTTTTTGATCTCTAGGAATCATTCTGCAAAACCTGGTTACAATACCTTAAGAGGTGTCCAAATGCATAGCAAACAACTAAAATATATAGCTGGTTATGTTTCTGAACTGCAATTCTATACAAATCTGAATGTTCTGACTGGAAGCCACTTGATATGAGGCCCAAGTTGATCACTGCTCCTGAGCACTGTGCCCTGATCATTATTTCAGTCATAACCTGGCAAATGGGTTCTTTTTACAAAGGCACAGTAAGTTTTCTCTGCTTTTTTTCCTAACAGAAACTTGTTTTGCAAAGATTTACCTTGCATTCCTGCTTGAGGAATCGGTGGCAAAATACAAAGTTTGATTACCGAGACTGGGTTGTGGTGGTATGAGTGTATAGGACACCATGGGAACCCTCCTGCTCACTTTCCCACCTGATCATATTGTGAGATTTTGAGAGGATCCTTGATGGAGAAGAGCACAACTTGAGTGAATTGTAGGGAGTTTGAACTTGTCTCTAATCTGCATAGCTTTGACTTCTGTTGAGCAAACAGGTGGCAAGAAAATTGGAAGCTTATATATACTAAAACACCTTGGTTTTCTTGAAATGCTACATCTTTTCACCATCTTGTAAAAAATTCTGAAGACTAACTAAACGTTTATCTGGCTCCTAGCTTCTTCCAAAGAGCATCCATTATAGAAACATTCTCCACTATGTACCTTCAACTGCAAATGGTGTTATCCGGACCAGTCGCTTCTCTCATCCCATTGATTGTTTCTACCCAAGGCAAGTCCAGGTTCTGAAAGAAGTGCTGTGCTAGTGAGAGATGCTGAACTACCCCATTGCAATAAGAAAAGAAGGTGATGCTTTTGCTTATAACTGGCCCCCTTCAAGAAATGTGTAAATCTGGCTTCTCCCATTGGTCATGTTCAAGGCAGCCCACAAAGCTACAGATATGGCAGTTCATACCTTGGCGTGGGATAGCTGCCAGAGGCTTGGTCTACTATGGAACACTGTTCTTGCACTCATGTGCACCTGTCATTGTAGGAAGTACTTCCAACTCCAAGTTTTAATAGATAAATGATCTCAAGCAGATGATGAGGAATTCTTGGTGTCCCTGAATCCAGAGGTTTAATCCTTAGCAAAGTCTGGCAATTTAGCCTGCAGCTGCTAAAACATCATGCCATAGGTCAGGGTACCTTGATGATGTACAGGGATGATAGCATGCAAAAGAAAAGTGTGTAAGATCTGTCCCATGAGAAGATGATTAAGTCTTCTAAGCTGTAGAAGATATGAATAAATGAAGCCTGGTCTCTCTTCTAGGTCCTGGAATGTGTCCTCTCTTGGACTCCAGCCCACTTGGATCCCTTTCACTTCCACTGTGATGGAAAGACAGCACCTGGAGTTTGTCCTTGAAGTCTACGACAGTGAGTATGCTTAATCAGCTGACTTACAAGCCTCTTTCCATGTATGTGTGTGTGTTATGTGCCTTCAAGTCGATTATGACTTATGGCGACCTTATGAATCGGCAACCTCCATTAGCATTTGCTATAAACCACCCTGTTCAGATCTTGTAAGTTCAGCTCTGTGGCTTCCTTTATGGAATCAATCCATCTCTTGTTTGGTCTTCCTCTTTTTCTACTCCCTTCTGTTTTTCCCAGCATTATGGTCTTTTCTAGTGAACCTGGTCTTCTCATTATGTGTTCAAAGTATGATAACCTCAGTTTCATCATTTTAGCTTCTAGTGATAGTTCTGGTTTAATTTGTTCTAACACCCAATTATTTGTCTTTTTCCCAGTCCATGTTATCTGCAAAGCTCCAACACCACATTTCAAATGAGTTGATTCTTCTCTTATCCACTTTTTTCACTGTCCAGCTTCCACATCCATACATAGAGATCGGAAATACCATGGTCTGAATGATCCTGACATTGGTGTTCAGTGATGCATCCTTGCATTTGAGGACCTTTTCTAATTCTCTCATAGCTCCCCCCCCCCAGTCCTAGCCGCCTTCTGATTTCTTGACTAATGTCTCCAGTTTGGTTAATGACTGTGCCAAGGTAATGATAAACCTTGACAAGTTCAATGTCCTCACTGTCAACTGTAAAGTTACATAAATCTTCTGTTGTCATTGCTTTAGTCTGTTTGACGTCCAGTTGTAGTCCTGCTTTTGTGCTTTCCTCTTTAACTTTCATCAGTATTTGTTTCAGATCATTACTGGTTTCTGCTAATAGTATGGTATCATCTGCATGTCTTAAATTATTAATGTTTCTCCCTCCAATTTTCACACCTCCTTCATCTTGGTCCTATCCCGCTTTCCATATGAAGTTTTGCATGTAGATTAAATAAATAGGATGATAAAATACACACCTGTCTCACACCCTTTCTGATGGGGAACCAGTCGGTTCCTCCATATTCTGTCCTGACAGTAGCCTCTTGTTCAGAGTATAGGTGCACATCAGGACAATCAGATGCTGTGGCACCCCCATTTCTTTTAAAGTATTCCATAATTTTTTTGTGATCTATTGCTGTAACTTATAAACCACAGGCTGATTTTCTTCTGAAATTCCTTGTTCCTTTCCATTATCCAAAGTGTGTTTGCGATATGATTTCTGGTGCCTCTTCCCTTTCGAAATCCAGCTTGGGCATTTGGCATTTCTCGCTCCATGTATGGTAAGAGCCTTTGTTGTAGAATCTTGAGCATTACTTTACTTGCATGAGATGAGGCAATAGTTCACTAATTGCTGCATTCCCTGGGATCCTCTTTCTTTGGAATTGGGATGTATATTGAACACTTCCAGTCTGTGGGCCATTGTTTTATTTTCCATATTTGTTGTCAAATTTTATTCAAAATTTGGATAGATTAATCTCAGTAACTTGTAGCAACTCTATTAGTATGCTATCTATTCCTGGTGATCTGTTTCTTCCAGGTATTTTAAGAGCAGCTTCCACCTTACACTTTAAAAGTTCTGGTTCTTCATCATATGGTTCGTCCTTGAATGAATCTGTCATCCTTGCATCTCTTCAGTGTATTGCTTCCATCTTCCTTTTATTTTTTTCTCAGTCAGTCAGTGTGTTCCATTTATAGAAAGCTGTAATGAGTAAACCTGGGAGTTGCCCATCTTGATTAAACACTGGCTGGAGATGAGCCACAATATTTTATTTAGGGAATAGAACGAGGGTTGTTTGCTTTGGATGTGTATGTGTTCCTTCTGTCCTTCTAGCAAGCGGATTTTTGAAAGCTTTTAAAACAGGAGTGGCTGATCTTGTTTGGCTCAGGGGCTGCATTCATGCTTGGCTAATCCTGTGGGAGCTACATGCCAGTGGTGCGTGTGGCCAGTTCAGAGGCACATAGCCCTTTCCCAGCTGATCAGCACAGATCAGCTGAGGAGAGGATTATCACCCCTTCCCCCCTAATTAAATGATGGATCTGATGAATGGGGAGGTGTGATGGGCAGGGATGGGGAACTACTTTTGGCTGGAGGACTGGATTCAAAACTGGTGAACCATCCACAGGCCACTCTGACAGGTGGGCAGAGCCCTGCTCACCTGTCATTAACCTGGTATCCTATGACGTCTGTTATAGGATATTGGGCGTTTGCAAGGCACAACTCCAAAGGAAAAATTGCAAGTGCACTTTTGAGTGTACTCCTGATTCTTTCTTTGGAGCCATGGCCTGAGCTTCCCACACCTGGCGTTGTATGACATGAAGTGCAAGGAAACAGGGTGTGGTTCACCCAAAACAGTGTAATGGGCCAAATCCAGAGGCCTGGTGGCTTAATTAGGCCTCTCTTAAAAAACTTGTTTGACCAGAGATCACTTGGGCAAAAGAAATGCAGGAGGACCTCAAAACACTTCCAGCTCTTGGAACTACTGTTATGTTTCCAGCCTTTGTTTATAGAGCCAGTAGGCTATCAAAATGGCCGTGGAGATAATTAACGTGACTTGGCTGCTATTGGAAAGTCTAGAACAAGAATCCCCAAGTACATTCACTCAGTTATGTAAAACTGCACCAACACTATGGCTGTCACTCAGATATGGTCTGTAGCTACGCTGCTGATCTAGAGCTATTTCTCAAACCCACTGTCTTCATCCTGGCTACATCAAGAAATAAGGCTGGCATCATAGGGCACATGATGAGGCCCATTGCCATCCTGTGAAGCATCCTAGCCCTCCTGCTGCACCTGGTTGATGTGGCCTCTCCACCTGTTCCCTCTGAGCAAGTTAGGAGTGTCAGGAGTATGGAAAAGTAGCATCAGGTTCTACTTGAGCAGTTAGATGGATTGGATCCACATAGAGAAGGGAAGCAAATGAGCAGCAACCGGAAAGAGGTGGGCTTACTTAGAAAGAGCCCCAAACCCTCCCAAATAATATGGGTAGTAGCATGGCAAAAGTGTCTGCATTCTAGAAAGGCAGGCATGGGGGTGAGGTGTCATGGTTGTGAAGCTTGTGTCTTCTTTTATACTGCCATATATGTAGATGGTTCTTTATTAATATTCTGTTTCTCAGGTATGTGGTCACTACCTTTGTCTGACCCGACTTACTTCCTTGGGGATCTAATCAACATCCAAGCATCTGTAAAGAAGGGGAGCCATGTACCACTGAAGATCTACATGGATGAGTGTGTTGCCCGACCAAATGCAGAGTCCTCTGTAAAATATGAGGTCATCACAAACCATGGGTGAGAGACTGGAATTTGCAGGCACAGACATGAGTAAATGGCAATAGTGATTAAAAACTTGAAAAATGGTTCCACCACTGTGGACACATTTAACATCAAAGTTCATTGGATACTGGGACTTGAGTGTAAATACCACTAAGCTGGGGTAGCTAATCTGTGGACCTCCTGATAGTGTCAGACAGCAGCTCCCATCAGCCCCAAGCAGTATGGCCAACGGTAAGGATTGATGGGTGTTGTTGTCTGACAACATTAGGAGGGCCCATGTTTTCCCTACTCTTCCACTAAGCCCTTTTACTTGAGATGGATAACTAACCCATTTTAGAAACCTAACATTAAACTGCTGGTGGCTTAGGCTGCAATCCAATACATTCTTACCTGGGAGTAAGTACCATTGAACCTAATGGAGCTTACTTCTGAGTAGACATGTACTGGATTGCAGCCATAGAATGGCAAGCTGTTCTAAGCTGAAATGAGTAGGAAGCTAGACCCAATGCCCCTTTCATTGTCTACTGGGTCTAATTAGAGGTGAAGGCAGCATGCATCCCATTCTAGAAACATGGGGAGCTACATGCATTGTCTAAAGTGGTGGATAGGCAGGATTTGGTGCTTGGTAGAAGAGTGTGTTGAATCTCCTCCCTCCTTGAGCTGCTTTTCTCCTGTATGGGCACAGATCAAAAGAATGAACTTCTGGGGTGAGGGGCAGGGGTGTAGTCGTCCAGGGTGTTGGAGGGGTCTTAGACCCTTTACCATTTTGGGAGCAGGGTCTCTATGTCTTCAGCCTCCTGCAAGCCAATTGGCATGAAAGCAGAGTGTGTCACTGGAAAGAGTCTTCTAATATGCTTCCTTGTCCTTTCTTGCTTACTGGAGCCAATCGGAGTGAAAGGAGGTAAGTTAGCCAGTGAGAAGACTCTTTAAAGTAGCTAACACTGCCTCCTTTCATGCTGATTGGCTCCTAGAGACTTCTGTTGTTGTGGGAGAAGACATTAACAAAGATCTCATTCTCAACCCAGCAGCAAAAAAGGAAGTGTGTGGCTGTGATATAATGAAGGGACCCTGCACTTCTCAATTTGCCACTACACCACTGGTGAGGGGAGATGGTGAGGAAGGGGTTCTAAGCCTCCCCTCTTTTTAGAGCCCCTTTAGATGTCCTTTGCATTGAGAGTTCATGATGACTTGTGCTCACAATGTGGGGTGCCTATATGCAAACCCGCTTTCAATACTGTTTGCCCCTTCAGTATGATGCGTGGCCAGTCCAGTATAAATCTACCACTAATACACTATTGTTGCATTAATGGCATGTTGCAGAATACACTTGCAAAAAACAAAAAGGAAAAACCACTCATCTGGCAGGGCTCATATCTGTTAAATCATCACCCATGTCTAAACAGATTGTGCCATCATGTTCAGTTAGATTCAGAGCTTGGTACAAATTGCTCTTGTCTCTTTTGTTGCACAGCAAACACTGTATGCCTCTTGAAACAGGAGTTCACTTGTGTAGGAATTGACGAGCTCTGCTGCTATCTATAGTCCAGATGAAGCAATAAGTGTGGTACTCATCGCAATAATATGATGAAGGAAATTAGATCATTTGTCTCTGTTTCTGTCTGTCTTGCAGGTGCCTTGTAGATGGGCAGCATGGTAGTTCCCATTTTCTTCCTACACAAGAGGGTGGAATCCTCCGCCTCCAGCTGGACAGCTTTGCCTTCATTGGGGCCTCCAATCACCAGGTTGAGGGGGGAGGGGAGAAATGGAAATTGAACCTCAAATGCCAGGCTGATACTACACTAGCTTGATTTATGGTCAGCTGCTGTTAGGGGACAGTGGACATGAGAAGCATGTGGAAAAATCTAATGTCATCCATATGGATGAGATGCCTTCTCACATAAAAAGATCTGCATAGGTGATAAGGAAGAGAGCCAGTGTGGCATAGTGATTAGAGTATTGGACTATGACCTGGGAGACCAGGGTTCGAATCCCCACACAGCCATGAATCTCACTGGGTGACCTTGGGCCAGTCACTGCCTCTCAGCCTTAGAGGAAGGCAGTGGTATACCCCCTCTGAATACTGCTTACCATGAAAACCCTATTCATAGGGTTGCCATAAGTTGCGATAGACTTGAAGGCAGTCCATTTCCATTTTTCAGGTGATGAGGGCATCCTCCTCTTAGCCTTCTAAGCTTTTTATCCTCTGAGGGCCCATGTCTCATCAGGGGCTTGAATGGCATGTCAGTAATGATAAATGCTTCCTTGTTATAGAATCATAGAATAGTATAGTTGGAAGGGGTCTATAAGGCCATCAAGTCCAACCCCCTGCTCAATGCAGGAATCCAAATCAAAGCATTCCCCTATGTTATGTTATAGGCTGTAGTGGTGGGATGCTTTGAATCTCCATGTTGATCACCACTGGGTTGACTAATGAACCTGTCCTTGTGTGTGCATCAGATTAGTATCTATCACTAGGTCCTCCCTTAATCCAGATGCTGGGAACAGAGTGACAACCTAATGTGTGACCTAATTTGATTGTATAGATCTACCTCATATGTCACTTGAAGGCAGTACCTATTGGCTCTGTTGACCGTCGCAACAAGGCATGCTCCTATGACCACACTACTGCATCTTGGAGTTCCCATGAAGGAGGGGATTGCTCTTGTTGTGCTTCTCCTAGTGGATGTGGTAGCAGGAGGAGAAAGCGAAGACAGCAGCAGAGGAAAGGTAAAATTCTCTCCCTAAAACATTCTTTGTAGAGTAGTCATTGACTGTGTAGGTACCTGTTAATCAAAAGGTTCAACAGAATGACTGCTTATTGTAGAGATGTTGTTGGACTCCATCTTCCATTATCCTCAAGTCGGCATGGCCTATGGTCAGGGATGGGTGGGAGTTGTACTCCACATCTGAAGAGCATCCCTTGATCTACTGACTCAATTTGGCGCCCAAATAGAAGCAGCCACTTAACTTTAACTTGTGTAGCTTCAGTAGCTCTTCTCCCCTTAATTCTAGGTCCAACATTTCTAACCATGTCAAATATTTGGCGTAGAGTTAAAATGGCTTGTCCTAGCTGGTTCATTCTTATTGAAGAGCTTTACGGAAAAGACTGAAAACATTGTTAAAGAAGTGGGATAACCGATGAGATGACAGGGTGAACAGGTCTGAAAGCTGAATTCATGAGCCTCTAATTTGCGCTGTTTCCTTGCAGAGCTGTTTGGAGAAGTCAACCTCAAGCTTGGGCCCATTGCCCTGAAAGCAGAGCAGATGAACAATTCTGTCGTGCTGAATGGCTCCAGCACCGTTGAACTGATGTCGGTTGTGTCCAGTTATACCACATCTGAGACCAGTTATGCTTTATCCAAGGTTCCCCATGCTGCTGAGTTACCTCCAAACCAGGTGGTGAATATTATCATGAGAGGGGGAGTAAACGAAGAATCTGGTGAGAGCTCCAAAACTCTCCTACATGTGGGAATGCGGGATAAACTTGATGGTGAAGGGTTTATCGACAGGAGGACTGAGGTTGTAAAAGGACCACTCCACCCTCGGTGGATTGCAAGATGAATCCTTGGCTTGGCTTCTTGGCTCTGGCCTTGGTGGAGAAATGATGCATGTGCTGACCCCTCCCAAACACACACACATGCATGTATATAGATTACAGCATGCTAAAAATAGGACTGTAAGGTGGGAGGTATCAACTAAGTCTTGTAAGGCTACCAACAAGCAAAACCTCCAATATTTTGAATTCCTGAGCATCGGCATAACATTCATCTGCTTTTGCTAAAAAGATGGCTTTTCTTTCCGACCAGTAGCCAATAATTGGGAAACCAATTTTCACACAGAAGTAGCACATCAATCACAGCTAAATTCAACTCTGTTTAAATTGCTGACAGCTTATTTGCAAAGGCTACTCCAAAGGTGTGGTGATTAGAACTGGGGATGGGATCCGCTGGCCAGTGCCCACTCCAAAAGCATTCCGTTAACCTAACAGGCAGTATCGATCAAGTTAATCATTGTCTGTTATCCATTGCTTTTACCAGTCTGATTTTCCACCCCAAAATATTTATCAACAGTTTCTTTCAAAATATTGATATTTTGAAATTCAGAGCAAAGAGGATCACTCTGCAAAGATGGAGAATATGTGGACCATCTGGTGCTAAATCTCAATTCAGCGGAATTCTTGCTCATCCCTAGTTAGAACACAGTAGTATTTATTAGCGTAGACTTTGGTACCTTAGACTAGTGTACTCCCAAAATCTATCATCTACTTTCTCAAAAGTTTTCTTTCCCTGTGAAAGAGGATTTCATTTTTCTGCCACTTTCTCAGGGCACTTGACAACTTCTTTCAAATTTTGGTGGGTGTGGAATTCTGAGTTTACCTTACTGCAAATTGGCAAAGGGTAGTGTGTGTTCTTTTTTTATAGTGACCATTTCTCCAGACCTCTGTAGCTTTTCTAGATGGCTGTGCTTCCTGATCTGAAAAAGGCCCATGGGGAGAGTTACCTCATAATGTCTTCCATAGGGCTTTAACCTGGTTAGGCTGTAGAGTGCACACCACTAGTGAGATGATTTGCAAAATGAAAGGATACCCTCAAACACTCCCTCAGCCACCTCAAAAGTGAAGTTCCCAAAAATCACTGCCCCCATTCATGAGAATTTCACTTAATTTTTCTCTCCTTGCTAATTTTCACATGAAACTTCTCTTATTAACTGATGGAGAATGGTCAAAACACAAGGAGAAGTTTTCATCACAGCACTGCCTTAGACTGACAAGACTAACTGTGGAACAGTCTGTTTCATCAGATGCATGAAATGTGCTGCATAAAATCCTAGAACATTTTTACTTGGGGTTGCTATGAAATTTAGGATTGCTGCTGAAGTGAGGCTCAACCATCAGAAGAGGGCGACGAGGATGATAGCCGGTATGGAGAACAAGTCTTATGAGGAAAGGTTGAAGGAACTTGGCATGTTCAGTCTGGTGAAGAGAAGGCTGAGGGGTGACATGATTGCACTCTTTGAGTACCTGAAGGGCTGTCACATAGAGGAGGGTACAGATTTGTTCTCTGCTGCCCCAGATGGTAGGACTAGGTCTAATGGTTTTAAGTTGCAGGAGCGTAGATTCAGATTGGACATTAGAAGGAACTTCTTGACAGTAAGGGCAGTTCAGCAATGGACCCGACTGCCTAGGGAGGTGGTGGGATCCCCTTCGCTGGATGTCTTCAAGCAGAGGCTGGACAGCTATCTGCGGGAGATGCTCTAGCTGTGGATTTCCTGCTGTGAGCAGGGGGTTGGACTCGATGGCCTACAAGGCCCCTTCCAACTCTATGATTCTATGATTCATCCAGCTCTGTATCTTCTTTGTGAACTGCCACTCTTGACACTCCTTTTCTTCTTTCCCTAACAGGGTTCTATCTCCATCTCCCCTTCTCCACAGCCACCCTGGTCATAATAATTGCCTGTGCCTTCATTGGATTTGTGTCAATGCTGGGCTGTTACTGCTCCACCAAGCGCTCCCACCGAGGATATCGTATGGAGACTGTCCGTGCAGCTTTGGCAGAGGCCGGTGCTGTTGCCATGGCCCCTGCAGCGATTGGTTCGTCAGATGCTGCTCCCTGTGGAGAACCCAGCGCTACCTCCAAGCAACCTGATGCGCTGGTAGCTGGCAGCTAGCAGGCAAACTGCTTCCATCTGAAGTGTTGGCTGTTTAATAAATAATTGGCAGTGCAAAACACAAACATGGGGTTGCATTTTTTAAAAACTGCAGAGAAGAAATTTGATGTAGCTGGGAAGAATTGTGAAATGGAAACAGGAGGGCAGGGCAGTCGATGCTGAAATTAACTCTCTAGAAAAACTTTGCCAAGGTTGGAGTCTGTGAAAGACTTTAGAATCTTCTGGCTTTAGAAGTCATTAAGAGGTTTCCATACGCTGAACAAGTGCACCAGGCACTCTGTTAATATCCACCCATAGGACTTCGGTCATCCATGAGAGGTTTGAAGGCTGCTGCTTGGCCCACAACTAAGTCACAACCATATCTTTCCTCTTTAGAAACTCCTTCCTGCCTTGGCCAATGCAGGCATCCAGCTTCTTGCTCCATTCTTCAGCTTTTGTTTTGCACAATAGGGTTGCACTTACCCCTTGGAAAGCCACGCATAAGCATAACACTTCTCAGTGTCTAACTAAGGTAGGCAGTTTTAAAATGTATCTTCCTTCCTTGGTCCAGCTCTTTGAGGTAGGTCCACTAATAGTATTACTACTTCAGAGTAAAAATGGAGAGGAATTCAATTCAGTTCATATTTAGAGCTGAACCTACCAAATTTGCGCTTTCCAAAACAATAGGAGAACCAAAATACAGCTATCCTTTGAAATTCACACTCATCTGAATTTTGCAGTGCAGTTCTCCAACCAACTAAAGTTTACAAAAATGCATATCCTGGAGGAAAAGTGTGCATAAAATTATATCTTTATTAAATTTATGTCCCGCCCTTCTAGTAGGAGCCCAGGGTGGCAAACACACGAAAAACACTCTAAAACAGACTTGAAAACATATTAAAACAAAAATCTGTAAAGAAATATTTTTATTAGTGAAAATAACCCGTTATAGTAGGAGAAACTGCTTGCAAAAACTATTATGTAAGTCAAACCTACATACAAAATATGTGTTCATTAGAAGAAATTAGTACTAAAATGCTGAAGAATTTTCAGGAGGGTTTTTTTAAAATTAGCAGATTACTGCAGAAGTATGGAGAATTGAATTTATGAATGGAAAAATGAGAAACTAAAAGAACTGAAATTGACAGGTCCTTGCATCCCTACATCAGAGGCAGAAAAATAAATCTGAGCCCACAGCAGAGTTTTGCTCTAAGCGCAGTAGTCTATATTGTGTACATGAGCTTCGGCTATCAGTATTTTGCAGGAGGAATTCAATCACATACCAGAAATCTTTATTTGTGCAATTAAAGTAGATTAAAGTCCTATGTTGCAACAAGTCCACTCTAACATAATACATTTTTGCAGTGAGGAAAGTGATGGGGAAATGCACTAGAAAGTGTGGGATAAACTGATTAATGGGAAAGATGTATAACAATCCTGCAAGCAAATCTGGATGAAATGGGGATGAATGATCATTGTGGTATAACCTTCTCACAAACAATTCTGAAGAAATACTCAATAAAGACTGCACATTGTTTAAACTCCATGTAAGCTTTGGGCAAGTGGATTGGGATGAATGCTCGATAAACTTGGCATCTGGAAGAGCCCTTTCTAATGCACTGTTTAGAAAATCAGAATTCACGTTCCATCTTACTACAGTTGTGAGGTATCCTTTTTTATGTTTCTATGCTCACATCCAGGCCTGTGGGCCATGAAGCAATAAAGGTTCAAGTAGTGACACCATTACATAAACTGCTGAGTTGAAAGTTACACTCCACAGAAAGAAATGAGTGCTGTGGGGGTGATTGGGACACTTCCTCCTTTGCTGGAAAGAAGAAGAAAAAGGTATGATCTAATGTTACCCAAAGTATTGGGCTGCCAGGGGAGAGTAGTTAGAAAGAAATCCTTCCAACAGAGACATCAGACAAGCTGAGCAAAGCCCATGCTGGAATCCCAGACCCTGTGCCAAAGTTGAGGAAGTGAGTGACCTTCATGAGTGCTTGGATGGAAGAAAATACTGAAGGAAAGGTGTAAAGCAGTGGGTGGGGCTATTTGGAAGTCTACTGGAACAAGTCTTGGGTAGTTAGGTAAAGGGGACTGGAATGAGAGGTAGAGAGAGCTGCCATTTCCCTTACTGGTATTACCTTTGTCCCTATGACAGTTGCCTGCATGCAGAAATTATACAGGTAAAGCTCTTAATGCTCTGTCTCCATGTTTCTCCTGCTGGAGCATGGAAAGTAACAATGTTGGCAAGCACAGTTAGGAGAACTGACTAACTCTGCTCTACTACCTGTTGCAGACTGGGGTGCAATCCTATGCATGCTTGGGAGTGAGCAACACTGTGGGGACAGTGTATGGGGAAAGGAGACTTATGAGTATAGAGATATATAGGATTAGGCTGTTAATTGTACTTGCAAATCCCACGCTGCAGTTACATTCAGGTCTTGCAAGTTGCTACTAAGGAACTGGGTTGCTACTGAAACTTGGTTCGATGTCTATTTTCAGGTATTTTGAGCTCAGGGACTGGCTTTCTGTACTGTGGGGAGGTAATAGACACTCTAAAGGGCCCTCTGTATCTGTGGTAGGGATGGGGGAGATTATCCGCTAAAACAGACTTAATATGGGATTTTGACTGAATCCAACAGTCCGCTGTCTTTTTGGACCGGCACTGATTTATTGCGGTGGGCCATGGCTGTAATTGGCATGATTTTGTAATTGCAATCACTATTATCCATTAACTTGCATGGGTTTACATAAGCATTTATGTTAAAAATTATGTAATTTTTTTCACCAGCAAAAAAAAACAGCAACGGATAGAATCGGCAAGTGCAAAAGCAAGTGGGAACAAAAAAAGGCGGATCAGGATTGAACGACGGAGCATCGGAATACAAACAGATTAGAACTAGGCAGTGAACCCCATCCCTAATCTGTGGGCCTAGGCTACTTCTCTCCTTCCTCCCTCATACTAGTAGGCCTGCTGCTTGGTAAACCACCTGCCCTCTCTCCACCCATCATCCTATTGTTCCCATTGCCCACTGCAACAACCATCCTTAATACCAGAATACTTGGCCCATCTCAGACTGATATTCCCCCTCTTTGGGATGTCAGGAGCAGCACTGAGGTGGTATTGTGTTCACTCTCTCACTTTCACGCACACCTAAATGAGATGTGGTGAGACAACTGCGACCATTCCTGGACTAGGAGAGCTTGGTCACAGTAGTTCAGGCACTGATGATGTCAAGACTGGATTACTGCACATGCACTCTATATGGGGCTTCCCTTGCACTTGAGCCAGAAATTGCAGTTTGTGCAGAATGCTGCAGCCAGATTGCTGACAGGGGTGGGATAATTTATTTATTTATTTATTTATTAAATTTATATACCGCCCGACTAGCGATAGCTCTCTGGGCGGTGAACATAAAATAGTATAAAAATACAATGAATAACAAAATACTATTAAAATACAATCAACAATACAATAAACATTATTAAAATTAGATCAATGTAACTTAAAATGCTTCAGAGAATAGGAAGGTTTTGACCTGGCGCCGGAAGGAAAGCAGAGTCGGCGGCAGGCGTACTTCCTCGGGGAGACTGTTCCATAGTTCGGGGGCCACCACTGAGATATGTCTCAGCATATAACACCTCCGTTCAGATATCTGCACTGGTTGCCAATTTGTTACCCAGCCAAGTTCAAGGTGTTACGACTAGTATATAAAACCCTTAACAACTTGGGATCCGTTTACTTTCAAAACTGCCTTACTCCATATGTGCCCACTTAAGCACTTCGTTCTGTAGAACAGGCACTGTTGCAGCTGCCACATAGTACTTGTTCCGCACTGGTAAGAAATTGACCTTTTAGTGTGGCAGCACCTATTCTTTGGAACTCCCTGCCCATTGACATCAGGTGGGCGCCTTCACTGTGTTCCTTTCAGCGCCTGCTTAAAACTTTTCTGTTTAGGCAAGCCTTTCCAAACTCATATTTATTCATTTATTTATTTATTGCACTTGTATACCGCCCCATAGCTGAAGCTCTCTGGGCGGTTTACAGCAATCAAAAACATTAAAACAAATATACAATTTAAAACACATATTTAAAAACAATTTAAAACACAAATTTAAAATTTAAAACAATATAAAAAATTATCATAGATGATAATCTGTTTTAATCTTTTTAGTTAGTAGCTGTTTTAATTGTTTTAAATATGTTTTAATTACTTATTTTAAACTGTTTTATTGATAATTTTAATTTTTTTTGTAAACCACTTCAAAGTCTTTACTTTCAAACAGTATATAAATTTTGTTAAATAAATAAATAAATTTGAATAGAGACCAGGAGCAGCCAATGTTCACTGTCTGAACAGCAGTTTGGACTGTAAAGCTAGTTAGAACCACCTACGCTTACAGTGGCCAATAAGTGCAGAGGTTAAGACTGACACTGTAGCAAAATTGCTTGCATTTACTGATCAGGTGATTTATCTCCCCTTTAGAGAATCCTTGCCATCAAACCCAAAGAACTTACTTGGTTAGCAAAATCAGATGGGTGGCTATTTGATCTGGCTTTACTACTGAAACTAAAGGCCTGATGTTGACAACGTGATTAGCAATCACCTGGTTCTTATATCATGTAAAGTGAAGCCATTTAATTATTTTAAAACTACACAATGGTCTGTTTTGCACATCACACTAAGTCAAAGCATGCCTTTGTATGAGCTCCTGGAGAGGAGATTGTGGCCACTTTGCTCCTCTGTAGTCATTTTGCTGCTGAGGCGGGGTGGGCACGTGGTTTGGCTTTGAGTGTTATCTGAACTTTTCAGGGTTTAGTGACTCTCAAGCATTAAGAAAATTTGGCTTTTCTTGCATTTGAAAAAGAAAGGACAGCTAACCTTAATTTTGATTTTAAAAAATTACATTATTTTTATTCCAGGAAAAAGCAAAAAACTGCCACTGTTCTAAAGTATGATTTTTAGGTGCTATGCATTTTCTCTTACTTTGCAAGGTGTATTATGAACCTACCATTCAGAAAGCTTTCTTTCATGTTTATCAGTAATGTTTATAAATTTACAAAAGGACATCTATGATGCAGTAAATATTTTACCAAGTTAAAGGCTCAGTCTTATTTACTTCAACAAGAAAGTTATCCATATAGTTCATAGAACCGCTCTCCCTACATGCCTGACTGTGGTTGCATTGCAATGTTCTCTTATCCCTTCCCCAACTACAATTCCTGTGAAATCTCCTCCCCGTCCGCATGGCAGTTAGTATTAGGGTGAAAAACTCCCTTAAGCACCAATAGGACTTTCCCCCTAATGCTAATTGCCATATTGTGAGGAGGAGAATTTAATGGAAATTACAACAGCAGAAAGAAGGCTTACATCCCGCGTTCCCCCTTGCATTGCAGCCTGGATAACAGTACACACACACCTTGTTAATGTCATATGTAGAGATCTTAAATACTGTACTTAACAAAAATAGTAGCTGCTAATGTGTGCTGAATTAAAGAAAAGGAAGGCAAAGATAGGCTTGAGGTATAACAAATATCGGCGAGCATATAGCTTTACCCATTATCTGTCTTTCTTTTATTTAATGTGTTGCATCCCGCATTCTCTCTCTGATATTCACAGGTGAAATATCTGCAGAAGGTGTAAGTGGCAATAGAAGATATGTTGGAGACAGCACCTCTGCTGCAAAGGTTTACCGCAGTTCAGCCCAGAGTTTTTGGGGTGAGTGATGGCTCATTAGACACTGTTAATGACTGGCTGTGAGTCTTCAGGACTGGTTGTTTCCCAAAACAAAGTGGGTTGAGGTCTAAGCTTCCTGGAAGCCACATGTTCTGACCTCCTTAATCGCTGATGTGCAGGAGTTGGTGGTGATATTCAGAGGTGAAGGAAAGCAGTCTGCATATACACAGAGTTTTTCTATTGTTGCCTGCACTAAAACTGAGCCCTGGTATTAAGGACAGATTCTGGATCTGATCCCAGATTCATATTAAGACCAAGTTATAACTTGAGCGTTCAGTTATTGTTGGCAGCCTTGGTGCCTGCAGGCCATAATCAATGTCCAAGGCTGAATTGGACAGTTTTCTCTCTCTTGGGCTGCATACATACTCTGCCTTTAAAGCACCCCCCAAAAAAAGAATCCTGGAAACTTTCTTTTGTACGGCTGCTGGAAACTGTAGTACTGTGAGGGGTAAACTACAGTTTCCAGTATTCTTTGTTTTGGGGATGGGTGCTTCAAAGGTATAGTGTGTGTACAAAGCCCAAGACTGCTATTTCATCAGCTTCAGCTGCTGCCTGTGGCTTATGTCATCCAATATCACACACTGCTGGCCACTTCACTGTCCCAGAGAAATGTTATGGTCTGCAGCTTTTACTTCCTTCCCAACAGCTCTGGAGAAAAGGTCAGAGAAGAAGCTAGCAACTTACTGAAATCAGCAAAAGGGTTATGCACCTTCTTTCATTTTTATGTCAAGTTTCAGGTTTTACTAGGAAGATTAAGACGTCATCAGTGGTGTCAAATATAAGTGCATAAATTTAGTTTAGATAGATGAGTCTAGATTCTGTATCAAGAGTAAACTATGCAAATTACATTTATGTGTATGGCCAACCTCCAAGGCTTGAGAGTGGAAGGGTATGGAGACTAGGATCAAGGGATCTGTAAGGCACAAGAAATTGAAGAACAGATGGTCACTGGGGATTGCAGACAAGGAGCTGCAAACGTTGGATAATCTATCCTTTCGAAAAGACCTGCTTTCAAAAGAGGGCAGTCTCTTACAAATTTGAATAGCTTTGTAAAGAGAGGATTTTGGCAGGGGCTGGTTTCCTCACTACAATGAGCTGCACCTGCCAGAGTTCCCTCTTTTTCACTTCTATTAAAAAATGATCTCCCCCCGCCTTTTTTTTGCATTAAGGGTGCTTCTAAATGGCTGTGATTTTGGAACAATCAAATAGCAGCAAATTCAAATCGCCTGATTATAGTTGATTGGGAGATCTTGCACACCAAATCCACTTTCCCAAAAGATCAAACTTTTTGCAATAAGGAAAGCAATGGGAAAATGCTGTGGAAAGTGTGGGATAACATTTGCTTGACGCAATGTCATCTAACCGCCCCACAAAGAAATAGAATGAATGCTCATTAAACATCCAATGTCCTCTAACCTAACAAACAAGTCACCTGTAAGTGTCCTATGTGAGACTTCCACTCTAACCAGCAAAATTTGCCTCAGTTCCCCTCTGACCTCTAAGACTTGCTCCTCCCTTCCCCTCTCCCTACTTCTGTCTATAAGGGCTAGGACAAGAGTGGGTAACCTTTTTCATGAGCAGCCTTCTGGAGGCCACATGCCAGCAGTGGGCAGGACCAGAGGCAAACATTGGTAGAGCAACAGATATGACTTGCCTTTTGTACTATAAAAATCTACATATACCCACACACCCATCCCCCATCCAGGCAAACCAGGGGCATTATCACAGTTCAAGGACATTTTCCAGCCAGGCAAATGCCCTCAAGGAAGGCAGACTAGGGCTCTTGAGGGGTGCAGCCTGGGGATAAGGGGTATGGCCTGAGAAGAATCTTGAAGGGGCATACAGAGAGACCCCCCCACACCTGAAGTTCTCCATCTCTGGACCAGAAGTGTGTTTTCAACGTAACAGTGAGAGCTGAGACTCTTGGAATGCTGAGTTCCATGCCCTCTATTTGATTCGGAAAATGTACGTCAGGCCTACTGGTGCACTGAAAACACACATCTGCATGTGGTTTCTCCACAAACATGTACTGTACAGCCCCTTTTAAGTGACTCATACTATGGGAATATAAATAGAGGGCCTTGCATTTTATTCCTCAGAGTGTCTCTCATTTCTAGGCAGTGCTGGTGCTACTGGGATTGGTTCAGACAGCTTTTGGGGGCCTCTTTCTTACATTCCAGTGTTCCTACACAGATGGCGTTGGCATTCACTTCTTCTCTGGGATTCTGGTAAGAGAAATAATGCATTTGAAAATACCTTACCTAAATTTTGCTAGGTTTACCCAGCTTGGTTTGCATTTCTACCAAGCAATTACTGTTCAAAATAAACATAGTGTTCGAGGAAAAGCTTCAACCATCACATATGCCTGGCTCCCTTAGTGCTGGGTCAAGAGTCTAGTCAGAGCCTAGGGTGTTACAAGCTCAAAGTGCTCCATGTTTTACATTGGAGACCATTGGTTCATCCAGCTCACTGTTGCATAAACTGGATTGCAGTGGCTCTCCAAGGTCTCTGTCATGTCCTTCCTAGCTGTACCAGGAGATTCTGGTGATTTAATCTAGGACCTTCTACATGCAAAACATATGCTCTGTTACTGAACCATGGCCCTTCTCTGTGAACACACGTTACTGCCAGGGATCAAAATGAAGGCTGTACCTTAAGGGAAAGCCAACCCTTTCCCACTAGTGTCTTGCAGGTGTATAGGGATTCTAGACCTGAATCTAAATTTTGCACAAATCTGGCCAAACCTTTAACATTTGAAGTCAAAATCTTATAATGTTCAAATCTTGATTTGGAAGGTCATTTGGGTTTATATCATTTTGACATGTTTTTAAGATGATTATTGATTTGCCATATCCAACAGTTTCTCAACTCTGTGTCTAAAACCTCTAATCCAACAATATACATAAATGGGAGTGTGTGTTCAGTTTAATCAGGATAAAAAAAATGTCAAGCATCGTCCCCTCCCTGCTTTCCATTACAATAAAATTCACTCCAACACTAGTAAGCTGAATCTATTAGATTCACCATTCTCACTTTCCCTGCTGCTGGTCTCTATCCAGATTTGAGTGGGCGAAGTCTTCTTGGTCTCCATAATCCAGGGGTGGGGAAGCTATGGCCCTCCATATGTTGTTCAGCTCCAGTTCCCATCAGCCCCAGGCAGCATGGCTAGTGGTCGGGAATGATGGAAGTTGAAGTCAAGCCACAGTTCCTTTTTCTGGCTCGTCATATATACATTCAAGGAGACCTGCTTTCATCCATCCAGCCTCTCTGGTGATTGCTAAGTACATTATTACCATAAGACCAGCTCTTCCCTGCAATTTCCCAACATTGCACAGGAATCTTAACCAGAGACTCACAATGACAAGTAATTAAGTGAGGAACAGATTTTATGAAATCCCAACCATTTCCAGGAATATCAACAAAATTCCATATGAAATTACATATGTATTTCAGCCTTACTTTAGGTTTGCCTCCAGTTTATACCAACTCTCTCATAGGCTTACCTAATGAGAATCCCTTTAGCTCCTTCTTTTCCATTTTGTTAGTTATTCTTGGCTGGAATCATTGCCATTTTTGCTGACAGAGTCCCCCGGATTGGCTTGGTGAGTTGTAAATTTCTCTATATATTTGACATTCCTCATCCCATTGAACACCAGGCCAAGGTTTTTTTTTCCAGCTGTACGAATAACATTTTCCCCTCTCAATCTGTCCCAGGTGAAAGCTTGTATGGTATTCCAAATTATTGCCGCTGTAGTTGCAGCTGTGATCAACTATCTCTATGTGAGGGATATACTTGAGTTTTTACCTACATTCTGCCACCTCACTGACCAGATCCATGGCTGCCGTCTGAGAGACAAGATTGTGGTAGGTCATTTGTGAAGGCATTTCTCTGCCTTCCCTGAGTACCTTACGTTATTCCCCGATCACTGGTATGCATTCTTATTTGCTTTCATAGCTTACGTGGTGGTTAAGTGGTGTTGCATGGGGATCCCAAGTGGTCTCCCATCCAGATACAGACCTGATCCAGGGCTGCTTAATTTTAGCAAAGGGGCTGCATCATATGCCCTCAGACCATATCCTAATCTACACCCAAAAGAGGAACCAAATGAAAAAAGCATGTAAAAAAATGCATTGCGCAATCAGCATTGAGAGACGAGAAGTATCAGATGGAGCTTTTCCCTCTTGAATCTCATGCCAAAAGACATTTGCTGGTACTGTTTGTGGAATGCCCTCCTGTGTCAGGAACGTCAGGTGTCTATATTGTTGTCATTTCAATGCCAAGTGAGAACGTATCTGTTTACTCTGGCTTTTTAGATTTTTAATGAGTGATTGTTTTAGACCTTTCCTCTATTCAGCTATGTTTAGTCTCTTTGTTTGCTCATGTTTTTAAGAATTATAATCTATATTATGTTGTAACCCACTCTGGTATTTGGTACTGATGAAGGGCAGGGTGGACATCTTTATACAGTTCAATAAATAATAATAATAATAAACAGCCAATAGGACATGTTTTTTCTTCAAGCTTTTCAAATAATGTCTCCTAATCTTTCCTTCCCATGGCTTGTTCTCCAGTTCTATTGCAAAGGCCTGAGAGGGATTGCTTTCGCGACTGGGGCAGTGGGCATCTGCCTCACCATCTCTTTAGCAGTATTTGGAGGCCTAACAGTCTGTTATCGGAGCTCTGAAGACACTGTGGTAAATACAAAGAAAATACAAACAGGGAAAGAGGGAGAGAGAACCTAGGGAGGAGTGATGCTGTTCTAAAAAATTAAACCAGAATTCTCAGGCCTCTGGGTGCTCCAGCAAGAGGTGTCCAGGACTTGAACCAAGGACTAGTGAAGTGATAAAAAAGTGCTGGAATCAAAGTTAGTGAGTCAGGTAGACTAAAGTGGCTGCCTCAGGCAGTTGATTTTTGTTGTCACAAAAAGGCAGCAAGTTGTCTATGTACTCCCCAGAGATTTTCTGCCTGAGATGCCATAATAACTTGGCCAGTCTTGCCTTGAGTATTATATGCCTTGGCCCAGGTGAGGGGGGGCACCATTTGCTGTTTTATCTCAGGCAGGCCAATATCTTGGGCTGGCCCTGGTGAGTTTATGATTAATGATTCTGCTCCACACCCCTCGACCACCCCAGCCTGACAGTAGCATTGCTGAGGTGTCTCTTCATTTCACAGCACTTTTCTTGTTCCAGATCATGGCAGCTCTATTAAAGATAATGGGTGTTGCTTATTTCAACACAACATGATACTGCATATCATGCAACTGATCAACAAAAGAGCATAGCTCCAAGATGGCCACAAATTGAAATCTAATATATTAAAAATGGCAGGAGTAACTGGTTTTTTTTAGCATTTCCTTTATAAAAATGTAATATCCAAACAAGCATAAAATAGAATAGATAGTAGAGAAATGGAATAAGACATAATGTTTTCCTTATAATGGGTTGAATGTAGCTACTCCACTCCTCAGAGACTTATGGAATCTGACAGATTCCTGAATGCTCTGGGGGATTTTCTGGCTGGCATGGCTGGTGCTCTTGTCTCACTATGGAATGGTGAGATGTGTAGAGCCATTGACATGATCACTCCTGAATGCCTCCGCCATTGCTGTGGAGCACATAGGTCACCTTGGTATTCCATTGATCTGCATGCGATGAAACAGGAGGGTTGGCAGCTGGAGCACAGTGGAGCAAATCTTGGTCCGAAAGTGACTGAACATGGGTAAGGCTGCACTATCATGCCTGCCATGTGGCAGTGGTGAAATTTTGTCTCTGGAGTGATCAGTTCCAAGTAAAGAAACAAAACAAAAAGCAAATAGCCACCCTAGATTCAAGACTGAGTTAGCTACATTTATAAACTGCATCGGACACTGTCCTTACTGATACTTTAGTTGTGGCCTGTTGGAATCGGGAAGGGATCAAGTCTGGATGACTTTACAATGGATTAAAAGATAAATTTATGGAGGATAGCTCTATCAGTGGGGGTTAGCCATAACAGGTAAAAAGGACCTCCTGATTCAGAGGCAACATTTCTTATGATTACTATTTGGGGGGAGCAAACAGAAGGGGGAGAGGGGCTGTTGCCTTCATATCATTATGACTGTGATGCTCAGGTGACACTGAAAGAACCCTGGTTTGCCTAGACTCTGTGCTGATACAGGTAGTGGCTGAGTAATGTTCTGCAAATCTGATTTAGCAAATCTTTTGTAGGGGAAAAAACTGATTTAGCAAATCTTTTGTCAGGGGAGAAAAGTCCAACACAACTTTTTCAAACAAGAGCTGTTGGATTGCTTACACCTAGAAGATAATTCATTGTAAATATCTGTTCTGCAATAATCTCATAATATTAAGATTATGCCTTATTATCAAATGTGGAACTGTTGCATATTTATATTTTTAAGTGACCGGATGCATGAGAGACTTTTTTTTAAAGAGTTCTGGATGTAGCACATGTGACTAGGTTAGATCTGAATATATTTTATAATATGCACATATTAATATGCAAAATAATCCATGTGGTGGTGAATATTTGCTTCTTCAGATATGAAACTGGAAGACAGATAGATCGATCTAGCACTTTCACTTTATTTATCTTGTCTATGAAAAATTATGACCTTATTTATTAGTCTTGAAGATGCCACATAACGCTTTTGCTTCAAGAAACCAATATGGCCAATAATCTGGAAAGTGTCGCCACCAAGTTCCTAGCTTGCTGTCCACATCTGCTGAGTCAGTTAATTAGGGCAGAAGAAATTCATTATTAGAAGACCAAGGGTATTCCCTGTTGGGAGTAAAGCACCAATGCATGTAGCAAGCAACCTGAACCAGTTGGGGGGTGATAGACAGAAAGGCAATCTACTCTTCCCTCTGCTGATTCCTCTACAGTGTTTGCTGCTTTTGCAGGTTTTGTTCCTCCCCCTCCCCCCTTCTCTTCCTGTCTTTGTTCTCAGACAGTAATGGCTCCCTAAGTGGAAGCCTCATGGTTGGTTCAACATGTATGACTTTATTTACCTCTTTGTAGTAATAAACCTTAAGTCCTTTATTCTTTCAACTATCAGTCTTAAAAGACCAGTTATTTCTGCACTCTGCTGCAATATACATACAAACACACACACCAAAAACTCTAACATTCCCAACCATAGATTTGTCATGTAACACTAATGTGGAATAGTGATTAGAGGGCATTTGCAGAGGGAAATTCACAGAGTGGGAATGCCCTTCCCCTGCAATCCCACCACCACTTTATTTATTTATTAAATTTATAACCCACCCTTCCTCCCAGAAATGTCCCCCCATCCACCCACCCACTTGGGTTCCAGTCTTTTGCTACTTCACTTCCTTCTCTTTATCAATTTTCTTCCATTACAGATGAAACAAAACATTTTTTTAAATTCTCCCTTACAAATAAAACAAAATATCTTTGAGGAAGCAGTGTAATTTTATGCTTCCAAGCAACAAAATTTACTATCAGAGGCTACTTTCTGACAGTCAGCTTGAAGAAAAGATGGCACAACAGAGATGCAAATAATAATAACAGGATTGCCTATGTCAAGGATCTATGTTCCTTGGCCCAGCAAACATCAGTTTTTGATGTGTTTTCTCTTTTTCCCCTCAGCCTGCCATTGGCCTCCGTTCAAGAGATGTCAGACCAGATCCAGAATAAAAGACCTGATAGTTTCATGAGTGACATCAAGGAACTCTCCCTAGGAAAGCCTAAGACGATGGGAATCCTACTATGCTGCCATTGTTTTGGAGCCCTTACTTCTTTGTATCTTGAAAATAATAAAGCATGTGAAGGTGCATGGGATAGAATCAAATGCTTTCAAGAGTCAGTTTGATGTAGTGGTTTGAGTGCCGGTCATGGACCAAGGAGACCAGGGGGTTCGAATCCCTCCTCCCCCCTGAAGCTCACTGGGTACTGTAGATAGGACCTGCACTCTTAGTCTTCCTTAGATTTACCAGTGGCAACATTTACAGATCTCTCTACTTGCACAGTAACTAACAGTCCTAGAGTCGCTTTTGGTAGTCAACAAATTATTACAATTTTCCCTGATGTAGAAAGTTTTTGAAAGCAGTGATACATGTGAATGATTTGGGTGGACTGGCCTGATCTCCATTAGCGCTCTAAAAAGAACATCAGCCTGGGAGAGCGCCACATTTTATGTGGCAGCTATAATTGCTGCAGATGTTTTTGCTAATGCTTCAGTTGTGGCCTGTTGGAGTATATTTTGCCCAGCTGTCAAGCACAGTGTGGATGATGTAAGCATATCTTCAAACATGTACAAGTAGCTGGAAACTCTGTCTCATCCACAATATGTGGAATTTATTGGCACATGTGAGGAACCAATGGATTCTGCCCTTCTCTCCCCTGGGAACAGCAGGGCAAGCAGTGAATTTTTGAGCAAATTTGACCTGATGATATGGAAAGAGCTCAATGGGCGTCTCAATTAAATAGTCACTTCATGTGTTCCACTATACAAAGGATGAGGATGGTGCTGTGCAAGACATCTACTGTGACATAAAGGAAAACATTGTTTGAAAATATTCCATGCAGAATACTTCAAAGAGCCAGTGACTCTGATGAAAAATTGTATTGAACTTGACTGGAAGTTTTCTGGAGTGCTTCAGGTTTCTTAGCACTTCTTGCAGCCTACTTCATGTTGTTAGTACTTGAGCAGAACTTCAGCCACACCTGCCTTCCCTCAAGCCACACCACAACCCTTCTATTTCTATTGAGTTTCTAGCACAGTATTACATAATTCATGATCCTCCACCTATGATGCCTTGAAATGGCTCTAGCCACCAGCTAATTATCTCTCGCTATTCTGCCCCAAAGGCACACCTCTACAGACCCGCAAGCCACCTATTGTACAACCATGAACAATGCCTCCACCTGTGTAGTCCTGCAGCCTCAGTCTCCAGTCAGTTGGTCAGGGTGAGGCAGGGATGGGGGAGAAATTTGATTCAGTTCACATCTCCAGCTGAATCTATCAAACCTGCACTTTCTGAAACAATAAAAGAACCAAAACACAGCCATCCTTCAAAATTCACACTTATCGGAACTTTGCGGTGCAGTTCTCCTGCCATACAATGTTTATAAATATGCATATCTTATGTGAAGGTGTGCATAAAAATTAATATATTAGTGAAATAATATACACAAATGCATTATATTAGGAGAAATAGTTACAAAAAATGTGCACGTTACTCAAAAGTCCATGCAAAATATGTGTGTTAGGAGAAATTTGCATTAAAATATGGAAGAATTTTCATTAGGATTTTTTAAAATTGCAAATAGCTGCAGAAATCTGGAGAAATGAATTTAAGACTGGAAACATTAAAAACGGAGAGAACCAACATTGACAGATTCTTCCATCCATAGCATGAGGTCTCAACCAATCTTGTCTCATGCTTTTCTTTTTACACCTACCATCACAGCTAACATGTGAAGGCACTGTGCCCCTTCAGTAACCAAAGTTGCTCTATTGCATTGATCTTCAGCTAGTGGGTTGGGAACTATTCCTCTTTTTCACTAAGCCCCCAATTTTTAAAGCTGATCCCCTGACTCTTTCAAAAAAGCAGCAAATAATGCACCTTTCATCCTCGTGCCAATTTTAAATGTATACTGCAATATCTGTGCAAACTAATTGTGCAAACTCCAGTTCTGAACTGTGCAAAATCCATTTTGTCTTATTTTTCCATCTTCATCCTTCTTATTACCAGCAGATGCCAGTTAAAGCACAGTGTAATTCTAGCTCAAATAAGGAATGAGGGGATCTAGTGGATGTAATTTCTTCTCAGTGTGGGTGTGAGAAAGAGAGCAAGAGGAAGAGTGGCCTTACTCAAGAGCAGACAGAAACAACCACAACCCCTGCAAAATAGAGATGTTACTTGACGAAATGGAAAAGATTTAAGGACTGAGCGATCCTTGTGTTTTACTGAGTTTAAGGTCAAGCATTTGGAGCTCAGTGACGGGACTCTGCAAATGGTATGTGTAACTATTTGCACAGAAAGTTTCCATCATATGTCAAGTTCAAACAGTAACATATCTGCTTTGGATCTCCTTTCCTTCAGAGTTCAAGAAAAGTCCAAGCCTCATCTTCTGGAAGCAAATAATATGAACATGGAATCTAAAGTTAAGATGTCTTTGGACATGTTCTTCTCATCTGGAGCCACTGTGGTGTACCAGTTAGAGTGCCGAACTAAGGCTATGGAGATCAGACTGCAGATCCTTGCTCAGCATGAAGCTCACTGGGTGATTTTGGGCTGGTCACAGCCTCTCAGCCTAACCTACGTCATAGGTTTGTTGTGTAGATAAACTGGGGAAGGGTGGACCATGTACACCATATTGAGCTCCTTGGAGGAAAGGTGGGATATTAATGAAATAAACAGATAGATCTGTGAAGGTATTAAGTCTGAAGGTATTAAGAGCTCAGCTCCATGCATGCAGTGTTCTGTCAAAAAGGTATTTCCAGCAATATGACAGACAGCAATGTGCCTTAGAAAAAGGAGTTACATGCTCTCCTTCCTCTAACTGACATCAGTGTAATGTCTATGGGGGCTGGGGAGGAAGCTAGCTGGAAGGTGTCAGGGACATTTTATGGCCTCTTTGCAATACACATAACCATATGGAGTAAGGAGGAAATTGCTTCAAGTGGGCCAATGCTGGTGTTGAAAGTTCCCTCAACTGGTGGCCAAGGATGGGGGGGAGGATAGAGAGAGAGGTAGGGACATTTCCCATCAGTGTTACAAGATGATCATAAACACTCTGGTGGAGTTGTAGAAAGCCTCAGATAGCTGGATCTCTGGAGAGGGACCACCATACCACACAGCTACATCTCCTCTGCTGAGTCTAGCAAAGGTGAGTGTCAGGGGAACTGGATAGAAATGTATGGATAAACATGAGGGAGAGAGTAGGTAGAAGTTTGAGAAAGGAGAATACCATGTGCTCTCTCAAGATCACAATCAAAAGAGGCCTTGGTTCTGTCGTGGAATTTACGACTGAGTTCTTTTTGAGGAGACTTAATAACGAAGCCAAAGCCTGTTTTAAGGTTGTTTATTTAGCTAAGCGCTTAGCCAGAGTAGAGTACAGGACTCAACTCTCTTCTTCAAAATGGTGGTTAGTTACAGACAGTTATATACCTTTACCTCCGTCACAATCATGGCAACAGTTACATTGCATTATTCTATGTTACAATGCTACAATGATGCTCTGCCCCCTGTTCCATCCGTCCTCCCTTCATTCCTGCAATAGTGTTCTTGGCACATTTTCACTACAACAGCACTATTCTCTATTGTCTACGTGACCCCCTGTCTAGGGAAAATGGCAGTCAGACTTGTTCAGTATTGATCGAAATCCACCTCACTCCCCCCTATGGGACTCCTTTCGAGTCCCATCCCAATTTGCATGATAGATAACACCTGCTCTTTCTCCTCCATCCGTTGTCTATCAAATTCCAAGTACATTTGTTTCACTTCAGCCGGTGTTAACATTTGGGTGGTCTTTTGCATGGTACTCTTTAAACAAAACAATACACAATTAACCAAGATATACATGGCAAAGAGGAACAACATACCCAACAATAGTCCTAAGAGGATTGATTTTATCCAGCCTCTTAGGCCACTGAACCAATCCCCCGGACTCCATTGCCACCCAGAGGTCTTAACCTCATGCACCTTAGATGCTAATAGGCGAATATTCTCAATAGATCCGGTGATATTTACAGAGCTGTCAACAATGTAGTTGCAGCATTCTGGGCCAATAAGACCTCAGACTCTGCCTTGCGATGTCAAAAGATAGTCCAACATTATGCGGTTTTGTAAGACAAACTGTCGGATTTGTTTAAGTTCAGTGTTAATCATAGAAAGGGCATCAGCAGTTTCATTCATGAAGTTCTCCAGCAGAGTACAAATTCTTAAGATATCTAAATGGTTTGCCCCTGCCCCATAAAAGGGGAAGATACCTCATAGCCAGGACTCACCTGGAGCTTTAAGATCTTTATAAGCTTCCAGGATTTTATGACTTGGGGCTACCCTTCGATAATTTCGTATCAGACCCTTAGGAAAGGTGTCCACAATCCTGATGCAATATAACAAGTTCCTTTTGCGTTAATGGGTAATTTCTTCCAATCCTTATATCCACAGATCCACCAATAACTATGTGTTGTTCCCATTAAGGGAGGAAGGATGTGAGCAAATCTATCTTGTCTCACCCCTTTCTCGCCATACATAAGCACGGCTATGGTGGCTTCTTCTTGAGTACAGGTTTCATTGTAATATGAGAGCCACTGGTGCCCGAGAGCCATACACAATGGTTCCATTACCCTCCGCCTGTTCCTCATAATTGGCCCAGTAGAGTTACTGAGACTCCATCTACCTTTGGCTCGATGAAGGACCCATTCACATTGGCTGCTACCAATGAATGTTTCTCCCATGAACTTTAAACCAAGTTCACATTTTGTCCATCCGGACAGGGCTACATACTGAGTAGTATCGAGACTTTTCAGAGACTCATCATTCATCTGAGATAAGACCAGTTGCATTCAGAGGTATTCCTACCAGTGGGATACCTTCCTTTTCGTAAATTGGGGTATGCATACAGATCCAGCAAGTACTCTTGTTCATCCCTCTAGCGAGATCGACCATTAGCCTTAGGTATGTGTTCCTACCAGAGCTTGGAAAAGTTACTTTTTTGAACTACAACTCCCATCAGCCCAATCCAGTGGCCATGCTGGCAGGGGCTGATGGGAGTTGTAGTTTAAAAAAGTAACTTTTCCAAGCTCTGGTTCCTACTTCAATCAGGATGTCCTGTAAAAAGGAGGCTATACAATATTAGGAAAGCAAGCCTAACTCCTGCAGGAGCCATATTATAATTGTGATTATAAGAAATAGCAAGCAAACAGCAATGAAGCCAAACTTATCTCTAGCAATGCAAGTCACTGGCCTCCCCACCTCGGTGTGAGAAGGTCCAATAGAGTCCAATGGGCTATGTGCTACTTCGATAAGCTCAAAGTCTATCTGGGGAGCTGATCTGCCGAAGGGGTTGCACCTCATTGGCTCTAGAATGGATAGATGTTATTTGTCTTGTCTTCTCAGACACTCTTCGGTTTCGTAGTCCTAACTTCTCCCAGGTAGATAGGATGTCATTCATGAAGTCCTCTGGCAGCGCAAGGGCCTCTCCTCAGATGGTAGGGATGGTGGTCCTTAGGAAGGGACTCCTTTCCCTTGGTCTTTCCTCCTGGTGTCCCATCAGGATTCAGCTGGCCTCTCTCACTCTCGCCTGGCGGCTGGGCCTTTTGACAATGGGATGCGTGTATCCAAGCTGTCCTCTCAGCGATGCGCAGTGCGGTAGATGTCGTCAGGAGTATCTGAAAAGGACCTGACCATCAAGGCTGAAGGCAATCTTTTCTCAGAAATTCATGAACCAGGATCCAATCGCCAGGTTGGAACCGATGAGCAGGCACATCTAGCGGGACAGGAGCGGCTTCCTGGACCTGGGAGGAAAGAGTTCTCAACATTTTGGGAAGATTAGTGCAGTAGACCAGAAGTTCTTTGTGACCCTCCAATAAAGACTGTAATTGGGCTGGGCTGGGTTAATGTCTAAGGCATGGCAAAGCTGTTGTACCACTTTAGCTGTAAAGTGAGTACCTTGATCAGAATCCAATTGCAGAGGTAAGCCAAATCGGGGGATGATGTGTTTAAGCAGTGCCTTGGAGACAGCTGCAGCATCTGCGTGCCGTGATGGAAATGCTTCTACCCAACCAGGAAAATGACAGATGATGACCAATACATATCTGTAGTTCTGGCATTTTGGCATTTCTATGAAGTCCAATTGAACATGCTGAAATGGTCCACAGGCCCAAGGAGTGGTGCCAGTAAGAGGACGTTCTGGTTTGCCAGCATTGTGTTTTAAACATACTGAACAAGTGGATGCCACTTGGGCCAGAACAGGTGTAATCTTAGGAGCAAACCAGAGAGTCGAAATTTGCAATAGCATCCCCCCTTTGCTCAGGTGAGAAGAGTGATGAGTCGCCTGAGCAAGAGGGAAAAGAAGCGCTTGTGAGGCTACAAAGCGGCCTGAGACATTCCTCCAAACAGAGTCAGGATGTAAGCGACAGCCAAAGTGGACCCAAAGATCTTTTTCATGCTCTGGGGCAGTTTTCTGAAGCAAAGCGAGTTCTGGTAGTTCAGGAACAGATGAGGGGAGGAGAATCAATTGAGAAGGAAGGTGGGGAGAAGGAGGTGCACTAAAAGCAGCAGCCTTAGCAGCAGCATCCGCCATGCCGTTGCCACGGCTAACAGGATCAGTAGCAGTGGTGTGGGCAGAGCAGTGCATGACAGCAACAGAATTAGGAAGTTGAAGAGCAGACAGTAAAGCAGAAATAAGAGCTGAATGAGAAATTTGTGTGCCAGCTGAAGTCAAGAATCCTCTGTGTGACCAAATTTGACCCACAAAATGACAGGTTTTGAAAGCATAAGAAGAGTCTGTATAGATATTAGCAGAGCAACTGGATGCCAGAATGCAGGCTCTCTGTAGAGCCACGAGCTCTGCAGCTTGGGCAGACTGGAGAGTTGGCAGAGAAAAGGTTTCTAGGACTTCATGTGGAGAGCACACTGCATAGCCATTTCTGAGAACTCCTGTGTCACCTCTGAAGCAGGAGCCATCTGTGAAAAGGATAAGATCAAGGTTATCCAGAGGAACGTCACGAAGGTCGGGGCGAGGGGTGGAGAGATGTTCAACGACCTGCAAACAATCTTGAGGAGAGATTGAATGAGGTTCTCCATCAGAAGGAAGGGGTGGAAGGGAAGCAGGGTTGAGAGGGGCACAGAGTTGTTAGGTGGGGTAAGCAGAATAGTTCCATTGTCATCATATCCTTGTAAATAAGGAAAGCTATCCACCTCCCAAGGTGAACTAGCTGAAGTAAGAAATGCTGTGAGGTACATGAACACTAACAGTTCCATAGGAAGTTTGACATTGAGAAGAAAGGAACTGAGTTTTTCTGTGCAGCAGGAGAGAATGCACAGAATGGGGAACCAACACAGCAAGGGAACGTCCTTGCACCAAGTCCTCAGACTTCTGGACAAACAAGGCTGTACTCCAAGGAGGGTATCCTTTAGCCACCAGGTCGACAGAGTACTTCTGCAGCAGAACCCTGAGACTCATGGCAAAAGAGGAAAAAAGGTTTAACATAACAGGAGTCTGGACCACAGCCTTTCTTAAATCCACAAAGGAAGCCTCACATTCTGCCTTTCATTCAATAGGCTGCAAAGTTCGGGATCCAATGCCTAGTATTTAGCCGCTCTCAAAAACCTAAGAAGCGGCTTTTTCCTATTACAGGGAAGCACATTACATACAAGAATACCTTGCTGTAGCAGTGAGGCAATCACAGGCTGGATGTCCTCAATTGCTTCAGCTGAGAGAGTGTATTGCTTTACTGATGGGTAAGGTTTATCAGGTGGACACCGAATCTCGATTGGTTCCACCGCTAGCAGTTTTCCCACATCATTCCAAGGGAAGGCCTCTGTAGCTTTAGAAGGAACAATCATGAGGATTAGAAAAGGGAAGATCCAAATGTACCCATCAGAGCTGCAATAACAGTATTGTGCAATTTATACAGAAATTGACAGAACTGGTACCAGGGAAAGAAAGATATGGTCATAGGTGAGTGGAGCAGCTGAAAAGGTTGCTAGTTGACCTCCTACTTCAAACTCAGTCACTATTTCTCCTGATGGTGGATGAGACAGGTCAGCTTGATGAACTGTGGACCTGGAAGCATAAGAGTCTATGAGAAATGCTGCAGCTGGCCAGCAACTATAAGAGGAATGGCAGCATCAGAGGTGGAGAAATTAGTTTATTGAGACAACATCAAGTTAAAAGTTGAGCATGCTTAAAAAAAATTCCTTTTTTGAAACTGTTCCTCTGGAAACAACTCAGGGTTGATGGAGTGTAGGGAGCCCAGTTGTCTTGAAGGTCGTCCTCTTGAACACTACTGCTGCAAGAATGCGGTGGGGAGCCAAGGAAGGGTTAACAGGGAAGGGCAGAGCGATTGTACTTTCGGTATGCAGTATTTCTCGGCTTCTAGCTGTTTCTTTTATTAACTAGCTGGGTGCGGGTGTGCAAATTGGCTAAGAGCATTCTCTCAGCTTGCGTGGTATGTCCGGGATCCTCAGACTTCCATGGAAGACCCTCATTGTCCTCTCCTACTCCCATTTGGGCTGTCAGGGCTGATTTTTTGTTCTGGGGACAGGAGTCCAGAGAGCAGCTGGTTCATGTCAGCCCAAGTTGGATTGTAAACACTAATGATTGCTTCCAGCTTTTCTTTAAATTCATTGGGAGCCTCCCTGAGTTTCGGGAAGATATTGAACCAGTTCATGAGATCCGCAGTTGTCCAGGGAACATGCACAAAAATAATTTGTCCACCTGCAGTCGATGGGGGAGTGGGGGGTATGGGCGAAGCAGATACATGCCGGCTGACTGAACTTGGGGAAAGCACCCAGGGAAGTTTTCCGGATTAAACTGGATAGAGGTAAATCCTCCATCACTGTCTTTTTTTCCCAACTTTATTTGGCAAATGGGGCAGGTGCGGCTGTCTATGGATGTAGCTACAATTTCAAACTTTGCTTTTAACCCTTTTTGTAACTCTTGCACTGACAAGACGGGGAAACTGCTCCTTAAATGTTAATTCCTCAGGAGACAGTGGCCATTCTTCTCTAGTAAGTTCAGGGGGGGGGGTTCTTCTCTTTAGAGTGTTTGGGTATTCCAGAGGTTAAAATGGCACCCGCTCAAGCTGGGAGAAGTGGTGTCTGCTCTGACTGTAAAATAGCATTTGCCTGAGCTTGAGGCTGAGCATTCCCAGCCATTGGGGCCCAAAATATCCAAAATATCTTCTGGTACCTCATTATAGGGCGGCAAAGGGGCGGTGGCTAGCAAGCTTGGGTACAGAGGCAGCAAGGGGCGTTGGCATGCATTTTTTTTCTTGTTCCTTTTCTTTCTCGATTTTCGTTTTCTTTTCCTCCAGTTGTGCTTTTAACTTTTTGTTAGAATCTTGAAGACTTGTTACTATAGATTTCTGTTTCCTGTGTTCTGCCTCCTCTTTCCACAGGACCCAGAAATCTATATGCATAGGCTTTGTTTTCTCCAGTTTCCCCATAAATAGGTGAGCTTGTCCATGTCAAAAGTGCCGTTTCCGGGAATTGAAGCTCAGGCCGGTTAGAGGTGCACTCACTCCACCAGTGAGTCAGCTTCACCAGCTTTTGAGCAGTTTTTTTGGACCCAAACGGGTTCCATAATTTTGGCACATGTACCCCAGGGGGGGGGTTTCATCAGGACAAGACACACCTCCACCCATGTTTTGTCCGGAGCTGAAACTGATCAAGCGGTGGAGAAGGGTAGTTTAGAAAGGCCAGGCGTCCCCAGCAGACAGAGAGAAAAAGTTGGAACAGTATCAGTTTCATTCACGGCTCATTAGGACGTCCTCCAAACCTATCCTAACACCCAAACCAGAGACTGTGGGACTGCTTACCCTTTAGTCGTGAGTGTTGGTGTAACCGGGGAAAAATCCAATCCTAACACTCAAACCAGAGACTGTGGGACTGTTTACCCTTTGTCGTGAGTGTGGATGTAACCAGGGAGGGACCTTAACGCAAGGGCTTCGATAAACTATGGGAAATTCTTACCGCCCGTCCAAGAGTCCCGGGGTTGGAGGTGGGAGCTAAGCGGGAGGATTTGATCAAAACGAGGTCCTCTTACCTCTCAGAATGTGCACAAACCGCCGCTCTGACCTTCCCCCTTCGGGTTGACCCAGATAGGAGATCCTCACATCCCACCAAGATTGTCGTGGAATTTACCACTGAGTTCTTTTTGAGGAGACTTAATAATGAAGCCAAAGCCTGTTTCAAGGTTGTTTATTTAGCTAAGCGCTTAGCCAGAGTAGAGTACAGGACTTAACTCTCTTCCTCAAAATGGTGGTTAGTTACAGACAGTTATATACCTTTACCTCCGTCACAATCATGGCAACAGTTACATTGCATTAGTCTATGTTACAATGCTACAATGATGCTCTGCCCCCTGTTCCATCTGTCCTCCCTTCATTCCTGCAATATCAGTGTTCTTGGCACATTTTCACTACAACAGCACTATTCTCTATTGTCTACGTGACCCCCTGTCTAGGGAAAATGGCAGTCAGACTTGTTCAGTATTGATCGAAATCCACCTCAGTTCACCCACCATCCAGGAAAAAGCATTCTTCAGGTATGTTAACACATGTGTCTGTTGGGAACCTGAATGTGTGAACCTGCCACGCATGTGTCCCATTAAACACGCCTCCTTGAGAGGAGGGGGATCTTTTGCTAGGGATAAACCAGGTGCTTTGCCCTTAAATGTACCTAAATAGTGTGTGTAAAACCCAAGGAATGCAGGTCCGAACCAGACTAATGCAAAGCTTTCTTTTATTGAGAAAAAAGAGAACAGCACTACAAAATTACAGGTGGGCCCCGCTTACACGGCAGGTTCCGTTCCGGACCGCCTCTGTAAAGCGGAAATCACTGTAAAGCGGAACCCCATTGAGTATAATGGGGCGCGTCACGCGAAAATGCCACAAAATGCTGCAAAATGCCACAAAAGCGCAAAATCGGCTTTAAAACGGGGAATGAAAGGCACCGCATTAGCGGAACGCCCGGAAGCAAAGCGCTTGGAAGCGGGGCCCTACTGTACTGGGTGCATGGTAGCATTAGTCATAAATATCCTAACCCATTCATAACTTTATACTCAAGAGATAAAAGGTCCCTACTGCTATAAGGAATGAAAGGTAGCAGAGATTACCTAACCTAGGCCCAGGGAGTGGGCAGTGGAATACAGCTGAAGTGATGTGAAGGAGCTCTCACCAAAAAGCAGGAAGAAATCTCTTTGCCTCAAGGTTTGCACCAAGACACAGACTGCCTTCCTGTTCTGTGGCCTGCAGTCCTGTGCTGCATTCCTTGAAAGCGTAGTTATTAGGGTTGCCAGGTCGGAACCATCCAAAAACCTGAGAAAATGGGGGCAGGCCCTAGTGACATCACAGGGTGGGCCCTAGTGATATCATTAAACATGATACATTGTATCAACCACAGTTGCTTGGAGCATACCATTCAAAAAAAAATTCTCTGGAGATTAAAATAGAAATCTTACCTAAAATAGGGTGTTCCTAGGTCCATCTGAAGTGACAAGGTCATTCTTTCTCACAAGCTTAGGGTGATGCAAAATGGAAATGGACTGCCTTCAAGTTGATCCCAGATAGGGTCTTCATGGTAAGCAGTACTCAGACAGAGGTGGTTTACTATTGCCTTCCTCTGAGTCTGAGAGGCAGTGACTGGCCCAAGGTCACCCAGGGAGCTTCATGGCTGTGTGGGGATTCGAACCCTGGTCTGCCAGGTCACAGTTCAACGCCTTTAGGGAACATTTAATCTAGTTTACTTGCTTCTGGCAAGAAGGGTTTACGTGCCCTCAGGCCAGGCCATTATTGGAAGAAAGGAGCTTAGTGTTGCAGAGACGTTAGATGGGAGCACAGATAGATGCCCCTGAAGGCAGCAACTGTAAACATGCTTATTAAGGAACTGAGCCCCATAGAACTCAATAGGATTTACTTCTGAGTAGATATGGTTGCAGCCATGTTAAGGACAAGGGAGGGCATTCTAGGCAAAACAGACAAATAATTGGGTGTCAGAACAAATTAAACCAGAACTATCACTAGAAGCTAAAATGATGAAACTGAGGTTATCATACTTTGGACACACAAAGAGAAGACATGATTCACTAGAAAAGACAATAATGCTGTGAAAAACAGAAGGGAATAGAAAAAGAGGAAGGCCAAACAAGAGATGGATTGATTCCATAAAGGAAGCCGCAGACCTGAACTTACAAGATGTGAACAGGGTGGTTCATGACAGATGCTCTTGGAGGTCACTGATTCATAGGGTCGCTATAAGTTATAATCGACTTGAAGGCACACAACAACAACAACAAACCTCCCTGATAGACTGTGGGAATGCTGTGGACACAATATATTTCAACTTTAGCAAAGCTTTTGACAAAATGCCACATGATATTCTGATTAGCAAGCTAGCTGAATGTGGACTGGATGGAACAGCTATTGGGTGGATCCACAGTTGGCTACACAATCATATTCAGAGTGCTAATCAATGGTTTCTTCTCAACCTGGGAGGGGTAACTAGCAGGCTACTATAGGGCTTGGTCTTGGACCCAGTGCTCTTCAACATTTTTATTAATGACTTGGATGAGGAGGGGCAGGGAATGCTTATCAAACTTGTAGATGATGCAAAATTGGGAGGAATACCTAATTCCCTGGAAGACAGAAACAAAATTCAAAGGGATCTTAATAGGCTGGAGCATTGGGCTAAAAACAGCAGAATGAAATTTAACAGGGATAAGTGTAAAGTTCTATACCTAGGAAAAAAGAAACCAAATGCAGTTATTAAGATGGGGGATACTTGGCTCAGCAATACTACATGCAAGAAGGAACTTGGGATTGTTGTTGATCACAAACTGAATATGAGCCAACAGTGTGATGTGGCTGCAAAAAAGGCAAATGCTATTTGAAGCTGCATTAACATTTGGAGGTAATATGCCTCTGAAGGCCAGTTGCGCTTATTTATTTTATTTATCTATTAAACTAATATCCCGCCCTTCCTCCCAGAAGGGTCCTGCTTGCAGGCTTCCTATTACGGTTGGGGTGAGGAACTAGATGTTCTTATGTCCTTAAGGGAACCTGAAAACTACTGAAAGGTACCAGGAGAACAGATGGGCCCAACTCCTGCTGTGCAGCTCCCAGCACGGGCAGATGAAGCAGGGTGGCCAAGGCAAACTAAGAGTCCGAGCCCTGGCCTGAGGCAGGATTGGACCAGATGCAAGGATCCGCTTCATTTACCCAGGAATGTTGGATGCAGACCCATGGGTGCTCTCTAGCCCAGTGCTGTCTGCACTGGCAGCGGCTCTCAGGGCTTCAGGCAGGGGTGTCTCTCAGCCCTACCTGGAGATGCCGCTGAGGACTGAACCTGGGCCCTTCTGCATGCACAACAGTTTCCCTAAAAATAAAGTAAGATTCTAGTCCTTATGGTTCTGAATGAAGGGTGATTTAAACAGGGAGCTGCTTTATACTGAGTTAGGCCATTGGTCCATCTGGTTCAGCATCAGCACTGTCTACAGCGACTGGCAGCGACTGTCCATGTTCTCTACCACTGAGTTACGGCCATCTTCCCTTGATTTAAAAGGGGGGGACGGGCTCTGGCCTGCAGGTCCCCCAATATCACCTGCTCCACAGGCTCTTCTCAGGCGGGAGGGTGTTCAGCACTGGGCAGTCTCTGCTTGAGGAGAATTTTGAAAGTGCACATTGGGCAGGCTGGCAGCTGACCCAAGGCATCTCCTCAGGCCACTGACCCACAGACAAAGCCAGCTGGGGCCTCAGGTTGATTTGGCTGCTGGTGGTCAATGGCTCTTGACAGACAAAAAGAGGCTTCCTACTCTGCTGCGGGGGGCTTTGCACGCACACTGAGAGGTTTAACTTCCAGAGTCTTGAGTGGAGGCAACTCAATGCTGAAAAAAGACTAGAAACTTGTTAGCAGAGTTAGGTTTGGGATCAAGAGCAGACCCAGTGCTGATGTGTGTGTGTGTATGTGTGTGTGTGTGTGTGAGAGAGAGAGACTTTCCCTGTGAAGTAGCAGACTTTTACGCTGCAGCAATAACTGAGGATTCAGACTTAGTAAAATAAGGAACAGCTTGCTTCATTGAAGGAAATACACAATAGATAGGAAAGGGATTCTAGTTCTAGTAAACTACCTGCATTGGAGGTTCATGGACCTGACAAGGCCTTTGCCCTCATGCTGCAAGTGAGAGAGACAAAGCAAAGACATCTCTTCTCTTCAAGAGCCAGAGAAGAAGCAGGAAGGAGAGAGTTGGAAGGTGTGGTCGGCATTCCTAAGAGGTATCAGTTTTCAGGAAGGAAGATGAGCATATGACCAAAGGAAAGGCACAGCCTAGCAACCTGGAGGTCTCCTCTCTGTCTCCCTCCAGACGTGGAAACACCCAAATCGAGTTGCATTTCCACAATTCCAACACAAGTGATGCTTAAAATGGAAACTGTGATTTATCAGGGACAGGGATTAGGAAACAGACATTGTTCCTGGGGAACCTGGCCTGGTTTTCCCTGCCTTCCGTCTGCAAGATTCTTTCTTTATTTTAAGACCCACTCTGCACCCACCTGTTCCCTGGGCTGCCAGCTTTCTTTGGGTGGCAGTCAGAAATTCAAGACGTAGAACTTTCATTGTCACAGACATGAGGGGACGGGCCTGTTCACCTGCTGAAGTTCCATACACACACAACCCCAGCTGGAAAAATCACATGGCAACCTCATCCTGCTATACATTTTGCTTATTTAAACATTTGGTTTTCAACAATCCAAGGAGCAGTGGCAGACATGGAACCACCAGCTTTCCACAATCAGAAAAGGAAGAGGGTGGGGTGGGGTGTGAGAGTGTGTGTGTGTGTGATGGAATTTCCTCCCCCAAGGTGTGGTGATGGCCAGAGACTGCTGAGCCCCATCTCTCAGGCCTCTCTCTCTCTGGCCTCTCAGGCCTCTCTCTCTCTCTCTGGCCTCTCTCTCTCTCTCTCACCTCTCTCTCTCTGAGGCCTCTCTCTCTCTCTCTGGCCTCTCTCAGGCCTCTCTCTCTCTCTCAGGCCTCTCTCTGCCTCTCTCTCTCTCAGGCCTCTCTCTGCAATCAGCCACAGTCCAACCTGCTCCTGCCACCCAGCAGCCTTCTGCTTCCAAACGAGATTCCAAACTGCTCTATCGGCCACGATGCAAACCGCAGCCAGAAACGTCCATCTTGGCCGCTCCTCCCACCCAGCAGCCATGCGTGTCAATCACGCATGCGTGCCTGAGGGGGAGGTCCAAAAGCCGGAGATCAGCCTCTTCACACCAAATATGGCCGGAGGCCGGAGATGGACGGAGATGGACGGAGATGCAGAAAACCGGAGACCTGGCAACCCTAGTAGTTATACATGTTAGAGCTCAGGTTGCCATATTGGGTATGAAGCCCTACTCTTAAATACACTTTCCCTTTTACAAATCAACATGAAAAGGAGGGATCTATATGAGGTGATCTCATACTGTGTGTGTATTTCTTGCTGACACTCAGAAAAAACTAGTTCTGCTTTCTAATGCTGTTTTTAAACAATGGGATTGTTGAAAACAGCCAAGAAATGAGAATGATTCAGCATCTGCAAGTTCCTCTGAAAGTGTGAAAAGATGGTCCTTGCTGCTTGTCCTCCTTTCACAGTACTTAGGAAGGCACAATGAGCCAGAAAACAGGGGGTGCAGGGTGGGAAATGAAATCCAGAATACTCCAGGGCCTTGCCACCCCTTTGACTCCAAATGAAGCAAAGTGGGGGTTAGCCCAAGCACTTATAACAGGTGCCTGCAATTTATTTGATATTGTTCCATTTAAAGGACTGACAACTATGTCCTGGAGCCCGTGAGAGCTTTAGTCAACATCAAGAGGCTCTGAAGTTGCCATGTCAGAAGCTGGACTCCTACTGCAGAGATTCCTCAGGGGACATCCCAGAGTTTTTGGGGTGAGCATTGTGCCTGGGAGATTTAGGAACCGGGGTATGCATAAAATCCTTCCTCACGTAGCTCGTCAATTATCCTAACCTTATAAGTGCAGCTCATGCCAAGAAGCATTGGGGGTGGGATCTGAATGCCTTTTCTGAGCCTGTTGCTTTGTTTCTTTTACCCTTTGAATGACTGAGGCCCCGTACCCCATCCCATTCTGCCTCTCCCAATGCTGCATACTCAGTCATTCCCTATCTTGTTACATCAAAGCAAGTCCCTTTGTAATGACAGGTTGCTTATCTCTTATATATAGACCCTTCTGGTGGTGATTGGGCTATTCCAGATGGCCTTTGGAGTCATCTTATTCATGTACCCTTGTGTCTACAGGGATGAGCTGGGCACCCATTTCTATTCAGCTGCATTGGTAAGTCAAGACCATCTGCTTTTCCAGCTCTTTGCAGTCTCTGAAATAGTGACAGCTTCTTACATGACCCTGAGCACCTCTACTTTTAAAGTATGCTGTCTTCCGACATCTTCCATCATGGAAGGCCTACAACAGATGTGAGGGTGTGGGCAACTGGACTATTGCAACAGTACAACAAAGAGAGTTGATTCACCTTGCAACAAGAGTTCTTGAAAGTACAAAAGCTCTGAGCAGGACAGGAAATGATACTTCTGCACATACCCTGTGCGATTTCGAAAGCTGCACAATCAGGGTTTTCAATTGTATGGCCTTTGGACCTTTCTAAATCTTGTCATAGTCTCCCACCCAATCCCCATTGGGGTTGCATTCCTTAGTGTGCATAGGATTGGGTCCTTTGTAAAAGCCAGATAAAATGGCTCAGGTCTAGCTATATAGAGTTGTGCTGTGCCAAAATCTGTTCTCCAGTTTCTCAGAAATTTTCTTCCTCTAAGTTCAAGGTTCTGTTTTTGGTGTACAAAGCCCTTGGCAGCCCTATACCCAGTCGATCACTACGCTCAGCAGGTGAGACCTCCTGCAGATACCATATTATCAGGAGGTTCGTTCCACACAACGTAGGAAGCAGACCTTTAGTGTGGCGGCACCTAACCTGTGGAACTCCCTACCCTTAAATATTAGACAGGCACCATCTCTGTTATCTTTTCAGCGCCTACCACAGACCTTCCTCTTTCAACAAGCCTTTTAAGCAGAGATCTTATCTCAGTCTGCATCTGCGTTGGAATTATTTGTTTAGATTTTTTTTAAGGTTTTTTAAAAAGATGTTTTTAAAGATGTTTTGTTTTAATATGTTTTAAAGTCTGTTTTGATGATGTTTTAGAGTGTTTTGAGTGTTTTTGTTTGCCACCCTGGGCTCCTACTGAAAGGAAGGGTGGGATATAAATCAAAGAAAGAAAGAAATAGGGTTCCATTTTTGCCTCATTCTCATGGTGCTCGAGAATTTCTTTAGAATTTTGGTGGCTGCTGGATTTTGAGCTTACCTTATTATTATAATGTGGCCAAGTGTGCTGTATGGGGTTTTATTTCCCGTAATAAACATTTCTCCAGCCCTCTATAGCTTTCCTACATGGCTATGCTTCCTGACCTGAAAAAGCCCCATGAGGGGAGTTACCTCATGATGTCTTCCCCAGGGCTTTAACTTGGTAAGGCTGCAGAGTGCATACCACTAGTGAAGTGATTTGCAAAATGAAACAAAAGGGTACCCACAAACAACCCTTGGCCAACTCAAAAGTGAAGTTAAGTACCACAGGTACCCTGCACCCCACTCATGAGAATTTCAATGAAATTTTCTCTCCCCTTAGATAATTTTCAAATGTAATTTCTCTTCTCAGGATTTCAGGAAAGCCGATTTTAGCAAGCTCAGGGAAATGACTGGTAGGATCCCGAGGCTAGATAGACTAAAGAAAAAAGGAGCCCAAGAAGCGTGGGAGTTCATGAAGAACGTATTACAAAAAGCGCAATCGCAAGCAATTCCAAAGAGGCAGAAAAATGGAAGACATTGGAAAAAGCCAGTGTGGCTACATGGAAGACTGGTGGAGGAGGTAAAAGTAAAAAAGAGCATGTATAAAGAATGGAAGGAAGGACGCATCACCAAGGAAGAGTACCGACGAGCGGCTCGGGCTTGCAGGAATAGCGTAAGGAAAGCTAAAACCCAGAATGAGCTGAGGCTGGCGAGGGAAGCGAGGAACAACAAAAAGGGGGTTTTCAGATATGTTCGAAGCAAGAGAAAGACCAAGGAAACGGTGGGACTGCTGCTCAATGAGGATGGCAAAATGTTGACAGATAACAAGGAAAAGGCAGAACTGCTCAACACCTATTTTGCCTCCATTTTCTCCCAAAAAGGGAACAGTGTGCAACCTTGCATCGGTAGCAATCTCAGTAAGGGGTCAGGATTGCAGTTCAAGATTGATAAGGAGATAGTCAGGAAATACCTAGTTAACCTAAATGAGTTCAAATCTCCAGGGCTTGATGAACTGCATCCCAGAGTATTGAAGGAACTTGCGGATGTACTCTCGGAACCTCTTGCCATCATCTTTGAGAAATCCTGGAGAACGGGAGAGGTGCTGGAGGATTGGAGACGGGCAAACGTCATCCCGCTCTTTAAAAAGGGTAAAAAAGAAGATCCAGGGAATTACAGGCCGGTCAGTCTGACTTCAATACCGGGAAAGATATTAGAACAGATAATAAAAGAGTCCATTGGCAACTATCTAGATGACAATGCTGTGATTAGTATGAGCCAGCATGGGTTTGTCAAGAAAAATCCTGTCAAACTAATCTCATCTCTTTTTTTGATCGGGTCACTAGCTTAGTAGATGGTGGAAATGCTGTAGATGTCATCTATCTAGATTTCAGCAAAGCGTTTGACAAAGTCCCCCATGACCTTTTGATTAGCAAACTGGTAAAATGCGGACTAGATGGAAATACTGTCAGGTGGATTCACAACTGGTTGGAAAACCATACTCAAAGAGTGGTCGTTGGTGGCTCTGTTTCGGACTGGAAGGAGGTTTTGAGTGGAGTGCCACAGGATTCTGTCCTGGGGCCGATACTCTTCAACATTTTTATCAATGACTTAGATGACAGGGTGGAGGGAAGCCTTATGAAGTTAGCGGATGATACGAAACTGGGAGGGATAGCTAACACAATGGAAGACAGGAATAAAATCCAGAGGGACCTGGATAGACTAGAAAATTGGGCTGAAATTAATAAAATGAAATTCAATAAAGACAAATGCAAGATTCTGCATTTAGGCCACAAAAACAAAATGCACGGGTACAGGATGGGAAATACCCAGCTTAGCAGTAGTGCGTGTGAGAAGGACCTTGGAATTGTAGTGGATCGCAAGTTGAACATGACCCAGCAGTGTGATGCTGCGGCAAAAAGGCAAACACGGTTTTGGGCTGCATAAACAGAGCTATAGTTTCCAGGTCGAGGGAAGTAATAGTCCCACTATATTCTGCATTAGTCAGGCCTCATCTGGAATACTATGTTCAGTTCTGGGCGCCTCATTTTAAGAAAGATATAGACAAGTTAGAGCGGGTTCAGAAGAGGGCGACGAGGATGATAGCCGGTATGGAGAACAAGTCTTATGAGGAAAGGTTGAAGGAACTTGGCATGTTCAGTCTGGTGAAGAGAAGGCTGAGGGGTGACATGACTGTCACATAGGGCTGTCACATAGAGGAGGGTACAGATTTGTTCTCTGCTGCCCCAGAGGGTAGGACTAGGTCTAATGGTTTTAAGTTGCAGGAGCGTAGATTCAGATTGGACATTAGAAGGAACTTCTTGACAGTAAGGGCAGTTCGGCAATGGAACCGACTGCCTAGGGAGGTGGTGGGATCCCCTTCGCTGGATGTCTTCAAGCAGAGGCTGGACAGCTATCTGCAGGAGATGCTCTAGCTGTGGATTTCCTGCTGTGAGCAGGGAGTTGGACTCGATGGCCTACAAGGCCCCTTCCAACTCTATGATTCTATGAAAACAAAAGAGATGTTTCTGTTGTTGTTATGTGCCTTCTACTCGATTACAACTTATGGCAACCCTATAAACTAGTGACCTCCAAGAGCATCTGTCATGAACCACCCTGTTCAGATCTTATAAGTTCAGGTCTGTGGCTTCCTTTATGGAATCAATCCATCTCTTGTTTGGCCTTCCCCTTTTTCTACTTCCTTCTGTTTTTCACAGCATTATTGTCTTTTCTAGTGAATCATGTCTTGTCATTATGTGTCCAAAGTATGATAACCTCAATTTCATCATTGTAACTTCTAGTGACAGTTCTGATTTAATTTGTTCTAACACCCAATTATTTGTCTTTTTCACAGTCCATGGTATCCGCAAAGCTCTCCTCCAACAACACATTTCAAATGAGTTGATTTTTCTCTTATCCGCTTTTTTCACTGTCCAACTTTCACATCCATACATAGAAATCGGGAATACCATGGTCTGAATGATCCTGACTTTGGTGTTCAGTGATACATATTTGCATTTGAGAACCTTTCCTAGTTCTCTCATAGCTGCCCTCCCGAGTCCTAGCCTTCTTCTGATTTCTTGACTAGTGTCTCCATTTTGGTTAATGACTGTGCCGACGTATTGATAATCCTTAACAAGTTCAATGTCCTCATTGTCAACTTTAAAGTTACATAAAACTTCTGTTGTCATTACTTTAGTCTTTTTGACGTTGAACTGTAGTCCTGCTTTTGTGCTTTCCTCTTTAACTTTCATCAGCATTCTTTTCAAATCATTACTGGTTTCTGCTAATAATATGGTATCATCTGCATATCTTAAGTTATTGATATTTCTCCCTCCAATTTTCATCTCCTTCATCTTGGTCCAATCCTGCTTACCGTATGATATATTCTGTGTACAGATTAAACAAATACGGTGAGAAAATACACCCCTGTCTCACACCCTTTCCGATTGGGAACCAATCGGTTTCTCCATATTCTGTTCTTTCAGTAGCCTCTTGTCCAGAGTATAGGGTGCGCATCAGGACAATCAGATGCTGTGGCACCCCCATTTCTTTTAAAGTATTCCATAGTTTTTCATGATGTACACAGTCAGAGGCTTTGCTGTAATCTGTAAACCACAGGCTGATTTTCTTCTGAAATTCCTTGTTCCGTTCCATTATCCAAAGTAGGTTTGCAATATGATCTCTGGTGCCTCTTCCCTTTCTAAATCCAGCTTGGACGTCTGGCATTTCTCCCTCCATATATGGCAAGAGCCTTTGTTGTAGAATATTGAGCATTACAGTACTTTACTTGCATGCTTCTGGCACAGCACTAATACAAAAAGACAAACACACAATCTTTTTTTAAAGACAAGAGCAATGATCTACATTTAATACAGTATAACTCCATTAATATAATTTAGCCACACCCCAAGAGTTGTTAATGCATGATAGGAGGGTGACATTTTCTGTAGTTTCAATGTATGCTTAGGGGGACAGAATGTTAATTCTAGCCTGCAGTTAATTCTAGCCTGCAGTTTGTATTGTGAGGGCACAGCTGCGACTTGTTATCCTGGATTATTTATATGGAGTTTTTTTGTGTATGTCTTGTATCAGTCACATTATCATTCTTTCATTATTTCACTCCAGTTAATCCTGGCTGGCATTCTCACCCTTGCTGCAGACAAAGCCAACAACCTGGGCCTGGTGAGTGTGCTAGGGTCACTGCAGGAAAGACAAGAGAGACCAATTCCAGTTATATTGTTCAAAGCTTATTGTTTCCCCTCAGTTCAGGTTGGGGAACTGTGGTCCACCAGATGTTGTTGGACTCCAACTGCCATCAACCCCAGCCAGTATAGCCAATGGCCAGGGACGATGGGAACTGTAGTCCAGCAACATCTGAAGCACCACAGGTTCCTCATCACTGCTGCCGATGATGACCCAAAGACCTTTCAGGATGGTGCCTTTATTTATTTATAGACATTATTTATAGACATTATTTATAGACATTACCCTTCACCATGTGGTCCCAGGGTGGGTTACATGCTGCTCAGTACAATTAAACCATGTAACATCTTTCAACCCCAAAGGTCTGTGCAAAAAAGTGTGTCTTGATCTGACATCAGAATGTATACAGCAGGCATGGGAAACCTAAGGCCAGCAGGCCAAATTAAGTACAGCAGGGGTCCAAACCCACCTGCCCCACACCTGACGTGATATAGGACACAAGTTGTCCAGTCTGGAGATTACCACTGATGCCACTTGTGCATCAAGTATCAAAGCTAGATCAAGAAACACACCCCAAGCTCCATACCTGTTTTTTCAGAGAGAGTGTAACTCCATCAATGACTCTCTGGACTGCAATCCACAGCACCTCCATCTTATTCAGATTCAATCTGTTAACTCACATCCAGCCTAATACTGCTTCCAGGCACCAGTCAGGCCTGGATCTACCACCATACGTCCGCCTGCTGTCACAACCAAGATAGTCGCTCCCCAACCCCACTTATCCAGACACTTCACAAAGCTACCTAAACACTACAACAGGAAACATCCCACACCACAGAGAGGATCTGCCAAGATGTTAATATAATGCAAAATGGAAATAAAGTCCTAGATATCAATAAATTAAGAAGTAGAGTTAATGGGGCAGGGTAGAAATAAGATGGTGATATCCTCTATAAATAGCCCCAATATATTAAACATACTATTAGTAAAGTGCAAAAACTGAGGTTCCTAAAATGCCAGTGCATTATCAAATAGCAACTAATAAAACCAGGGATAAAAGCAATTTAAAGTATGGAATTTCAATTATCATAAGCCTTTTGTCTTCTTGTAGCACATCCTCTTCCCCTCCACCCTCCAACCAGTCTTGGACAATGATAAAAATAATTTGTTCAAACCCCCACCCTGGGCCTACTATATCTTTCACCCAAAGGACCTTAATCCTCTATCAATCTCTGCCCCTCTCTACTCAAGCTCTGACTCTGTGGGCCTGTGCACACATAGCCTTTGAAACGTATGTGGGTTGTTTTCCCCTAGAGTGCTTTTGTACATAGTGCTTTGCAGTTCCACACACTTTCCTGCTATAATGTTTGTTGAAGTGGCACCTGCTGTCTGTGCCATTTGTACAGACTGGTGGACTGGTTTAGCACTTAGAGCACATTGGTCTTCTCTACTCCTCTCCCTTCAGTTAGTGTTTCTACGCCCCCTGAGTGCTGCCAGAAAGACTAATGCCCTGCTGCAGTTTCACAGGCACAGTTCGACCAAGCTTTTTATTATTATTTTTCACATGTCTTTTGAAGTAAAATTTTATTGCAGACTTAGCCATAGGCCATGTGCAAACACAGTGAATACAAACATACATAGCGTATAACATTAAAATTCATTTAAAAAACATAACTCAAATTTAAGGCTCTACTAAGATATTTCAATGGAAAATTTCGCTCTCAGTTTTTGTGCCGCTAAGGCAAAGTTAGCCACCGCTAGGGTTACCTCTTTATAATTATCGGCCAGGAGTACGATAACCAATTCCTCTGTGGAGTAAGATATTTAGGGGCAAGGACAGGAAGTAAAAATTTGCGTTTTGGATCCTCATATAAGGGACAGTAGAGGAGATAATGTGAAATCTCCTCGATAGCCTTACAGCCGTAAATACAAAAACGATGGGAGGGTGGAATACTACGGTAACGGCCTTCTAGGAAGGCCGAGGGCATGGTTTGGAATCTAAGGGTAGTAAACGCTCTCCTAATGGGAGCAAATGATAAAACTCCCAAGTATGTAGAGAGAGAGTGGTTGGGCTTTATAATTGGGTACCAAATTGAATATGATGCCATCGCAATGGTAGCTCGATCCTGGATAGCGTCTTGGTCAAAAATCCAATTACGTAGGGCAACCTTGCTTAATTCAAAGAATTTGGTGCGGGGCAGATTATATTTATCAAGAATCAGTTGGCATTCTTGAGCCCACCCTGCAGTTTTTTGTTGCTCCAACCAGGACTGTTTGACCAAGGAGGAATCGTCTGAGCTAGCAATACGAAGCCAATATCGCAGGTAGGCCAGGTCAAAACGAGCCAAAAGAGAGGGGAGACCAAGTTCAGCCCTTAAATGGGCAGCAGGGGTCCCCGGTGGGAGTCCAAGAATTTGCTTCATAAATGAATTTTGTATGGATTCTAATTTGGGCTTGGCCAGAGCTCCCCATAGTTCGGAGCCGTATAATATTTTCGGGAGGATTTTAGTTTTTAGAATTTTCACCATAGGGACAACAAGTTGACCTCCACAAGAATAAAAAAAACTTTTAACTTGACCTAAGGCGCGGGCCCCTAGGAGGGACATGGCTTTAATTTGGGGAGCCCAAGAAAGAGTATTGGAAAAGTGAATCCCAAGATATTTAATGGTTCGAACCTGTTCAATTGGTGCACCGTTTAATGACCAGGAAATTTGAGACCTCATAAATTTCCCGCAAACCATTATTTTGGTTTTAGACTGGTTGACCGTGAGCTTCTGCGTGTGGCAGTATTCCTCCAGTTTCAAAATCATACGTTTAAGACCAATTCTGGTTAAAGAGCATAAGGCCAGGTCGTCCGCGTATAATAAGGCAGGAATCTTCCTCTGGCCGATTGAAGGCAGAAAAAAATCAGGCGAGGAGAGCACCTCCACTATATCGTTAATAAAGAAGTTAAACAGGAAGGGGGCCAAAAGGCACCCCTACTTAACTCCTCTGTGGACCGGGATTTTAGGGGAGAGGGAGCCGTTTTTCCCCAGTCGAACCTGGATTACATTCGACTGATGGAGGGCCCTAATAAGCCATAAAAGCCTTTTATCTATGCTAGACCGGGCCATTTTTTCCCACAAAAGTTCTCTATCTACAGAATCGAAAGCTGCTGAAAAATCAACAAAGGCGATATATAAAGATTTGTAGGATTTAGTTCTTATTTTCCTAATTAGGTGGTACAATATAAATGCCTGATCTGTGGTGCTTTTCTTAGGCCGGAAACCGGCTTGTTCATCACATATAATTGAATTTGTAAGATCCCAGTCTCTCAGCTTATTAAGTAATAACCTACAGTACAATTTCATAGGTACGTTCAATAGACTAATGGGACGATAGTTCAAAGGGAGCGCCGGGTTGCCTTTTTTAAAAATAGGTACCACGATGCTGGTCAACCAACCTGTCGGGATAGCTCCGGTATTATTTATGTTGGTAAAAAGGGAGGCCAGGAGCGGGGCCCACCAAGAGAGGTCCTGTATTAGGAAATCTGGTGGAAGCATATCTTCGCCGGGGGCTTTTCCCGCTCTGAGGGATTTGGCTAAATCCATAACTTCCGCGGTTGTTACCGGGGGCCAAGGAGGAAGGTCGGCCAAGACATCAACTATAGCAACCGGTGGGGTAGGATGTAGATTCCCGAAAATGGATTGGAAATGCACCATCCACTCCTCCTGTAATATGGGAGGGATGGGGGTGTAATCATTTGTTCCGAGGGATCCTTGTAATAGCTTCCAAAATTCAGCCTCATTGCCTGAATTCGCAGCCACATCCAATGCCGCCCAGTTTGCAGCATAATGAGTTTGCTTCTTATCATTTAAAAGTTTTTTGTAGGCTCTTTTCAGTTGTATTAAAATTTGGAAAGTCTCTGGGCAATTTGTAGTTCTGACTATTCTGATTTGTTTAATGAGTTGCTTTTTTGCGATTCTACACTCATTATCAAACCAGGTTTTTGGTTTTAGGGGGACAGAGGCAATGGTTAAGGATGCAGTCAGCGGAGTGAGTTGGGCTACTATGGACTCATATGCCCGGAAGCTCTCCTCGAAGTTTGTTATGGCTATATGTCGGAGGTCTAGTAGTAAATCCGATGCCAGAAGGCGGTGGGCTTGTAGACCTATGTCTGTGGTCCATCTAAGGCGTTTTAGCCCATATAGCTGGGCCAAATGAGGGGCCTGGCAGGGAACAGCTTGGGGATTTGGAAAGGCCCGGAAAACTAACTTTAAGGGAAGATGATCGCTTTCTGGCCTCGAGATGACAGTAAATTCTTTGACCCATTTTATCAGTAAGGGGGAACCCAAGAAGTAATCGATGACACTAGCACCAGTCCGAGCTATATAAGTGAAAAATCCATTTGAAGAGTCTAGAGGTGAACCATTCAGGCAGATAAGATGGAATTTCAGCAGCAGTTGGAAGAGGGCCATACCATACTTATTTACTACCTTATCTCTGGCTGATCTAAATAAGAGAGGGAAGCCCTCGGGTGGTTCCCAAGGGATTCCATCAATTTTGGGATATCTATGGCCCATCCTAGCATTAAAATCTCCTCCTAAGAGGAACTCATGTGTGGGATAATTTGCTAAGAGTACTTCGACAAATTTCTCCAAGGGAGGCCAAGGAGAATCCGACGAAGTTGAATTTGCCGGAGGAACATATACATTTAAACAGATAAAAGGTGGAAAGCCTGCAATAGTAATTCCCAAAGCTAAGCAAGTTTCTGGGGCCTCGATGTTGGGTAAAACAGCTTGGCAATCAAGGTTAGTAGCCAATAATATTGCCAAACCGCCTCGCCCACGTCCTTTGCCACCATATTTCCTGGCCGGTTTCAACCAGGTTTTAAACCCTTGAAGCAAGAGTGTCTCATCCTCTGTCAGCCATGTTTCCTGCAATAGAATGATGTCGTATGCTTGTAAATCTTGTAATAACTCCAGATCTAAAGTCTTACTCTTCCAGCCAGCAATGTTCCAAGAGAGTAATTTCAATTGAGTCTCAGAAGGGGAACAGAGGGAGCCAGAATTTGTATTTAACCCTTGGTCTGACGTAATGGTCGGGTGTTTTGTCCTGTGGGTAAGACAGGGTTGTTGTCAAGGGCATGAAGTGATAGTGTTAATATCGGGGGTTAAGATGCTTACATTAGAAGTTTTCCGCAACATTTGTAACGTTGGGACTGGAAGATGTAACTTATTTGGCGAGGCTAGTTCCTCAGGTTGTAAATAACGCATCTGTAGCCAGGTGGAATCACTGGCAGCCTCCATAGAAGGAGGAGCTATTTTACGGCGAGGAGCGCAGCTTGTCTGCATGGCTCCATCAAAAGCAGGAGACTTGGTAATAATGGGCAGAGGACATAGGTGTTGGCTATATTGTTCAACAACGACCGTGGCTAGAGACTTGCTTGAGTTGTCTGGATAGATGGGTGGGCACTGTTGAGAATCCGACAAGGAGTCTTCTGAACGTACGCTATTTAGACATTCAATCAGCTGTTTTAGTCTATTGATAATTGCCATACGTTCAAATTCAGGTAGACGACTATAAGTTTCCATGAGGTGCAGTTCTTCTGGCTCAAAACTGTCCTGTGTCGGGGAGATTGTCTCACGGGTGGATCTGGAAGCCCAATGTTGTTCGGGCATCTTGGAGTCACGAGCTAAAGGAGACGAAAGGATTGGTGAACTAATAGAGGGCATTGTGAATGTAACTCCGCAAGCACTAGGCCAATTTGCATGAGAATTATATAGCGATTTCGGGGGGCCTGATCCCTGAAATAACGTTGAACCGCTATGCCACACTTCCTCAACTGGTCTCTGGCGGTATAGATCTGATTCGCAAGGAAAGAAGTTCAAAAAGTGATGATAAGACGCCAACAGTTCGGGTTAGAATACAGCTTAGATATATGCTTAATATTTTTCGAGCGAAAAACAGGCTAAATGTATTGATATACTGATACACAGGGAAAAGGTAATTCCCAGGTGAATGGGCATGGAAATGAGGGAGAGTGGCACAGCCCTGAGATGTCATATAGGGTGGCCCAATAGGAGTCACCTGAGGAAGCACTGTCTGTACGCATTCAGGCAGCAAGCACTTGAGAAGTGCATTCTCGGGACAAAATGGATTATAGCTGTTCCTGCAAAAAGTACTTTAGATCAATGAAGAGTGTGGGACAGGGATGACAAGGGGATGACATCATGTGTGTAGCACCCTAAAGTGTGTCTGCATCCTGCACTGAATACACATTAACACACAGTGTGTACACAGCCCGAGTGAAACCAATCCCACCGCAGTCTCTCATACAGAGGCAGGCCACTTTCCCTCACCCAATTCCTAATGAAAATGGTGTGCACCCCTGTGTCTCCCTGAAGTAGTATGCCAAAGAAGAAATCTCCTTTGGTATTACTCTACTGGGGGTGACCCACCACCCATGGAAGCACCTTCTTTTATGTTAGGCCCAAAAGCATTGATGCTGGGAGCATTCTCTGTGTCGCAAACAGAAATCTCCGCCCTCATTTTCCTCTTGGCTTGCACAGCACCATAATCACCACTGTGTGGCAGTGCTGCCTCAACCATTCTCTGCAGTGTAAAGGGCAGCATTATCACAGGTCAGGTGAGGGACAGAGGTCAAGAAGTGGACAGCATTAACACTTCTCTTTCATTAATGCTTCAGGTGAAAGCCTGCCTTGCAATCTATATTCTCTGCACAATAGTGGTGGCTGTGATCAACATTTTCTACTTGATAGACTTACTGTACAACCCCCGTTACCAGTACCTCAGATGTTCTAGAACTGAGGTGGACTGTGAGATGCTGAATCAGATTGCGGTGAGTAGTTCCTGATACCAAAGTCTCTGTTTCCTTCATGAAAATCACTTTAGAATAGTCAGTGCTGACACACAGCTGGTGAAGTTGGAGTTGGGGGTAGGGAGGTATTGTCAATATAATGCAGAGCACCCTTTCTGATGTAGATGCACACAGTAAATAGCATGCACATGCATGCACATACTCTACAAGGAAAAAAAATCCATTTTCTCTGGTCAAAGCATATTGTGCTAACGCACTTCCTACACAATTCTGATTCTGCCACAATCCCTGGCAGGTCAAGGTAGGGCTTTCAGAAACCAGGACAGTTGCTGCCAGCCAGTGTAAGCAATGTTGAGCTATATGCACCATGATCTGACTTGGTATAAGGCAGTTTCCTATGTTCCTCTGTTGTTCCAATTATTCAGTACTCCAGGGTCTATGTGCCTGTGGGACATCTAAGTAAATGTGCCGCAGTATCAGCTGTCAGTAAGACTGTCAAATTATTTCCCTCCTCTGAGCAGAGGGCAACAAAGCAGCCTTCTCATTCACTGTCTCCTGCTGTGTTTTCCAGGGCTGTTGTACAGGCATGCGCAGCATTGTCCTGATTTTAACTTCCCTAGGATTCTTTATTTGCATCTCCATGGCAGCCTTTGGGTGCAAAGCTGTGTGTCGCCAGAGCACAGCTGATGATGATGTGGTGAGTTTGCTAATTATTATGGGAGGGAGGGAATAGCAAGGTCAGGGAATGGTGTCGGCATATGCTAGTTTGGGCACTGATGCTCTGTGTTCAAACTCCACCAAACATTGTCACTGATCCTACCAGGCATGTCCCCTACTCAGAGTAGACCCAGCTTAAGTTAGCCCTGTCTATTAATTTCAATGGGTCTACTCTGAGTAGGACTAGCGCTGAATACCATCCATTAAACATTAACATCTGTAACTATATAATTTGTAATATAGCATTCACACAGGCAAAAGAGGTGATGAAACACTAGGAAAAAACAACACACACAGACAGAGCAGGAAAACAGGCATCCCTCCCCACTAGGGTTGCCAGGTTCATGGCCTGAGACTGATCCTGTATCTTTAGGAGAAGAGAAAGACAGGTAAGTGCAGGTGTTCTTGCAACACTGTAATCGGAAAAACCACAAGGTGGAATTCTCCCTTCCCCCTCCACAACTTTTAAAGATACAGAAGACCTCTTGGTTGCCAGGCCCAGCCTCCAAGAGGTCTTCTGTATCTTTAAAAGCTGTGCAGGGGGAAGGGAGAATTCCACCTTGTGGTTTTTCTCATTACAGTGTTGCAAGAACACCTGCACTTGGGTGACTTTCTCTTCTCCTAAAGATACAGGATCAGTCTCAGGCCAAGAACCTGGCAACCCTACTCCCCATGCTTTGATTGCTACATTCCACTCCTGATTTTTACAGCATAGAAGGATATGGAAGGACATGGAAGAAGGTATGAAATGGCTGCAAAGGGGGACTTAATGCTTGCATTATTGGTATCAATTTTTTCTTCCTTTAATCAAAGTGATGCATCTTTGTATTATAAAGGAACATGTGTTGTCCCCAGCACACCACCAAATTAGTACACCTCCAAGCTTTAGCCAAGCTTTGTCTGGCCTGATTTTTGTTTGTTTAGATGCATAAGTAGGGTTGCCATATTCCAGTTCCAGAAATCCGGGCAGGTTAATTTGCATATTATGCAAATTATTTGCATATTATTTGCATATTAATATTTGGATTGTCCAGTTGTTTTGTTTTTGTGCCTAGGAATTACCACCAAAAACTGGGGAAAGATGTGAGAAATCTTTTTTTTTAAGCAACATTTTCAGCCTTAAATGCCTAGACTCTAGTTTCCAACACTATGGAGTATTTATTGATTGATTAAGAGAATTTATATCCTGCCCTTTTGCTGTTAAAAACAGAGCTCAGCACAGCTTACAAATATAATAAAAACAATAAAAATACACAATCAATATAAAAACATAATAAAAACACAAAATAGCAACAAACATAAAGTAAGTCAGGGCAGCGGCAAATATATACAATATATTTCAGAGATGTGGTGGGTGGAGAAAAACAAGCCAAAATGTTAGGGAAAGGAGTCTTTCACACCACATGCTCAGTTCTAAATACTGTTGCAGCAAGTTTTACAAGTTCCTCCAGTATTCCACTGGTGCAGGCACTCAGACATTCAAAGTATCTGTATGTTTCTTAGGTTTTATAAAAGCAGAGCTTTGCTTAACTCAAAATTTCTCAACCACATCTACACAGGTTCCACCTCCATACTCAAAATGAAACTGGGCCTGGAAGTGTGCAACAACCCCACACATACCTTGCTAATTAGATTACCAATGCCAGGATGTCTGTCTTATCGACTACTCTCCTGCTCCCTGGGCATCATGAAAGATCCAGTCCTGGGCTCAGAAAGAAAATAAATATCTGGTCCTCTTCAAAGTATTGAGAAGCCTCTTGTTTTAATTGAAATAATAATTATAAATTCTTGTTCTTATCACTAATGGGAGTTAATTATCTTGCATATGCTGCTGTTGCTTCTATGGCTGTAACGGAGTGAGGTTAAAGATAAGTGAAATGCAAATAGGAAAAAAAAACACAGAAGGCAGTAACACTTTCCTAAATGTAATACCATACCAACCACAACAAGATTCCTATGAGTAAGGCAAAAAACTAAGCATCTCACAACCAGTCAGGATTCCTAACCAAAAACCAAAAATATGATAAATGAAGTAATATGTATATAAGCATGACTATCAAATATATTTATTATTTACACAAACTGTAAAGATATTTATAGTGCAATCCTAAGTTTATTTATTCAGAAGCAAGTCCCAGCATATTCAGTGGGGCTTACTCAAACAGGGACAGAACTGCAACCTCAAGTGATAAGCAACTTCATTCACACAACCCAAAATTCTGAATCATGCCACTTTACGCTGTTTTGCAACTGTTTATACTTGTTTTATGGTCATTGGATTTTAAATGGCTTTATTTCTTATTGTGAGCTGCCTTGGTTTCCAATCCTACCTCACAGGGGTGTTGGAAAGACTCCATACATGCACACGCACACACAGCAGATGTATAAATACATACAGCCCATATAATAGTTTATTGTCAAACCAGTTGGTCATTGCAGAAAAATCAGTATTAGTTTTAAAAAAATCAGTATTACTTTCCTACAGAATAAAAACTGTAATATCTAAGTAAGCCCTGCCTACTTGCTTTAAAATTAGACTGGAGACAGAAAGAGTTAGAACACAAAGATAATTCTTTTTTACATTCACTCCAAAGTCCCATTGATTTTCAGCACATTCATAACATGTCTACTCAAAGTAAGTCCTATTGAATTAAATGGGATTTACTTTGGGCATATGGGATTAACATTGCTTTTACAAAAAGCAAGTATTGGGAAGGTTTTCAAAACACTGCCCAAGCTCTGACTCCTGCACACAAAAGGGAAAAAAACTGAAATGTATATACTTACCCAATTTATGAGATTTTCAGATAAATGGGGTGGGTGGGTTGAAACCACCATTTTGTTTTCTAGACACTGCCTGTGGTCAATGAAACTGAAACACAATCCCTGATTGGCTGCAATGCTGAACGGGCGGGGTTAAAGCTACAAAGTGCTATAGTACAGTACTGTTTAAAGAAAGATTTAACAGTCGAGGGGGGTGGCTGACGTTTTTACGTATATCTCGAGAACCGGACCACCTAGAAACTTTTTTTTTTTAATTAAAGCTGAAAATCCAGGCCACGTAAGGGGCTAGCTGGGCGCCAGGTGGCATGCATAGAATCCGGGTAAAACCCGGCTATCCGGGCAATATGGCAACCCTATGCACAAGTCACAGTTTTATTCAAGTGAGCTTGCTTCCAGGTTGGTGGGCACAAGTGACCCTCTCACCATGAACCCTTATCTGCCCCTTCCTCACAAGAAGCCAAGGCTATAATGCTTTGCCCACCTGGTAGTAGGCCATATTAAACACAAAGAAATGTACTTCTGAGTAGACATGTATGCCATTGTACTTTAAGTTTAGTAGACCGTAAATTCTTAACAAGTGCCTGGATTTTGAGTCCTGTCCTGAGCAGGAGACATACCTAAGCCTCTTTGCAACGTTTTTAGTTGCATTTCCCCTTTGTGTATGTGTGGAGGGAGTTCTTTATCACCTGTTACACTTACTGTGTAAGAGAATATGCAGAAAATGATTTATATGGAGTACCTGATCTCAGAACTGAGATGTTAAGGAGACAGAAGTCACTAACTAGAAAGAAAAGTGCAGGGGAGGGAAAAACAGCAGCACTTTAGGACCTCATGGTTTCCTGGTGTCCAAATAACTCACATAAATCACAGCTCTGTCTTCACTCATTAGCTAAAAACACTGAAAGGCAGGAACAGCCAGACTGGCTTATTTGACAAAAACTGCTTATTAGAAGACTAAGGTTTGCCTGTACATTTTGCTGTAAGTAAGTCCAATTGACTTACTTAAAAACACAAAAGAAACTAAGAGTCTGCCCACCCAACTACCTCAGCTGGCTTGGGGCCTGGTACATGTGTACCCCCTGTACCACCCCTCTCAGTGGCCCTGTTTGGGAGAAAATCCTTTTAAAACTTACAGCCATGATGTTGAATGTTACCATGCAGGTTGTAGCATTTAAATCAGACACAAAGGAAGGGGGATATGCAAGAAGGCTTAGAGAACAAGGTTGACAGCTTCTTGTTTGTGAGACATGCCTGAGTGTGTGTTTTTCTTCACAGCCCATTGCCAGGCCAAGGTAATAATGGAACTGAATGGTTGCCTGGCATTTTCCAAGTTCCACTGAACTCAACAGAGATCCTTCGACCAGATGTCTTGCTCCAAGCCTAAATCCTTAGCACCTGAAGAAAGTTCATAATATATGCTTCTTTGTGGAAACTAGTGACTTCCCACTAGGCATGGAAAGGTCTGTCCATTTCGGTTCTCTCAGTTTCTCATTTTTGCAGTCTTAAATTCAGTTCTCCACATTTCTCTAGCAATTTGTGAATTTTTGGGAAAAAATTCTCACGGACGTTCTTCAGCATTTTAGTGTAAATTTTGCCTACTAAACACATTTTTGTATTCACTTTTAACTAATGGACATGTTTTTGCCAGCAATTTCTCCTACTATAATGCATTTTTATATGTTATTTTCACTAATATTTGCCACCCTGGACTCCTTCTGGGAGGAAGGGTGGGATGTAAATTTAATAATAATAAAAAATATTCAGTTTTCCAAAAGCAATCCTGCATTTGTTTCCCAGTCCAGCATGCCTCTGTGTTGTTATGGAAATATGTGGAGATACTCAGCGTCTGAGCAGTGTCTGTATTTACTCAAGTAGAAGGCTTTTACCCTGCATTTAGATCACTGAGACTTAAGACTTAGTAAAATAAGAAAAGCTACTTTATTTATAGAAATGCATAGTAGATAGGAAAGGCATAACAAGTTCTAACTAACTAAGTTGAAGGTGCAATGCCCAGACTTGGGTATTGCCCTCATGGCTCAGGAGAGAGAACAAAGACAAAGATGTCTCCCCTCTCCTCGGACAGTTGAAGAAGATAAAGAAAGGAGGGGCAGGTTAACTTCCCTGAGCATATCAGTTTACAATGGAAGGAAGTTAGGGAGAGAACATCACAGGTAAAGGTAGGCAAGCATAGCGTAGGAGGACCGTAACTCTATCTTTCTTCTGGAATACAAACAGAACCCAAACAGGAGTTGCTCTTGCCCCACTTCCAACATGTATAGCCCAGGATCTTTTGCACAAAACACAATTCTAAGCCATTTAGTCTACAAAAGCTTCCTGCATCATCATCATTATCATCATTATTAAATTTATATCCAACCCTTCCTCCCAGTAGGTGCCCAGAGTGGCAAACAAAAACACATTACTATCTAAGACTGAAACAAACAACAGATGGGAAATAATAACATTATGCTCTCATGCAGAAACATCATAATATTTTAACCTCTTTATTATACAGCCACAAGAGTGGCTGTATACTACAGCCAGCATGGATTTTTCATATTCTGCCATGTTAAATTGAAAATACCAGGGCTGTGGAGTCGGAGTCGGGAGCAATTTTGGGTGGAGTCGGAGTCGGTAGAAATGTACCGACTCTGACTCCGATTCCAACTCTGACTCCGACTCCTTCATAAATGGCAAATGTATATTAACTAGTAATAACAAATTTACTGTAGTAAAATGGTAGCACAAGGCTTTTCATCACCAGCACATGAATCCAGAGCTTGGAAAAGTTACTTTTTAAAACTACAACTCCCATCAGCCCCAGGGATTGGGCTCGTGGGAGTTGTAGTTCAAAAAAAGTAACTTTTCCAAGCTCTGGATTCACGTGGTGGTGATGAAATGCCTTGTGCTACCATTTTACTACAGTAAATTTGTTATTACTAGTTAATATACATTTGTCATTTATGAAGGAGTCGGAGTCGGACCTTAGAAAAATAGAGGAGTCGGAGTTGAAGGTCTGGTGTACTGACTCCACAGCCCTGGAAAATACCCCCCATGCCATTCTGCTGCTTCCCATAAGCTCATTTCAAAACAAAATCCTACAAAACGTATAGTTCTGAACTCAGAAACATTTGCTTAACAATCCTATAAATTTTCATAGCGATACACAAAGTACTCAGAGAGAATCTAGAGTTCAAAGTGTAAAACAAGAGGAAAAAAACCCACATCCCTGTTGGACTTTTTTTCTGTCAGAGGTCTCATAATTTGTTGAAATTAATCAAAAAATCAGCCATGTTCATAGAGTATCTGTAATCCTATTACTGACCTTGCCCCGTACTCTGACCTTCATCTTCCGCAGTTTAAAGGTTTAAAAAATGCATGGCTGATTTTTAATTAAGTTAAGAAATTTAACATTGGAGTCTATGAAAGCACAGGCATGCTCAGTAAGAACCAACTGTCAGTGTTCTAAAAACCAGACTAACAGCTGTTTGGCTTGGCTAATCAGGGGGCCATACTGTAGCAACATGTTGTAATCAGTCTGATTTTACATCAAAGCTGCAGTTTCAGATTCAACTGTTAATGCAAATGAATAGAAAAAGAATATAACCCCCAGTTTGAAATACAAAAGGCTGCCTTCACCATCATATGACACTGACCAGTAAAAAGGCTTTGAAATTAATAAAAATAAATTTGACACAGATTTCTAGGATGAATAATGAGAGAAGTATAATTTTCTAGGTTAGATTCTCCGTAGAAATAGTAGAAACACAGAAAAGAAGCAAAGTAAGAACACCAACAAACATTAAAAAAAATGTAATTCTCCATCTTTGGAGATGCAGTCCTGATTGCTGGTGTTGCCACCACTCACCATATGCTCAGAGGCACATGTTACCAAATTCTTCCAAGCTACACAGGAATTGGATTGGACTGTGAAAGACCAACCCAAATTGTGTTTGATTTTGACAAATTTGTAGGGCAGTCCAATATCTCCCCTGGTGCATTCACTATAATTGCCCAATTTCCCTGCTTTTTAAAGTTTGAGATAAGTATATTGGCTATAGATACATTGTTAAACTGCAATTATTTTTTTGCCTATTAGTGAATTATATAAAGTACTACCCAGGAACATTTAGTGAGTTTTCATTGAAACGGTACTGACATAAACAGAAAAGCAGTGTGAGGGTGAAGCCTACAAGCATTTTTCAAGTCCTTGCTGCCCTGTGGAAAACAAAAGGCTTGAAATGATTAGATTAGAGTTGGAAGGAAGTACTAAATCCTGGCACATTAATGCAAAGTACAGAATTAGGAACCCGCTTTGGAGCACATTTTTGTACATTGCACCCTGCTAATGCATGTGTGACTTTGAAAAGTACTGGTTGGTTGTTTCCTGTGATACAGGAGCTTGATGGCCTGTTTCTTTTGATACAGGAGCTTGATGCCGCCCTGGGCTTCTGATGGGAGGAAGGGCGGGATATAAATAAAATAATAAATAAATAATAAAATGACCTGTTGCTCCTTCATAGTGTTTATAGTTATCTGGGAAGAGGGACTGACTGTTAAACCACTTTGGGAATTGTAGCTCTGTGAGAATAGGAGTCTCCGTCCTGACAAATCTCAGCACCCATCACAAACTACACTTTCCAGGATTCTTTGGGGGAAGCCATGATTGTTTAAAATGGAACAATAGTGAAATTTATTTATTTATTTATTTATTTATTCATTCCATTTATACCCTGCCTTTCTTTTCACGATTGAAACCCAAGGCGGCTTACATATGGTTCCCAGGCAGTCTCGCATCCAGGCACTGACCAGACCTGACCTGACCCTGCTTAGCTTCAGCAGGGAGCTGGCCTTAGGTGCCTTTGGACCATAGCCACAGTGTGAATGTGGCCCTTAACTGCAACAGCACATAATTTTCATCCAGTGTTATATGCAGAATGCCAATTTAGTTGTGTGGATTGTCTTGGAAGAGGTTATTCCAGGTCACCTTTCCCCAAAACCATGTATTTGCTTGTCAGACCAGGCAAAGGAAAGTGGGTTCTTTGGAAGCTTGATGGCTTACTCCCAGATAGTCCTATATGTTTGAATTGGATGCTTCTGGCTGGAGAAGGTTGATAAGTTTAGTACAGTATTGCATACTCCCCTTTCCATAACATTATCGTCTAGGATTGATAACATATATTGCAACAAATCCAGTTATGAAACACTGTTACAGCCTAACATATGCCATTTTGAGTTTTATACCATCCCCTGAATGCTCTTTCATTAACACCATTTATATTAATACTAGCAGAAAGTACCTGGTGTTTTGTGGAAATTCTGAGAAACCAAAAACATCCGTGGTTAAAATCAGTGTAGTTTTGAAAGGTTCAGTCTGCCATTTTGGCTCAAAATGGTGCCCAACTGCATCCACAATATCTAGTATACTATCAATTTATAGTGGATTCCTAGGAACTATGGACACCTAGCTGCAACCCACTTTCCTGAACAGTACCCTATTGGCATGTTTGCATTCATTTGAGCATGCACGTACGACTATAAATTATTGTTGTTGTTATTGTTATCATCATCATTGTTATTAAACAATAATAATATGGCATTGACATTTTAAAATAGTTCTGCTTGTATTTCAGCAGTAATAGGAGGGAGAGCAGCTGCAAGAGACAAATGAGGATGCTGCTTAGGCCACATTCCTGTGTGTCATGGTCTCGCGGGCCCCACGGGTGCCAGACGCATGCTTTGGACCCAATTCCCCACCCTGGGTAATTGATCCGAAACCCCACTCCCCTTGCCAAGGCTGTGCAAACCAACACCAACCCTGCAAGGTAGACAATAGGCTGCCACCACCTCTTCTACTGGTTCACACTCTGAGTCGGGGGAAACCCAGAGCCCAGATGTAGGTACACCAAGGATTTCTAAAGATAAGAGCCAAACAGGCACTCCTCGTCCAGAAGCCCTCAGGTAAAGCCAAACACACTCCTTTTGGTAGTTTGTGGTCAGTGGTCAAGGTGCTAGATCCAGGACCAAAGGTATTCTCACTCATTGAACACACATGGGTAGTAAGAAGTAGTTTTATTAATAAAAATATAAGTGCACAATTAATAGCAGCAAAACAATTCCTCAAAACCCACACTCAACCAGGGGTTCAGGTAAGACATACAAGAGAATTCAGACACAACCAAAAATAACAAAACTAACTGACCTATTCTACTTACATGAAGACATAGTTGTAAATCTCACCTCTCCTCCGAGAGGCATAAGTCAGGTAGTGAAGGCAGTGGAACCCCACTCAGGTAACCACCTGTCTAGATGGAACCCAGAGGAACAAAGGCTATAGGTTTCACCCCCTATACTTAAGGAAAAAACCCTAGCAACAGTTCACAGTGATTCAGCTAATCAGGGGGCTTTCTAATGAAGTAATTTTCCCGAAGCTTCTTCACTTTTCGCGCCTTAGCAGGCCCCCCTCCCTTCCTGATATCAACTCTTCTCAGGCCCGCTTGGCCTTCAGTACCAGGCTGTCAACAGATAACAGAGATAAACAGGTGCTGCTTCTCCAGCTCTTAATTAACAGCAGCTGAAACGAAACTTAAAAGTTTTCCACTCACACAGAGGCCCATCTCCCCCGAAGATGAAATCCCCACAATTCTCTGCATCTGAGCCATGTTACAATGAACTATTTTGAACCATGTTACAATTTCATGACACTGTGCATGTTTACTTAAAAGTCTGTTGCTCTGATTTCAAAGCAAAGGTGTTGGGCTGCTACAAGAATCCATGGTGCAATCTACCATTGGATTGAAGTGCTTTCTAGCTGATGTGCTTCTCACAGGTTTACTTCTCCGTACTATGAGAATGAGGAACATTGTAAAAGAGAGGAAGTATACAAGAATGATGTGGTAAATCCAGACAACCATACTGTCTCCAAGATCCCCAAACCCCTTTTCTGGAATTGTACCTGTCAGAAGTCAACAGACTGAACAGGCAATCTTGTAATTAGCCATGGTCACGCTCACTCCTGTCTTCTGTGAACTTCCTTGGCTGTTTCCTTCACAGCAGTTCTTCTGTCCTTCATTTTTGTGTTTCCCTTCCTGTATAGTCTGCCTAGATTGAATTTTTGGTTTCAACCGACAGACGTGGCATAGTAACTCACAGCAAGGTTCCTTTCCCCCTTCATCCACTACAAAATATGGGGAGATCTTGCCACTGGCATTGGACGGGGTAGTTAGGATCCTACTAAAAATATGTTCTGTTTCATCTAGTTCTTTCATTTTCCAAAAGCCAAAACTCTTTGCTTTGCCCGTGGGTATTTCTCAAAAATCAGGTGATCACACACAACCAATAAGATTAGCTGCAACGCTAGCAAAGGGAAGAAAACAAGTGAGAGAAGGATGTGGCTGGGACAGATAACCACATTCTGCAGTCTGTACTTCCTTCTTTTCCTGTGCCCAAAGCAGCAGCAGCATCACCACCATAGCCACCTGCTCCATCTTCAGTCAGCTAGAAGCAGAAGTGCCCCCTATGGAGACCCTGTCTAGCTCTTCTTTGTATCCAGGGTAAGAAAGCTTGGGCTTGCCAGGGTGGCTTCCCATTTATACATCAAATACAGGGCTTGTATAGATGCTGTCAGCAAACACATAAAGTGTATACAACATAACCTGAATTTTAAAACACCTGATTAGGCCAAGGCTCCTATGTGTATAAAGAGGTATTTAAAGATCCAGGTATGTTGCCCCTACCTTATGTGTTTATTGTGGTAACACTGATGTACATGCAACAGAGGTGTTTGCCATTGGATGTACAGAGCTGCCCTCTGAGGGGCTGGCATCCTGTGCTGTTTTCTGGTTTCATGGAGTAAGTTAGATCTCGAAAATAAATAGAACTGGAGCAGTTTGTAAAGTGCAGGGCTGTTTTCCAGGATATTGGTCCATCTATTCCAGATTTGATGTTTGCAATTTTGACTGTTTTATTTTGTTTCATACAAACTGCATTGTGAGGAGTGTTTGCTTTAAATCGCAGCCTATAGATAGATAAATAAACTCTGACTGGCAATGCCTTCCCCCCAGGAACTCAGGCAGATGTTTTCCCCAACATCTGCCCTGTTTCTGTCAACTGAAGGTGCAAGGGATTGAACGTAGGACCTTTTGCATGCAAAACACATGCTGTACATTTCCTAACAAATAGGAAATCTGTAGGCAAATAGATAATAGTTTATTGGGGTGCTTCTGGATCCAGCTTTGTCACTGGAGGCCCAGGTAGTTTTGGTATCTAGGGGTCTAGTTCTCAGCTTTGGCTGGTATGACAGTTGCAGCTGTTCCTGGACTAGGAGAGCCTGATCATGGTAGTCCGAGCACTGGTGACTTCATGACTGGATTACTGCAATACACTCTATGTGGGTCTTCCCTTGAGCTTGTCTGGAAACTGCAGTTAGTGCAAAATGCTGCGGTACAACTGCTGATAGGAGTAAGACTGTCAGCATATTATACACCTGCTCAGAGATCTGCACTGGTTGGTTATCAGGCCAAATTCAAGGTGTTATTCTAAGTATATAAAGCCTTTAATAGCTTGGGACCCATTTACTTGAGGTATCGCCTTACCCCATATATGCCAACTCGGCTGCTTTGATCTATAGAACTAGTAGTTTTACAAGTGCTGCACAATGTCCATTCCGCACTTGTAAGGAACGGATCTTTCAGTATGACAGCACCTACACTCTGGAACTCCCTCTCCACTGACATCAGCCAGGTCCATTGCTGTATTATTTTGCTGCTAAAAACTGTTTTTGTTTAGGCAAACCTATCCGGATATGCAAGGTTGAACAGAATTTAACAAGAGTCATAGGGAGGGAGGGAGGGAACTTGTTTCTTAAAAGAATCACACAGCATCCTTGGTGTGCTGTCAGCCCAAGAAAAAATCCCTGGAAATGGAGGGAAAGCCCCTCATTGTGCACGCACACCTCACTGGAACATGTTGTGACCCACAGTTTAATGGGAAGTATAAGGAATGACTCCAGTCCCCTTCAGGCCATCCAAATTAAAAAAACAAAGGGAAATGCTTAATCTCTCTTGAGGTTATGGAAGCCAGATCCCCATTCAAGCAAAGGTAAGCCCCAATATTTGTTAAATTTGAAATTACACTCTGGGAAAGTCCTGGACCTGACACAATTCAAATCTGTCTCATAGAGAACATACTCCTGGATGTGTAGGTGCATGATTTGTAATGGTCCAAAGCTTATTTTGTGGGGTACATCCTCAGTTCCTTGGTTTTTTCCTACTTTGGCTGTTATTGGCATGGGAGTGGTTGACAGTGCCTTGTGCCCGAAAGAAACACTGGGCCAGATTGTAATTCAGTGCTGACTTATAGAGAAAACTCTTTTGGAGGTGTAAATCTATGATTTGAGGTGGCCCACAGCTTATTGTGAAGGACACCCTCCACGTGCTTTATTTATTATTGTCATCTGAAGTCATCATGCATTCATGAGAATTGTGCAAACAGAGCAAATTTGATTCAAAACAATTATTGTGGATCTCAAAGAGTCATGGAGATATGTGATATGGGGTATACTAAAGATTACTTGCTGGTTCAGGGAGATATAAACTTCAGCTCTCTCTTTTTTTAAGTTTTCTGACTGAGCTGTGTTTCAAACTTTTGTGCAAATAAGGAACTGGAAATTAGTAACCATCTTCAGCATTATAATCCCCCATAAGTGTCAAATCAGTATCTGGTCCCTGTAGTTTCACTGCTCCTTTATCTTATGAGGGAGAAAACAGGAGAAAGGAGATCAGCAAAGCAAAGAAGGGAAGAATTCTGCATTTTGAGAGGAAGCAGATCAAGATTATACTTGAGCCTGGGAATTGCTCTTTTCCGTCTCAGACAGCAACCCTACACACACTTACTTGGGAGTAAGCTCTGTTGAACATAATGGGATCTACTTTGTTCTGAATAAAGAGGATTATGTTGTAGACCATTTACAATCAGTTTCTTTAAGAGGAAGTGTGGTGGGTGGGAACAGATAGTGGACATCTGCTAGTGGTAAGTTTGCTGTGTGTTGAGAGAACCACCACAAAGGGCTTATCAAGACATATGCTTAACTTAAAAATGCTTAACTTTTGCTAGAATCATCCCCTTGACGCTGGAAGGCAGATGAAAGGATGGTGTCTTTTTCACCCATCAGCGCCAAGAAACAAATCATGTTATAATTTGCTTAATAGAAATCTATTGGAATATATGACACCAAAAAGCTTTTAAAACTGCTTTTTTTTACCCCTCACACCTGACCACCTATTATAAGAAGTGCTTTTGCTAGGCTCTTTCCTTTGTATACTATAGCCAGCGTGTATTTTTCACATTCCACAATGTTAAATTGAAAATACCCCCATGCCATTCTGATGCTTCCCATAAGCTCATTTCAAAACAAAACCTTACAAATCTTATAGTCCTGAACTCAGAAACACTTGCTTAACACTCTCAGTTTTCATGGCGATACATAAAACAGTCAGAGAGAATCAAGAGTTCAAAGTCTAAAAAGAGAGAGAGAGAAACGCCAGAGCCCTTTCGGACTTTTTTCTCTGAGTTCTCATAATCTGTTGAAATTCATTAAAAATCAGCCATGTTCACAGAGTACCTGTACTCCTATTACTGACCTTGCCCCATACTCTGACCTTCATCTTCTGCAGTTTAAAAGTTAAAAAAATGTCTGGCTGATTTTTATTAAGAAATTTTGGCTGGTAGCCTATGATAATGCAGGGCATTATCCTCACAGTTGCTGGGCTTGCCTAATCAGGGGGCCCCACCCACACCAGAATTTGATTTCACTTGAGACAGTCATGGCTTCCCTCAGAGAATTTTGGGAAGTGTAGTTTGTGAAGGGTGTTGAGAGGAGACTCCTGTTCCACTGAGAGTGCTTCAGTGGCCAGACTGGTTTAACAGTCAGCCACTCTGATTGAAGGTCTGGGAGGGGAACAGGGTGTCTCCTAGCAACACTCAGCACCCTTGACTAACTACGCTTCCCAGGATTCTTTGGGGGAAGCCATGACTGTCCAAAGTGAAATAAAGGCCTGGTGTGGATGTGGCCAGGGACAGCTTTGGTTTAAATTTGGGTGGGAGGCTACATGTGCCTGCTGTAGAATAAAAAGGTGGGGGAAACGCTGAAAAACAATGATACTGTTCACAATGTTTTTCTTTTGGAAAAGGGCTTTCCTTCTGCCCAGTGCCCACCCACCCAATCTCCTCTCCCTCTCCTCCCTGCCCCTCCGCCAGGTCAGTGTTGGACTACAACCTGGGAGACCAGGGTTCAAATCCCGACACAGCTATGAAGCTCTCTGGGTGACCTTGGGCCAGTCACTGCCTCTCAGCCTCAGAGGAAGGCAATGGTAAAACCACCTCTGAATACTGTTCACCATGAAAACCCTATTCATAGGGTCAACATAAGTTGGGATCGACTTGAAGGCAGTCCATTTCCATTTTCAAACATGATTGCACAGAAATAAATCCCATTGAACTCAAAAAGTATCCAAATGATCAAACCCATCCTCCCTTCTCCCTCCTATCCCCTCCCTCTTGCCCCTTCCCTCCCCCTTCCTTCGACCCTCCCTACCCATCCCCATCCCCTTCCAATACCATCCTCCCCCTCCCCCCTCCTCCCCCTCCCCTTCTTCCTCTGCATGGTCAGTTTTACTTATCTTAAGCATGATTGCATGAGGTAAATACCATTGAACTCTATAAGCATGCAAATGATCAAACCTGCCCTCCATTCCCCTTTCTTTTGCCCCCCTCCAATACGCTCTTTCCCCTTCCCCCTCCCGTTCCTTCTCCCCCATGGTCTGTTTTTCCTATCCTAAGTATGATGCATAGGAGTAAATCCCATTGAACTCGATAAGCATGCAAATGATGAGACCTGCTTTTCCCCTCCTTCCCCTCTCCTGTCCCTTCCCCTCTCCTCCCCTCTTCCTTCTTCTCCCTCCCTTGACCACTCCAGCCCTCCCCCCTCCCCCAGTCAGTTTTACCTATCCTAAGCATGATTGCATGGGAGTAAATCGCACTGAATTCAATAAACATGCAAATGATCAAACCTGTCCTTCTCCTCCCCTCCCCTCATCCAGCCTGCTCCCCTCCCAGTCCTCCCCTCTGTATTTCCTCTCCTCCCTCCTCCTCCTCCCCTCCCTATCCCCTGTGGTCAGTTTCACCTATCCTAAGCATGATTGCAGGGGAGTAAATCCCACTGAACTCAATAAGCATGCAAATGATCAATCCATTCTCAGCAAACTTGGACAGGATCCCATTTCTTACCTCCTGGATTAAAAAGCAGGGAAATTCACTAATAGGCAAAAAACCTTGCAGTTTAAGAATGTACCTATAGCCCACAGATATTTCTATCAAACTTTAAAAAGCAGGGAAATTGGGCAGCTATAGTGAATGCACCAGGGAAGCAGGAGACCTGACCTCCTCTCTGAGATATTGGACTGCCCTACAAATTTGTCAAAATGCAAACACCATTTGGGTTGGTCTTTCACAGTCCAATCTACTTCCTGTGTAGCTTGGAAGAATTTGGTAACATGTGCCTCTGAGCATATGGTGAGTGGTGGTAACACCTGCAATCAGCGCAAATAATAGAAAGAAGACATGTGCTGTGCTGATCTTGTTTTAGCAGGGGGAAGCAACATTATTAGGACAGGTGATATAGTTCAGATGGTCACTTTAAATATGTCTGATTTACTTTGCAGTTTCAGTGAAGTTTCCTATAGGAAATCATTTTCTTTTGTTTCTATTTCTGTGAGTATGTGAAGTACAGCAACACTAAAAAAACTCCAAACATAATTGTGGAATAATGGCACTGACTTCTGCAGAATAGTCTCCAGTGGACCTCAGGAGTGTCTCAATTTGCACAAGATAAAACAGTGGGAGGTGAAATATATTCTAGCAAAATTCTAGGTGTGCTCTATGTTTTTAATTGACCATGCCCACCTTGCCTTAAATAAAGTGGTTTAAACATAGCAGGCTCAAAACATGCATCCTCTTTTTTCCAACAGCTAAGAGTCATTGCTGAAGTAGCAACATATTGTAATCAGTCTGATTTTACATCAAACTGCAGTTTCAGATTCAACTGTTAATGTACCCAAAATAGAAATAGAACATAACCTCCAATTTGAAACACAAAAGGCTGTCTTCATCATCATATGACATTGACCAATAAAAAGGCTTTGAAATTAATAAAAATAAATTTGACACAGATTTCTAGGATGAATATTGAGGGAAATTAAATTTTCTAGTTTAGATTCTCTGTAGAAACATTAGTAACACAGGAAAGAAGCAAAGTAAGAAGAACACCAACAAACATACAAAAATATAATTCTCTGTCTTTGGAGATGCCAGGTGTTGCCACCGCTCACCATATGCTCAGACGCACATGTTACCAAATTCTTGCAAGCTACACAGGAAGTGGATTGGACTGTGAAAGACCAACCCAAATGGTGTTTGCATTTTGACCAATTTGTAGGGCAGTACAATATCTCAAGAGAGGAGTCAGGTCTCCTGATCCCCTGGTGCATTAACTATAGCTGCCCAATTTCCCTGCTTTTTAAAGTTTGATAGAAATATCTGTAGGCTATAAGTACATTCTTGAACCGCAAGGTTTTTTGCCTATTAGTGAATTTAATTTTACCTTATAATAATTGTATAGCCATCATTTAGTTCTCCTTGCAAGCTGAAACAATGCCTAAGCAGCGAGGAAGAGTCCTGCTACAGAAAGGACCCAGGTACATGCAACCCTGCAGTCTTCATTTGTCACGATTGATGGATGGATTTGTGTGTTTGCAGAATTAATCAATACAGGCCAGCTCCACCGGGGCTTTCCGCTGGCAACATTGTGGTGGTTGTCTCGCCAAGCAATGCTGAGGCAGAACAGAAGAAATTCCCGAGAAAAAATGAAGCTCTGGGGGTAAGACGGCCTTCTTCCCAAATATCTGTGAGCTTTGGGTTAGGGAAGTATGTGGGTGTGAGGTGCAGGTGCAAAATACAGTAAAAAATATAGACAAAACATAATTTCAAGAACATAGGAAGCTGCCTTGTACTGAGTCAGACCATTGGTCCATCTATCTCAGTATTGTCTACACTGACTGGCAGTGGCTCTTCATGGTTTCAGGCAGGGGTCTTTTCCCAGCCTTACCTGGAGATGCCGGGGACTAAACCTGGGACCTTCTGCATGCAAAGCAGATGCTCTATCTCTGAGCTACAGACCTTAAGCTGCCTTAGGCTACAATCCAGTACACACTTACCTGGGAGTAAGTCCCATTAAACCCAATGGAGCTTACTTCTGAGTAGACACATATTGGATTGCTGCCTTATACTGAGCCAGACTATTGGTCCATCTCCTATTGTCTACATGACCTGTCATCAGTGTTTCTTCAGGGTTTAGGCAGGAGGTTTCAAACAAAGACCTTTTTAAAGCTTCTGTACTGAGGTTTAGCAAAATGCAAGTTAGTTTAAACTTAATCCAAAAAACTTTTTTGATCACTTGATCATAGGGTTGCCAGGTCCATGACCTGAGACTGATCCTGTGTCTTTAGGAGAAGAGAAAGGCAGCCAAGTGCAGGTGTTCTTGCAACACTGTAATGGGAAAAACTACAAGGTGGAATTCTCCCTTCCCCCTGCACAACTTTTAAAGATATAGAAGACCTCTTGGAGGACAGGCCTGGCAACCGAGAGGTCTTCTGTATCTTTAAAAGCTGTGCAGGGGGAAGGGAGAATTCCACCTTGTAGTTTTTCCCATTACAGTGTTGCAAGAACACCTGCACTTGGGTGACTTTCTCTTCTCCTAAAGACACAGGATCAGTCTCAGGCCATGAACCTGGCAACCCTACTTGATCATCATCAACAAAAATTGTATTGGTTAACAGCCCTACTTCTTAACATTAAAAAATGCCTTGTCTGATTGATCTAAACCCAAAATTGCCTAGCACAGCAGGGGGAAAACTGCTTAACCCATATCTTGGTTTTTCCTTCTGGAAACTTGAGAGAATTTATTACCAACTACATGGTAATAGAATTTATTACCAACTACATGGTAATAATTTAGCATGTGTTCTTTAAATTGTTTTAAATTTTTTAAATTTTTTAAATTGTTTTTAAAAGATGTGTTTTAAATTTGTATATTTGTTTTTAATGTTTTTAGTTACTGTAAACTGCCCAGAGAGCTTCAGCTATTGGGCGGTATACAAATACAATAAATACAATAAATAAATAATAAATAAGTTCAATTAATAATATGCGTATGAAGTGGTCTTTGAACCAGCTGTTTCATTTATTGTTTTCTATTTTTTGTCATCTTCCTACAGGCTATGCAGATTGTTATCGCTATGATACATATTGCTCTTGGAGGCATTTTATTCTTTTCATCAGAAGAATTTGTCCCCTTGATCATGACTGTCTGGTATCCCTTCTGGGGAGGTGGGCTTGTAAGGAGAATAAATAGCATTGTTGTTGATACCTGGCAATATCTCATTGCTAACCAGCATGGTGTACTGAAAAGAGGGTTGATATGGACCTGGGTCAGATTTCCTGGTTTGGGGCAAATCATTCAGGGGCCCTCCAAATGACCTATTTATTGAGCATTCATCCTGATTTGCTTATGCAGGGGTTAGATTATATTTGGTCTTTATTGAGCATTCATTCTGATTTGATTTCAGGTCAGTTATTTATTTATTCATTATTATTTGATTTATATTCCGCCCTTCCTCCCAGTAGGAGCCCAGGGCGAACAGAAGCGCTAAAAATACTTTAAAACATCATAAAAACAGACCTTAAAATACATTAAAACAAAACAACGTTAAAAACATTATTTTTAAAAAATTAACAAGCAATTCTAACGCAGACTGGGATAGGTCTCAACTTAAAAGGCTTGTTGAAAGAGGGAAGTCTTCAAAAGGCGCCGAAAAGATAGCAGAGTTATCTGGCAATCCTGCATTCATCCTGATTTGTAGTCTTCCCATTAGCCATTCATTCATCCCACACTTTTCAATGCATTTCCCCGCCATTTTCCAAACCACACAGTCTTGTGCTAGGCAACAATCCATTTTAAATGCACACACCTAAAATGTGTAGTATGTGGTGGAATTGCTCCCACGAAATACTGACAGTCGACTCTAGAGGCATCCTCAGTTCCCCGTCTGCAAAATGGGAATACTAATGCCTTGCCCCAAACCAACCCAGCAGTGTGGAGGAGCCCTCAAATGAATGGGATGCCTTTAGGGCAACCTTTCATCTTCCAGTGGGATGGGCATCTGCTAGGTTCTTCCAACTGGGGAAGCCTGTTAGTTGGGGAGAGAGTGGTGACATCATACCAGGCATTCAGTCCCCCCAGCAATTTGGAGACAAGGTGATATTTCATATGATGGAAATGATGCTAAATTTATTATTTTAATGCACTTGTATATATTTTATTGGGATTTTCATGCAATGTTACCATTGTGGAGCTGCCTAGGCTGCAGTCCTATGTACATTTACCTAGGAGGAAGCCCCATAACACACTGGTACTTAGTTCTGAGCAGACATTCATGGGATTGTGCTGTATGCAATCCAAAATTGGGTTGAAGGGCAGGATTGAGAAGTATTAATAAAAATGTCTAAACAGAGAGATTAAAAAAGAGTCCAATATAATGTAAGTAACTCACTTCTTGCTGTCTACTATTTTCTCTCTCTCAATAGTTCTTCATTTCAGGAAACCTTGCATCGACAGCCGCAACAAAACCAGTTGAGGGTCTGGTAAGTTGATGTGACTTTACATTGGGGTTTTAAAATTTGTAATTGTTTGTCAGAAGATACAAATTGCTAGGGACTACTCTACCCCTGCTTCTTATAGCTCAGATCTGTCAGATTAGGGTACCTTTTCATTGGTCTCTAGTCAAACAGAATTTGCAGGCAATTGAAAGATACAAACCTATTTAATGGAAGCTAAATTGATAGGTGTATACATTCCACTGGTAACAATCAGTCTTTCAAATAGCTTCCAACTTTTGGAGGGATAATAGCCTGTCTCTTGCTTGCTGTCATTGGTTCAAATCCCAGCTCTGCCATTCTGCTTGCTGGGTAATATTGGTCAGCCTAAGCTGCTTCACAAGAACAACAAATACTGCTGACACACTTAAAAAAGACTAATGAATTTATTATGGCTGTCCACCTGCCCTGTGGTGCAGAGCTGGATGGGAGCTGTGGCTCATTGACTTTTGCTACCGTCATCCTTCTGTTTTGGAGCCAAGAGAACACCATGTGTTTACCTGGAAGGGGAAAAGCCGCTCTTAGCAAACTCCTCCAGTCACCTACAGGAAAGAGTTAAGTCTTTTGTCCCTTTACCTCCCCTTTAGCTGAGCATGGACAGACCAACCTGGCAAAACATCAGGTTCCACATTAAAAGGTTTTGTTAAAGTTTAGGATGAGGGAAGTTGAAGGAATCAGGTAGCAGTTCAAAATTTAAAAAAAGTGTCACTCTCAAAATAACCTACTCTATACACTTCTTGAAAGACAGATTCCATCAGAAGACTTCACAAAATTGTTACTGGGAGAATAAGACAGGTTGAGCTCCTGGAAAGTAATATTATCTAAGTAATTAAGAGTTGTATCAGACTAAGTTCTACTCAGTGTAGACTAATTGAAACTTATATATCTACATTAGTCATGTCCATTAATTTCAAGGGGTCTACTCTGAATGTGACAAATGCTGGATGCAACCCAAATATTCTTGTGGGACTAATAGATTTATTGTGGCATAAGCTTTTGTGAACTACAGCATCCTGTTGCCCTGCATGTGGAATAGATAACAAAATGGCAGAGCCAATGCACAAAACACCAGGTTGTTTTTGTTCATGTTCATTTGGCAGCTCAGTGGCTGCTTTGCATATGCTAATTTATCCTAGTGGTCCAACACTTATCCTGTGTTTTCTGTATAAAGTGCTCTGGTTTTGGAACCTAGGGCAAGAATAAGACTGCATAACCCTGAACCTCCCATATTATGCTTTTGCATTGGGTCCTTGTTGTTCTGTTCCTGAGATATGTTTAAGAGAGGAAACAGTGCCTTTGATTATGTTCAAGGTGCCTTTTTCTTACCACTTAATAACCAGAGTCAATCCCCTCCCCCATGCTTCCATAGTCAAAGACAGCAAGGGCAAGACTCTCAGCAGGTCCAGAGCCAGAGGGCGGCCAGGTTGGGCCCTGGTCGAGGGCCCCTGCAACCCAGAGGGGGCCCTGAAGGGCTCCTCCTTAGGGTGGGAGGGTAGCACACCCGTTCCGCTATCCATGGCAGTGTCAGCTCCTGACCCTGCCGCAGATTATGCAGAGGGAGGTCCTAGGCTCACCCCCAATACAGTCAGTGTGGGCTTCAGTAAGTTCACACACACACCCCACCTACCTCTCCTGTTTCTGTGAATGATGTGCGTGCTGCGCACATATGCCTGCCATCAACCAAGATGGCAGCAGAGGCTTCCCTAAGAAACTGATGCCCCTGCTGCCATCTTGGTTGATGATAGGCATGTGTGCACAGCACACATTTCATTCACAGGGACAGGAGAGGTAGGTGGGATGCATGGGTGAGCTTATTAGCCCTGCGCCGCCGGTATGTGTGAGTTGGGCTACGGTGCCATGGGCCGTCAGTTGGGTTTGGTTCACAGGTTCTCCCCCTCCACCGTAATTAAGCAATCCTTTTTGTCTCTCTTTCAGGCAACAGCCAGCCACATCTTTAACATCCTTAGTGGCCTTGGTGCAATCGCTGGAATGTGTCTTTTGGGGATTGATTTGATAAACATTTTCTATTTACATCATCATCCAGTTTTCAATCCACTTTTGAACAGAATTGGCTTTTTATCCAAATATATTGTTGCTTTATCTTGTGAAGGAATTCCTAACTTTGCAAATTATTGCAAGACCATCAAGACATATGAAATGGTAAGTTCCTAGGTTCTATGCAAAGTCATCTCCAGGTTTGAGGGGGCTCTTGCCAATGTCTCCTCCTCTGTTAGTGGACCCTTGCAGACTTCTTTGGCTGTGGCAACAGCATGTTAAGCAGCATTGGACAACTGTGTCTAGCCATCCTTTAAATTTCCCACAATGCTTACAGTGATGCCAGGTCAGGGGCATTGTGAAGTGAGTTGCTTTATGCAGCAGAGTTCATTGGAGATATAAAAGAATATGAAAGAGAGTGTTGTTTAAACAACGTAAACTCATTTTATTAAGAAAGTACATGTGGATAGGAAAGCCTAATCATCTACACTAGCTGAATTCAAAAAGGTAGGGAGAGAGAGAATTGTGGGAAGAAGAAGGCGGAACTGGAATTGATGATATCCTGAGAATATTAGTCTAACCAATCAGAGGCATGCTTAAACTTGAGGAAAGTAACAAGGAAAGAATTCCAGCAAGAGCTCTTTCAACTGACTAACTGTATCTATTGCCCCTAATGGTGAATAGATTCAGAGCACACAGCGAGACAATGCATTGATTGAAGTGAAACTTCCAACACATTGTAGGCAGTTAAACAGATGGCTAGGATCAGCTACCTAGAGCCACTAGGACTGCTAGACCAGAATATTTTAAAGGGGTGGGACAGGTATCAGCAGTGGACCCTGCCACATCACTGGGCCACTGGCAGCTGCCCAGGGATGCCAGGTGCTGACACTGGCCTTGATTTGTGTGTGCACACAAGCACTCACATGTATGAATTCAGAGCTTTCTTCTTGGTTTAAAAATCCTGCCAGATGAATCATGGGAGACCCATGGTTTATTTGTGTGAGACTTTGGTGGCAAGACTAGCCCAACCAGAAGTAAACACAGGTGGGCCAGAAGTGACATTACCTGGTGGCAAATGGAGAGTGTTCACGCTCTGTGCCTTAATTTTTTACTCAAGACTTATCCAACCAGTGAAGCATTTTTTATCATTAATTTTTATTCAAATTTTCAAAAACAAAACAAGACAAAACAAAAATAATTAAACAATAAAATAAAATGTTGACTTCCGATTTGTCGCAGATCAGTTATAGGTCTACAATATATAACAAACCTGTCTCTTAAATTATATTACAAAATCACTTTCCTCCAGTAGTTATCTTAATTAATCATCAAATCTCATAAACATTACTTTATTCTTTCCACAAAAAGTCAAAGAGAGGTTTCAATTCCTTGAGAAATATATCTATCAATTTTTCTCCAAATAAACATGTCGATTAATCCATCTCATCAAATCTGTTAGGTCCAATAATTTCAATAGCCATTCTTCCATTATCAATGTTAATTCCATCTTCCATCTTCAATAATCCTGTTAAGTCCAGTAATTTCAGTAGCCATTCTTCCGTTATCAATATCCCGTAATAATCTTGCTGTCATAGCCATAGTCATATAATAAGAGTCTGATGGGAATTTCCTTTATCACAAATATTTCCTTGCCATCAATTCTGAATGTGTTGCTGAAATATTGTTGTAAAGTCATATCTCTGTTCTTCTTTTTTACGAAATGTACTGGCACATCTCTTGAGAGTTTTTCCATTGTCACATATCTGTAATTAATTCCATAGATTTTTTCTATGTCAAGCTCCATCACATCATTCCAGTCCAGAAATTTATCCAAGACATTGATAGCTTTATATCTAATATCTTCATTAATTTCTTCAGAGACAACGTTGAATTCCAAACAGTAAATTTTATCTCTAATATCCATAAACTCCAAGTCTTTTTCCAGTTCCACATTTGTTCCAATCTCCAGGGCTTGCATCTTCCCTTTAATTTTTCTTTTTTCATCTTCTAATGCTTGTCCAGTTGTATCTCTGATCTCATCAACCTCCTCTCTCACAAGATCCCCTATTTCTTTAAGCTCCTGCTTCATTTTGCCAAATTCGATTTTCATCTCCTGTCTACCCTGTCTCAGGGTTTGTTTCGTTATCTCAATCTCATCCATTATTTTCTGAAGCATAATTACTTCCAGGATCTCAGCCACTTTCTTGATTGCCATTCTTAAAACCACGAAGAAAAAAAACCCCACTTCTTATTCCAGCAACAATTGGGTTAATATTCCAAGCCTGATGACATCACAGTGTAGACAGCACAGCCTGCCTTATCTCTTATATGTTCAGGAATGCAAAACAAATTTAGTTCACAGCATCAAAACAGTTAGTGGCATCGTGAACAAGCAGATTCGTCAAAATAAAATAGACCAAAAAAAATAGTCCCAGACATATAATACTCCAAAAGTTCATAAATCAGATTTATTTATTTTTTTTCTCCTCTGAATAGAAATCCCTCATCCGTTTGTATCTTTAAAATGCACAAATTCCAGGCCAGCTTTTTGCAATAATAACAAAGATAAGCTTTTTCAATTTCTTTCCTCCTTAATTTCGTGAATGAAAGAGAAGAGTTATAACTCACCCAGGGATTCTTTATAGCTGATTCATTGACAAATCTCTTTTTGCTGCAACAATTTAAACCAGATGATAAAAATAGAAAGAAGGATGCTTGCCTGTTAAAATCCGTTAAATAACATAGGGGACAAAACTGAACCCTGAGGGACTCCACAGGCCAATGGCCAAGGAGTCGAACAGGAGTCCCCCAGTACCACCTTCTGGGTTTGCCCCTCCAGGAATGACCGGAGCCACTGCAAAACAGTGCCCCCAAGTCCCATCCCAGCTAGGCGGTCCAGGAGGATACCATGGTCAATGGTATCAAAAGCCGCTGAGAGGTCCAGCAGAACCAACAGGGACACACTCCCCCTGTCCAGTTCTCTGCGTAGGTCGTCCACTAAGGCGACCAAAGCCGTCTCCATCCCATACCCAGGCCTGAAACCAGATTGAAATGGATCTAGATACTCTGTTTCATCCAGGAATCTCTGGAGCTGGGAGGCCACCACACGCTCTATTACCTTACCCAAGAATGGAATATTGGACACTGGCCAGTAGTTACCCATGTTTAAGGGGTCCAGGGAAGGTTTTTTTCAATAAAGGTCTCACAACTGCCACCTTTAGGCACCTTGGAATTCTGCCTTGTTGTAAAGAGTTGGCCAATACAGTGGTGTTACCATACAAATTACTAGCTAATGATGTTTCCAGAAGAGGGCAAATCCCTCCTCTGCTGGCCAGAAATGACGACTGGTGGGTGTAGGAGAACAATAGGCCAGGGGCCAGTTGTGTCTCCTGGGAAACTGGGATGAGGCAGAAAGGCTTGACTTGCTTTCTGTACTGAATCCAAAACTATGGTTTTAAGAGCTCCCCTAGAAACCTAATGGGTGATGAAGCTCTGTTGAAGAGTTAATGCTGAGAGTCCTTTCACCTTATTCTCAGCCTGTCTATGTGTAAATAAAATCATATATCACAAGGAACCACAAGTTCTAGTGACCTTCATTTTAAGGAAGTTAAACCTGAGGTATGTGCTGGTACCCTTCACGTTTCTCACCACTTGGAGATTTGGGTGTGCATAACAATATATTTTCAGGAACCTTTGGAGTTCTGTGGTTTGAGGACTGTAATGTTGATGACCTTGTTTCTGTTGACTGAACAATTATTTATCTTTATTTCTTCGTTTATGGCAACATAAGCATATAATAGTAATTCTATTGCTAACATTCTACAACCTGCTTTTGGGGGTGGGGATGTTGGCACAGTGGCATTCTAGCCTTTGAAGGTTGCTTGATCCTCACTTTCCTGTTTTGTTTTATTTTGCATAAAGCTTCTTGGGTGAATATCATCCTAAAGTTCAGCATGAGATCATTGTCCTTGCACTAATGCTGGATAGTAATTAATATTTTCAAATACAATAATATTTGTATTTTGCAGGGGATTGTGTTTGTTATGCTGATCTTCTCTCTCCTTGAGGCTGTGACTGCTTTTTCAACTCTCCAGTCGGTGAGTATTCAGCAGCTTATAATATAAGTAAAAATATAACAGAGTGTGTTGCCTCCTGCCATTATATAGTACATTTATTGAGCAGCATTAGTATGCTAAGTAGCCTGAAAAACATGAAGGCTTACAAACTTCATTAGATTGAATGTTTATCACTCAGCTGTTTTAGTCTCATGTGATGGCATGTAGGTATGAGATGGTCATTACAGATCAAATGGAACAAATGTAGTTTCCATATCATCTCATCTGTTAGCTCCTCCAACACAACGCAAAGCTGGTATGAGGGCATTTTCATACATGGGGCTTAACAGAGGAGGGCAAACTTCAGACTTGCAAGATCTGCTTTGTTTTTTACTAGAATGCCAAAATCTACCAAACAGAGCCAGGTGCAAAAGAAGTAGGGCTGGTTCACACGGTGAGTTAACGTGAGATTGGTGCTACTTGCACCCCGTTTAATTTGCAAGGTTCACATGACGTTGCAGGCAAAGAGAAGCTAGGATGCAGTTTTTCCCTTTAAATCCAATTCAGAGATAATTCGAAAAGTGAAGGAAAAACTGTCTCCACTTCACAGTGTTACTCCCATGTAGGTGCTTTGCTCCAGTGTTTTTTGCTGGGAGGTGGATCATCACTTTCAGATACTCCTGTTTCTCCGCCCACTAAACTCTCCATGAATTTCATTTTGTTTCCCTTGGCTTAACAAGCCATTTCTGACTGGCTGCTTCTGAACTGCTGCAGCCACCCTTTCTTTCACCCCTTTCTGCCTTCCTTCACTCCTGTGCTTTCTTTCTTTTAAACTTCAGCATGGTTTGAACTCTTTGCACCCAAACTCCCTTGGGCTTTGCAAAAGTGAAGCTGAACTACCCCCGCGACATTCCTGCACAGCGCCGCTGATCTGCAGGAAGGAAGGGAATGTTGGGCTGCGAAGTGTGTGGCGGCTGCAGCAGCAATGCCCTGGCACAATAGAAAGGGGCAGCCCAGCGTGCATAGCGAGTTCTGCTGAAATCACTTTTATGACCCAGGCGAACAACTTCGGCAGCTGCACACAAGTGTGCACACATGCATAGCCCATGCTGATCTCTCTCTCTCTTGCCCCCCCATCACCTGTTCTTTTCCCAGAGGAGGGCAGAGAGAGCAGGCAGAACAGGAAGGGGGGGTAAAATAATTTGCCTTACATGGCGAAAGAGAAAGGCAAGTTCTGGCTCCACGTGGAGTGACTGTCCCAAGATAAATTAGAAAATAATCCTGTGCACTGCATGAGCATTTCTTCAGACCACGAGCCACTGCTTTTCCCTTCCAGTTTGCTGCACGCCACCCCAGCGGAGGGGGAAAGGAGCAGCTCCGGGGTAGCCTGAGCCACCTCCACATCTCCCCCAAACCACAACGTTCGCTAGCCACAGACCATTCCTTAAAGGTTCCCCCCCTTGCTCACATGCCCAAGTGGTTGTCCTGCAAGATTTTTTTCTCTCTTAAGAAAGTTCCTTCATAAAATTCGCAGGCAATCCTGCAACTCTTGCAAAGCAAGATCGTTTTATCTGCCAATTACCAGTGATGTTACAGGAGGCACAGTCTCTCTCTCTCTCTCTCTCTCTCTCTCTCTCTCTCTCTCTCACACACACACACACACACACACACACACACACAAAACCTGTTTCCCAACTAGCTAATTAAAAAAGAAGAAGAAAGGGTTTTACTAGGAATAGGAGGGGGGGGTCTAGTCAGTGTCATGTCAATTTCAGGCCGAGGTGCTTTTCAAGGCAAGGGGGGAAATTTACTCTGAAAAAAAAAGGGACCTCGGAGAAATGGGGGGGGGCAGATGACCCCACTTCTTTTCAACTGCCAAACTTCCAGAAAGTGGCTGGGGACAGAAGGTAGTTGAAATACTGCGCAGGTGAAGAATTTTTGCACATGCCCAGTAACTGAGCAACCAGAGGGAGTACACATGTAAAATTAAAGGGTGGGGCCAAAAGGAAACACCTATACTAAACCTTTCAAGAGGGACACTGGCTAGTGTTAATGGAAAACAGCAGATTGGAAGGTAGGAAGTGTGAACCTTGCAAATCTATCACGATGGGAAAAAGCTGCATCTTTAATCCAAAGTGTAGCTCCCATGTGAACCAGCCCTTGGAGAGTTAGAATTAAAGTCAGTGGGAAGTACTGAACTAAATTATTGCACTAGTGAAATGAGTGCAATAATTCAATTAGCACAAGAGTATTTTCCCCTCGTCTCCTTCCCTCTGCACACACCCTGCACCATCCCCAAATCTACTCTGGAGGGTTGGGGAAACCCCAAGAATATATTTAGAAGATTGCGGGGAAAGAAGAGGGGTGGAGACATTCCATTGCACAAAGAGAAACCCTCATGCGCTGCTGACAGAATGTTCAATTTAGCACTACGTTGAATACAACGCAGTCAGTGTATATAGAGCTGGATGGACCAGTGGTCTGACTCAGTAGAAGGCAAGTAAAGAATTCTGATCCTAGGAGCTTGTTTTGAGTACCAGAAGCTGAGCTCACAGTCCTTCTACACAAAAATCCTGGTCAGCCCCCCCCTTTACCATTTTTTCCAGAAGTATAAATGGGGAGGGGTGTCATTTTCGTTGTTGTTAAATAATTGGGAGCCAGAAATCTTTGGCAATCTACTTAAAATCTCAGACATCTCAGTGGAAGAGAGTGAGCAAGGAGGGCTACAACTATGGGAGAAACAAAAGGAAGTCGTAATTCTGCTAGTCTTAGCCCACAAGAATACTCCCTTCTAGGGACACCACAAAAAAAGGGATTCCTATTCTTTTGGAAAAGGGCCATAGCTCAGTGACAGAGCATCTGCCTTGCATGCAGAAGCCCCAGGGTTCAATCCCCAACGTCTCCAAGTAGAGCTGGGAAAGACCCTTGCCTGAAATCCAGGAGAGCTACTGCCAGTCAGTGCAGACAAAACTGACCTAGATGGACGAATGGGACTTTCTTAGTATAAGGCAACTTCCTGTGCTCCCCATAACACAGATACCAAATTGGTTGCTAAAGCAAAAGCTGCCAGCCTCCAACTAGAAAAGGGATGTGGCTAGCCAGTGCAGTTTCAAGGTGAAGCCACATCGAGGTACTGGCCCAGAGCAGACGTTTTCTCTTAAGCGGATCCTACGGGGCAAGAGAAGGTGCACAGCAGCGATTCAGTAAGAAAGTGTTGTGGTAGGGAGAGGGGCAGTCCAAGCTCTGGCCCCAGCTAGATAGGGTTTGAAAGATCACTGCAGCAAAAGAAGAAGCGACAGCAAGTGAAGTCACCACCCTCTCTTTTTGAAGCTGGTACACTTGTCCAGATCCGACAGCTTTCCTAAGTGAGCAAAGGAACCACAATTAGTTAGGGTGGAAAGAAAAATACTAGGGGTTGTATCCAGTGCTTCCATTTCCTCTCTTGTCTCTGGAGAGTCACCCAACCCTCTAGAACTGATTTTAGTTCTCAGGGTATGTGTGTGGAAGGGACAGGAGAGGGAGAGGAAGTTCCATTGCACACACATTCCACGGTAGCACCAGCAGAGTTGCAGTATTGGTTATAGCCCACAATGTTTGGCATTTGTAATGCAAGGAGCATTCTAGTCAGCATTGATTGAAGCAAAAGCTGCTTTTTAAAGCCTCATGTGTGAAAATACCTCTTAAGACAAACGTGGGGAACCTTTGGCTCTCCAGATGTTGCTGAACTACAACTCCCATCATTCCTGGCCATTGACCTTAGGGGGATGGATGACACAGTCATACAAAACCAAGGGGAAAAGATGGACTTAGCAGAGGCATCTTCAATGAACAGTAAAGGGGAGATAGGGCAGGAGGGAAGGCTTGCCAGGGTAAAGTTAGCAGGCTAGTGAAGACAAGAAGTGGCCAGCACGTAGACAAGGGTTTTAGCAACAAGTGTGAAGAGCAAAGAGCAGATGGGAAGATCTTTGGATGTCTTGGAAAGGAAGCAGGCAGGAGCAAAAGAAATTGGCAATTGTTTGGGTTTTGGTGAATGAAAGAGATAACATTGTTCTGGACATTGTATGCTTGAGGCCCGTGTCCCCCCCCCCCCAAATGTAGTAGAATCTGTGGGGAGGGTTGTAAGCAAATATCAGAACTTTATAGGAGCGTATATACCACTGTAGATATAACACTAAGTGGATATAACACTATGTGATCCACCATTTTGTGTACAGACATAACAGTTCCCTGTCCAGGATCAAGAGCTAGGGAAACCAGTTTTGCTAGTTTGCCACGGAAGCTGGATATGCATAATTGTCATGACCTAGTGCTTGCGGTATCACAAACCCTCTTCCCCAGAGCAGTTTTATGGGTCTTCTGAGGAAAAGATTTCTTAAATCTTCCTGTTTAAGAAAAGAATAATAAAGCAACAACTTTTAAAAATAAAAAGTAGCCTGAAGACTATTCAACAGTTTGGTAGTCTTTTATAATCTATGTTAATGATCATCCCCTTTGCACCCTGATCCCTAACTGTGATTGTGTTTGGCAGTGTTTGAATTTTTCCTCTCTCTGTTTGCCTCTCCTGGTGTCTCTATGTCCTGTTTCCTCCCCCTTGTAGTTTTATTTCTTTGATATCTCTCACCCCCTAGAGTCCCCTTTGAGTCACTCATCCCTCCGTTTGATTTGCTCTTAGTTTTATGGATGGAGAACATTGTTAATGTTGTTACTTTTATTTTTAACTGTTTTTCCATTTTACCTTGTATGCTATGTTATCCTTTTCATTATAACATAATTTAAAATAAAATTAAAAAGTAGTTAGCCTGCTGGTGGAAGACTGTGGCGAAGAGCAAGACAGATTACTGAGACCAGTGCCTGGATCACTGGCATGTCTATTGAATGCCGTGGCAAGGTGGAGGAAAGCTGGGATCTCTCTGTAGGAGAAAAAACAATGTAATGGTGGGTCCTGTTTAAAGGAAAGCCTATGTGTACTCTTAATTGGCTTGTAAAAAGCAATTCAAACACTCAGAAAAGGAACAGTGTTGAAGGGAGAAACATTAGCTATGGAAACCAATGGGTAATGTTTTGTGTATCTTCTTTCAGAATAAAAAGCACAAATCGCACGCAGACAATGAAGAACAAAATGTCGCATTGATGTCACTTCCACAGTCAAGCCGTGAAGATGGATTTAATGTCCCACCACCACAGTATGCTGTCCCAGAAGCAAACAGGCAAGAGTCTGTCAAACTAAATGACAAACCCAACCTCCAGCTTCCTCTCCTAAGCAACCCAAGGCACTAAAGGGCTGCCCATGCACAAGCCCTGGCTGCTGCACCGGCGTGTGTGTGTGTGTTGCGCGTGTTGCGCAACCAGCACCTAGTTGTACACATAGTTCCCCACCCAGCTGGGATGTTTACATTGCTTCTGAACATCTGGTGCCTCAAGCTACATCAAGGCAGCTGCTTTGTGAGTTGTTGTCCCCATTTTCCTCTGCCCTCCACCCCGATATGTGCATCTTTCTATAGAGGGCAAAGTTTTACCGGTTTAATTTCTGTGTATCAGGCTGTTGTTAAAGAAATCCTGCTTTTTGTTTTATAAAAGTTGGCAATCCTGTTAATGAAGCCTGTGTCGTCCTTGCATCCTATTAACATAGGTTAATGGGAGGAAGGGCGGGATATGAATCAAATAATAATAAATAGATAAACATTTGAACCTTCATTTTGTAGATATTCACAACTTCCTGGAAGCAACCCTGGAAGCACATTTACAGACTGGTGAGTCTTATGTATGTGTGAAATGGAGCCCATCCTTCTTTAAGAGTGCAGGCAGGGCCAGCATTAAGGATGAATGTTGTTGGGCACCTGCTAAAGCCCATGCCTAGCAGGAGACCCACTATCCATCTCTACACTAGGGGTGGGGAATTTATAGCCCTCCAGATGTTGTGGGACTCCAACTCCCATCAGCCCTAGCTAGGGATGATGAGAATTATAGTCCAATCTCTAGAGAGCCACAGATGAGCTATTCCTGCCCTCTTGAGCATGCTGCTCATGTTCCTTGCAGTCAATGCCTGCCCTTGCTGAGTGAGTGCACAGAGACATAGGTGAGGAGGAGCATCAGCTTGGGCCCAGAGGAAGAAGGCAAGTGAATGGGCAGGGGTGACAAAGGCAAGGCCTACTGTGGGCAAGAGACCCTGAAAACCAGCACTGGTAGTAGGCCATAGAAACTTAGGAAGCTACCTTACACTGCATCAGGCCACTGCTCTATCAGTCCAGTATTGTCTCTACTGGGGGTGGGCAGAAGGTCAGTCAGGATCTACTGGTAGGTCTCTGCTTGATTTGCCATAGATTAGTAAGGCTTTCTGATTCCCAGTTGCTTAAGAGCAGCAACAAAACTACCCCACCCCCCCAGCTAAGTTAGACTGCTGAAATGGTGAAGGCTAACCAGGAATGGGTTTTTATTTGAAAGGACTGTGAGCTCAGTTCAGATCTGAGACACTCTGTTCTTTAATTCTGTTAAGTCTCTTGCACCTGGCTGTGGTTGGTGGAGAGCCAACCTTAAGTCTGCCCATCCTTGGTCTACACTGACCAGCAGTGGCTTTCTGGTGTTTCAAAACGGAAAGATCGTTCCCCATCCTACCTGACGATGCCGTGGGTTCATCCTGGGACACTTTGCATAGGAAGTGTGTGTTCTACCACTGAGTGACTGCCCATGCCCTATATATTCTTACATGCTCCTCTCTTCCTTGAGTGGTGACAAGTCCCAGAGTCAGCACTATAAAGTTGTTTCTTTATGGTGTCTTTGTAATAGGTTTTATTTAGAAGTATATAAGCAGAGCACAGTTGGACATAAATAGCCACCCCAACAGCAGCCAGGCCAGCTGCTGCTCCTGCATCTAATTCTTAAAGAGCTGTTGTCTCTCTGCATCTTCCCAAACTCTAAACTGGCTTCAAAATCAATCTGCCCTTTGAAGGGTTTTGGTTCCCCAAACTCACACTCCAAATACTGGAGGAACATGCCCAGCTGTAAAAGAGTATTACTGCTCTTTTTAAGTACTTAACAAATTGATACAACCCAACTCACAGCACTGTATTTTCTATTATAAAATAACATTCTGCCTTTTTCTCTCCCAAAAAGGCAGCCTGGGAGCTGGATTGCAAAATAATTGGCTTTTATTTATGACCTTAAAGGCTCAGATTAGCTTTGGGGACTAAGATGGAGTCAAAACTATATTGACATGAGGTGGAAGGTAACCGGACTGTGAGGAGAATCTCATCCAAAGGATCAGCTAGCATATGTGCAGAGGAATAGGAAAAAATGGAACTGCACCCAAAGAAATGATGGTGTGCACCTAATCCCATGCATGTTGATTCACAAATAAGTCCCAATGAACTCAGTGTAATTTATTTCTAAGTGAGCATATTGATTTATTTTTATTACGGTCATAGACCAGCCCACTGAACGTACACATGTTAAGTAACCAAACTACTTGCATCCAGAATCACAGAAATCTTAGGTTACTGTGCCTTGTACCAAGGTAGCATCATAAAATACCCAATTTCTTCGTGCCTTTTGATTTTCATTCTTCAGTATTTGTCATCGAATAGTTTTCTGAATTCTCTCTCTCACTCACACACACAGTGCTATTGTAGGATGTAAATGAAAAAAGGTATGTTGAATTATAAAAAAATATTGTTCCCCCACCCTTAAAAAGCAACATTCATTACTACCATGATGCATTCTTCCTACCAAAACCCAGGACTCTGACTCCCACATTCACATCCTCTCTCTTCTTCTCTTTTTTGTCCACAGACCATCCAATGTTGCCACTTCTGTGTCATGTGTTGGATAAAATATCCATCGTTCCCATTCTTTTTTGCTGTGTTGATGATTATAAAGTTTCAAGAATTTGGTTGTATTCCATTTTTAAGTCTTTGGTACAGCACCTGGTCACAGTAAGCATTTATACCTTATATTATCCACCATCTTGATCTGCCACATCCACTGCCAGATATCACTGATGCACCAATGGAGCAGTCTGTCCCACTGCAAGAAGATGGCTGCCTTTTGCTATAAGAAGATTGCTGATGAGGTGTCAGAGAAGACTGGACGCCAGAACAGGGAGGCCAGGGGTGGATTTTCTTCTTTTCTCCTTTTTTAGAAACCTCTATGTCCTCTTTTTCCATCTTACCTAACAGCTAGGTAAAGTTTGTTGTTGGAACATGATATCCTTAATTTGCATGCCTCCTCACCACAAATTTATAAGCTCCTAGGGTGAAGTTTGCAATGTCTTCAGCTGCCTCTTATGGAGCTGAGGACAAGTACATCAGGGGCTTGCTTTAGCGTGCGTAAGAAAACTCTTTTGAATTATTTAGGGCATGCTGGATATATACGCTAATGATGATAGCACAGTGGGCTCATAGCCAAACTTCAGTGGAGTACAGACCAAATATGGCATTTTGCCTGCAGTGTGTTGTCGTCTCTGGGTTCTACAGACCCAAGCACTCATGAATGGCAACAAATGTCTCAGGGTAGTGCCACGCATCAAGATTACACAGCCAAGTGTGAGTTGCAATAATATTAATAAAGTACATTTTCATAATTTATGAAGTGTCTTTCAAGTGTTGTACATGCTTCGCATATATACTCTCAATGTTTTTGCATCAGTGGTACCCTCTCTCTATGGCCTTCCCCAGAGAAGACTGGCAAACCAATTCTATCCTGAAAACTAATTAAAAGTTTTTTTGCCCATGATGCACTAGGAGAGGGTTAGGAGAGTTCCATTTGCAGCTTTGGCATCCCCAGGCAATGTAGTAACAAGATCAAGGAAGAGTAGCTAATGATACCCATTTAATGGGGACAAAAATGAACCTTCCAAGTAAAAACTAAGTTTTCAAATTATGACTACAAAAATGTATTACGGAGACTTGGTTGGACGAGGCCTCTGCTCCCATTCTCGAGGCCATGTGTCCACCAGGTTTCCGTTACGCACAGCAGCCGAGGGTGGGAAGGCGGGGAGGGGGCGTGGCAGTCATCTATCGAGAGTCTTTGGTTTTTGCCAGACCTCCTCTCCATAGGACTCAATTTGTTGATTGTATGTACTGGAGATTGGGCCCGAAGGGCAGTTTGGGGATCCTGCTAGTGTACTGCCCACCCCGCTGCACAGCAGACTCCCTGGCCGAGGTGCTGGAGGTGGTCTCGGCTGTATGGGCGTTGTCCCCAGAATTGCTAGTGCTGGGTGACTTCAGCGTGCATGCCGAGACCAGTCTCACTGGAGCCCCTCGGGATTTCCTGGAAACCATGGCTTCCTGGGAACTGCACCTTAGTAATATTGGGCCCACCCATGTAGCCGGTCATGCTCTCGACCTTGTGTTTGTCCTGGGAGAGGAGAGAAGTGCTCTGAAGTTGGGAGTGGTTTATTCCACCTGTGTTATGGTCAGATCACTACCTGGTAAACATAGACTTCTCAATGCCACGCCCCCTCTGCAGGGGCGAAGGACCTATTAGAATGGTCCGCCCCAGGCGCCTGATGGATCCGAATGGATTCCTGACTGCGCTAGGGGAATTGGAACCTGCTGAAGGTTGCCCGGTCGAAACCCTGGTGAGGGAGTGGAATGATGGGATCACCAGGGCATTAGACCGGGTGGCTCCGAAACGTCCTCTCCCCCTGAATAGAACTCAGTTAGCACCGTGGTATACACCACGGTTGCGTACTCTGAGACAGGAGGTGAGACGACTAGAACGCCGGTGGCGGAAATCCCGCTCCGAAGATGTCCGGACACAGGTTAGAGCAGCAGTAGCTGCCTACCAAGTGGCAATAAAGGCAGGAAAGAAGGCTTTCTTTGCTGCCTGTATTGCGTCTGCGGAGTGCTGTCCCAGGAGGCTGTTCCAGGTGGTCCGAAGCCTGGTCGGTCCAGTTGCCCAGGAACCCTTGGAACAGTCAAAGGCCTCCTGTGACATATTGGCAAAGCACTTCGCCGATAAAATCGAACACTTACGGAGCTCGATCCTGTGTGTCGTGGATACAGTAAGTGAACCAGAGTTGGCTAGTTGCATGCCGGTAAGTTGGGATCGGTTTCAGCTTCTCCCTTCTGAGGATGTGGACAAGGTGCTTTCGACTGTGAAGCCTACCACTTGCCTAACTGATCCTTGCCCATCGTGGCTCCTTATGAGCTGCAGAGAGAAATTGGGCAAGGGGATTAAAGCGGTGGTAAACACATCCTTGAAAGAGGGTGTGATGCCATCAGCCTTCAAGGAGGCAATTGTAAAGCCCATCTTGAAGAAGCCCTCCTTGGATCCCCAAGTTTTCAATAACTTTCGCCCAATTTTGAACCTACCATTCTTGGGCAAGGTCATTGAGCGAGTGGTGGCCAACCAGTTGTCGACACACTTGGATGAAACGGATTACTTGGATCCATACCAATCAGGTTTCAGGACTGGTCACGGAACTGAAACAGCCTTGGTCGCTCTGGTAGATGATGTGAGGAGGGCATTAGATAGGGGAGAATCCACCTTTCTTGTCCTCCTCGATCTCTCAGCGGCTTTTGATACTGTCGACCACAGTATCCTTTTACATCGCCTGGAGGGATTGGGAATTGGAGGCACTGTATTACAGTGGTTCCGTTCCTTTCTCTCCGATAGCTACCAACAGGTAGCATTGGGGGAGGAGGTTTCAGACCCTTGGCCTCTCAATTGTGGTGTGCCACAGGGCTCTATCCTCTCTCCCATGCTATTTAACATTTATATGAAGCCGCTGGGGATAATCATTAGGAGATTTGGGCTGCAGTGTCACCAATATGCGGATGACACTCAGCTCTATCTCTCGTTTAAATCTTCACCAGAGTTGGCTGTGGAGACCTTGTCCAAGTGCCTGGAATCCGTGAGTGGATGGATGGGAAGGAACAAGCTGAAGTTGAACCCTGATAAGACCGAGGTGCTACTTGTGGGGGACAAGAGAAGGTTGGGAGATGTTGACCTGAAGTTCAGTGGGGTGAGTCTACCCCTGAAGGACCAGGTCCGCAGCCTTGGGGTTGTGCTTGATTCCAGGCTGTCCATGGAGGCTCAGATTTCGGCAGTGAGCCGGGCAGCCTGGTATCAACTACACCTCATACGAAGGCTGCAACCCTACCTTCCTGTTCATCAGCTCCCACTGGTAGTACACACCCTGGTCACGATTGGATTACTGTAATGCGCTCTACATGGGGTTACCCTTGAAAACGGTCCGGAAACTACAACTTATACAAAACACGGCGGCTCGACTACTTACGAATAGTCGCCACCGGGATCACATCAAACCAGTACTGTTCGATCTACACTGGCTTCCAGTTGTCTTCCGGGCCCAATTCAAGGTGTTGGCATTAACCTTTAAATCCCTATATGGTCTCGGCCCAGTTTATCTAAAGGAGCGCCTTCAACGCCACCAATTATGCCGCCCGACAAGATCAGCCACACAGGGCCTTCTCTCAATCCCGCCGACAAAAACAGCTAGATTGGCAGGAACTAGAGAGAGGGCATTCTCAGTGGCGGCCCCCACCCTCTGGAACTCCCTCCCACAAGATCTACGGCACGCCTCTTCCCTAAATGTATTTTGTAAAGCCTTAAAGACCTGGCTCTTTCAACAGGCCTTTGGGATTTCCGGGGAGGGTTAACTTCTATGACTGAAATGCCTCTTACCCTGCACTAGTATTGTTGTTGCTGCTGTATTGTTTATATATTGTATTAATGTATTTTATCACATTGTGTTTTAACTGTTTACATGTACGTCCCCTAGAGTGGCCATCGGCCAGATAGGCGACACATAAATTAAATTTTATTATTAGTATTATTATTATTTGAAAACATAGTAAAATTGTGGATTCTTTTTCTGAATCATTAAGGAGTGTTGCCTTTATGTTTAAGCATTTCTTTCCGTCAAACACAGAACTTTTAAAAAGCCTGAAAGCAAAAGTCTATATATTGCCAAAATATTAAATAAAGGCTAGTTTTCATTGTCTTGCATAGTGACATTAGTTAAGTGACCAATCCACACTTGCGCTGTACTTAGCATCATAAAACATGTTCTAAAATACATTTATTACCTACTTAGGGTGCAGTCCTATGGTCCCTGGAGGGAGTCCCAGAGGCCATAGATTCTTCAGATCTCCCACTCTGTGACTCATTGTCCATTCCCAAAGAGGAGATTCAACCTCATATGCTTCCTCCATAAGGCTGTGGAAAGTTCTACAGGTTGTGCTGCTCTGTTATCACAAGGCAAAAAGGAGGCATTCTGGAAGAGGCTGTGGATCCACAGGAACCAAAAGCCCTCCTGTACCCCCAATATGTCTCCAGAATGAGGACAAACTACACCAGCCCTGGAACTGGTGTAATTTTCTCCCACTGGGAGCAATGGGAGGGAAAAAGTGCTGTCACAGAACTTGCCTCATTCTACGTAACACTACTGCTTGCATTATGGGTGATAATGGGCACTTTCATAAATGAGGCTAAAAGTGGTTCTTCCATGAATTGGTTGTAACTCAGATTTAATTCTATCTTGACTGAAATTCTAAGTCAATTTGCAAAGTCCTCTTTTCCACAACACTCTTCCACATACTTAGCATTCTATAACTTGATCAATATCCTTAAGATGAAGACCAACAGAACAGTGGTCAGAGCAGGTCCTTCATCCATGATATGATCCTGCTTCTGCAACTTGCCTTGTGTACATAGCAGCTGTTAACCCTACTCTTTCATCTTATTTTTAAATATGGTAGGCATTTAAAACTGCTGCAAAAATAGTTGGAGAATAGGGCAGGATGTGAAACGTGTTGTGATATCACTGTTGCTAGCCATTAGGCACACTCAGTCAACTTCTGCCCAGTTCAGTTGAGCCATGGCTGAAAGATTACAGAACCAAACTCACCCTGAGACAGGAAAAGGTACATTTCCAACATGAGGCGGCAAATGGAACCCACCACTATATAAATGTTACATCTTACTTTATCCTAAGCAATCCTTTATCAGGACCAAACCACACATTATAATAGAGATGTGTGAATACACTTCTGCTCAGTTAAAAATTATTACAAATAACACCCACAGAAGCTGCCAGTGTGATCTGAGATGTATGGTCACATCCACACCTGACATTTAAAGCACTCTTATACCACTTTAACTGTCATGGCTTCCCCCAAAGAATGTTGAGAACTGTAGCTCTGTGGGACTTCCCAGGAGGATCCCTCCGCCTGTGCAGCCTCTGAGAAGGGCTCCCATCTTGGATGAAACTTTTTCAGTTTTAAATCCAGTCAGAAGGGTCTTTTTTGACTGGGGATAATTTCTTCCGGATAAGGAAGAAACGTGAGATTTCCCACACAGCTTTGTTGTGATTGTTGGAGACTGGAATTCGTCAGAATTGTCTGTGAAAGAAGGTCTTCCAGCAGCTCGGACGGAGCGAGGATTTCTAGCTAGCTCAGCTGAATAAGTGACCCGTTTTTTTTTCTTTAAAGAAAAACGGACTAACAGGCAAGCATTCTCCTGTCTATGCTTATTACTTCCTTATCTATACAGCTAAAGAGATTTGTCAAAGAACCAGCAATTAAGAAAACCTGGGTGAGTCAAAACTTTCCTTCTCTTTTACTCACGGAACTAAGGGGGAAGAAAATAAAAATAGCCTATCTTTTTTTTATTGCAAAAAGCTGACATGGAAAATAGCATTATAAAGATTACAACGGATGAGGGGTTTCTGATTGGAAGAGAAAAGAAAAATATTTTTGATTTATAAGACTTTTGTGTAATATATGTCTGGGACTATTTTTTCTGATCTACTTTTTTTTTTTGACGAATCTGCTCATTCTTTCTGCTACTAGTTATTTGGACGCTGTGAACTAAAGCTGTTTTTGCACTTCTGGGCATATAAGAGATAAGGGCTGTCTAGAGTGTGACGCCAGTTGGTTTGAAAGATTAACTCCTTTGTAACTGGATAAAGAAATAAACTGCTCTTTGCTTGGGACATTGAAAATTGAAGGAGTTTTGTTCCTTTGGCTTTAAGAATGACAATTAAGAAGATCATGGATGTACAAGAAGGGACTTTATCTTTACACATGTTTCAGAAAATAATGAATGGGATTAAGTCAATAAAACAAGAACTGAGAAATAATAGTCAAGCGTTGAGAATTGAATTTGACGAAATGAGACAGGAGCTGAAAGAAATTCAGGATTCTATGAGAAAGGAGAATAAAGATAGATCTGGAAAACCAAAAAAGGATGAAAGAGAAATTAAAGGCAAGGTTCAAACTATGGAGATTGGATTAAATATGGACATGGAAAAAGATTTGGATTTCCTGGCTGTGATGGATCCTGGAGACAAATATTACGGTTTGGAACTCAGCGCTGTCCCTGAAGGAATTGAAGAGATTGGAGATAAAGATATTATCGGTTCAAAAAAATTCCTGGACTGGAAGGATTTGATGGAACTTGAAATGGAGAAAGTTAACAGAATTAATCCCTGTTTTGTGTCAATGGAAAAATCTTCAAGAGATGTGCTAGTGTATCATGTAAAAAAGAGGAACAGAGATGCGGCTTTGCAACAATACTTCAGTGATACGTTCGGAATTGATGGCAAGAAAATATCTGTGATAAAGGAAATTCCTATCAGACTCTTATTATATGACTATGACAGCAAGATTATTGGGTGCGTAAAGATGGAAGATGGAACCAATACGGATAATGGAAGAAGAGTGATTTGAAATTACTGGACTTAGTAGACTTGATGAGTTGGATTAATTGACATGTTTATCTAGAAAAAAAATTGATGGACATATATCTCAAGGATTGGAAACTTCTCTTTGACTTTTTGTGGAAGAATAAAATGATATGATGTTAATGAGATTTGAAACCAATTAAGATAACCGCTGGAGGAAGGTGATTTTATAATCTATTAAGAGACAGGCTTGTTATATATTATAGATTTATAGCTGAACTATGACAAATCGGAAGTCAATATTTTTATATATTTTTTTCTTTTTTTTATTGTATTAGTTATTGATTTGTGTTTTTTCTTTTTGTATTGTTTTGGTTTTGAAAATTTGAATAAAAATTAATTGAAAAAAAAAAGAGAACTGTAGCTCTGTGAAGGGTAAACTGCAGTTCCGAGGATTCTTTGGGGGAAGCCATGACTGCTAAAGTAGTATAAATGTGCTTCAAATGTATGGTGTGAATACATTACAGAAAAGAAGTTAATGTTTTTCCAAGGAATATTACCTCCAAAACTATTTCCTGATAGGAAAAAAATCTGCACACATGCTATTTGTAAAGGAGAGGTGGGAAATCTGTGGCTTCCAGTTCCCATCAGCCTCATCTAGCCTAGCCTTTGGTCACAGATGTTGAGCAGAGATGTATTATAACATGTAGCTTGACCCTCGGCTAACCAGTAATTTTACTACCACCTCAAGCTTCAACACAAAGTCTTGCCCACAGCAGGTAGGTATGAGATAGTCTGTTCGTATTTATGTTGCCTCACAAGCATTTTCATATTTAGTCCTGAAGATTTGTATCTCTCCTCAGAAACAGGATGGTCATAACCTTTAGATATCCTAGGAACACCCAGCAACCTCTGTTTAAATCTAAAAGGGTGCTAAACTAGAAGCCTCGACCAGCCCACCTCAACTGCTACCTCAAAACACACACATTCAGCTCTTCAATTTTTTTATTTTTTTTCAGTTTTAGAACACATTTAAAGATAAATGTAAAATCCCCACAAATCCTTCAAAACAGGATTCGACTCCCCCCACTTCCCAGCAATTCTGACAAAATGAAATAAATACAAAGCCCTCCCATGTCAGGGAGGGAGTATAGATTCATCCTTATTCCTGGCTATCCTGTGCTCTCATACCAGACACAATACATGCACAGGAGGGCAGTATCATGCAGACACCCAAAGACCGGGGGCATAGGCAGGATTGGACTGAGAATGGTGCAAGAGGCTGGAGCAAGGCGCTTAGCCTCTGCAGGAAAGGGGCAGCTGGAATCCCTGATGTCTATATTTCCCTAGCCACTCACTCTACCTGAACCACAGAGGGATATGGGAAGACTTGAGAGTTGTTAGGGCTGGACCCACTACTGCCTCACGTGGCATCAAATTGGGAGAGTGGAATATATCCCAGTCTGATGAGACCTCAGTCTTCTGAAAAGGGGGAGGTATGTGAACAGTCAATTCAAAAACAATGTAACACTTTACATCAGGGTAATATGATGAATACGCTCCCTTTGTCCCACCCCCACCCCCCATAATCCCCAGAGGATATGAGTTGAACTGTGGGTCAAAGGAGACCACAAACAGAACAGGCGGGAGTTGGAACTGATGGGAATGGAAGCAACTTCTGGGATTATATAGAAGTTCTCTCCTCCTTGTCCTAGTGGCCCTGTATGCCAGCCTGTGGCCACTGCTGGGCAGAGCCTGCCCTCTCTCTCTTTCTCTCTCTCCCTCTGCACCTAGTATTCTTGGCCCCTTTCCCTCACAACTGTGGCCTCTCACAGGCCCAGTCCTGGCACCAGCCACTGCAAGTCAGAAAATGCAGAGACTTTCCCACAGGGGCTTACTCCTCACTCTCCAATTTGAGGCTAACACTGCGCATCTTGGTTCGGGGCTGGGTGCTCCCCGTTCCCTCTCGTTCAGCCTGGCTCTGGCCCCGCGAGCGCAGGAGCTGGCTCTGCTTGCGCAGGAAGTCGACAGGAGCGGGGCAGCCGTAACTGCCTTTGCCCAGCGTGGGCCTCGTCGTCCCCTTTGGGGAGTGAGCAAGGGATGCCGCTTCCAGCTGTGCCAGGTGTGCAACGTAGCCATCCGACAGGAACTGCAGGGAGAGGGGACAGCAGCTGATGTTTGCTCTGTTCTTCGTCTCCCCTCCCCTCCCCTCCCCGAGGAGCTGCAGGCTCTGTAGGCTTCCTAGCCCAAGCAGCCCTTACCCTGCAGTTTAGGACTGCAGCTGAGCCAGTGCCTCTTATGAGACAAAACTCCATACCTGGCACTGGCTTTGCAGTTTTTTCACAGCTCGGCCCACAATGTAGATTTGAGTTGAAGGAAGACCTAAAGAATTGTAGACCGAGATATCCTTGGTGGATCCGTAGCCAGCCACAATGATGACCTCTGCCTGCAATAAATGGATGAAGGCACCAGTGATTTTCCTCCCACACTTCAGCCCTCTTTTCTCCTGTGGTGCTCTTCCAACTGCTCCCACATGCACCACTAGTCGTGCCAGAGGTGAGCCACACTCCTGTACCTCTCCCTGCTGTGCTAGAGTCCTTCCCACAACTATGTCTGAGCCCCTGGGGACTGCTTATATACCTCTTGCTGAAGGCCCTGTAGAAAGGCAGCCTTCTGGCGGAGGGGGTCATGTGTGAGGCCATCACAGAAAGACACGATGCCATGGGGGAAGTTGTGCTGGGTAAGCCAGGCCACCACACGGTGCTTCTGCATGTCTGGACGCCCAGTCACGTAGATGATCATATAACCAGAGTCCTGCCAATGCCTAAAGAGTCAGGGAGGGATGGTTTATGAAAACTGAATTGATTCTTCATTCAGGCTGCTCTCCAGGGTGTAAGGACAGCAGCTAGAGAGATGGGTTGGGCAACATGCTGACAAATTAATTCTAGGGCATGGATGGGAGACCTGTGGCCCTACAGATATTGTTGGACTCTCATCAGCCTCATCCAGCATGGCCAATAGTCAGAGATGATGGGAGATGTAATCCGGGAACACCTGAAGGGCCGCAGCTTCCCCATCCCTGTTTTAGAGTAAGGTAATCTGGAGAAGATAAGGGTATTGTTGATAATATTTTTATGCCAGTCACAAGATCAAATAATTGCCTTCTTAAGTCAGACCAAGGATTCATCTGTCCAGTATTTTATCTACAACATGGCTCATGAGGATAGCTGTGGAAAGCTCACAAACAGGGCATGAATGCAAGGGCCGGCCCCTGTACCTTACCCAGTGGAGCATGGCCTGTGACCTTAAAGGATCCATTTAGTTAAGGTGGTGGTTAAAAGCTATTAATAGTCTTATGTCTCCATAAATTTGACCACTCTCTCTTTTTTTAAAGCCAGGTTAGTAGTGGCCCACATCCTATGGCAATACATTCCAATGGTACGTTGCATGAAGAAGTTATTTCTTGTACAACACGGTTGGTTGTTAGAATGAGGTAGCATTCTGTACCAGATGCATTTCGTGAGAGTGCACCCAATGTGATCTGTAGAAATCTCCTTTCACAATCTTCAGCCACCAGACTATTTACTGAAAGACAGACAGCGGCCTTCTATCCTCACTTTAAAAAGAACAGTGCAACTTACAACCCTAGCTTCACCAAGTTAAGTCCAAAAATACAATCCAGTTAATCTGACAAAAGCTTCTCTCAATAAATCCAGCCTGACAGCGTTTTGGCACTGAGAAAAATGGAAATGGGCAAACATATAGGGTGGGATTCAGTTCTACTCACAGTAGACCCACTGAAGTTAATAGGCATAACTAACTTAGGTTCATTAACTTCATGGATCTACCCTGGGTAGCACTTAATGAAATACAACCCATACATATTAAGATAAAGCTCTATTCGCATCTATATATAAAGGCTAAGAAAAGAAGTATTAAGGGTAACAGTATTCTTCCCATAACTAGCGCTTCAAGCTATCTTTTTATGTCTTGCAGAGTGAATATTATTTATTTTACGCACTTCTCCTTTTTTGAGAAAAGTGAACCTCCAATTAGGCAGACTATAGGCTTGCCAGTTTCAGCAAGTTTTATTTCTTACTACATTAGGCATTCACGTCATCAGTACATGCACCTCAAAATGCTTGATAAATTAGGAGAAAGGGAATTTTGAAGAAATGAGGAAGTCCATCTCAGGAAGAAGAGTTATGAAGGGATTATCTTAATCACCTCTCCATATTCCTGGCACAAGCTCTGGAGTCATTTGGAAAGGGGGTAGAGGGCCGGTGGACAACCAGGTCAGGAAAAACTATGGGGAAGGGCTATAACCTACCTTACTACATCAACAGCACCAGCGCGCACCTTGGGGTCACTGCCCATAATGGAGACACTGGCTGTGAAAGAGCCATCAATACTGAAGACAACACAAGGTGTAGACTTGGCTACCACAGTCAGAAAGCACTCGGCATAGGTGTGATCACCCCTGTGGAGAGAAGCAAAATGAAGCCAGCCCACCAGCAGGTACCCCTCCTCACAGAATCACCAGTGCATGGCCATCACATTCAAAGAGCCCACGGGGATAGAGATGAGTGACATCAGAAGGTTGGCAGATCTTCTCTCTATAGCTTTAGAAAACCGAGAAAAGGACATATCAAGCAGTTCAACTGTGGTATGTCAGCAGACGGCATCCTACCAATGTAACCCATGTATAAGGTGTCTGTAAGGGACCAATGAAGGTTCATTGAGGCCCAGAGGGTCAAAATAACTAGGTCAATAGGTCAGGTTGGACTGAGAACAGGAGGCCTGCTCCTGAACAGTCTGCTCAAAAAGGTCATCCACAAAACAGGTCCATCTCACGCTTACCGCACTACCATTCGGACAGGGTACATGCCAATGCCCAACATCTTCTCATCGGGGAGGGTGTAGGAGAGCCTTCCGCTGCCACTTGTCACCTCTGTGCCATAGTGTACCCATTTCCCTGACAGTGGCGGTGCCATGATGTAGATATCCACCTATGAGAAGAGATCAAGGGACAGCAGTGCTGTTCTCTTCATGGCACGTACCTCTCATATTGCATTCCCTGCCCCCAAGCTTAACTTACCTCTCACGGTTTGTAAGTCACAACCTGTACTAGGACTGCAGGGGAAGAGGCATGATTTCGCCCTTAGTTCTTGTCTTCATGTGCTGTTCACATCCATTTTCCCACATACCCCATTTGAAAATTCCCTACTCCGTTTTGCTTTAACACTAATGTTAACCCTCTTTTCTAACAGCTCCTCAGCCCCTGTGAGAATTTTTCATTCCTTGACACCTCAAGGCCCTTTTGTGATACCCTCAATCTGCAACCCACATCCCTTTTGAATGTGGCTCATTAATTACGCTTGTGGGAGACACACTCGCTCCTTCTCTACAATTTTCACCCCCTCGGCCTGCTCCTTTCCTGTCTTTCCAATTCTGGCCTGCTGCTGCCTGTGCTTTTACTGTTGATGTCACAATACACACGAGAGAGGGAGAGGGAGAGGGAGGGGGAGAGGGAGAGGGAGAGGGAGAGGGAGGGGGAGAGGGAGAGGGAGAGGGAGGGGGAGAGGGAGAGGGAGGGGGAGAGGGAGGGGGAGAGGGAGGGGGAGAGGGAGAGGGAGAGGGAGAGGGAGAGGGAGGGGGAGGGGGAGAGGGAGAGGGAGAGGGAGAGGGAGGGGGAGAGGGAGGGGGAGAGGGAGAGGGAGGGGGAGGGGGAGGGGGAGGGGGAGGGAGGGGGGAGAGAGAGGGAGGGGGGAGAGAGAGGGAGGGGGGAGAGAGAGGGAGGGGGGAGAGAGAGGGAGGGGGGAGAGAGAGGGAGGGGGGAGAGAGAGGGAGGGGGGAGAGAGAGGGAGGGGGAGGGGGAGAAGGAGAGGGAGGACTCTTTGTAATGGCATCCCTGACAACAGCATGGCTCTGTCTAACTACCTTGGTTGCTGAAATGAAAGAATCAGGGAAGTCCTCCGCATTACTAATCCAAAATCAGAGCTACTGCCAATCTCCTCCTTTATCTCTATCTCACTTACTCCCAGCCATAGTCTGCTTATTCCTGTCCTCTCATTAGCCCAAAAAAGCCCCTTCCCTCTCTTGGCCCCACCAGTAACTGTGCCTTAAGTAGAATGCCCAGTTAAGAGGAAAGAGCGATACGAGAAATGGGCACTTGTGGACAAAGATTAGGCATCTGCCTGGAAGAGGGAGAGCTCATGGCAAGCAATGCTCTTTGCTCATTTTCACACCAGTGCTGCCTGTCTTCTACAATTGCCCCCTCCTTACTCAGCTATCCCTCAAACCCTCAAGTAGCAAGGCTCTTTGTTACCTTCTCCCCAGTCAGAGTCACCACATCCAGCGGGCCATACATGAAGCGTCCGCTGAGGACTTGGGGCCTCCCTTCACATACAATGATATCACTGGCACGGTGGTTTGCTGTGACGTTCTGGAAATCAAAGGGTCAAGCCGTTTTTACTAATTTCACCTTAGCAAAAAGGAACATTAAAACATAGGAATTGGATCTGCCCACACAGAAGAGCAGCAACAGAAAATACAACTATTCTGGGATGCACTCCTGACAGGAAACTTATGGGGCATTTACATACTTTTGAGGGGCAGGGTATCTCATCACATGGTGGCTATCTGGTCTAAGACATTGGCCTCCAAACCATTTCCCCCCATGGACCACTTGTGAATTGCTGAGGGGCTTGGAGGACCACTTACTAATTTTTCTATGTGTTGTAGCAACTGTAATTCACTGTGTTAGAACCGCTGCGTGGTTTTTTATTGTATTTTTATTCCTTCTTTTATTTCTTATATATTGTATAGAATTCAAATTGTTAAAACAAAATACAAGGAATAAAAGCAGCAATAAAAATACAATTAAAATACATATGAATACTTTATGGGATGAATGTGCCATCTCTTGTCTTCAACCACAAATCCACAGACACACTGTGGACCACTGGTGGTCCATAGCCCACATTTTGGGAACTCCTCTTGTAATATAAATGTACCCCTACACAGTGAATCAGAAATACAACTGGGGAACTTCTTCCAACAGAAACACTAACAGTGCCCTTTGTCTTGGTTGTGGTGTCTGCTTGGCAATGTGGGAGCGCATTTGTAAGAACCAGCAATCACACAGATTACAGGATTTTCTTGTGCTGAGACTGCCCTGTTGAAAAAACAACCACCCTTTACTGTACTTGACAGGAGAAAGCAGCAATCACCCTTCCTCTGGAAGAAAAAGAACATAAAAGAATCTTGGCATTCTACTGAATGATCTTGTTCCCTAAGCCAAATGTCAAACTTTCAACATCATCAGAACAGCTTGAGGGAAACTTCATTCAAATAATGCCTACATTCACATTCTGAATTATGCATCAGAAACCACCATTACTCTTGCATTTAGCTGTGGGACCTACACAGCCTTGAAATGCTGTATTCAAAGTCCAAATCTGGGTTCCCATACCCACCGCCATCACAAACCCACCCGAGCCAGGAAGGAGCCTGCTACAATCTCACTCCCTGAGCAGCACTTGAACCTTTATAGGGGTAGCTGTGTCTCTTGCAGCAAAGAACAACAAAGATCTCTTGGTTCTTTAAAGGCTTCATTAGCATAGAAAATGAAAACATCTCTTAGCATAGACAAGCCAGGCAGGTGTTTGTGAAAGCACAAGTTGATGAAGTGTCCCCTCCATTCTAAATTTTAAACAAGAAAATCTAAATCTTATGCTCCGAACATTTTGCAAAAAAAAAAAAAAAATGCAAACTACATAAAACTGTCTCATTTGTGAGTATTTTTGACATACAGTAGAACGGAGAAAAGGAGGGCAAGAAGAGATTCAATGGTGGGTGATATAACATCTGTGAAGCTATCCTTAAGGCTATTAGCTGTGGAAGGAATGGAATCAGCCTATACACCCTCCCTGTACCCCAGCTCAAACCAGATTCCTGTTTCCCACTTGCACATGTGAGATAGTGACAAGGTGGCCATTATGGGGGACAGAGCTGCCTACCCGGATCTTCACTTGTGTGCGTTTCCGCTGCCACTTTTCACGGGGAAATGCTGGGCTGTAGATGGAACTCTCCTCATTCTCAGTCACTTGGGGCTGCTCCGTCTCAATAACCTGCAACCACATAATGTCAGAGCCAGGGCTCAAGAGTGCCATTCACAGGCACCAACTCGAAGACTTGCAATCACACTCATAACCCACACAGCCATTGGATGAATAAAAAGGGGCAATTCCTTAACTCTCTGTGTCTGTTTATATCCCCTCGAAAGGGCAAGCAACCTTGCTATGTGAAACTCCAGCTGCTTCACACCAGAGCATACTAAGGGTGCTTTCAGGTGACTTGTTTATTGAGCATTCATCCTGATTTGTTTGCAGGGAGATTTGTTTGTTTATATTATTGCATTTATATCTTGCCTTTCGTCCAAGGAGCTCAAGGTGGTGTACATGTCCCTCCCCTCCATTTTACCTTCACAACAACCCTGTGAGGTAGGTTAGGCCGAGAGGCAGTGACTACCCCAAGGTGACCTAGGGAGCTTCATGGCTGAGTGGGGGGTTTGAGCCCTGGTCTCCCAGGTCACAGTCCAACACCTTATAACCACTTTGCCACTCTGGAAATTTAACTTGGCTATTTAAAGAAGACTCACTCTTATTTGTTTGCGGGAAGGCTAGCCTACGTTGTGTCAAACCAAGTGTTATCCCATACTTTCCAGTGTGTTTTTCCATCACTTTGTTTATTGCAAAAGTCCAATCTTTTGGGAAAGCGGGTTTGTTGTGTAAGATCTCACAATAAGCTTTAACTGCACAACCTGAATTTGCTGGTATGTGATTGAATCCCACCCAAAAATAGTAACAGGCAAATTAGCCATCTAGCCGTCTAATGTCTACTCTGACTGGCAGCAGCTCTTAGGCTCTCAAGCAAAGGTCCATCGCATAATTTGATCCCTTGTGTCTAGAGATACCAGGGACTGAATGTGAGACCTTCTGCATGCGAAGTTGAGTGCTGAACTCTGAAAGTGACCATGCTCTACTAGAGTTCTTGATTTTAAAGGAAGGAAAAGCTGAGAGTAGCCATACATGTACCCGGGTCTTCAGGAAAGCCAATTTTAATAAACTCAGAACCATGGTAAGTAAGGTTCCGTGGCAAGTGACCCTAATAAGAAAAGGAGTCCAAGATGGGTGGGAGTTTCTAAAAGAGAACATTCTAAAGGCACCATGGCAAACAATTCCATCAGGGAAAAAAGGGGGAATACAGCAGAAGACGCTAATGTGGCTTCACAAAAAGCTTAGAGATGACCTGAAAACAAAAAAGGGCACATACAGGAAGTGAAGGGAAGGCCAGATCACAAAGGAAGAGTACAGACAGGTAGCACACGGAATTGCAGGGATGGTGTCAAGAAGGCTAAAGATGCGAATGAGCAGAGGTTAGAGAGAGATGCCAAAAGCAACAAAAAAGCTTTCTTCAGATACATCCATAGTAAAAGACAGAGAAAAGAAATAGTGGTACAGCTACTCAGTGAGGATAGCAAAATGATAACACGTAACAAAGAAAAGGCATAAGTGCTCAATTCCTACTTTGGCTCAGTCTTCTCCCAAAAGAGGGTCTATGACTCTCTTCGGAAATGTGATGTTGAAGGGGCAGGATTGCAGCTTGAGAATGATAGACAAATGTTCAAGGAATACCTAATCACTTTGAATGAGTTCAAATCTCCAGGGTCTGATGAACTGCATCCTAGAGTATTGAAGGAAATGGCTGAAGAACTCTTGGAACCACTGTCTATTATCTTTGTGAAATCGTGAAGGATGGGTGAAGTGCCAGATGACTCAAGGAGAGCTAATGTTGTCCCTGTCTTCAAAAAGGGCAAAAAGAAGGAACTGGGAACTAGTCAGCCTGACATCAATCCCTGGGAAAATTCTAGAGCAGATTATAAAGCGGTCAGTCTGTAAGCACCTTGAAAACAATGCAGTGATCACTAGAAGCCAACATGGAATTATCAAGAACAAATCCTGCCAGACTAATTTTATCTCACTTTTTGATTGGGTAACCTCCCTGGTAGACTGTGGGAATGCTGTGGACATAATATATATTGACTTCAGCAAAGCTTTTGACAAAGTGCCCCATGATATTCTGATTAGCAAGCTAGCTAAATGTGGGCTGGATGGAGCAACTATTAGGTGGATCCATAGTTGGCTACAGAATCATATTCAAAGAATGCTTATCAATGGTTCCTTCTCAAACTGGGGGGAGGTAATGAGTAGGGTACCACAGGGCTCGGTCCTGGGTCCAGTGCTCTTCAACATTTTTACTAATGACTTGGATGAGGAGGTGCAAGGAATGTTTATTAGATTTGCAGATGATACAAAATTGGGAGGGACAGCTAATACTTTAGAAGAGAGAAACAAAATTCAAAATGATTTTGATAGGCTGGCACATTGGGCTGAAAACAACAGAATGAAATTTAACAGGGTACGTGCAAAGTTCTATACCTAGGAAAAAGAAACCAAATGCAGTGTTATAAGATGGGGGATACTGGGCTCAGCAATACTACATGCAAGAAGGATCTTGGGATTGTTGTTGATTACAAGCTGAATATGAGCCAACAAGGTGATGTGGCTGCAAAAAAGGCAAATGCTATTTTAGGCTGCATTAGAGGTATAGTTTCCAAATCATGTGAAGTACTAGCACCCCTCTATTCAGCACTGGTTAGGCCTCATCTTGAGTACTGCATCCAATTCTGGACACTGCACTTTAAGAAGGATACAGACAAAACAGGATCAGGTTCAGAGGAGGGCAATGAGGATGATCAGGGGACTGGAAACAAAGCTCTATGAGGAGAGACTGAAAGAACTGGGCATGTTTAGCTTTGCAGAGAAAAGACTGAGGGGAGATATGATAGCACTCTTCAAGTATTTGAAAGGTTGTCACACAGAGGACGACCAGGATTTCTTCTGGACCCTCAGAGTGCAGGACACAGAATAATGGGCTCAACTTGAAGGAGGCCAGATTCCAGCTGAGCATCAGGAAAAACTTCCTGTTAGAGCAGTATGATAATCGAACCAGTTACCTAGGGAGGTGGTGGGCTCTCCAACACTGGAGGCATTCAAGAGGCATCTGGACAGCCACCTGTCGGGGAATCTTTAATTTGGATTCCTGCATCAAGTAGGGGGTTGGACCCGACAGCTTTATAGGTCCCTTCCAACTCTATGATTCTATAGGCCTCTACAAACTCCTGGGTGATTTTGTTGTTGTTGTTGCTCCAAACCAGGAGTCCATTATGTCTGCCCCTAACATACAGGATTGTGCTCTCTTTTGCTCTCCATAACAAAACAAGCCTTTACCCGGCACTGTTAGGATCTCCTCAAAAAGTGATCAGGTAATCAGATTCCTGGGCCTGGCCTCCATGTAATTCAAGATCTCATTCCCTGGTCTATGCTTTACGCTCCAGATATTGAGGGAAAAGAATCCACCTCAAAATCCACATCCCATACAAAATTTCTTTCACAGTTCCACTCACCTGTGCAATTCAGCACATACCTATCACCAAAGCAACATTTATTTTATTTATTTATTATTTGATTTATATCCCGCCTTCCTCCCAGCAGGAGCCCACCAAACTCTGTCTCCATGTCAACTCCTGTGTCCTCTGCTTGAGTTAGTTGCCTCCTATATGCCTCCCCTCCTGAACCCTCAGATGCCAGTTTTCACTTGGAGTAAGAACTGGAGCCCCCCTCCCCTCCCCTCCCCTCAGCACTGCAGCACTTTCACCTGCACTTTGCTTGCAACAGCCCTGGTACCTGGCGCAGGATGAAGGCAGCCACATCAGCACTTTCCCAATAGCTGGCATGGAAAAGGTGAGGCAGGGTGATGGTGGGAAAGGCAGTCAATGCCTCAGGGCAGTAGAGAGAGTAGTCTATGCGTTTAGCACCCCACCAGCGATCCAGAACTAGACATGGAAGGAAGAGAAATTGTATTAGGGTGGCCCTATTTCTCTGCCCACTGCAGCTGTGAATTACACCATGTGCCCTTTTCCCATTATCTTTATTTTTCTCAATAAACGAGCAAATTATACCTATCACATTCTCCAAGGTCTCACACCAGTCAGACAAAAAAAATACTAGCATTAACAGGAATCTAGCAACATCTGTTATAACAGCTGCCATATCCCAGACTAGGAGCACAATCCTACACCCCAACGTAGAGGGCTTGGGATTGGTGGGTGGGTAGGATGATGTGCCCTTGGGGCAGGGGGATCCTTCCCCACAGCTGAGGCCCCAGCTGTGTCCAGAAAAGGGAAAAACTGCTGGTGGTGGTTCCCTTGCCAGCAGTAGCAAGAGGAAAGGCCTGAAGCAAGACCTTTCAGAAGGAGACATCCACAAGACCCTCTGCTACAACAGTCTGGAGCTGGTGTCAGAAAAGAATAGAAAGAATGGATGGATGGGCACATACACACACGCACACACACTCCGCCTTGACCAGTGCAAGCCAACAGGGCTTGGGATGTGGCAGATGATATTGCTGGCCACACTTAGGATTGCTCTAACATACATAATGCAAAAAAAGAGGGAAGGCATTGGATGCAGGGGGGGGGACTCTAGAGAACAGGTTCTCAAAGTACCAGAAAACGTGTTCTCTGTTTGCCTTTAACATGAAGGCTTTTTAAAAAATGCAGAGAGGGTCAGGTGGCCGGCTAATATTTATTGGGATCACAGCCAGTGTGCAGAAGGAATTTAACCCCTTCCCTTCCTGTTTCAGTCCTGAGAGCAAACCCTCCACTGAAGCTGGTATTTTCTTAGGGTGATGGGAATCCCAATAATCAGTCCCCCAAGAGTTGATGCTATTCGCATTTTAAAAACAAAACAAAAACCTGAACATTAAATGCAAATACCATCCAATCATAGGCTGCATTCCTTAAATTCCATCTATTTCAATGAGCTCCTCAAATTCTACCTCAAGAAAATTTATGCTGCCTGACTGTGCACAGGAATAAATCCTTTTATTCTTTATTCAATATACTTTAGTTTTTTGACTTATTAGTATGACAGACATTAACTCAATGGCTTGGCAGAGCTAGAAGAGTATGAAAGTACTTCAGGAAGCAGAATTACAAGTGACACAAAAGGGTACAATATGCCCAAACTATAGTAACATTGTAGAATTCAGCTGGGCCAGTAAAAGGACAAGCATTTTCTTGGCAGCAAAGCAAATATTCAATCCTTGCAAAATGAACTCATTTGACTCATAGATACAAGAACCATTGTTCAAGGTTCCACTCTGAATCTGCAGTTAATGAATTTAGAAAAGCCTGCCCCATCTTGAACTGCTGAGTGCAAATGAAGAGCTTTATGCACCAATGTTTTAAGATATGAGGGGCACAGGAGAGACTCCTCCACAGATTACCATGCAGGCAACAAGGTACAGGAACTTCAACCAAATGGATATGTGAAACATTTCATTAAAATTTACTGTTTGTAATGGTTAAAAGTGTAAGAACTGAATAATTTATGCTGCAAAAAACTCATGAGCATTCATTTTAAAAAAGGAAATGGGAATTTTAAAATGTTAAGGACAGAAAAATCCTGACACACACCCTCCCCTCAAATGGCCCGGTATTACCCAAACCATAAATGAACTTGGATGAAAAGCAGACATGGGGCCAAATCTGAACTGAACTGTGGTTGTGTGGAAATTGGGGGGGAGACAGAGGAGAGAAAACAGGCAGCATGCCACTTACTCTTGACAACTTCACTGGTGCTGGTTACAGTGTTCTCACTTGTAGCTGCCTCATTCCCTTTCCAGAAACCCCCAAAAGCACCTGTCGGCGTGGGGGGTGTCACAAGGTCTAGTTCATCCATGAAGAGGGAAGAGTGACTCTGCAAGGCCTCAGCTAGGCCAAGAGGAAAGGTAAACAGAGGTGAGTATGGCAATTGCCTCACACACACCAATCACTCCCAGTCCTCCACTGATCTGATGTCCATTGTCTTCAGATCCCAAAGTACTGTTCTGTTGATGCAGTCCTAACCATGCTCCATGAGAAGGATTCTGGGACAGAGGAGGAGGCAGATGAAGACCACTTCAGTGCCTGCTTGTGCGGGGCTGTTTCTTCCCCACCCACCTCCACAGGGTCAGTCATCTTGTGGGAGGGATGTTGATGTGTTTTTGATATGTTAATATCTGTATTGGGTTTTTGAAATATGTAACTGAATATTACTTGTAAGCCACCTTGATAGGATTTATATGCTGAAAGGTGGGATATAAATAATTATAATAAAATAATATAATAATGATTTCCCTTACTTAACAGAATGCTAGAGTTCCCTAGAACAAATATCTATCCATGGGTATTCCATATTTAAATATCCATCACCCCTGCACATTCCGTAGTGTTCCAGGCCACATTGATGCAACATTAATGAAATGTGGAACTGCCCAAAGCCACATCTCATAGAGTTGGAAGGGGCCTATAAGGCCATCGAGTCCAACCCCCTACCCAATGCAGGAATCCAAATTAAAGCATACCCGACAGGTGGCTGTCCAGCTGCCTAGGCTTGAATGCCTCTAGTACTGGAGAGCCCACCACCTCCCCAGGTCCACCACCTCAAAAGTCCCCACACTCCTGTGCTACCATATCTCATTTCTACACCCCAGTAGTGCAGAAGGCCAATAAACAATAGCATTTCCTTCCACATCCATATTCCCCAAAGGGGAAGAGTTCAAAGGCACAGCATTTCCCGAGCATCACTAAGGCTGGCCTTTATGACTTCTCACCCAATGAAGTTGAGCAGCCATCTCCCAGGGGATATTTCTGGTAACGGGGGATACCAAAGGGAGGCACGGCATGAAACTGTTGGGCCAGCAGAGGTTCGAGACGCGAGGCACACGGGTCGGCTGCATGAAATAAGTTGTAGACCTGTTCACAGGCTGGGCGCATCTGGGCCACTGAAGGGACAAGAGAAAAAGTGTGTGAAATCCTGCATCAACATAACGGAAAGACAGGAGGAAGATCAAAGAAAGAAAAAGAGAGTAAAAAGGGCCCTTACCATCCAATGCCGGCATCACTGTCTTACGAAGTGCAAGAACCAGCCCCAGCGGTGAGCCAAACAAGAAGAAACCAGACACCTTGAACTCCAGCTTCCCAACTGTGCTTGGCCCTTCAAAAGTCTCTATCATCGAGGATGAAGAGTTACTGCTACGCCGAGGGTCTCCTTCCGCTTCTGAGGCAGGCATGCCAGCCTGTAGGCTAGACAGCGGGAAAAGATTCCTTCACTGCCAGGAAACTCCCCACAGCTCTCTCCCCCACCAGAATCACCTTCCTTATTCAGGATGCCTCCAGATTGCCTCCAGATTCTTCTCTATCATCTGCAAGGAGGCAGCACAACCTGTACCACATCTCATGATCTGCTTGTTTCTCCTCCCCATGTGGAAACTTGGGGAGTTTACTGAAGGAGCGCAAGGAGACTTGTGCTGTCCACCCTGCCCAGGTATCAGCTGCCTCCCATAATCAGAGCCACCTTTTCCTTTTTGTTTAAATTGTGAATCTGCAGCATGTGTGTGCACGCACACACTATTCAACTTTAGACACCACGTTCATTTCTTTCAGCAGATGCCAAACCAGCTACTTCAATATCCTAGAGCCCGCCTATTTCACTACTTTATATCAACAGTTCCCGTTCCTCTCTTTTTGGACAAGGGAGTACACGTCATCTAATTTATCAAGAAATGTTTATGAACATAAGTGCAACTGCACAACTTCAGCATTATTTTAGTATGAACCATCCAAAAGGGCAACTGTGGGGAAGAAAAAGTGCGTATGAATGAATTACACACGAAGAGTAACACCCAGATAGCGAGGGACAAATATTCCTTGTTAGTGATATTGTCAACTATATTTGTGCATTTTCTAACTTTACAGGTTGTCTGGACCTTACTCCACCAACCTTTGGTGTGTATGGTCTGCGGCATTTTCTATATTGCACCTTTGCTAGTATTGTTTTGGTTGTTTACTATTATTGAATGAATTATTGTAAGTGTTGGGAGTAATTTTGCTTTAATTATTACCTTTTGTGATTTTTTAGTCAATATTCAACATGTACTTGGTGTACGTTTGCCTCTGGGGTGTAGGATTTCAGATAAAAAGCTTTCTAGGGCTGAAGCAGACTGTTCTGTGCGTGCTGTTTAGTGTACGAGGACGCTACTGAGCAAGGCCTCGTATGAAGTACTGGATATCAGAAGCCCTGCTTTACAAACGAGTGCACACTAGACCAAATGTCTGTCCCTGATCAGTACCAATCTAATCTTAATAAATCCTTTTTACCTACTGGTGACAATCTGCTTCACAGCCTCAACTCACCTGGTCAAGAACTGTTGCTGCTGTGAAGAGTCACTCTCCTGTGTCACGTTGTCACTGCATTTCTGGATGGACAGAAGCGCCCCTGGCTCAGGACTGGCACGGCCCATCCCACAAACTTCCCCCTTCTCAAGCAGTGGGTCTCGCGCCACAGAAGTCTCTGGAGAAAGCAGCTCGGTATTCTGAAAAAAAGGGGGGGACAGAGCAGCATACATCTCTGTTCTACTGAGGAGCCTCTGCTATTGTTAAGTGCATGTTAAAAGAGCAGAACCTTCCTTCTATTACCACTACTAGGCCTCAAAGCAGAAAGAAATATGGTGGATGATGGATTTGACCCACACATACTACAGCACAAACCTTTGGATAAACAATACTTAGATTGCCCATTGCTAGCCAAATGAATTAGAGGCTGGTTTCTTCTCATTGTCCCTCCCACCATGTCAAATCTGTTTTTTCCCCTCACTTGAAAACTAGCCTTCCTCCTTCCCTCAGAGTTCAAGTAAGGAAAGAAGTTCATATAAGAAATCCAGTAACTGACCATGCTGCCACGGCGACTGCTCCCGCGACTCCCTGATCCTCCAGCACGACTGTGGCATAGGGCGTCAAAGGCCAGGATTCCCCCAACACAATCCCCAATCAGCAGCACCTATAAGGGGGAAGTGAGTACACAGCTAGCTTCCTGCTGATGTAAGGAACTGTCCCTGAAGCCAACACCTCATCAGAGGAAGCACCAGCCTCTTAAGCAAGCCCAGAGAGGCAGGATCCACAAACTGCATTCCTACCCCTTCCTTACAGCTGATATTTATTGTGCATGGAGTAGCTGAGAGTGTCCCCAAGAGCTTCAGACCAATTCACTCTATAGCAGGGGTGGGAAATCTCTGGCCCGGGAGCCACATGTGGCCCTCCAGCCCTCTCTATCTGGCTCACTCTTGCTTGTCAGGATGGAGGACAGAGAGGGGTATGTGAATAAGTTTAGAAACTAGTGTACTGTACAAAGGTACAATTTACATTTATTGCCCTGCCTACTTTTGCCTTTGGCTCTGCCATCCACTGGCATGGGGCCCCTGGAAGGGTGCCCAGAAGAGAACGCAGCCCTTGGGCTGAAAAAGGCTCCCCAACCCTGCTCTATAGTATAACCCTTCTTCTTCAGCTGGTCTGCACAGATCGAATAAAGGGAAAGGGATGTGTGCCTGTGTGCATAATTGTGAGGCGGCCACACCCGTTCCTGGCATGTGACCCTAGGAGGGTTCATCAAGAGTGAATGTAGGATTTGGGCCACAAAAGGTTAACTGCTCTGCTCTGTACCTTGTTCAGATATGCTACCTGAAAACACAGAGAGGTCTCTGTTTGGAAGAGACCAATACTGGCAGTCCAGGCACTTACAATGCCACAATTGCCCAACAGAGTATGGTGCACAACTTTGAACATGGTCCAATGAATCTGGGCTTCTATTTTACAGACAACAGCAAGTTTCAAGTCCTCAAGACTATATAGAAGCACACAACTAAAATCACATAAGCATCAAGTGAAGCCAGCACTGTTTTAACTGACATGGTTCCAAGTCAAGGAATAATGGGAACTTTAATTTTATTAAAACAATTGGGATCTGCAATGCAGAATTCTCAGCACCTTCCCAAAACTATTAATTTCCATCATTCCTTGGAGGAAGCCATGACAATTAAATTGGTTTAAATCTGTAGTGTAGAAATGCCCTAAATGATCAGGAGGCCGTCTCAGTGAAGCTACTGGCAGCCTATGTACTGCTAGAGGGAACTCTGTCTCTCTGTTTCTATGCATCTATTGCACAATATCTTTCGAATTCTAATGTTCTTTTCACAAAACAAAAAGATCCCAAATCTATTTTTTAAAGAAGAAAAAGCAAAATAAAACTATAACATGAGTAAATATTCATTCCAACTGGAGCACTGAGGGCTTTTCCTCATAGCATTTCAGATTGCCCCTCTTCCACATCAACCTGATAATTTCCAGCCCACTGACCTGGCCACAGAAGCCAATGCCATCAGGGGAGTGGACAAAATTAGCATAGGCCTGGTTGGTACGGGAAATGACGGTTGACACGGCATTCTGGTAACTGCCTGAGGAAGTGGCCAGGAGAGGCAAAGCGGCCAGCGGAATGTGGTCTTGACTACTGGATAGACTGTCGCCATCATGACTGTAGGGGCTGAGTCTGGAAAAGGAGATAATGAGAGGAATTATCAGGACACCAGCTCAGACCTGGCCACTCCCACACTGCCCACATCTAGGTACCAAGCCCAGAAGGTGCCCCTCTGATGTGATCATATCATTTTCTGGACATAAGCCTGGAAGCTAAGGCATCAGTGCCCTAACCAGACCATTCAGAAAGGGAGGCACCATTTCTGAGCACAGCTTTAAAAAAGGCCTAGAACTTTTAAAAAGTTTCACACAACATTCAAAGCTCCTGAGAAGAAAGCCAGAGCTCTGAAACAAAAGAAAGAGAATCATCTTGTGCAACTCTTGCTCTCAGATCTCCTGCCAGAATCTTCATGTTTCACCCAAAACACAATTCCTAGGTATTCACTTATTCTCAGTAGCACATCAGCCACTTTGAGCCCTTTTGCCTGTTACCATGCATACACTACAACACACTTCATCCTTTTCTCCACAACACAACACAGCATCTCCCACCCCAATTAAAGGTGGGTCCTTGTATAGCGTGCCTAGAAAAGGCACCAGCACTCTTATTGAGCTCCTTCAAAATCAACTGCCTGAAGCTGTGGATTATCAGGCAGAGAACGTAACAGCCCTGCTCCCACCAAGTGTTTCAGAGCCTGACAGAACATGCTTCCTACTTGGAGACAAGAGCGTAGGCAGCAGCACAGATAGGTGGGCAAGGCACCAGGCGCAGCGCAATGTGCCCCAATGCCTCAGGGAAGTGTAGGCGAGTGACTGAGTCCAAGGTGGCGGTGAGCGTGTGCACATCAGCCTGTTTGGAGCCTGGCTCTCCCACACCCTGGTCTAAGATGTTGCCACTGTGGAGGATCAGGAAAAGTGCATGAATGCGGCATGTCCTGGAGAGGTCTTCCGATCCAGCCTATGGAAAAAGACACAAGAAAGAGGGAGGGACATTGCTGCGGTGGGCATGGGGTAGGGCTGCTATCACCCAAGCCTTGATGGAGGAATTGGGCCTGAGGCCCAAGGAGTCTGGCTGGGGTTCTAGAAAGGAGACTCAGGAGGCAATAGCAATGGTCCTGTAAGCACATGCCCTCTCCTGTGTCTTGACACCATAGTTCTGCAGGTACTGAAGTGGGAAGGCAGTATGATGGGGATGGGTTCACTCACCTCTGGTGGGCCAGGTGCAGTGACACCATCACTATCTGGCTTGGCTGCCCCAACAGCATCAACTGCAAAGACAAGAATGCTTTAGTCCATGGTACTGTGCAGAGAAGGAAGAGAAAGAAATGGCAGGCTCTAGAGGGCATGAAGGATAGCAATCACAATTGGGAATGAAAGGATCAGGAATGGCCTTTACAGTTATACTTCAAGGGACAGAGTTATATTGTAATAAATATAATATAATAATAATAATATTGCCAAAACCCCAAGAACCTACAACAATAAGCAGAAAAGTCTGGGGATTTACAGAACAATGGTTATGCTGCAACAAGTGAAATTTCAGCAGGGTATTTTTTTAATTGAGTTTTATTGGTTTGGGGGTTTGGGGGGGTTGGTTGGGGGGTCTGGGTTTCATTTATTTTGAGGTATGTGTTCTGTCTGTTGTTTGGGGGGAGGGTTTTTTCTGTGAAATGTGTATTTTGTGGTGCCTCTGAAAGTTTTTTAGATTTCCAAATGTGCCCCCAGGCATATAAACGTTGTAGATTCCTGATACAAAATGAATGCCATTCCCAGAATCTGAGATGTGTAGTCTGGAATTCCTTAGCAAGGATTTCCAGAAGCACTACCAAAGACAGTTGAGTACCCACCCCCTGACCCCCACTCTATTCTGCATGGAACACATGAACTGCTCTCTTACCAAGAGCATCATCTGGCTCAATGGGTCGCTCTAGAGTGTCAAGAAAGTCATTTGAGTTCCACTTGGTGATTTCCTTGGCAAAAACATCATCACTGTCCGAGAAATCCTCTAGGAAAGGAAAAGGAATTGAAAGGCATGAAAACCGTAGACACGGAACATACTGCCATGTCCACCATGACTACATCCACAGTTTACAAACAGGAGACAATCGTTAAACTTATAAAGGAGGTCATTTATACAAGCCAGACCATTAGCCCATCCAGTTCAATATCAGATTGACAACCACTCCCCATAGTCACAGATAAGAGCCTTTTCCAATCTTACAACCTATGATCTTGAATTGAAAAAGCTCTCAAGTTCATTCCCAACATCTTCAGGTAGAAGGGATGGAAGAATCTGTTCATTTCAGTTTCTCTCAAATACTAATTTTTCCAGGCTAAAGTGTGCTTCTCCACATTTCCACATCAGTTTGCATTTTTTTTTAAAAAAAAGTCCTCAGGAAAATTCATCATTTTCATGCAAAATTTTCCTAATATACCCATTTTTGTATAACATTTGCCTAATGTACATTTTTGCAAAGCAATTTTCCTTATATAATGCATTTTTGTATGCCATTTTCACAAATACGTGCATATATGCATTTCTGTACACATTACTTGGTCTGTATTGCAAAATCTGGAGAGGTGCGAATTTTGAAGGATGGCTGTGCTTTAGATCGCATATTGCTTTGGAAAGTACAAATTAGGTAAGTTTCTCTTTAAATACAAACTGAATTGAATTTCTCCCCCATCCCTACTAGGAAGGGTTGGGAAAGACCCACATGAAACCCTAGACATCTGCTAACTACCAGTGTAGTCAATACTGAGCTAGATGGACCAAAGGTCTGATTCAGTATAAGGCAGCTTCCTCTGTTTCCTATAAACTTGGGGCATTATACATACAAGGCATGTTCTTTTCCCATGAGCAAAAGGGTCTGTCTGTGCATACAAGCACATTCCCTTATACAGATTAAAGTCAACTATTTTGATTCTCCCCTCTCCACACAAACATTCTGAGTCTGGCAAGATAGTTGTAAGATAAATCCAAACAAACACAACTCCCAGTACATGGAGGGCTGGTTCACACAGACCCCTGCAAACTAGGCTCCACACACTTGCAGGAGCAGCTATTAGAATCAATAGCTACAAGCACCCACAGATGACCCTTTTCCAATTCTGAGCCCTCTTAGAAATAGATGCACCCACAGAACACTCCTTTATCCATCATTGCATACCATGAGCATCAAAGAATTCTTCCTCAGAGCTGTTCTCGGAGTCCCGTGCAATATTTTGCATCCGCCACTCTGATAAGCTGTGAGGAGACACTGCAGCTGTAGAGAAACATCAAGCAGAGACAGATCATGACCAATATGTCTAAAAAAATGCTCCTCACCTCTAAAGCAAGGCTACCTCACTCCCAATGTTGTCACTTGAGAATAACCTAAAAGTTTTTCCTGTACAAGCAACGGCTTCTTACCCTAGGATGGGCATATGTGATTATGTATGTAGAAGAGGAGCAACTTCACCCTTACTACAACTGTGACATTTAATATCAGTCACTTACTACTGTATAGGAATGAAGGGGAGGTTTTACCATGGGGAGGCCGCTCTCTCAGTTTTCCCAATTTCAAACTGCAGTAGCAACTTCAGGTCATTTCATACAAGAGAACAGGTTGTGAAATTGATTAAGCCTAATTGCAGACAACTGCATGTTTAGTCTACTACATAAGGGAACTGCTGCACTTTTTTCCTCCTTTCCAAATTTACATGTGTGCACATAAAGATATGTATCCCCATCCTTTCATGTGCTAGTTAAAAAAAAGGTCCAAAAATGTATTGGGATGATGGGGGGGGGGAGGGGAGAGAAAAACTATTTTACGTGACATCCAGCAGGTGACTCCAACTATTGCCTCTCTCTAAGACATACTTGTGTCATGGAATCCCTGGAATTTTTGTTTATCTGCTTTTATATGCTTTTACATGTTTTTATACTGCTGTTTCATTGGTTGTATTTTTAGGTTTTAGGTTGTATTTTTGTTTTAATGATATTGTTTCTTTTTTATATTGTATACCGCTTAGAGATTTTTTAAATTTTAAGCAGTTTATAAATGCTTTTAAAAAAAAATACACGTGTACAACATGATACCAGATAGGTTCTTGCATGATTCAAAGCATATTTTGGTATAGTTTTCCAGAGGTCAAAACCAAGCGAGGCAAGCTGTGTACTACAAGGGAAAGCAAACTTTCTTGGGAAGTTGCTACCCAACACAACTGGGGGGGGGGGGGAGATCTGCCCTGCTCTCCAGTGCAGAAAATCTCAGAGAAAAAACGACCTTGGTCTTTTACTATATGTCCACGGAACCAAAAGCCTACTTCCAGCAGCATCACTCTCTTATGCCCAGAAAGGTGTGAGGGGAGGGAGAAAGCCCTCTATAACCCTTTCCCATCTTTCCCTTCCTACACTGCTGCTTGCATTTTCTATTTGCTGCAATAAATGCTCACCGCCATGCTGAGAAGAATATGATGAGCGAGAGGATGATGACCACTGCATGGCAAATGGATCATCTGGAGAGGAATCAGGAGCCCTTAGGGTTTCGACTCGGTCCTGCTTCTCACAGCCACCTAGCTCAGTCGGGCTCTCAGGGCTGGGCACAGCAGGGACTATATCAGGCTCCACGCACTTGGCCATCTTCTGAGCCAGCATGCGTGCCGTCTCCTCCTCCAGCCTCCGGATGTCATCCATGGTGAGATCTATCCATTCATCCTGCCAACACCAGGCCTGGCGGTGTGCCCGCAGCATCACCTTTCGTAGACCTACAGGGGGTGCCACAAGTCATTATGGGATTTGAACTTCTTCCCCCCTCCCTCCCACCCACAAAACCCCATATATATCATGGCTCACCCGTCTCATGAACTCTATTTATTATCCAGCCTAGCTCCAGCTCCCAGTGCATTAAGGGAATGATTCTGGCATCAAATTTTATTCCATTCATTGTTTCCTCCACCTGTTTCCTTAGGTAAGGAAACCATTAAGGCTCAGTTCAGATTTACAAGAGAAACCAAGTTTAGAGAATTGAGAGGAGGTAATGGGAGCCCTCTCCCTTCTTGTATGTGAAACCTACTCCTCTACCTGGTTTTGGCATTTTGATTAGCCATCATCAACCTAGGTTAAACTTTGAGAGACTGATTTTAAAATGAAACCCAAATGAATCATCCAAAGACCCAAACTACACAAGATACCATTCAAGCAATTTGCAATTGTGTGAATTTACTTTTTTTAAAAAAAAGTAAACGGCAGACATCAAGTGGATGATGATCAGGACCCTGGATGGGGCAAGGATGTGTGGAGTTTAACCCTTTGTCCTTGACCAGAGCCTCAATTTGAATCAGGAGCCCCACACCAAGTATTTGCATTGGGGAAGAGTTCCCATTTCCCCCCCAATGCAAACAGCAGGTGTGAGCACCCCAATCTGGATTGTAACAAAGGGCAAAGGATTTCCCATGCATACACTCCCCACACCAGGTCCAATCTGAATTGGGTCTCCCGTGCCAGCAATTCACTTTTAACATTTTAATTCTTGCAGTTGGGTGAATGGTGTCTTAACTAATTTGGGCCTTAGGTGGAATAGGGTGCAGAAGGCAGTAAGGTGCATGAGAAGGAAGGGCATATACAATCCCCACAGCCCCATCTCAATCCTGAGTTCAGTTGTAAGTCTGAAACAGGCCTAAGCCAAAGCCCAATTATCTTCGTTGTTTTTGCAGGAGTAAAAGCAGGCAGGAATCTTATTTGTCATGCTAGAAGTAGCCCTTATCTTAGGATTCCACGTCTTCCTTTTCACCACACTACCATCCCATCCAACATTCTCCTGGAGGCAACTAATAAACAATGCAAAAGTAAACATATTAAGCACGCTGCTTTTGATGATGAACCATCTGGTGGGACAGTTCATAAAGGAACCATCCCTCAGGAAAACTTGTATTTTAGTGTTTCATAAAAGCAGGAAGGTTCTATTGTCATATACTGTTAGTCTATTTCTTTACCAAAAAAATATCTTGACAATAGCCCTAGCAGCCAAACGCCTACAGCTGCTAATACCTACTTTTAACACACCCTGCACAAGCAGCATCCACTCAGGACCCTTCTTACTACAAAGGATACTCAACAGGGATGTCCACTTTCTCCCCTTCCTGTTTATTCATCCCTGGAACCACTAGCCAGTGCTATTTGAAATTTTTATGAGATCAAGGGTTTAAACTTAGGAAGAGGGATATACAAATTGGCCTTATATGAAGATGATGCACTAGCTTTTGTCTTGGATCTCACAAAAATAATTTTTGCTTTAACAGGCCTGACTCAAGAATTCAGCTATAAGGCTATTCCATTAATTGGAACAAATCAGATCTAATGCCCTTGGGTTTACACTTCCACAATGTCCTTTTTGCATGGCAATTTGGTTGCCATTCTGAGGGCCTTACTTATTTGGGAACACTGGTATTAAAGTATTCCGACAATAATACAGTTGAAGCAGACGGAGGTCACATCCACACCATATGTTTAAAGCACTCTTATACCACTTTCAACAATCATGGCTTCCCCCAAAGAATCTTGGGAACTGTACCTTGCTAAGCATGCTGAAAGTTGTCAGGAGACCCCTCACAGATAGGCGCACACAAACTAAGTTTGTAGGGCAAAATTAAGTGTGGAAAACTGAATATCCTTATTTGTCTAATCTATGTGTTGAAGGCCATTCCTCTCCACATTCCAAAATCCTATTTCACAAGAATTGACTGAAGAGGGATTTCATGTAAATTGGAGCCAAACCATGTTTTTCCTTAAGGAAATTACAATTACCAAGGAAAGAAGTTTTGGAAAGAAGTTTTCCAAATTATCATTGAACATATGTATCTTGTCCACTTCAGTCCAGTGGCAACACCCATCCATGACTCTTGGGCTAAACTGACTTCTTTTTTTTATCTGGCTTTATCTGGCCAATTCACTAGAGGGATGGCAGGTACTTGGATCCATCTATCTAGATCTCCTTGTCTTTGAACAACTTGCCATTCATGCTACCTGATGTGCCTAGAAGGCACTTATTACGGAGTCAAAGCTGATCCATATGTTTATGCCAGACTAATTTTTAAGGCGCAGCCCAGATTTGAAAATAACAGGAAAGACCCTTAAGTAGAAGGCCTGACAGCTTGCCTGCTTCTATCTTTGGACCAGCTTGTGGAGAAGGAGGATAAATTCAAATCCTTTTATGCATTAGAAAAGAAATTTAG